>NC_140992.1:267833925-268433925 GCF_052327205.1 Somniosus microcephalus | reverse complement strand
TGCGCTATTAAAATTCATTTATTTTGTTGCGAATGCTTCGTGCATTCAGATATAATGCCTTTAGCTTTGACCTATTTCTACTTTTCCCTGATGTCACCTTAGTCACTGATGCCTTATTACCTTGGTTAGTCTCTCTGTCCCTTCCTGACCCACTCTGCTTATTTTTACCCCAAACTCTACTCTGTTCTAGAGCCTTGACATTTCTCTCGCTGCTTTTAAATTTACTCTTTCTTGAATCCTCCCACCCCCCTCCCCCCTCAATAAATTAAAGCCCTGTCTACTGCCCTAGTTATTTGGTTTGCCAGGACACTGGTCCCAGCCCGGTTTAAGTGGAGCCCGTCCCAACGGAACAGCTCCCTCTTTCCCCAGTACTGGTGCCAGTGCCCCATGAACAGAAGCCCCTTCCTCCCACACCACTCTTTGAGCCAAGCATTTAAACCTCTAATCTGTTTGTCCCTATGCCAACTTGCGTGTGGCTCAGATAACAATCCAGAGATTATTACCTTTGAGGTTTTACTTTTTAATTTGGATCCTAGCTCCTCAAACTCCCTCAGCAGACATTTATTCCTCGTTCTACCTATGCCGTTGGGTCCTACGTGGACCACGACAACAGGATCCTCTCCCTCCCACTCCAAGTTCTCCTCTAGCCATGAGGAGATGTCTTTAACCCTGGCACCGGGTAGGCAACACAGCCTTTGGAACTCTCGGTCATGGCTGCAGAGAACAGTATCTATCCCTCTGACTATACTGTCCCCTACCACAACTACATTCCCTTTCACTCCCCCCCCCACTTGAATGGCCTCCTGCACCATGGTGCCATGGTCAGTTTGCTCATCCATCCTGCAGGCTTTCCCCTCATCCACACAGGCAGCAAGAACCTCATACCTGTTGGACAAGGGCAAAGGCTGAGGCTCCTCCAGCACTGCACCTGGGGTCCCCTTACCTGCCTGAGTTGCAGTCACACCCTCCTGTCCCTGACCACTAACCAGACATGTACCACTACCTAATCTAAGGGGTGTGACTGCCTCCTGGATCAAAGTGTCCAGGTAGCTCTCCCCATCCCTGATGCCCCCCCAATGTCTGCACCTCAGACTCCAGCTCAACTACTCTGAGCTGAAGTTCCTCAAGATGCAGGCACTTACTGCAAACGTGATTGTCCGGGATCACAACGCTCTCCACAAACTCCCACATCCTGTGGAGATTAAATGTAATTACATTTGTAATTAGGTAACTTAGTTTACAGTGTAGTTTCTTGACTACTTACTTGTGTAGAATTTGCTAAATTAATATTGTATTATAAGGGTCCTCTGGCAGAAGAGGCCTTGATTTTAAAAAGACTGTTTTAAAAGAATCCCAGAAAAGGGACACACAAAATGGCCGCCAGACCCCGTGATTAGCTTATTGGGACACTTTAAAATGGTTCCTGCAGTCCCCAGACAGCCGCTGTGGATTCAACCCACAGTAAGTTCTGGAAGCCGTTTCTGAGAGAACGAAACCAGGCACCCACACATACATAAAGATTGGATGCAGATCCAGTCAGATCGGCCTGTAAATAAAGGCCATCTAACTGTTTATCCAGACAAAAGGGAACAGTTCCATATTCATAAAGAACGCATCAAGGACCCGTTAAAGACATCAAGAAGACATTAAAACATTACCAGGTCATTCCAGACCAGAGATGGCCATCACCGGCCATCCCGAAAGCATTTAAAATATAATAACTACCCCGCTGTGCCATAAGCCCGCCAAAAGTTAAACAAAGACTAACCTTGATTTGGTGGGAGATAGAGGCTTCTTCTGAGAAGTATGATTGGACACACCGGGGGTAGCGAAAAAGGCTTCATCTTAGATATTGGGAAGAGAGAGGTTCCTTTCTTCATCATCTTTGTGGGATCTTCTGTAATAGCCGTTACCTTCGATAGCAGCTGGAGTTCGGAGAAGAAGACGGTTCGAGCCGCGTCCCGCCCCGGGGTAAAACTTCGGGAGATCATCGACCAACCCCGGGCCGTTGATGAAACGGGAGGTAGTAAAACTACAGAAGAATCCTATATGAAAGCCGGCTAGGGGCTCCCAACCGTGGTCAAGCAGATGATCTCCGCCGACATCCAGGCCCGTCAGTGTCCAGCCTGTCCGTGACCTTCACCTCGAGAGAGAGAGAGAGAGAGAGAGTGAGGTGTGGCGCAGCCCACTGTGGCTCCACTGACCACAAGGAAACAGGACGCCTGAGGGGATCAAAACGCAGACCTGTTTCAAAACTCTACACTTTTCCAACTGGATTGGTGAGCATGTTTCTGGCCCTTCATAATCGGATCTAGATAGGTTTAAGGGGGTGGTCATTTTGGGTATAATTAACATGAGTTGTTGTCCCTCGATGTTCCGTGTGTTTCCCCATTTCATGATGACTGTTGTAAGGTATAATATGCCTGTATCTATTTTAGCTAGTACTGTATTGTTATGATTTGTTTTTCCCTCCCATGTACCCTCTTATTTGCTTGCATTTGATTTGTTTTTCCATATGCAATAAAATTCCATTTTGATTCATTAAACTTGGTCTATAAGAGTCTTCTCTGCATTGTAGTTCCTGCACCTAAGTCCTGTATCTAGAATCTACGGGGTGAGTGGGTCGAACCACTCAAGGTTTTACTGTGCAAAAGAGAGAGAGAGGCCTCTAGAGAGAGAAACCTCTGCGACCTCAGAGAGAGAAACCCCTTACACTTGCTCTAGATTAAGTTATGGGTACTGAAATTAAATAACTACCTGTAACACAAAGCACTACAAGTAGTGTAGGCAAAAAGCAACAACTCCTTCTCTCTCTTCTCCAAATTCCCACTCTTTCCAAATTCCCAAATAAAACACTCTGTTTAAGTCCACTCCATTTTAATCCCGCTCTGTACGGACACCGCTCTGTGCCTGTGATGGCTCTTTGGTCGAGCTATCCAATTAGCCCCACTCTCCTGCTCTTTTTCCATAGCCCTGCACATATTTCCTCTTCAAGTATTTATTTAATTTGCTTTTGAAAGTTACTATTGAATCTGCTTCCACCGTCCTTTCAGGCAGCGCATTCCAGGTCATAACAACTCGCTGGGTTAAAAAACATCCTCATGCCACCTCTGGTTCTTTTGCCAATTAACTTAAACAATGTACCTCGTACTTAAAAAGGAAAAATTTGCAGGGCTATTAGAAAAAAGCAAAGGAGTGGGACTAATTGGAGAGCTCTTTCAGCGAGCCGGCACAGGCCCGATGGGCCAAATGGCCTCCGTCTGTGCTGTAGCAGTCTATGATTCTGTGACAAAAGGAAAAGAACAAAATTAAATAGAAATTTAAAATGAGAAGTCAGTAGGTGCCTCGAGTCGGATCCTGAAAAGCTACATTGTCCAAGACAGGTAACACCATGTTCCTGTGGAGATACCAACCTCCAATTCATTGCCATTGGCACATTTATTGTAAAAACAGCTTCACAATTCTCTCCCAGGGACACTCAATCCCTATTACCCAGCACTGTATACAATGGTAAACACCATCTGCCCATTAAATGCAGTTTGGAGCAATTGAACATTAGGACAATCAACAATGGCATAGATACAACCTGCTTTCAGGCACACTTATTACAAGCTAACAATATTCTCTTTGCAGAGTACATCCTAAGTCTTATTTCTTCTCTACTCCCCAAGCATGCAATGAAAGAGTAAAGAGCAGAACTGAGATCCTAAAGGTGACACAAATTAATCATTATTTTCTCAATGCAAAATACATATTTGAAACGTGGTTCTGAGAGTTACTCGAGGCATATGGTGAGTGTTTTGTATGTAGTTAAGTAAAATGGCAGTCATATTATTATTTTGCTCTGTAAATTACCAGGGGATTAAATAGCCTTTTTCCTACAATTAGTACGTATGTCATTAAAAAGAAAGAAAGAAAAATCATACATTTATACAGCATCTTTCACCACCTCAGGACATCGCAAAGCGCTTTACAACCATTGAAGTACTTTTGTAGTGTAGTCATAAGAACATAAGAACATAAGAAGTAGGAGCAGGAGTAGGCCATACGGCCCCTCGGGTCTGCTCCGCCATTCAATAGGATCATGGCTGATCCGAATCTAGACTCACGTCCACTTCCCTGCCCGCTCCCCGTAACCCCTAATTCCCTTATCTGCTAGGAAACTGTCGATCTCCATTTTAAATTTATTTAATGTTGCAGCTTCCACAGCTCTCTGGGGTAGCAAATTCCATAGATTTACTACCCTCTGAGTGAAGAAGTTTCTCCTCATCTCAGTTTTGAAAGGGCAGCCCCTTATTCTAAGATTATGCCCCCTAGTTCTAATCTCACCCATCAGTGGAAACATCCTCACCGCATCCACCCGATCAAGCCCCCTCACAATCTTATATGTTTCGATAAGATCGTCTCTCATTCTTCTGAACTCCAATGAGTAGAGTCCCAACCTACTCAACCTTTCCTCATACATCAACCCCCTCATCTCTGGAATCAACCGAGTGAACCTTCTCTGAACCGCCTCGAGAGCAAGTATATCTTTTCTTAAATATGGAAACCAAAACTGCACGCAGTATTCCAGGTGTGGCCTCACCAATACCCAGTATAACTGCAGCAAGACTTCCCTGTTTTTATACTCCATCCCCCTTGCAATAAAAGCCAAGATTCCATTGGCCTTCCTGATCACCTGCTGCACCTGCATACTAACCTTCTGTGTTTCATGCACCAGGACCCCCAGATCCCTTTGTACTGTAGCACTTTGCAGTTTCTCTCCATTTAGATAATAACTTGCTCCTTGATTTTTTCTGCCAAAGTGCATAACCTCACACTTTCCAACATTATATTGCATCTGCCAAATCTCTGCCCACTCACTTAGCCTGTCTATGTCCTTTTGCAGGTTTTTCATGTCCTCCTCACTCACTGCTTTCCCTCCCATCTTTGTATCGTCGGCAAACTTGGATATGTTGCACTTGGTCCCTTCCTCCAAATCGTTAATATAGATTGTAAAGTGTTGGGGTCCCAGCACTGACCCCTGCGGAACACCACTAGTTACTGATTGCCAGCCCGAGAACGAACCATTTATCCCAACTCTTTGTTTTCTGTTAGATAGCCAATCTTCCACCCATGCCAGTATATTAACCCCAATCCCGTGATTTTTTATCTTGATCAGTAATCTTTTGTGTGGAACCTTGTCAAATGCCTTTTGGAAGTCCAAATACACTACATCCACTGGTTCCCCTTTATGTTACATCCTCAAAGAATTCGAGCAAATTTGTCAAACATGACTTCCCCTTCGTAAAACCATGCCGACTCTGTCCTATTAAATTATGTTTATCCAAATGCTCTGTTACTGTTTCCTTAATAATGGACTCCAACATTTTGCCAACCACAGATGTTAGGCTAACTGGTCTATAGTTTCCAGCTTTTTGTCTACTTCCCTTCTTAAATAAGGGTGTTACATTAGCATTTTTCCAATCTGCCGGGACCTTTCCTGAGTCCAGGGAGTTCTGGAAAATGATCACCAATGCATCCACAACCCCTACCGCCACTTCTCTCAAGACCCTGGGATGTAGGCCATCAGGTCCGGGGGATTTATCTGCCTTAAGTCCCATTATTTTACTGAGTACCATCTCCTTAGTGATTTTAATCATGTTTAGCTCCTCCCCCCCCCCATTGCCCCCTGTTTGTCCAGTGTTGGGATATTTTTAGTGTCCTCTACTGTAAAGACTGATACAAAATATTTGTTCAGCGTCTTTGCCATCTCCATGTTCCCCACCACTAGTTTCCCAGTCCCATCCTCTAAGGGACCAACGTTCACTTTAGCCACCCTTTTTCTTTTTATATAGCTGTAGAAACTCTTGCTATCTGTTTTTATATTTTTTGCTAGTTTACTTTCATAATCTATCTTCCCTTTCTTAATTAATCTTTTAGTTATTGTTTGCTGGCTTTTAAATGCTTCCCAATCTTCTATCCTCCCACTAGATTTGGCTAATTTATATGCCCTTGTTTTCAGTCGAATACTATCCTTTATTACTTTACTAAGCCACGGATGGCTGTCTTTTCTTTTACTCCCCATTTTCCTCAGTGGAATATATTTATCTTGAAAGATGTGAAATATCTCCTTGAATGTAGACCACTGCTCTTGTACCGTCTTACACTTTAATCTGTTTTCCCAGTCCACTTCAGTCAATTCTACTCTCATACCTTCATAGTCTCCTTTATTTAAGCTTAGTACGCTGGTTTGAGATCCAACTCTCTCACCCTCAAACTGAATTTGGAATTCAACCATATTATGGTCACTCATTCCAAGGGGATCCTTTACTAGGGCATTTTTTATTAATCCTGTCTCATTGCACAGGACCAGATCTAAGATTGCCTGCCCCCTGGTTGGTTGAGTTACATACTTCTCAAGGAACCCATCCCTAATACACTCTATGAACTCTTCCTCAATGCTGCCATGCCCAATTTGATTAGTCCAGTCAATATGAAAGTTAAAATCCCCAATGATTATAGCTGTTCCCTTATTACAAGCCCCAACTATTTCCTGATTTATACTCCGACCAACAGAGTTGCAACTGTTAGGAGGCCTATAGACTACACCCACTAGTGACTTTTTCCCCTTATTATTCCTTATCTCCACCCAAACTGTTTCACTATCCTGATCCTTTGACCCAATATCATTTCTAACTATTGCAGTGATTCCATCCTTGATTAACATAGCAACCACACCTCCCTTTCCTTCCTGTCTGTCCTTCCTAATTGTCAAATACCCTTGTATGTTTAGTTCCCATTCATGATTATCTTGCAGCCATGTTTCCGTAATGGCCACCAGATCATACCCATGTGTAGTTATTTGCACCGTCAACTCGTCAATTTTGTTACGAATGCTGCATGTATTCAGATAAAGAACTTTCAAATATGTTTTCTGACGATTTATTCCTGCTTTTACCCCTTTTACTACTTTATCTTTATCATTATACATTCTGTCCCTTCCTGACACGCCCTGGTTTTTAATTCCCCCACTGCTACCTTGCTCTATTGCCTTCTCCGCTGTCATTTTTATTTTTCGCTCTCTTAAAACCTCCCCCCCACTGATTAGTTTAAAGCCCTCTCTATTCGATTCACCAGGATTCTAGTCCCAGCACTGGACAAGTGAAGTCCGTCCCAACGGAACAGCTCTCTCCTGTCCCAGTACTGATGCCAGTGTCCCAGGAAACAAAACCCATTTCTCCCACACCAGTCTTTGAGCCACGCATTTAACTCTCTAATTTTATTTACCCTAGCCAAGTTTGCACGTTGCTCAGGTAGTAATCCAGAGATTATTACCCTTGTGGTTCTGCTTTTTAATTTGGCCCCGAGCTGCTCAAACTCCCTCAGCAGAACCTCCTTCCTTGTCCCATCTATGTCATTGGTACCAACATGGACCACAACAACTGGATCCTCCCCCTCCCACTCCAAGTTTCTCTCCAGCCCAGAGGAGATGTCCTTAACCCTGGCACCGGGCAGGCAACACAGCCTTCGGGACTCTCGCTCTCGGCTGCAAAGAACTCTATCTATCCCACTAACGATACTATCCCCTACCACTACAACATTTCTTTTAACTCCCCCCACTTGAATGGCCCCTCGCTCCACGGTGCTGTGGCCAGGTTGCTCATCCTCCCCGCAGTCCCTGTTCCCATCCTCACAGGGAGTAAGAGCCTCAAACCTGTTGGACAAGAGCAAGGGCTGCGGCTCCTCCAACACTCCCTCCTGGATCCCCGTACCTGCCTCACTTCTAGTCACACCATCCTGTTGTAATGTAGGAAACGCCGCAACTAATTTGCACACAGCAAGCTCCCACAAACAGCAATGAGATAATGACCAGATAATCTGTTTTTAAGTGATGTTGATTGAGGAATAAGTATTGACCAGGACACCGGGGGAGAACACCCCTGCTCTTTTTCGAAGCATGGGGTTTTATATGCGCAGTTGAGAGGGCAGACAGGGCCTCGGTTTAACATCATCCAAAAGTCAGCACTTCCGCCGTGGGACCTTGTGCTCACAGGAACAGGAGGAGGCCATTCAGCCTCTGGAGCCTGTTCCACCATTCACTGAGATCATGGCTGATCTGTATTTTAACTCCATCTACATGTCTTGGTTCCATAACCCTCAATAACCTCGCCGAGCAAAAACTTATCAAACTCAGTCTTGAAACTTTCAATTGACCCCCAGCCTCAACAGCTTTTTTGCGGGGGGGGAGATAGTTCCAGATTTCCACCACCCTTTGTGTGAAGAAGTGCTTCCTGACATCACCCCTGAACGGCCTGGCTCTAATTTTAAAGTTATGCACTCGTGTTCTGGAATCTCCCAAGAGGGAAATAGTTTCTCTCTATCTATCCTATCAAAGGTAATCTTTTTAAATACCCCAGTTAGATCACCCCTTAAGCCTCTATACTCGAGGGAATACAAGCCTAGTGTGTGCAGCCTGTCCTCATAATTTAACCCTTTTAGCCTCGGTATCGTTCTGGTGAACCTGCGCTGCTCCCCCTTCCAAGGTCAACTTATCCTTCCTGAGGTGCGGGGCCCAGAACTGAACACAGCGCTCCAGATGGGGTCTAACCAGACCTCTATACAGCTGGAGCGTAACTTCCACCCCTTTGTATTCCAGCCTTCTTGAGATAAAGGCCAACATTCCATTAACCCTTTTTTAATTACTTTTTGTACCTGTCTACCAGCTTTTAGTGATTTCTGTACTTGGACCCTTAAATCTCTCTGCTTCTCCACAGTTGCTAACTTCTCGCCATTTAGAAAATACTCTGATCTATCTTTCTTGGGTCCACCTCACACTTCCCCACATTAAACTCCATCTGCCTCAGTTTTGCCCACTCACTGAATTTATCAGTGTCCCATTGCACCTTTCTGTTCCCAGCCGCACTATTTACTGTGCCACCTAACTTAGTGTCATCAGAAAACTTGAATAGATGTCTCTCCGTTCCTTCATCCAAGTCATTTATAAATATAGTGACAAGCTCAGGTCCCGGTACTGATCCCCGGGAGCACCACCATTCCCATCCTCCCAATTTGAGTACATGCCCATTATCCCTATGATGTGCCATCAATAACTCAAAGACAAGAAGTAAAAGGATTCAACTGAAGGCTTTTAACCGCTAAGAACATTGCACGTCATTCCACATCGGATTAGTCTGGCAGAATGACTCATACAGCTCTTGAGACCTTTATATGACAAAAGACAGGGGCGGAGCCAATACACACAATAGGGGAAAAGGGGGGGGCGGTACACACAATACAATGCAGGTAAAACACAGGGGCTGATGAAGGCATATATTTCATCACATTCACCCCTTCTACAGATTTAGTCTGTCCGGGGGTGTGATAGTCCTTCCTGAATGTCGCAACAGTACCTCGGGTTCCGACCGGGAGTCCGTGGTGCCCTCCTGGGCATACCCATGTGCTGGGGGTGTTGCAGGTACTTCTGGGGGTGGTGAGGATACCTCTGGGGATGGTGGAGGTTCTTCTGGGGGTGGTGAGGATGGGTCATCATCGCTTCCTGCCGAGGCGAGGTCCTTTATGGACACGGTGTCCTCACGCCCGTCGGCGTGCTTGACGTACGCGTGCTGTGGGTTTGCGTGGAGTAGGTGTACTGCCTCCACGAGGGGATCCATTTTGTGGCCCCTCACATGCTTCCGTAATAGGACTGTCCCTGGGGTGGAGAGCCACGAAGGTAGGGACACTCCCGAGGTTGATTTGTGGGGAAAAACAAACATCTTCTCGTGAGGAGTGACGTTAGTAGCAGTACACAGTAGCGACCTTATCGAGTGGAGTACGTCTGGGAGGACCTCTTGCCAGCGGGAGGTAGGGAGGCCTTTAGACCTTAGTGCTAAGGTGACCGCCTTCCACACCGTCGCGTTCTCCCTCTCCACTTGCCCATTACCCCGGGGGTTATAACTAGTGGTCCGACTCGTGGCTATCCCCTTCGACAGCAGGTATTGGTGCAGTTCGTCGCTCATGAACGACGCCCCCCTGTCAGTGTGGGTGTAGTTCGGCATGCCGAACGTGCAAAACAGGCTGCCGAGGCACTTGATGACCGTGGCACTGGTCATGTCTGGGCAGGGGTAGGCGAATGGGAAGCGGGAGTACTCGTCCACAATGTTGAGAAAGTACACATTGCGGTCGGTGGAGGGGAGTGGTCCCTTGAAATCTAAGCTCAGGCGCTCGAATGGCCGTGTAGCTTTGATCAGGTGGGCTCGGTCGGGCCTGTAAAAACGGGGCTTGCATTCCGCACAGGTGCGGCAGTCCCTGGTCATAGACCGGACCTCCTCGATGGAATAGGGCAGGTTACGGGATTTTATAAAGTGAAATAGTCGGGTGACCCCCGGGTGGCAGAGGCCATTGTGGAGGCCCTGTAGCCTGTCCCCCTGGATGCTGGCACATATCCCTCGTGATAGGGCGTCGGGGGATTCGTTGAGGGCCCCCGGCCTATATATTATGTCGTACTCAAACGTGGAGAGTTCGATCCGCCACCTGAGAATTTTGTCATTCTTGATCTTCCCCCTCTGTTTGTTGTTAAACATGAAGGCTACCGACCGCTGGTCGGTAAGCAGGGTGAAGCGTTTGCCGGCTAGGTAGTGCCTCCAGTGCCGCACTGCCTCCACTATGGCCTGGGCCTCCTTCTCTACCGAGGAGTGCCTGATCTCGGGCCCTTGGAGGGATCTTGAGAAAAAGGCTACAGGCCGCCCATCCTGGTTGAGGGTGGCTGCTAAAGCGAAGTCGGACGCATCGCTTTCGACCTGGAAAGGGATGTTTTCGTCCACTGCCCGCAGCGCGGCCTTCTCAATGTCGTGTTTAATGCTGTTGAAGGCGGCGTGGGCCTCGGCCGTGAGCGGGAAGGACGTTGATTTCAGGAGGGGACGGGCCTTGTCGGAATAATTGGGGACCCATTGGGCGTAATAGGAGAAAAACCCCAGGCACCTTTTCAGGGCCTTGGGAGTGTTTGGTAGGGGTAGCTCCCGTAGGGGGCGCAATCGGTCGGGGTCCGGGCCGATTTCCCCGTTTTCCACCACGCAGCCCAGGATACAGAGGCGCGTGGTGCTAAAGACACACTTATCCTCGTTGTAGGTGAGATTGAGTCTGAGGGCGGTTTTCAGAAATCTCGCGAGGTTCGAGTCGTGGTCTTGCTGGTCGTGGCCGCAGATGGTGACGTTGTCTAGGTATGGATAGGTGGCTGTTAACTGGTTCTCATCGACCATGTGGTCCATCTCCCGCTGGAAGACCGAGACCCCATTCGTTACCCCAAAGGGGACTCTGAGGAAGTGGTAGAGGCGTCCGTTCGCCTCAAAGGCGGTGTATGGACGGTCCTCCGGCCTAATGGAGAGCTGGTGGTATGCCGATTTTAGGTTGATGGTGGAAAACACCCGGTATTGCGCAATTTGGTTAACCATATCCGCTATGCGGGGCAGAGGGTAGGCGTCTAGCTGGGTGTATAGATTAACCGTCTGGCTATAATCTATCACCATCCGCTTCTTTTCGCTACCCTTAACCACTACTACCTGGGCGCGCCACGGGCTGGTACTGCATTCGATGATACCCTCCCGCTTGAGTCTCTCTACTTCAGACGCAATGAACCGTCTGTCCTCCCAGCTGTACCGCCTACTCTTGGTCGCTATGGGTCGACAGTTGGGTGCGAGGTTGGCGAACAGAGAGGGCGGCTTGACCTTCAGGGTAGCCAGACCGCACACTGTGAGGGGCGGCTGGGACCCACCGTAGGTAAGCGTGATACTTTGGTGGTGGCACTGGAAGTCCAGACCCAAGATCACGCTCACACAGAGATCTGGCATTATCAACAGTTTAAAATCTCTGTAATCAGTGCCTTTTACCGACAACATAACCACGCAGAAACCTGTAATTTTTGAGGTATGAGTCTTATCAGCCATGGCGATTTTGCCCTGTGTAGGGACTATCGTTAGTGAAAGTCATTTTACCAGGCTAGGATGAATAAAGCTTTCGGTGCTCCCGCAGTCAATCAAGCATTTAACCTTGTTCCCGTTTACTTCTATGTCCATCATCGATCTAGACAACGGATGCGGCCTGGATTGATCCACTGTGATTGAGGCCACCAGTGGGTCCTGGGGGTCCGTGTAGTCGGGACAAGATGGTGAACTCCATGAGGGTGGACAAGATGGCGTCCAAGATGGCCGCCCCCACGGCGCGCACGCGGCGGTGGCGGAGTTGGAGGCGGGGTTCCCTCTGCAGACTTTACTGAAATGTCCTTTCTTCCTGCATTTAAAACAGGTGGTGCCCTTCGCTGGGCACAGATGCCTGGAGTGTTTGTCCTGGCCGCAGAAATAGCATTTCGGGCCCAATGCATCGCGGCAGTAGTGGGGCTCCTGGGTGAAGGCTGGGGCTCCGACGGTGCTGGGCTGGCCTGAGACCTGGGAGGTGAAGATGGCTTCCAAGATGGCGGCCCCCACGGCGCGCACGAGGCGGAGTGGGCCGTGTGGCCTGAGGAACAGGATTCAGAGTTCCTCTGGGCCATATCCAGCGATCGCGCTATGCCCATAGCCTGTTTTAAGTCCAGTCCCTCCTTTTCAAACAGTTTCTGCCGAATGTAATTTGAACTGAGGTCCACAATAAAGGAGTCTCGGGTCAGCTCCTCCGTGTACACAGTGGCAGACACGGCCTTACAGTTACAGTCTCTGCCCAGTACTTTTAGGCTTAGCATGAAGTCCTCTAGTGACTCACCATGCCGCTGCGTGCGAGTAGTCAGAAGATGCCTGGCGTACACCTCGTTTATTGGCCGCACGTAGTGGGCCTTCAGAATGGTGCAGGCATCCTCGTAGCTGGTGGCATCTCGGATGAGAGGGGAGACCCGATGACTCACCCAGTTTCGCAGGATTCCCAGTTTCACGTCTCCGGTGGCGGTCGCGGCTGCTATGGCAGTGGCTGAGGTTTCGATGAAAAATTTGAAGCATTGGAACCAGTGTCCGAACTGTGTGGCTGCGTCTGTGGCATGGGGGTCCAGATCCAAGCGCTCTGGTTTCAGGAGTCGATCCATCTTGGTGTTTTAGCGATTAAAATTGATGTGCCATCGATAACTCAAGGACAAGAAGTTAAAGGATTCAACTGAAGGCTTTTAATCGCTAAGAACATTGCACGTCATTCCACATCGGATTCGTCTGGCAGAATGACTCATACAGCTCTTGAGACCTTTATATGACAAAAGACAGGGGCGGAGCCAATACACACAATAGGGGAAAAGGGGGGACGGTACACACAATACAATGCAGGTAAAACACAGGGGCTGATGAAGGCATATATTTCATCACACCCTACACTCTGTCTCCTACCTCCCTATCCAACTCCTTATCCAAGCCAATAGATTGCCTCCAATTCCATGCGCTCTCATCTTTGTTAACAGTGTCTTATGTGGAATCTTGTTGAATGCCTTCTGGAAATCCATATAAATAACATCCATCACCAGGCTGATACCTGGGATGGTAGGAATGACGTATGAGGAGAGATTGGGTCGATTAGGCTTAAATTCGCTAGAGTTCAGAAGAATGAGAGGGGATCTCATTGAAGCTTATAAAATTCTAACAGGACAAGACAGACCAGATGCAGGAAGGATGTTCCCGATGGTCGGGGAGTCCAGAACCAGGGGTCACAGTCTAAGGATAAGGGGTAAGCCATTTAGGACTGAGATGAGGAGGAATTTCTTCACCCAGAGAGTGGTGAACCTGTGGAATTCTCTACCACAGAAGGTGGTTGAGGCCAATTCATTAAATATATTCAAGAAGGAGTTGGATATATTTCTTAAGGCTAAAGGGATCAAGGCATATGGGGAGAAAGCAGGGACAGGGTACTGAATTTGGATGATCAGCCATGATCTCATTAAATGGCGGAGCAGACTTGAAGGGGCCGAATGGTCTACTCCTGCTCCTATCTTCTATGTTTCTATGTTTCTATAGACATTCCCTTATCTAGCATGCTTTTTCCCTCCTCAAAAATTCAACTAGTTTCGTTAGACATGACTTATCATTTACAAATCCCTGCTAGCTCTCTCTGATCAACTCAGATTTATCCAAATGTTCAGTCACTTCAAATGGGAATTGGATATATATACTTGAAAAATTGCAGGGCTATGGGGAAAGAGCGGGGGAGTGGGATTCATTGCAGAGCTCTTTCAAAGAGACAGCACAGGCACGATGGGCCGAATGGCCTCTTTCTGTGCTGTAAATGACATTTAATGTGGACAGATGCAAGATAATGAAACTAGAGATGAGAAATAAACAGTGAGAATATAAACTAAATCGACTCCAGGACACAACTCCCGAGAGGGATCAGGGGTATTGATTGATGGCTCACAAGAGCACAGTGTGTGGCAGGAGTAAGTAAAGCTAACCAACGTATAGCCAGAGGGATAAAGCACAAGTCCCAGGAGGTGACCATGCACAATAGTATGACTGTGCTTGTGCACTGTGTATAGTTCTGGTCACTGTACTGTAGTAAGAATATCAGGCATTGGAGGCAGTGCAGAAAAGGGCAACTACCTCGATACCTTTCTTAAGGCATCTGAGTTCTGAGGAGAGATTGAAGAGCTTGGGATTGTCTGCACTGGAAAAGGGAAGTCTCAGAAATATTGTCCATATATTCAAGATTCTTCAGGGAAAAGTTAAATTGATCCCTAGTAATATGTTCACAATT
The DNA here is from genome assembly GCF_052327205.1 of Somniosus microcephalus. Classification (NCBI taxonomy): domain Eukaryota; kingdom Metazoa; phylum Chordata; class Chondrichthyes; order Squaliformes; family Somniosidae; genus Somniosus; species Somniosus microcephalus. The sequence continues at coordinate 268,419,234 of NC_140992.1, read as the reverse complement.
ACTACAAATGGCAGAATGTGTATAGAAAGTTTAGATTTAACTACTTTACATAACAGTAGATGGTATGGAAAATTTAAGGGAGAATTGGATGAATATTTGAACATAAGAACATAAGAACATAAGAAATAAGAGCTGGAGTAGGCCACTCGGCCCCTCGAGCCTGTTCCACCATTCAAAAAGATCATGGCTGATCTTTTACCTCAACTCCACTGTCCTGAACTATCCCCATATCCCTTGATTACCTTAGTATCCCTTAGCAGCCTTCGGTCACCTGAGGAAGAGAGTGCTTGAAGACCAGGACCTCAAACCCAGCACTAAGCTCATGGTCTACAGGGCAGCAGTGATACCCGCCCTGTTTTATGCCTCAGAGACATGGACAATATACAGCAGGCACCTCAAAGCACTGGAGAGGTACCACCAACGCTGCCTCCGCAAGATCCTGCAAATCCATTGGCAGGATAGGCGCACCAACGTCAGTGTTCTCGCTCAGGCCAACATCCCCAGCATCGAAGCCTTGACCACGCTCGATCAGCTCCGATGGACGTGTCACATTGTCTGCATGCCCGATATGAAACTCCCAAAACAAGCGCTCTACTCGGAGCTCCGGCATGGCAAGAGAGCCCCAGGTGGGCAGAGGAAATGATTCAAGGACACCCTCAAAGCCTCCTTGAAAAAGTGTAACATCCCCACCGACACCTGGGAATCCCTGGCCCAAGACCGCACAAAGTGGAGGAGAAGCATCCGGGAAGGCGCCGAACACCTTGAGTCACTTCGCCGGGAGCAAGCGGGAGCCAAGCGCAGGCAGCGCAAGGAGCGCACGTCAACCCAAGCACCCCACCCACCCGCCCCTTCAACCACCGTCTGCCCCACCAGTGACAGAGACTGTAGGTCCCGCATTGGACTCATCAGTCACCTGCGAACTCCTTTTTAATGTGGAAGCAAGTCATCCTCGGTTCCGAGGGACTGCCTAAGAAGAAGAAGAAGATTCAAAAATGTATTGATCTCTGTCTTGAATATACTCAACGACTGAGTATCCACAGCCCTCTGGGGGTAGAGAATTCCAAAGGCTTACCACCCTCTGAGTGAAGAAATTTCTCCTCATCTCAGTCCTAAATGGCCGACCCCTTATTCTGAGACTGTGAACATTGGTTCTAGACTCCCCAGCCAGGGGAAACATCCTCCAAATATCCTTCCTGTCAAGCCGCTTAAGAAGTTTATCTGTTTCAATGAGATCATCTCTCATTCTTCTAAATTCTAGGGAATATAGGCCTAAGTCTACTCACTCTCTCCTCATAGGACAATCCCCTCACCCAAGGAATCAGTCTAGTGAACCTTCGTGAAGGAGTGACCTGCAGAGTCTTTTCTGGTCTTGTCTTGTTTTGATGGTACCTTTTAGAATGAGCCATATAATTTGTAATCTGTGTACTGAATATATCACAGGTAGCAAAATCTTACAATGCTTCAGTGAAATCTTCCCTCATTTTACTTATCTAATGAGATGCCAAAAATCCTGTTTACACATATTGAGCCTGTTGACAAGTTGGTCCTTGAACTGAGACCAGGTCCAAAGAGAAGACAATGGGCTAAAAATCCGTGCAACGCAATCCCGGCGGTTACTCTGGAATTGGGCCCCCAAGTACCTCGAGCGCTGACCTCACCGGAGTTTGCAGGGTTAGGAGCAGGGCATCTCATCAGCACAGGACAGACAGGAGAAGCACCCCTATGGCTATGTCTCCCAGCATCTCACTGTACCAGAAGCTCCAGCACGTACCCACTTAAGTGACCGGGGGGCGGGGGGGGTTGGATTTCGCAGAACGCAACCTCCCAGAACGCACTCTCGACCCTGGCCTCATCCACCTGCCCCCTTCAGCCCAGCACCACCTCCATCCTCCCTGCGTAAGGGGGATGAAATGTTTTTTCTGAAAGAAAGGCTTTTCAGGGGCTCTGACTGCTTCACTGGACTTGACTCCACCAGTGGGGTCCTCTTTTGCCATCTGGTGGCTGCTACACCCCAACTCATCCAGCCTCCCACCCTCTAATGCTATGACTGAGCCACAAACTCAAATAGTCACATTGAAGGCTTACTCTTCGAAGTCCTCTTAGACATTGTACCGTGGAATAATGGACTTTTTAAAAATGATTTATTCTGGGGATGTGGGTGTCGCTGGCAAGGCCAGCATTTATTGCCCATCCCTAGTTGCCCTTGAGAAGGTGGTGGTGAGCCACCTTCTTGAACCGCTGCAGTCCGTGTGGTGAAGGTGCTCCCACAGTGCGGTTAGGGAGGGTGTTCCAGGATTTTGACCCAGCAACGATGAAGGATCGGCGATACGTTTCTAAGTCGGGATGGTGTGTGACTTGGAGGGGAACTTGGAGGTGGTGGTGCTCCTATGCATGGTAGCATCGTGGTTATGTTGCTGGGTGAGTAATCCAGAGGCCTGGACTAACAAGACGTGTAGTTCAAATCCCACCACAGCAGCTGGGGAATTTAAATTCAGTTAAATCTGGAATAAAAAGCTAGTATTGGTAACGGTGACCATGAAACTACCAGATTATCATTAAAAACCCATCTGGTTCACTAATATCCTTTAGTGAAGGAAATCTGCCGGCCTTACCCGGTCTGGCTGATATGTGACTCCAGAACCACAGCAATGTGGTTGACTCTTAACTGTTCTCTGAAATGGCGGCTCACCACCACCTTCTCAAGGGTAATTAGGAACGGGCAATAAATGCTGCCCTTGCCATGACACCCACATCCCATGAATGAATTAAAGTAAACCTGCTGCCCTTGTCCTTTTAGGTGGTAGAGGTGGCGAGTTTGGGAGGCCACAACTGAGCACTTAGGTCTCTCTCGCCAAGCTCCTGATTTCAAACGTGTGATGCTAGGTATTTGGCCATGAAAGACAAGCGCTTTCTCATGGGAAAAAGGATAATAAACTTACTGGACCGACAGTTTGAAGGTCAGCATTGGTAGTGAGCAGGGAAAGAAAGCCAGAGATAGGTCAAGCAGAGGTTCTACAGAAGGCTACAGGTCAATGGAAAGCAAGTTGAAGGTTGTTCTCAAGCTTTATGATGAGTGCCATTTGTTGCATGCCATATTCAGTGTTTGACCGGCTTGGATCATATTTGTAAATCCAGAACATTCTTGGAAAGCAGATCAGCCAGCGTCTGTCGAAGCAAAGATAAGGCAATGTTTTGAGTGTGCACCGTTCATCAGAGCACTTTTTTATAAAGAGGTAACCAGCTCTCAGATAACAAGCTAACTAGAAGCAGGAAGCTGAAGCTAATCCATTCAGACTCTAATCTTCAGAGGTTGTTCCTTTGCTTTCAGTCCTTACCCTGCGCTCTGCTGTCTATCCACCCCAAGATTATTGACCTTACCATCTCTACAATGACGTCTAAACCTCCACACAACGGCGATCAATCTAGAGCGAGGCCATAGATCGTCAACCATTCCTGCTCAGCTTCTGATTAAGGGACTACCGAGAACAGAAGGATTTTTAGGAACAAGAAACGGCCAACTGGCCCAGCTAGGCTTCATCTGTACATGAAAATGTAGAGCACTTCTGGCTTGACTCAATCCCTCCTCTACCCAGAAATGCCATATTCTGTGTTTGACCGGCTTAAATCATATTTGTAAATGCTATAACTTTTATAATGAAATAAAACCAGAACATTTTTGGAAAGCAGATCAGCCAGCATCTGTCGAAGAAAAGATAAGGCAATGTTTTGAATGTGCACCCTTCATCGGAGCACCTTTTTATAAAGAGGTAACCAGCTCTCAGATAACAAGCTAACTAGAAACAGGACCTCCCAAACCCATTTATACTGGGTGCTGCCATGGACCTCCGTGGTCATTTATTCCACAACTCTATCACTTTGAGTTCAATCTGGTTTTCCTTCTTAATCACAACTTTCCAATTTTTAACCTGTGTCCACTCATTTATCCTTGACTATTATGAACAATTTGCCTGAATCAATTTGATCAATTCCTTTCATAATCTGGAAAATTTCAATTGGATTCCCTAGAAGGCGCTCTGCCAAAAAAACACAAGACCGAGCTCATTAACCATTCTCCCCATAACTTACACTTCTGATAGCTGAATTCATTGCTGCCTGCCTTTGTACCATTCTCAAAGGCTAAAATATATTTCATAGAATAGAACCATAGAATTTACAGCACAAAAGGAGACCATTCAGCCCATCGTGTCTATGCTGGCCGAAAAAGAGTTATCCAGCCTAATCCCACTTTCCAGCTCTTGGCCCGTAATCTTGTAGGTTACAGCACTCCAACTGCAAACCCAGGTACCTTTTAGTTCCCATGACTGGGTGACCAGAACTGCACACAATATTCCAAAGGAAGAAATTGTATCTTTATGGCAGATTATAAAGTCCTCAGGATGTTCCACAGAGCTTTACATCCAATGAATTTGTTCTGAAGAGCAGTCACCGTTATACAGGCAAACACAGCAGCCAATTTGTACATCAAATCCCATAAACAGCAAATAAGATGAATGAATCAGTTAACATATATTTGGTGACATTATAAAGAAAGAAAAGACTTGCATTTCTACAGCGCCTTTCACGACTTCAGGACGTCCCAAAGCGCTTTACAAACAATGAAGTACTTTTGGAGTGTAGTCACTGTTGTATTGTGGGAAACGCAGCAGCCAATTTACGGACAGCATTTCCTATATTACAACAGTGACCAGACCTCAAAAGAACTTGACTGGCTGTTAAGCTTTGAGGTTGTGAAGAGCCAGTTCATTCTTCTTTGCCTTATATCCAGTGTGCACGGACATTGAGCACAGATTGACTGGGCTCTGATGTCCTTCATCGTTATAGCCTCCCAATATTCACTCTCTCGGTTCAAACTTCAAATATGGAGAATACTTACGTAACGGAGGTACTGGAGGCTGCAGAATCATTTTTATAAATCCCTTGGATTAATATAACATCTTAACACATCTTTGAAATGTCTCAGAAATGTAGGAAATGCGGCAGCCAATTTGTGCACAGCAAGCTCCCACAAGCAGCAATGAGGTACTGAGCAGATAATCTGTATTAGTGATGTTGGTTGAGAGATATATATTGACCAGGACACCGGGAAGAACTGCCCTGCTCTTGAAATAGTGCCGTTGGATCTCTTATGTCCGCCTGAAAAGTTTAATGTCTCATCTGAAAGACAGCACCTCCGACAGTGCAGCACTCCCTCGTTACTGCACTGGGAGCATCAGCCTGGATTATGTGCTGAAGTCTCTGGAGTGGGACTCGAGGGGGCGCTGGGCGAATTCCCTACCCTTCTCCACATGGTGTCATCGGGTTTATTAAATCCACTTAGACAGGCAGATGGGGATTCGGATTAACATCTCATCCAAAATGTGACACCTCAGACAGTGCGGCACTGCCTCAGTACTGCAGTACCCCAGGATCTATGCAAATGGACCAGGAGAGGTAAAAATTGGACAGCTGCTTCCTCTCAGCTCCAGTGCACCTTTGGGCATGCAGAGGTCAATCCAACCTTATGTATTGCAGAAAGAAAGAAAGAAAGACTTGCATTTATATAGCGCCTTTCATGACCACCAGAAGTCTCGAAGCCAATGAAATACTTTTGAAGTGGATTCACTGTTGTAATGTGGGAAACGCGGCAGCCAATTTTCGCACATCAAGGTCCCAGAAACAGCAATGTGACAATGATCAGATAATCTGGTTTTGTTATGTTAGTTGAGGGATAAATATTGGCCCCAGGACACCAGGGATAACTCCCCTGCTCTTCTTCGAAATAGTGCCATGGGATCTTTTACGTCCACCTGAGAGAGCAGACGGGGCCTCGGTTTAACGTCTCATCCGAAAGACGGCACCTCCGACAGTGCAGCACTCCCTCTGCACTGCACTGGAGTGTCAGACTAGATTTTTGTGCTCAAGTCCCTGGAGTGAGATTGTGAACCCACAAACTTCTGACTCAGAGGCGAGCTTGTTACCAACTGAGCCACAGGTGACACCGAAGGAATCATGAGGTACATTCAGCCATCCCACACTCCCAGTGGGTGCAGAGAGCAGACACGTTTGAAGGAAATATGAGTCAAATGTGGCTTCAGCACACTAGGGCCAATTCTATGATCTGCACAATCTTCAAATGAGGCTCCCTGTTGGGACTGCAGGATCAATTAATTTATCCTCATGAGTGGTAGATTTTTCATGTCCTGATGTTGTCCATTAACTGGTTTGAGGAATAAACCCTATCAGCAGCAGCTTAATTCTGTGCTCCATTTACTGGAGAAAAAAATCTTTCCACCCACACACTGTCTCTCGGTAAAACCATTACACAATCAAATGTAAATGCAATCAGATCCACTTGCGTGCAATAAGCAGGTTTTCTTGTCAATGCCTTGGTGTATGTAGATTTTTGCTATGGTCCACTTTTGCTGCTTAATCAATCAGTGATAATAGAGTTGATCTTGTTATTTACTTGGCTGGTTATGTGAGACGTTAAACGGAGGCTACGTCTGTCTGCTCAGGTAGACGTAAAAGATCCCACGGCACGCTTTCGAAGAAGAGGGTGCAGAGGAGATTTACCAGAATGGTTCCGGGGATGGGGTGATCTTAGCAACAAGGACAGGTTGGAGAAGCTGGATTTGTTTTCATTAGAGCAAAGGAGGTTGAGGGGTGATTTAATAGAGGTGTACAAGATTATGACGGGTTTGAATAGGCTAGATGGGGAAAGGCTGTTCCCACTAGTTGATGGTACAAGGATTAGGGGACACAGATTCAAGGTTTTGGACAAGAGGTACAGGGGGGTTGTGAGGAAAAACTTTTTAACGCAACGAGTGGTGAGGAGTCATAGAGTCATAGATTTATACAGCAGAGAGAGAGGCCCTTCAGCCCATCGTGTCTGTGCTGGCCATCAAGCCCTATCTATTCTAATCCCATTTTCCAGCACTTGGACCTGGAACTCGCTGCCGACTGAAGTGGTGGAAGCAGAGATACTCAATGTTTTCAAGGGGAGACTGGATAGGCACCTGAGTGAAATAAACTTGCATGGCTACGGGGATAGGGCGGGGGAATGGGACTGACTGGATTGCTCTACATAGAGTCGGCACGGACTCGATGGGCCGAATGGCCTCCCTCTGTGCCGTTATGACTCTATGGGCAGGATTTTCATTCAGGAGTCGGATTGGAGGCGGGACTACAACTTTCGGGGTTGTAGTCCCGCCTCCATCGAGATGCGGCCAATCCACGCAATTTTAACTTGATTGACCTTGTTGAGCCCGCCCAGCAGGCTCAGCAGGCCAATTAAGGGCCACCCGGTAACAGGTGACGTCACAGACTGAAATTTCATCTGTCAAGAGGTTTTGACAGATAAACTTTCAGCGTTTCACAACTGTTTGAAGCTGTCAAACACTGACAGTCTTACCTCTAACCTGAGTCCTTCTCCACAGACTCAGTTAGAAATCTCTCCTGCACAGAAAGCTGCAGGCTGTCACTTTTGACAGTTTGCAGCCATTCTGCTTTCTGCGCCGGTGAGATGAGGGACTCCCGAGACCTAAAGGAAGGAAGGCTGAAAAGGTATAAAAAGGTCATTTAAACTTCTTTAATCACTTTAGACACACCAAACACACTTACCTTTGCACTCATGCACACATCACTCACCTGAACACCGACATCTCGACCCCTCCAAGTCCTTCAACCTGACGGCCCGCCTCCTCTAACTTGATGTGGTTTGGAGCTGTCGGGAATCCCACACTTCAACCTTAAAAATAGGGATTAGGCTAAAAACTGCCTGTTAACTACCTGTTAACAGGCAGTTAATTGGCACTAATCCCTGCCCACCTCGGGTAGGCGGGTCCCAGTGCGGGGCGGGCACCCGCCTCCTTTGAAACTGGCATGGAGGCAGGCTTGGGTGCGGGATGGGGTCAGGACCCCTGATTTCAGTATTTTAACCTCCTCCACACGCCTCCAATCCCGACTCCACGGCCCAATGAAAATCCTGCCCTGTGACTCTGTAAGAGCAGAGGAGTTATACCCCGTGTCCTGGCCAATACTTGTCCCTCAATCAAGATCACTAAAACAAATGATCTGGTCATTATCACATCGCTGTTTGTGGGACCTTGCTGTGCGCAAATGGGCTGCCATGTTCCTACATTCCGACATTTCAGAAACTTCAAAATAAAAGGACTTGATTGGCTGTAAAGTGCTGTGGGATGTCCAGAGGTCGTGAATTATAAATGCAAGTCTTTTTTTTCTTTTAGTTCCAATTCGCACTCAATAGCAAATATATCAGAATGAAGCGAGTGATATTAATGGCCCAGAAATTCGGGTCTCCACGGGTGAGTACGCACGGGGTACTCACCCGTAGGCCCAACGGAAGTGCCGGTTTCCTGCATGCACTGCACATGTGCGGGAAACCGGCACTTCCGTTCCCCTGAACGAAGGGGTTCAGAGGTCGAACGCGTGCGCAGGAGAGGCTGCACGTGTGCATCGAACTTAGGTTTTTTTTACAGGTTTTCCCGGGAGGGTAAGTCTGCAGAAGTTACACATTTAAAAAGCAGGCGTAAGGCCTGCTTTTTACAAGGTAAGTGGTGAATTAATTTAAATTAAAAAAAAATTTCCACAGGTTTATTATTTTTAAATACTTTAAAGCAAGGTAAGTTTATTTTTAGCCCCGTTAGAAAATAAAATAAATTTTTTCAAAAATTTAAATTATTGTTTAAAACAGTTATTTCATGTAATTTATAGTTTATTTAAAAAATGTGATTTAAAAAGAAATTATTTGAAGATTTAGTGCTATTTTGGGGCCGTAGTATTTATAAGTTTTGACAGCTCTTCCTGTCAATCTTATGAATGGAGCATTCCCTGCTCCGATTGGCTCTCCATGGCCCACGTGATCCCAGGGGACGCATCGAACTAACTGCGCCCCTGGGATACGCAAGCACTGCGCGCCGGCAGCTGGACCAGGCCCCGGATCGGGATTCCACGCGGGCCCACAGCTCAACAGCCGGCGCGCAAGGTAAGTGTAGGTCGGGGTCTTACACCTGCGGGAAGCCCCCGACCCGAATTTCTGGGCCAATTAGTTAAAGTACTCATTCATTCAGCAATTGAACCTAACTATAACTATAATGTATTTGTGGGGGTGGGAGATAAAAATAAATGTTACTACTAAAGCAAAGCTTGTTGCATTCAACTCATAGATTGGCTTGATGTGGAACAAGAAGGTCTGAAATTCAAGCCCTAGGTTGTGCTCAGTTAACCTATCTCAGTTCGGATAGTGTAGTGATTGAGATGCTACAACTGGCCTCTGTCCCTGGATTGTGGAAGCATTATAGCCAAGCTTCCCAATTGTGATTGCTATTAGTGTCATCCATGGTTCAGTGGCAGCAATATTGCCTCTGCCTAGAAGCTTGTGATGTCAAAGCCTACTCCAGAGACCTGATGGGCTGCCACTTCAGTACAGTATTGAGGGAGTTGTAGGTGCTATCTTTTGGATGAGATGTTAAACTGAAGCCCCAACTACCCACTCCATTGGATGGAAAAGATCTCCTGGTGCTATTTGAAGAAGAGCAAGGAGGTTCTCCCCGTTGTCCTGGCAAACATTTATCCCTCAACCAACCTCACTAAAATTTCTTATCGGGTCATTTATCTCATTGCTGTTGGTGGGACCTTGCTGGCTGCTGCATTTCAATGCTTAGTGTCGGCCGTGGCTTTATTAAGAGCACTCTCACCTCTGAGTCAGAAGGTCATGGGTTCAGGTCCTACTCCAGGGACTGGGGCACCTAATCCAGGCTGACAATCCAGTGCAGTGCTGAAGGAGTGCTGCACTGTCAGAGGTGCCGTCTTTCAGATGACACCTTAAACTGAGGCCCCGTCTACCCTCTCAGATGGAACTAAAATATCCCATCACACATTTTGAATAAGAGCAGGGGAGTTCTCACTGGTGTCCTAGCGAAATATCAATCCCTCAACCAAAATTATTAAAACAGATTATCTGGTCATTTTCACATTGCTGTTTATGGGAGCTTGCTGTGCATAATTTGGCTGCCGCGCTTCCTACTTTACACCAGTGACCAGACTTCAAAAGAACTTCACCAGCTGTTGAGCGATTTGGGACGTCCTGAGGTTGTGAAGAGCCAGTTCTTTCTTCTTTGCCTTATATCCAGTGCGCACGGACATTGAGCACAGATTGACTGGGCTCTGATGTCCTTACATAAGAACATAAGAACATAAGAAGTAGGAGCAGGAGTAGGCCATACGGCCCCTCGGGCCTGCTCCGCCATTCAATAGGATCATGGCTGATCCAAATCTAGACTCACGTCCACTTCCCTGCCCTCTCCCCATAACCCCTAATTCCCTTATCTGCTAGGAAACTGTCTATCTCCATTTTAAATTTATTTAATGTTGCAGCTTCCACAGCTCTCTGGGGTAGCAAATTCCATAGATTTACTACCCTCTGAGTGAAGAAGTTTCTCCTCATCTCAGTTTTGAAAGGGCAGCCCCTTATTCTTAGATTATGCCCCCTAGTTCTAGTCTCACCCATCAGTGGAAACATCCTTCCCGCATCCACCCGATCAAGCCCCCTCACAACCTTATGGCCTAGAAATTGAGTTTTGGCGCAGCCAGGGCTTTAGCGCCGGAAGTTAGTGCCGGCGCTAAGTCCCCCTGCGCGCGCCAAAAATTCAGTAGCGCCGCGCCCAAATGGCTGCCGGCGCTACTGGAGGGTTTCAGCGCCTCCCAATGGGCGCTAACTGCCCCATTGCGGCGCTGTTCCGGCGCTGCGGCACCCGATGCGGTGCGGCAGGCTGGGGACGTGCAGGCCTCCTCCTCCCGTTAAGGAGGAGCTGCCTGCACCCGGCCGCGGCCCGCGCAAATCAGCTTAAAAATGAGCCCGGCACCTCGGACAAGTGCCGGGCTTGCATCTGTTCCGGGGGGGGGGGGGGAGAAGTCCGGGGAGGGAGCTGCGGGCAGGCGGCCGGCGGGAAAGTGGCTGGCCGCCGCGGGGCCTTTAATGCGCCGGCGCAAACTGGAGTAAGGCACCTCTGACAGAACGTTGCTTGCGGCTGACACGGGCGAGGCGGCCGCAACTCAATTTCGGAGTTCGGGCGGGTTACCACGGCAACCGGGACGCTGCGCACACCGATGACGTCATCGGTGCCGGCGCAGCGCTACCGGTGCAACGCCGATTTAGGGCCCCAGGGAATTTTTAAACTGGCCATAACTCTGGCGCTAGTCCCTCTAGCGCCTCAAAAGCGGCGCTAAGGCAACTGAATTTCTCGGCCTATATGTTTTGATAAGATCGCCTCTCATTCTTCTGAACTCCAATGAGTAGAGTCCCAACCTACTCAACCTTTCCTCATACGTCAACCCCCTCATCTCCGGAATCAACCGAGTGAACCTTCTTTGAACCGCCTCGAGAGCAAGTATATCTTTTCTTAAATATGGAAACCAAAACTGCATGCAGTATTCCAGGTGTGGCCTCACCAGTACCCTGTATAACTGCAGCAAGACTTCCCTGTTTTTATACTCCATCCCCCTTGCAATAAAAGCCAAGATTCCATTGGCCTTCCTGATCACCTGCTGCACCTGCATACTAACTTTTTGTGTTTCATGCACCAGGACCCCCAGATCCACTTGTACTGTAGCACTTTGCAGTTTCTCTCCATTTAGATAATAACTTGCTCTTTGATTTTTTCTGCCAAAGTGCATAACCTCACACTTTCCAACATCATATTGAATCTGCCAAATCTCTGCCCACTCATTAGCCTGTCTATGTCCTTTTGCAGGTTTTTTATGTCATCCTCACTCATTGCTTTCCCTCCCATCTTTGTATCATCGGCAAACTTAGATATGTTGCACTCGGTCCCTTCCTCCAAATCGTTAATATAGATTGTAAAGAGTTGGGGTCCCAGCACTGACCCCTGCGGAACACCACTAGTTACTGATTGTCAGCCGGAGAATGAACCATTTATCCCAACTCTTTGTTTTCTGTTAGATAGCCAATCTTCCACCCATGTCAGTATATTACCCCCAATCCCGTGATTTATTATCTTGATCAGTAATCTTTCGTGTGGAACCTTCATCGTCATAGCCTTCCAATATTCACTGTCTCGGTTCAAACTTCAAACATGGAGAATACCTACGTAGGGGAGGTACTGGAGGCTGCAAAATTATTATTTAAAACCCCTCAGTTGTGAAGAGGATGTGAAGAAGCTTCAAGGGGATCTCGACAGGCTCAGTGAGTGGGCAAGAACATGGCAGATAAAAAACAGAAAGGCAGAGTATTTCCTTAATGGTGAAAGATTGAGGAATGCAGATGCTCAAAGGGACCTGGGTGTCCTTGTACATGAGTCACTGAAAGTGAATGTGCAGGTGCAGCAAGCCATTAGGAAGGCAAATGGTATGCTGACCTTCATTACAAGAGGATTTGAGTAGAGGAGCAAAGAAGTCTTACTCCAATTATATGGGGCCTTGGTGAGACCTCACGTGGAGTACTGTGTACAATTTTGGTCTCCTTACCTAAGGAAGGAGTGCAACAAAGGTTCACGAGATTGATTCCTGGGATGGCGGGACTGCCGTATGAGAAGAGATTGAGTAAACTAGACCTGTATTCTCTTGAATTCAGAAGAATGAGAGGGGATCTCATTGAAGCATACAAAATTATTACAGGGCTTGATAGGATGGATGCTGGGAGAATGTTTCCCTTGGCTGGGGAGTCTAGAACCAGGGCCCACAGCCTCAGGATAAAGGGTAGGCCATTCAGGACTGAGATGAGAAGAAATTTATTCACACAGAGGGTGGTGAATCTTTGGAATTCTCTACCCCAGAGGACTCTGGAGGCTCAGTCATTGGATATATTCAAATCACAAGTCGATAGATTTCTGACTAGTAAGGGCGTCAAGGGATATGGCAATAGGGCCGGTGAATGGAGTTGAGGCAGAAGATTAGCCATAATCTCATTGAATGGTGGAGCAGGCTCGAAGGGCCGAATGGCCTACTCCAGCTCCTATTTAGAAACATAGAAACATAGAAGATAGGAGCAGGAGTAGGCCATTCGGCCCTTCGAGCCTGCTCCGCCATTCAATGAGATCATGGCTGATCATCCAAATTCAGTACCCTGTCCCTGCCTTCTCCCCATATCCCTTGATCCCTTTAGCCTTAAGAAATATATCCAACTCTTTCGTGAATATATTTAATGAATTGGCCTCCACCGCCCTCTGTGGCAGAGAATTCCACAGGTTCACCACTCTCTGGGTGAAGAAATTCCTCCTCATTTCAGTCCTAAATGGCTTGCCCCTTATCCTTAGACTATGACCACTGGTTCTGGACTCCCCGGCCATCAGGAACATCCTTCCTGCATCTAGTCTGTCCAGGTCTGACAGAATTTTATAGGTTTCGATGAGATCCCCTCTCATTCATCTGAAGTCCAGTGAGTATAATCCCAATCGACACTGTCATGTATGTACCTTTAAGGGGAGAACTACTTTTTACAGCTTCTGTATACTGTATTACCGGCAGTGACCACACCTGTATATAAACCCTGAGTAGTGATCTGTACAATTAGTTCTAGAGTAAACCTCATTCAGTAAACACCTGTTGATCGTTCCCTGCAGCCTCTTGTCTAATTATTGAAGGACACAACATCAAGATATACGGATCTAACATTGGCGACGAGCAGATTCAAACCTACCTGCAACTCTGCATCACCTCCCAGGGATTCGCTCCTGGAGAACAGTGGAAGAAGGCCGAGTCTAGAAGCACAGGCGTCGACCATGGGAAACCCCCCAGTCATCCAGCAGAGATTTGAGCATCGCAGGGGAGGCTGTCGAGAGCCAGGCTTGGCTTTCCAGTCATGGTGGTCCAATGAAACGGGCTGGCAACAGGTACTGCGCAGAACCTTCCCGGACAGCGGCGGCTAGAGCCGACCGACGGCACAGAAAAAGGCCGAGCAGCGTCGATGGGGGAGAGAGAGAGGGTAGAGCGCACAGTGCGCAGCCAGTGTTCAGGACCGAGCGGCATCAACGGGGGAGAGAGGCGAGAGAGAGCAGAGCACAGCCGGTGTTCAAGGGCCGAGCAGCGTCAACGGGGGAGAGAGGCGCGTAGGAAAACGTGCAGAGCGCAGCCGGTGTTCAAGGGCCGAGCAGCGTCAGCGGGGAAGAAAGGAAAGCGCGGGAGACGCCATTTTAAGCCGCAGCGGGGAAGAAAGGAATGCGCGGGAGACGCCATTTTAAGCCAGTCTAACCACACCGAAAAATGCCAAAGAGTGGCAGTATCACAGCGTTCGACAATGAAGTCGAAGATTGGACTACATATGTCGAACGCATAGTATACTGTAAGGCGAATGAAGTGCCAGATGACAAGAAAGCGCTGGTATTGTTGAATTCAATGGGTGCAAAAACGTATGGCTTACTACGAAACCTAGTAACCCCAGAGAAGCCAGTAGAAAAGGATTTTGAAAACATAGTGTCAATCCTACAGGACCACTTAAACCCCACACCACTGCTGATAGCAGAAAGATTTAAGTTTCACAAAAGGAACCAGCATAAAGATGAAAGTAATGCTGAGTATTTAACGGAACTGCGCAAGCTATCGAAACACTGCCAGTTTGGAACGGGACTAGCAGATACTTTAAGGGACAAGTTTGTGTGTGGGCTTCAAAGTGAAGGAACCCAGAAACGGCTTCTATCAGAAAAGGATCTTACGCTGGACAAGGCTTTCAGCATTGCAGTATCACACGAAGCAGCAGCACGGGGCGCGGCAGAGATACAACGGAGACCGCAAGAATATGGCACAAATGAAATGTCATATGGAACAGTGAAGTGATATCGCTGCGGCAGAACAACACACGACCATAATGATTGCTGGTTCAAGGACAAAGTGTGCAGACAGTGTGGAAAAGTAGGACACATAGCAAGAGTCTGCAGGTCGGGAAAGAAAACCAGCAGCAAGAAATCTCCACAGGAGAAGTAGAAGAAGGTACATAAGGTGATGGAGAGTAGTTCAGACGAACAGAAAAGTGAAACAGACTCCGGAAGCAAGGAGCTGGGTTGTCTGAAACTACATAATGTGATCAAAACGGAGGATCACCAAACTATCTGGGTCACGCTCAAGATAGCAGGAGTCCAAGTGAAAATGGAATTGGACACAGGATCAGCTCTAACAGTCATAAACCGAAGGGACTACAAGCGGCTATTCTCACATATACGCTTGAGAGATACAAAGATTGTCTTGAAGACGTACACGGGGCAGAAAGACTACCCCAAAGGAAAAATAAGGGTGAACGTTATATATAACGGCAAGGAAACACCAAAAATGGACCTATATGTATTGCCAGATGGAGGACCACCACGACTAGGACATGAATGGATCCGGAAGATACAGCTAGATTGGCATTCCATACAAGCACTGACTGTAGATGCCAAAAAGGATGATGACGTCACACCTGGACGACTGTCAAAAATGCTAATTGACGCACAAGAAGTGCTCCAGCAGGGACTCGGAACACTAAAAGGCATAACAGCGACGATCAAAATAGAGGAAAATGCAAGCCCAAAGTTTTATAAGGCCGCCCAGCCGTCGAAGCAGAGCTGGAAGGTTTGGAACATTCAGGAGTACTGTCCAAATTGGACTGGAGTGAGTGGGCTACACCCATCGTTCCTGTAATGAAGAGATCGTTGAGTAATACGCCTGGGGAACCAAAGAAGGTTCACATCTGTGGGGACTTTAAGGTGACAGTGAACCCAGTCCTTCACACTGTACAATATCCGCTTCCGCGGATTGAAGATATTTTCGCCTCGCTATCGGGAGGGAAACGCTTCACTTAGATTGATCTGGCCCAGGCGTACCTGCAAATGGAGGTAGAAGAAGCCTCGAAACAGTACCTCACGATCAACACTCATAAAGGTCTCTACCAATACAACCGGCTGGTGTTCGGTGTAGCATCAGCTCCGGCTATTTGGCAAAGGGCAATGGAACAAGTCCTGCAAGGGATTCCAGGGACCCAGTGTTATTTGGATGACATCCTGGTCACGGGCGAAAATGATAGTGATCACCTCGCCAACCTGGAGCAGGTGCTCACTGGATTGAAGGAATATGGGCTCCAAGCTAATCGCCACAAATGCGAGTTTTTCGAGAAGCAGATCTCGTATTGTGGCCACGTTATTGATAAAGAGGGGCTACATAAGTCCCCTGAAAAGATTGAGACAGTAGTCAAGGCTCCAGCATCGGAAAATGTGTCACAACTGAGGTCGTTCCTCGGGCTGGTGAACTACTACCATAAGTTCTTGCCGAATTTGTCTACCGTACTACACCCACTGAACACCCTACTGCAAGCGGGGGTACCATGGAAGTGGAGTGACGAATGTAAACGAGCTTTCCAGAAGAGCAAAGCATTGATCACATCAAAAGAGGTGTTGGCTCATTTCAACCCAGCACTACCAATTCGGTTGGCGTGTGATGCATCACCCTATGGCATTGGAGCGGTGCTGTCGCACAAATTCCCGGGCGGCTCGGAGAGGCCAGTAGCCTTTGCGTCTCGGTCACTAACCTCAGCCGAGCGTAACTACGCCCAGATTGACAGGGAGGCCCTCAGCCTAGTGTCGGGGGTGAAAAAGTTCAATCACTATCTGCATGGGCAGAAGTTCACCTTGCTGACTGACCACCAACCACTTGTCTCCATCTTTAATCCAAAGAAGGGCGTTCCGGTGATGACTGCGCAACGGCTACAAAGATGGTCCCTTTTTCTAGGGGCGCACCAATATGAAATCGAGTATAAGGGCACGAAACAGCATGGGAACGCTGATGGGCTATCACGCCTGCCATTGCCTACTGTGGAGGAAGCACCAGCAGTGGATCCTTTCGAAATATTTCATTCGACTATAATTGAATGCTTGCCAGTAACTAACGCTGGTATAGAGAAGGAGACCCGAAATGACCCGACACTGTCTCGGGTATATGATTTGACGGTGAAGGGATGGCCAGCACATGGCGACTCACTGTTGCCAGCATTCTCATCCAGAAGAGAACAGCTGTCAGTATGCCAGGGGACCTTGATGTGTGGATCCCAAGTGGTAATTCCACCCAAGTTAAGGGAGAGAGTGCTCAATGAACTTCACGAAGGTCATCTGGGAGGGGTGAAAATGAAAAGCCTTGCTAGGGCTTATGTGTGGTGGCCGGAGATCGATCAGCAATTCGAGGACCTGACAAAGAGCTGCTCAGGATGCCAGAAGGTCCAAAATGCACCACCACATGCCCCTCTACACCCATGGGAGTGGCCCTCATCTCCATGGCAACAGGTGCATATTGATTTTGCTGGTCCATTCATGGACTCAATATTTTTAATAGCCGTGGATGCGCACTCGAAATGGCCTGAGGTGATCAAAATATCCTCCACCACCACAGAGAAAACTATTGCAGTCCTACAGACCATTTTTGTCAGGAACGGCTTGCCAGAGTAGATTTGCTCTGATAATGGACCACAGTTTGTGTCCGAAGAGTTTTGAAGATTTATGAAAAGGAATGGGGTAAGGCATTACACATCCGCCCCGCATCATCCAGCCACAAATGGATTGGCTGAGAGGTTTGTACAAACCTTTAAAAAAGCAGTAAAGGCCATGTGCGATGACGACATTCCACTGCAGCATAAGGTGGACAATTTCCTGTTAGCCTACAGAAATGCGACACATGCAGTCACCAACCAGGCCCCGGCCATGATGTTCTTTAACCGAATTTTGAGATCTCGTCTGGATTTGCTCAGACCAAATGTACGAAGAGATGTTGAGAATAAGCAATTCCAGCACATCAATGAGAAGCCGACAAGGAGCTTCAATGTAGGGCAACCAGTCTTGGCCCGCGACTGCCGAACAGAGAAATGGCAACCAGGAACGATATGCACACGGTAGGGGCCACTAATGTACACAGTGGATGTTGGGGGGAACATTGTGAGACGCCATGCTGACCAGATCCTAGAGTCACAGGAACGAGTCAACCCCATGTCTCGCCCATACGTACCTGGTGATGAACCCGACGTACAGGTAGCATCTACCCCAGAAACAGTAGCATCAGAAGCGGATGAACCAACCGACGACAGGGGGGCAGGATCGTCTCCGCACCAAGAGCAAGACACTCGGGAAAGGCGCTATCCAGAAAGGATCAGGCAGCCTCCCCAAAGACTGAATTTATAAATAGACTATTTTCAGCTAATGTTGCATGTTAAAAGTGTTAATTGTAATTAGTTTGATATTTAATTGTTAAATGAGTGTTATGGACTGTTAATCTAAAAGGGGAGGAATTGTAATGTATGTACCTTTAAGGGGAGAACTACTTTTTACAGCTCCTGTATACTGTAGTACCGGCAGTGACCTCACCTGTATATAAACCCTGAGTAGTGATCTGTATAGTTAGTTCTAGAGTAACCCTCATTCAGTAAACACCTGTTGATTGTTCCCTGCAGTCTCTTGTCTAGTTATTGAAGGACACAACATCAAGATACACGGATCTAACAGACACAATCTCTCCTCATACGTCATTCTTGCCATCCCAGGTATCAGCCTGGTGAATCTTCGCTGCACTCCTTCCATGGCAAGAACATCCTTCCTCAGGTAAGGCGACCAAAACTGCACATAGTACTCAAGGTGCGGTCTCACCAAGGCCCAGTACAACTGCAGCAAGACATCCTTGTTCCTGTACTCGAACCCTCTTGCTATGAAGGCCAACATAGCATTTGCCTTCTTTACCGCCTGCTGCACCTGCATGCTTACCTTCAGCGACTGGTGCACAAGAACACCCAGGTCTCTTTGCACTTCCCCTTCTCCCAATCTATTGCCATTCAAATAATAATCTGCCTTCCTGTTTTTGCCACCAAAGTGGATAATTTCACATTTATCCACATTATAGTGCATTTGCCATTTTTCTGCCCAATCACCCAACCTGTCCAAATTGTACTGGAGTTTCACGACATCCTCCTCACAGCTTACCCTCCCACCCAACTTTGTGTCATCTGCAAATTTGGAGATATTACATCCAATTCCCTCGTCCAGATCATTAATATATAATGTGAACAGCTGGGGTCCTAAGACCAATCCTTGCGGTACCCCACTAGTCACTGCCTGCCACTCGGAAAATGGCCCGTTTATTCCAACTCTTTGCTTTCTGTCCGCCAACCAGTTCTCTATCCAAGTCAATACCTTGCCCCCAATCCCATGTGCCTTAATTTTGCACGCTAATCTCTTATGTGGGACCTTATCGAAAGCCTTCTGAAAGTCCAAATACACCACATCCACTGGTTCTCCTTTATCTATTTTACCAGTTACATCCTCAAAAAATTCCAGTGCATTAGTCAAGCATGATTTACCTTTAGTAAATCCATGTTGACTTTGTCCGATCCTGTCACTGCTTTCCAAGTGCTCTGCTATTACATCTTTTATAATAGACTCTAGCATTTTCCCCACTACTGATGTCAGGCTTACCGGTCTATAATTCCCTGCTTTTTCTCTACCACCTTTTTTGAATAGTGAGGTAACATTAGCTACCCTCCAATCCATGGGTACTGTTCCAGAGTCTATCGAGTTCTGGAAGATGACCAGCAATGCATCTACTATTTCTAGGGCCACTTCCTTAAGTACCCTGGGATGTAGATTATCAGGCCCTGGGGATTTATCGGCCTTCAGTCCCATCAATTTTCCTAACACCATTTCCCTACAAATACTGATTTCTTTCCGTTCCACCCTTTCATCAGACCCTATGTTCCCCGGCATCTCTGGGAGGTTATTTGTGTCCTCCTTTGTGAAGACAGAACCAAAGTATGAATTTAGTTGGTCTGCCATTTCTTTGTTTCCCATTATAAATTCCCCTGATTCTGACTGCAAGGGACCTACGCTTGACTTCACCAATCTTTTTCTCTTCACATATCTATAAAAGCTTTTACAGTCAGTTTTTATATTTCCTGCTAGCTTACTCTCATATTCTATTTTCCCTTTCTTAATTAATCCCTTTGTCCTCCTTTGTTGAATCCTAAACTGCTTCCAATCCTCAGGATTATTGCTTTTTCTGGCCAATTTATATGTCGTCCACTTGGATCGGATGCTATCCCTAATTTCCCTTGTTAGCCACGGTTGAGTCACCTTTTTTGTTTTATTTTTATGCCAAACTGGGATGAACAAATTCTGTAGCTCATCCATTCGGTCTTTGAATGTTTGCCATTGCCTATCCACCGTCAACCCTTTGAGTGCCATTCCCCAATCAATCCTACCCAACTCGCTCCTCAGACCATCGTAGTTTCCTTTATTTAAATTGAGGATCCTAGTCTCTGAGTCAACTACTTCATTCTCCATCTTAATGAAGAATTCGATCATATTATGATCGCTCCAACCCAAGGGGCCTCGTACAACAATATTGCCAATTAATCCTTTCTCGTTACATAATACCCAGTCTAAGGTGGCCTGATCTCTGGATGGTTCCTCGACATATTGGTCCAGGAAACCATCCCGTAAACACTCCAGGAAATCCTCCTCCACAGTATTGTTACTAATTTGGTTGCCCAATCTATATGTAGATTAAAGTCACCCATGCTGTGCCCTTATTGCACGCTTCTTTAATTTCCCTTTTAATGCCATCCCCAACCTCCGCCTTACTGTCTATATACCACTCCCACTAATGTTTTTTTCCCCTTAGTATTTCTCATACCGATACAGATTCCACATCATCAGAGCTAATATCCTTCATTACAATTGCATTAGCCCCTTCTTTAACCAGTAATGCTACCCCACCTCCCTTTCCTTTTTGCCTATCTTTCCTGAATATCGAATACCCCTGGATGTTGAGTTCCCAATCTTGGCCATCCTTGAGCCACGTTTCCGTAATCCCAACCAATCATATTCGTCTACCTCTATTTGCGCAGCCAATTCGGCCACCTTATTACAAATGCTCCTCGCATTAAGACACAAAGCCTTCAGGCTTGTTTTTTTAATGCTCTTAGACCTATTAGAATTATTATTTACTGTGGCCATGTTTGATTTAAACCGTTGATTTCTCTGACTGCCACTTTTGTTTTTCTCCTTCCTATCTTTTGCTTTTATCCCTGTTTCCCTTTCCTCTGTCTCCCTGCTCAGGTTCCCAACCCCCTGCCATTTTAGTTTAAACCCCCCCGAACAGTGCTAGCAAACCTCCCCGCAAGGATATTTGTCCCGTTCTGGATCAGGTGCAACCCATCTGACTTGTACAAGTCCCACCTTCCCCAGAAGCAGGCCCAGTGATCCAGGAAACTAAAGCCCTCCCTCCTGCACCAACTCTTTAGCCACGCATTCATCTGCTCGATCCTCCTATTCCTATACTCACTAGCACGTGGCACCGGGAGTAATCCAGGGATTACAACCTTTGAGGTCCTGCTCTTTAATCTGCTACCTAGCTCCCTAAATTCTTGCTGCAGGACCTCATCTCTCTTCCTACCCATGTCATTGGTCCCAATGTGAACCACGACCTCTGACTGTTCACCCTCCCCCTTCAGAATGCCCTGCAGCCGTTCAGTGGCAACCTTGACCCTGGCACCAGGGAGGCAACAAACCATCCTGGAGTCACGTCTACGGCCACAGAAATGCCTATCTGTTCCCCTTACGATGGAATCCCCTACCACTATTGCTCTCCCACTCTTTTTCCTCCCTTCCTGAGCAGCAGAAGCACCCCTGGTGCCAGGAAGTTGGCTGCTGCTGCCTTCCTCTGGTAAGTCATCCCCTCAACAGTATCCAAATCGGTATACCTTTTTGAGAGGGGGATGGCCACAGGGGTCCCCTGTACTACCTGTCTGCCTCTACTGCTCTGCCTGATGGTCACCCATTTCCCTTCTGCCTGTGCAGCCTTTACCTGCGGTGTGACCAACTCACTATACATGTTATCCACGACCCTCTCAGCATCGTGAATGCTCCAAAGCCCATCCATCTGCAGCTCCAGCGCCGCAATGCGGTCCGATAGTAGCTGCAGCTGGATGCATTTCTGGCACACATGGTCATCAGGGACACCGGCAGTGTCCCTGAATTCCCACATAGAGCAAGAGGAGCATAACACGGGGCTGGGCTGTCCTGGCATGACTTACACTTTAATTAATTTAAATTAAATCAATACCACCAATTTAATGATATAATCAAGGGTGCTTGCCTGCCAGTAGTCCCCGCTGTACCACAGAGACCCTAGAAACTATAAACCATAGAATTTAAGTTTTGTAAAGAAGGAGAAAGAGTAAATACTTACCAACCAATCACTTACTCGCTTTCTGGTGATGTCACACTTGGATTACTTTTTACCTCTCTCCTTCCCTCGGACTTCGGAGATTGGAGATTGGAACGCCTTACCTGGTCTCGGAGCTGTTTTTAAAGCTGCCGTCGCTCAGCCTCGTTCTCTCGCAGGTCCGCCCACCTGCCTCCGCTGCTTTGAGGCCTTACGTGGTCTCGGAGCTGTTTTTAAAGTCGCCGCCGCTCAGCCTCGTTCCCTCGCAGGTCCGCCCACCTGCCTCCGCTGCTCTGAGGCCTTACCTGGTCTCGGAGCTGTTTTTGAAGCTGCCGCCGCTCAGCCTCATTCTCTCGCAGGTCCACCCGCCTGCCTCCGCTGCTTTGAGGCCTTACCTGGTCTCGGAGCTATTTTTAAAGTCGCCGCCGCTCAGCCTCGTTCCCTCGCAGGTCCGCCCGCCTGCCCCCGCTGCTCTGAGGCCTTACCTGGTCTCGGAGCTGTTTTTAAAGTTGCCGCCGCTCAGCCTCGTTCTCTCGCAGGTCCGCCCGCCTGCCTCCGCTGCTTTGAGGCCTTACCTGGTCTCGGAGCTGTTTTCAAAGTTGCCGCTGCTCAGCCTCGTTCCCTCGCAGGTCCACCCGCCTGCCTCCGCTGCTCTGAGGCCTTACCTGGTCTCGGAGCTGTTTTTAAAGCTGCCGCCACTCAGCCTCGTTCTCTTACAGGTCCGCCCGCCTGCCTCCGCTGCTTTTTCTTATGTTCTTATGTTCTTGGATCAATATAGTATCTTAACACATCTTTGAAATGTCTCAGAAATGTTGGAAACGCGGCAGCCAATTTGTGCACAGCAAGCTCCCACAAACAGCAATGTGATAATGAGCAGATAATCTATTTTTGAGGGATGTTGATTGACAGATAAATATTGGCTAGAATACAGGGGAGAACTCCCCTGCTCTTCTTCAAACTAGTGCCATGGGATCTTTTACGTCCATCTGAGAGGGGAGACGGGGCCTTGGTTTAACATCTCAAGCAAAAGTTTGCAGATGATACAAAGATGGGAGGGAAAGTGGTGAGTGAGGAGGACATAAAAAACCTGCAAAGGGACATAGACAGGCTAAGTAAGTGGGCAGAGATTTGGCAGATGGAATACAATACTGGAAAGTGTGAGGTTATGCACTTTGGCAGGAAAAATCATACAGCAAGTTATTATCTTAATGGCAAGAAACTGGAAAGTACTGCAGTACAAAGGGATCTGGGGGTCCTGGTGCACGAAACACAAAAAGTTAGTATGCAGGTGCAGCAGGTGATCAAGAAGGCCAATGGAATGTTGGCTTTTATTGCTAGGGGGATGGAATATAAAAACAGGGAGGTATTGCTGCAGTTGTACAAGGTATTGGTGAGACCACACCTGGAATACTGCATACAGTTTTGGTGTCGAGGCAGTACAAAGAAGGTTCACTCGGTTAATCTATGAGGGGAGGCTGAGTAGATTGGGACTCTACTCATTGGAGTTCAGAAGAATGAGAGGCGATCTTATTGAAACATATAAGATTGTGAAGGGGCTTGATCGAGTGAATGCGGTGAGGATGTTTCCAATGATGGGTGAAACTAGAACTAGGGGGCATAATCTTAGAATAAGGGGCTGCTCTTTCAAAACTGAGATGAGGAGAAACTTCTTCACTCAGAGGGTGGTGGGTCTGTGGAATTTGCTGCCCCAGAGAGCTGCGGAAGCTACATCATTAAATAAATTTAAAAGAGAAATAGACAGTTTCCTAGCAGATAAGGGAATTAGGATTTACGGGGAGCGGGTAGGAAATCGGACATGAGGCTAGGTTCGGATCAGTCATGGCCCTGTGGGTGGTGGAGCGGGCCCAGGGGCCGTGTAGCCTGGTCCTGCTCCTACTTCTTGTGTTCTAATTCTGTGTTAGATTTCAGGAGATGGTTCTATTCACAGGGATTAGTGGAGACCTCGGGAACAGGCTGCCAGCTAGGAGTCCTTCAAGAGTAAATTGGGCCTGTTCCTGGCTGGGGTGGAGATCACCTCTTACAGAAGGTAAGTACTGCAGGAAATACAGGGACAGAGTGATCTCCTGGACGAGTTTCGATCGCCTAGATGGGTCGGAGAGGAATTTCCCAGATTTTTTCCTCCCAAATTGGCCATTGGGTTTTTTAACTGGTTTTTCGCCTCTCCCGAGAGATCACATGGGTTCGGGAGGGATGGAGAGTGTAAGTAGATTTGAGGTTAGGATCAGATCAGCCATGATCTTATTGAATGGCGGAGCAGGCTCAAGGGGCCGACTGGCCTACTCCTGCTCCTATTTCTTATGTTCTTATGTTCTCCGACAGTGCAGCACTCCGTCAGCACTGCAGTGTCAGCCTAGATTTTTGTGCTCAAGTCTCTGGAGTGGGACCTGAACCCACAAGCTTCTGACTCAGAAGTGAGGGTGCAACCCACTGAGCCACAGCTGACATAGTACATCATCCCAAGGTGCAAATACATCAGCAAGTCTGCAGCAGGAGCGTCCTACATGATTAGCCAGATGCAAGAAAAAAGTGGGAAGAAATAATAATTTCTTCATCGGTGAGTGATTCTGTTTGTTTGGATAGAACCATCTAAACCTGAGAATTAACAAACACAGAATTAACAAATTGTAACTGACACAAGATAAGTGGTGAGATTTTTAATACTCTTGTCAAACAATAATTTACATAACTTAAAATCAGAGCAGTATTCTAGTTTTGATTTTATCGGTGTGAAATCAAACACATTTCTCAGCTATCATTTTCGGCTCCTTCTCTCAATCCAGCCCCAAGTAAAATGGAGAGCGTCCTCGTGCATTTAATCTTAACTTAAATCTCCTTTGATCACACAGGCCAGGCACATGAAAGAAATGTTATGTTACTACATCAGTTACATAATAAATATCCTGACGCCTCCAAGCGAAATTGTCAGTTGTGTACAATCATCTTGTTATGTAAGTGTAGTATTCCCTCTTGATCAAAGGGATGATCCAGCATGTTATGGCATCTTGAGTGTAAAATAAAAGACGAACTTCGATTTTCAAGAATCAATCTTTTTTTTTATCTGACAAGAAACCCTTTGCTTCTCGCCAATAGTGGTCGTTTTTTGGCATGTGATTTAATTAGTGATGACTTCAATGAACTTGGTTTCTTTCTATCTATCTCTCTCTCTCTCTCTCTGCTCCCCCTCACGATCACACATAGGTCCAACTCTGTTCCACAAGATACCTTTATTTTATTCGTTCAGGGATTGTGGGCGTCGCTGGCGAGGCCAGCATTTATTGCCCATCCCTAATTGCCCTTGAGAAGGTGGTGGTGAGCCGCCTTCTTGAACTGCTGCAGTCCGTGTGGTGAAGGTACTCCCACACTGCTGTTAGGGAGGGAGTTCCAGGATTTTGATCCAGCGACAGTGAAGGAGCGACCGATATATTTTCAAGTCAGGATGGTGTATGATTTGGAGGGGAACTTTGTCTCTACCACAAGGCATACACGCAAGTGGTAGCGCTCCCGCCTCTTGAGTCAGGAAAGTCGTGGGTTCGAGCCCCAGAGACTTGATCACAAAATCTAGGCTGACACTCCAGTGCAGTGCTGAGGGCGTGCTGCACTGTTAGAGGTGCCGTCTTTCAGATGAGACGTTAAACCGAGGCCCCGTCTTCCCCCTCGGGTGGCTGTAAAAGATCCCACGGCACTATTTCGCAGAGCAGGGGTGTTCTCCTTGATATCCTGGCCAATATTTATCTCTCAACCAACACCTAAAAGCACATTATCTTGTCATTATCACATTGCTGTTTGTGGAACCTTGTTGTGCACAAATTGGCTGCATTACAACAGCGATTAAACTTCATTAAACTTATTGGGTCGATTAGGCTTATATTCACTAGAGTTTAGAAGAATGAGAGGGGATCTCATTGAAACTTATAAAATTCTAACAGGACTAGACAGACTAGATGTAGGAAGGATGTTCCCGATGGCAGGGGAGTTCAGAACCAGGGGTCACAGTCTAAAGATAAGGGGTAGGCAATTTAGGACTGAGATGAGGAGGAATTTTTTCACCCAGAGAGTGGTGAACCTGTGGAATTCTCTACCACAGAAGGCAGTTGAGGCCAATTCATTAAATATATTCAAGAAGGAGTTAGATATATTTCTTAAGGCTAAAGGGGTCAAGGGATATGGGGAGAAAGCAGGGACAGGGTACTGAATTTGGATGATCAGCCATGATCTCATTAAATGGCAGAACAGGCTTGAGGGGCCGAATGGCCTACTCCTGCTCCTATCTTCTATGTTTCTGTGTTTCAAAAAAAAAGGTACTTATTTGTCTATAAAGATCTTTGGGACGTTGTGAAAGGTGCTATATAAATGCTAGTCTTTCTTTTCTTTCTTAAGGGAATAACTGTGCCAACAATGTATTTGTATTCGATTATTGATTTGAATCCCACAGTAATAGAAATAGTGCAGACAGTGATAAAGTTGGTTTTCTGTGACCTGTTTACTAGATGCACAGAAAATTCACTTTACATTATGGCAGACCAGGACCAATTGCCACGTGTGTTGATGGTGATTTCTGGGGAACAAAGTTATTTTATGATTTAATGTAGGTTGGGGCTGTTAGCTTTAGATTAGAGAAGATTGAGCTTATCCAAAACTCTGCTGGCCGTATCCTAACCCTGCCCCGTTCACCCATCACCCTTGTGCTTGCTGACCTACATTGGCTCCCAGTCCGGCAATGCCTCAATTTCCTTGTTTTCAAATCCTTCCATGGCCTCGCCCCTCCCTATCTCTGTAATTGACATTCAACGGCATTACCATCGCCGAATCCCCCACCATCAATATCCTGGGGTCACCATTGACCAGAAACTTAAGTGGACCAGCCACATAAATACTGTGGCAACAAGAACAGGTCAGAGGCGAGGTATTCTGCGGTGAGTGTCTCACCTCCTGACTCCCCAAAGCCTTTTCCACCATCTACAAGGCATAAGTAAGGAGTGTGATGGAATACTCTCCACTTGCTTGGATGAGTGCAGCTCCAACAACACTCAAGAAGCTCGACACCATCCAGGACAAAGCAGCCCGCTTGATTGGCACCCCATACACCACCTTAAATATTCACTCCCTCCACCACTGGCGTACCGTGACTGCAGTGTGTATCACCTACAAGATGCACTGCAGCAACACGCCAAGGCTTCTTCGGCAGCACCTCGCAAACCCACGACCTCTTCCACCTAGAAGGACAAGGGCAGCAGGCGCATGGGAACACCTCCAAGTTCCCCTCCAAGTCACACACCATCCTGACTTAGAAGTATATCGCCGATCCTTCATCGTCACTGGGTCAAAATGCTGGAACTCCCTACCTAACAGCACTGTGGGAGTACCTTCACCACACGCACTGCAGCGGCTCATGAAGGTGGCTCACCACCACCTTCTCAAGGGCAATTAGGGATGGGCAATAAATGCTGGCCTTGTCAGCGATGCCCACATCCCATAAAAACAAATTTAAAAAAAAAAGCCTCCACCAGTCCAATAACCCTCTGAGATATCTGCGCTCCTCCAATTCTGGCCTCTTGCACATCCCTATTCTAATCACTCCACCATTGCCTTCAACTACCTGGGCCCTAAGCTCTGGAATTCCCTCACTAAACCTCTCCACCTCGCTACCTCTCTCTCCTCCTTAAAACCTAAGTCTTTGGCCAAGCTTTCGGTCACCTGTTCTAATATCTCCTTATGTGGCTCGGTGTCAAATATTGTTCGATAATCGCTCCTGTGAAGCACCTTGGGACGCTTTACTGCATTAAAGGCGCTATAGAAATGCAAATTGTGGTTCTTATTTTTAAACTGATGGGAAGGCAGCCAAGAATAGGTAGGAATGATTATTCAATAATAATTCTAAAAGAGAAAAAGAGTGAAGAAGAGAAATTGAGTGGAAAATCAAGCCTCCAAGAACACAATAATAAAAGTACTGTCATCTGGGCAGTTTTATTTTTGTGATATATGGGGATTTTTCAGCATCGCTGTGTATCAACTGGAACCATCAAAAATGATGGGACCAGGGAGCAGAACATGTCCTGGAACTCTCAGCAATGCGTGGGTTAACAACCATTTCAAGGGACGGAGAGCCAATGAAGATATAGTTGCACTCAACACTTTTAAATGTGATGGAGGACTAACACTCGGACTCAGGAGTCATTGATATAAAGCACGTGACTTTAAATGAGATAAAGAACAGGTAGGAAGTGTTCAGCTCTTCACGGACCGAGAAAGTTATTAGTTAGGCGCGCTGGAAGAATAAAGTGTCTGAGAAAGAAACCCAGAAGAAAAATGAAGCTATTCATCACATGGGGAGCCAACGCATTTTAAAGCTTTAATCTTCTTCAAGGGCAGATTGGAGAATGAGTATTTGAGGAGTTCATTAACAGCAGCTGCTGTGTGTCATAACCGAGGAAAAAAATTGCCTTCAAATTTAACACCGCTTCGCTGAACTTTGTTGTTTTTTCCCCCAAAGCCTTTGTTTTTTTTAGGTTTTCAATGCATCTATGGAGAAGAATATGATTGAATGCTGTGTGGATCATGCTGGTTCCTGGGTTGGTGGCACCGTGGAACTATCAGATCAAGGAAGGGCAACTGGTCAGTGATACATAACGTAAGAAAGTCTAGAGTGGGCAAAGGCCAATTTGCTCATCAAACCTGCTCCAGAGTCCATGTATGATTATTCTATCATGCACCCTCCTACCATCTGTTGATTTCCCACTTTGAGAAACGCTCAGGGGGAGAAATTCAGTTGGTTAGTGCCTCCCGTTAGTCCCTGGCGGGGGCACTAATGGAGCAGGACCAGAGCGAGGTGAATCCAGCGCTGCACATCAAATCCAGTCGTCCCTTAGCGCCGCCGCTAACAGTTAGTGCCTCAATGAAATCAGTATTTGTAGGGAAATGGTGTTAGGGAAATTGACGGGATTGAAGGCCGATAAATCCCCAGAGCCTGATAATCTACATCCTAGGGTACTTAAGGAAGTGGCCCTAGAAATAGTAGATGCATTGCTGGTCATCTTACAAAATTCTATAGACTCTGGCACAGTTCCCATGGAGTGGAGGGTAGCTAATGTAACCCCACTATTTACAAAAGGTGGTAGAGAGAAAACGGGGAATTATAGACCGGTAAGCCTGACATTGGTAGTGGGGAAAATGCCTGAGACCATTATAAATGATGTAATAGCAGAGCACTTGGAAAACAGTGACAGGATCGGACAAATTCAACATGGATTTACAAAAGGTAAATCGTGCTTGATTAATCTACTGGAATTTTTTGAGGATGTAAGTGGTAGAATAGATAAGGGAAAACCAGTGGATGTGGTGTATTTAGATTTTCAGAAGGCTTTCGATAAGGTCCCGCATAAGAGATTTGTGTGTAAAGTTAAAGCACATGGGATTGAGGGTAAGGTACTGACTTGAACAGAGAACTGGTTGGCAGGCAGGAAGCAAAGAGTTGGAATAAACGGGTCTTTTTCCGAGTGGCAGGCAGTGACTAGTGGGGTACCGCAGGGATCGGTCCTAGGACCCCAGCTATTCACAATATATATTAATGATCTAGACGAGGGAACTAGATGTAATATGTCCAAGTTTGCAGACGACACAAAGCTGGGTGGGCGTGTGTGCTGTGAGGAGGATGCCGAGAAACTTCCAGTATGGTTTGGACAGGTTGGGTGATTGGGCAGATGCATGGCAGATGCAGTATAATGTGGATAAATGCAAGGTTGTCCACTTTGGTGGCAAAAACAGGAAGGCAGATTATTATCTGAACAGCAATAGATTGGGAGAAGGGGAAGTACAACAAGACCTGGGTGTCCTTGTGCACTAGTCGCTGAAGGTAAGCATGCAGGTGCAGCAGGCTGTTAAGAAGGCAAATGGTATGTTGGCCTTTATAGCGAGAGGATTCGAGTACAGGAAGAAGGATGTCTTGCTGCAGTTGTACAGGGCCTTGGTGAGACCACACCTTGAGTATTGTGTGCAGTTTTGGTCACCTAATCTGAGGAAGGATGTTCTTGCCATGGAGGGAGTGCAGCAAAGATTCACCAGACTAATACCTGGGATGGCAGGAATGACGTATGAGGAGAGATTGGGTCGATTGGGCTTATATTCGCTGGAGTTTAGAAGAATGAGAGGGGATCTCATTGAAACTTATAAAATTCTAACAGGACTAGACAGACTAGATGCAGGAAGGATGTTCCCGATGGCTGGGGAGTCCAGAACCAGGGTTCACAGTCTAAGGATAAGGGATAAGCCATTTAGGACTGAGATGGGGAGGAATTTCTTCACCCAGAGAGTGGGGAACCTGTGGAATTCTCTACCACAAAAGGCAGTTGAGGCCAATTCATTAAATATATTCAAGAAGGAGTTAGGTATATTTCTTAAGACGAAAGAGATCAAGGGATATGGGGAGAAGGCAGGGACAGGGTACTGAAATTGGATGATCAGCGATGATCTCATTAAATGGCCGAGTAGGCCCGAGGGGCTGAATGGCCTACTCCAGCTCCTATCTTCTATGCTTCTATGGCCTAGAAATTCAGTTGGTTGCGCCAGCCATTAGCGCCTTAGGAGGAGTAGATGTTGGGCGCAAGGCGGCTAGCGCCCGGGCGCAGCGCGATCTGCGCCTCGCCCCAACTTCACTAGAGATTTAGCGGCGGCGCAAAGTCTTTGCGCGCGCTCAGCTGCGCGTGCAGATCATGATGTCATTTCCTCGTGCAACGCCCTTTGTGCGCCCCCAACCGGAACTTCAGTGGCGACGCCCCATTGTGCGCCTGGCGCCCCTAGCGACTGTTAGAGTGGAACGGTGCTCAGCCGATGCGGGGCGCGGGGGGCGCAAATTAAAGGGCACTGCTCCTGCACTATAAAAGGCTGCCATTTCGCAGCACTCCTTCTTGAGAAACGGATCTTTGGAGAGAGACCAAGGTAGATAGCTTTCTGCTTTGGCCCAACACTCGGACAAGTACTTCTGGCTTCAGGCCACAGCTTTCCACTAGTCTTTGCCTTCATTGACATCTCATTGTTTGCCAGCATATTATGGGGGCTGCAAAGGGTGTCAACGCTGGCTTTCTCAATTACATCCAAAGGGCTCACAGACGCCATGAGAGAGTGGCAGCCCTGGCTAGATGGAGAGGGGGCAACAGGCGTCGGGAAAGGAGGCCTTACCCACCCAGGGTATACCGCCAGCAGTTCTCCTATCTCAACATGTCTGACGAGCAGTGTGTTTAGAGGCTGTGATTCAGAAGGGACGTGGTCACAGAGATCTGCCAGCTGCTTGGCGGTGATCTGCAGCCACAACTGAGGAGCAGGACGTCTCTGTCGGTGGAAGTGAAGGTGACGGTGGCTCTCAACTTCTATGCCACCGGCTCCTTCCAATCCGCTACTGGGGACATTGCCAACATCTCCCAGTTCGCCGTGCATTGCTGCATCCGCCAGGTGACCAATGCCCTTTTCAAAAGGAGACGTCAGTTCATCTCCTTCTCCATGGCCCTTGCCAAGCAGCAACAGCGTGCAATGGACTTTGCAGCATTCGCGGGCTTCCCCATGGTGCAGGGCGCCATTGACTGCATGCATGTGGCTTTGCAGGCACCTCTGGAGAATGCCGAGGATTACCGCAACCGGAAGGGCTGCCATTCGCTCAACGTCCAGCTGGTGTGTGACCACAGGCAGCTCATCCTAGCTGTCAATGCCCGCTTTCCAGGCAGCAGCCACGATGCCTTCATCCTGCGACAGACTTCTGTGGCAGACATGTTCCAGGCACAGCCTCACCCACGAGGATGGCTTATTGGGGACAAAGGCTATCCTTTGTGTACCTGGCTGATGACCCTGCTCCGTGCGCCCAGCACCCCTGCTGAAGAGGGATACAATGAGAGCCATCAAACGACCAGGAACATCATCGAACAAACAATCGGCGTCCTGAAGCAACAGTTCCGCTGTCTGGATCGTTCCGGTGGAGCCCTACAGTATTCGCCGGAGTGAGTCTCCCATTTCGTGGTCGTTTGCTGCATGCTGCACAACCTGGCTACCCGCAGGACTCAGGCACTGCCACCAGAGATTGGAGGACCACCTCAGGAGGAGGAGGAGGAGGAGGAGGAGGAGGAGGACCAGCACAGGAGGGAGGCAGAAAGTGCAAAGGCCGCCCGTCGCCGGCTTATTGGACGTCGGTTCTAGGCCCCCTCTCAGGGAATGGCTTGTGCCAATGTCAGCAGATGAATGTCGCCGCTCCACAAGGCCTCAGCCGAGCAGGGCAACCAGGACTTAACAAAAAAACCATGCACACTGCAATTTAACAACAATAATTTATTGCAAACCTCTGCCCTTCCCACATTACATCCTCATGTGGAGAAGCCCCCTCCAAAAACACAAAACTACCAGTCTCGGCCTTACAAAAAGAAAGAAAGACACCAGTCTCGGCCTTACACAAACACAACTGGACCAGTCTCGGCCTTACAACAAGCACCAGGCATTTGTGCATACCTCTACTTTTTGCCCTGCGAGGGCGATTCCTTGCGCATCCTTGCCTGGCCCCTGCCCGCCCTGCAGATCCTCCTCAATGGGAGCCCAGTGGCTGCAGCAAGGCTGGGGGAAGGCTGCTGAGGGGCAGATGGCGAGACGGCAGATGCCCTTGGGGGTCGGCCTGCACCAGCTCTGGCCTTGGAGTGTCCGGCTGCTGACTGCTCCAACTCTGGCTGGGCGGCAGCAGTCTGTCCAGCGGCTCGTGGCAGCTGCAATGGCGGAGTGGCAGTGTCGGCTGCAGGAATGGTGGCAACCTGGCAGATCACAGGTGCTCGCTGGTCACCTGAGACATTGGCACTCGCACGGGCCAGCACTGCAGCATGCGCAGCAAACAGCTGAAGAACAGACTGCTGGGCTGCTGCTGCGCGGCGAGTGCCCTGGCGATGCCTGGCTGATCCAGCGAGGGTGGCAGCAGTTAGTGCCCGTGTGGCCCTGGTCTGTGTCCGCATGACACCAGCCAGTGAATGGATGGCACGACTGAGCACTTGGCTAGAAGCCGACTGTGCTGCCGCGAAGTCCTGCAGACTCCTGGCCTGTGCTGCCGCGATGTCCTGCAGACTCCTGGCCTGTGCTGCACTGAATTGTTCCAGACTCCTGGCCTGTGCTGCACTGAATTGTTGCAGACTCCTGGCCTGTGCTGCTCCGAATTGCTGCACACTCCTTGACAGAGACTCTATGGAGTCAGGCATCCTTGCCACTGCAGCCATGAGCTCAGTGTGCCTGTGCTCAGCCCGGACAGCCATTTCCTCTAGGAGGCGCACCTCCTCTGCGCTCACCATCGCAGGACTGGAGGCCGCACTCACCGTCCGGGGAGAAGTCCGCCGAGCTTCCCCACCCCTCCCGCGTTGCTGCAGGCCGCTGGGCCCCGGAGCTTCACTCTCCTCCGACCCTTCCCCCCGGCTCCCCTCCAGGGAAGACGTGTCCCCTACATCGCCATGGGCTGACGCGGCTGAGGGTGGCACTGATGGGCCGGCTTCCTCTTGCTCCTCCTCGTATTCCGAAGCGCTGACAGTGACAGCTTGAGGGCCCGCCTCCTCACCTGGCGATTCACCATCTGAAAGCAGGAAGGCACAAGAGTAGCTTTAGAGTGAGGACAGGGTGGCAGTGAGGGAGGCATGAGTGCTGCCATTCACCGCATTGGTCGGACAGTGGCAAAGGATGCTGATCTCATGCGCAAGTGGAACGAGGGAGGTCCAAAAGGTGATGCCCTTACCATTGGTGCCCAGAACAGGGTCGGCATCTCCACTGGCGACGGGGCCAATCAGCCGGCCTGCCATAATGCGCTCCACACGCTGGTCGAGGTCGGAGAGCTCATTGAGGTCAGGACGGCCTCCCCCGGTCTCAGTTCGGTTGCGCCGGTTGTGCGCCACCTTGGCCTGCAAGAGAAAGGACGGCCTCTAAGTACAGTGTGAAGCCCTGATCTTGTCTGCACTGCCTCCCATGGTTGAATAGCTTGTACAGTGTGTAAAGTGCTGAATGTGCAAGTGATTTTCATGCCAGTCCCATAGCTGCTGGATGAGGGCTGGCCATTAGGGCTTTCAGGTCCCTTTGCCCATAAAGTGAGGTGCACATGCAAGGATGAGGAGGACACTGGAAAGGGTACTCACCCTGACAACCCGAGTGAGGTCGTTGAACTTCTTCCGGCATTGCACAGGAGTCCTGGCAACCACGCTGTTGGAAGACACCCTGTTGGAGACCTCCCTCCAGGCTTTCCGGTAGGCGCTGGGCAGCGGCCTCTTGCCACCTTCTGGGAACAGAACATGGCACCTGCGCTCCACTCCGCCAACCAGCAGCCTCAGGTCACCGTCGCTGAAGCACTGCGCTCTCTCCCTGGCCTTCTCCATAGCCCTGGGCGTTGTGCAGGTGAAGCTGAAGTGGTCAGGCCTAGGTTGAGGGCTGCAGTGTGCAGGGCGTGGCGGGCAAACAAATCCACCCTCCCCCTTTAAGAGCTGACCGGCGCCAGAGTGTCTGCCGTCAATCAAGAACTCGCCGCACCGGCGCTGCGCCCGGCCTCGGGGGTATCGCTCAGCACCGCCGGCTTAGCGCCTAAAGATAGTCGTGCATCGCCTGTTTTAGTGCAGCAGCAACCTCTTGGGGCGATGCGACTGAATATCGGCGAAGGAGGCGCGACTTTGCGCCGGGCGCAAACTTTAGCGGCCGCTCGACTTTAGCGCCCCAAAAGCGGCTATACTGAATTTCTAGGCCTATGTTTCTAAGAGGCTTTATCGCCAGGCAGATCGTGACATCAGTGAACGTGCAGCTCTCACTCAGTGCCCGATCTGCCAAATTGATTATTGCCCCCTGCCTTGCCCCGACAACAACAGGAAGAGGAGGCATGAAGCAGGTGGATGGCGGCTCCAGGGGCGATATTTAAAGGGATCAGTCACAGCTGTCAGGTTAGTGCTGTTTCACTGCTTACTTGTCAGTTTGACATTGTGCAACAGTTTAATTCAGTCATTTAAAGGTTCTTTCGTATCAGGAGTGTTGTGGCTACTAAAAGTGAGGAGCAGTGCATTAGAAGGCTCTGCATCAGCAAGGATGTGGTCACCGAACTCTGCCCCCTCCTGCAACCAGACCTTGAGCCTCAGACCAGGGCAACCACAGCCCTCCCAGTGGCAGTCAAAGGCACTGTCGCCCTCAATTTCTTCGCCAGCAGTTCCTTCCAGTCTGCAACAGGAGATATAGCGACCATTTCGCAGTTCGCCGCCCATCGTTGCATCCGGGAGGTCACAGAGGCTCTCTACAGCAGGAGAAGGGACTACTTTTCCTTCCCCATCACCAGAGAGAAGCAGGACGAATGTGCATGTGGCTTTGCCAAGATAGTGGGATTCCCCATGGTGCAGGGCGCCATTGACTGCATCCACGTGGCTTTGCAGGCACCGCATAACAATCCTGAGATCTTCAGTAACCACAAAGGTTACTACTCGCTTAATGTGCAGTTGGTGTGCAACCACAGAAAGCAAATCCTCAATGTCAATGCCCACTAATCTGGTAGCAGCCATGATGCCTCCATCCTGCGCCAGACCGGTGTGCTGACACTCTTCCAGCCGCCAGACCAAGCCCACGACTGGCTGGTCGGAGACAAGGGCTATCCACTCTCCACCTGGCTCATGACTCCCCTCTGCAACCCCGACACTCCTGCTCAGCACTCATATAATGAGAGCCATGCCTGCACCAGGAGCATCATCGAGCAGACCATCGGGGTCCACTGCCTTGACCACTCGGGATGAGCCCTCCAGTACTCGGCTGTCCCATTTCGTCGTGCTGTGCTGCATGCTCCACAACTTGCCATCATGAGAGCCCAGCCCTTACCACCAGGGATTGCGGGGCCACTTCAGGAGGAGGAAGAGGGAGAGGAGGAGGAAGAGTAGGAGGAACAGGAGCGAGGGAGGAGGCAGCCACTCAATCGACCTTCCGGAAGGGCGGTCCGTGAGCGCCTCATGAATCTGCGGTTCCAATAAATTAAACCCCCGATCTCCATTGCTCACCACATCCCCATCATTCCATCCCTGTCGCAGGCCATATCATAGGGCAAAGCTGAAATGAGACACACCACAAAATCATTCAAAGCCAATTAATAAATTTATCAATAATCAGTGAACACATACTTACAACAAAAATATTAAATATTCACACTTGAGCAATCCCTTAGTGCCTCTCGTTACTGTGTCTTTGCCTACTCTGGTGCTCATACGAAGTGTTGGCCCAGTGGCTGCAGCACGACTAGTGGAAGGCTGCTGAGTGTCCGTGCGGGAGACTTCAGATGGTCTTGCAGGATGCCCTCGGCCAGCTCTGGACCTGGAAGGACCGGCTGTAGACTGCACCACCTCAGCATGGGCGGCAGCAGTCTGGGCTGGCTGGATGACAGGTAGCGACAAGGGTAATGGTGGAGTGGCAGTGGTAGGAGCAGGAATGCTGTCATCCTGAGGGAGGACAGCAGCTTCCTGCTCCACTGACCCACTGCCACTCCCCCGGGGCAGCACCTCAACATCACTACCAATCTGCTGGAGCATAAATTGCTGGCCTGCTGCGACACCGTGAAAACCCCTGTGGTCAACCCAGCCACGATGTCAGCAGTCAGAGCTTACATGGCATCAAGCTGAGACTGCATGAGAGCAGTCTGAGAATCGATGGCACCAAGCATGGACTGCATTACAGCACTAAGACATTGCGTGGCTTCCGCCTGTGCTGCAATGGAAGCTGCGACATCGCCCATCACATGCAGCATGAGGTCTGGGTTGCCACAGTCTCTCTGGGAGTCCACCATCCTTTGCAGCATGGAAATGATGGGCTCCATGGTGTGCGCAGAGCTCTGTGCAATGTTGGAGGTGGACTCCTCCACACTCCTTACCATTGCCCAGAGGCTCCCGGGCACCTTTGCCATTGCACCTATCATCTCCGTGTGCCTGCCCATCACCCTTCTTCTAAAGGCCTCCCCGTCGAGGCCCTCATCTGAGTCCTGTGCAGCAGAACTCACGCTACCCTTTCCCCAGGCTTTGCTGCAGCCCACTTATCCCCGATGCATCACTCAGTGCAGATCCCGCTACTATACTAGCCTCTAAAGAATGCATAGTGCCAGTATCTGAGCTGGTGCCTGCGGGTGAGACATGCAGTGATGCGGTGTGTTCTTCCTCCATCTCATCTTCCGCCTCGCTCTCTATTGTGCCCTCAGGGATAGGCTGCTCATCACCTGAAAGCATAAAGGCACAAGAGTCGGGTTATGGTGAGGTGAGAGTGGGCAGGAAGGGAGAAAGGCATGCATACAGCATGATTAACTGGAAAGTGGGAAAAGCTTGTGGGGTGAGGGGGAAGTGGGATGTGAGAAGAAGGAGTAGCGATGAACATACCACTGTTGTCCCGAAGGGGGGTCAACCTCGCCGGTGGCCACAGCGCCCACCACCTGGCGCCCAATGATTTGCAGCACTCTTTCCTCCAGCTCAGAAAGCGGTTGGGTGTTGGTTTGTCCCCCGCCTGTGCACTCCTGGTCCCTCCTGTTGTGAGTCACCTTGGCCTGCAAGAGAAAGGCAAGTGTGTGAGTGAGTGTGGAGCAATGTGTTTGGGAGCTATGCCTGCCATAGTTGAATAGTTGTCATTGTGTGCAAGGTGTGAGATGTGGGTGTTGATGTGAGTGTTGGCAGGTGGAGATTGTTGGTGGGTAAGTACTGGGGGTGTGGTGCTTTGGGCAGTGTGTGCAGATTGAGGTTCAGATGGTGGTATGTAGCATTTGTTGAAGAATTGACTCACCCTGACCACCCGAGTGAGGTTGTTAAATTTCTTCCTGCACTGTGTGTGGGTCCTGGGGACCACAGTGCTGCCTGAGACATGCTGCACTACCTCCCTCCACATGGCGCAGAAGACTTGCGGCGAGGGCTTCCTGCCACTGGCCGGGTAGAGCACCGCCCTCCGTCTCTCCACAGCGAAGACCAGCGACCCCAATGCTTGGTCGCAGAATCTGCGAGCTCTCTCCCTGGGCCGTTGATCTGCCATAATGACATCTCCTTCAGTGGTCCGGTTCCTTCTCCTTGATCTTCTGCTGCTTGCTGAGACAGCTGCAGAACCAGCAATGCTGAGAATGAGGTTCTGCAGTATGATTGATCCTCCCCTTTAAGAAGTGGAAAGAGCCTGTGACAATGATGACCAGCGATTAGACTGCACCTGCTTAGCACTTTGAGTCAAACGCCACCGAGCTCGGTCAGTAGCGCTTGATTTAGTGCGCCGTTCCTTTCTTTGAACGCTAACATTTAATTTTGCGTGCAGCGAGATTCGTTAGCGCCTGGCGCTAAATCTCAAACTTTTCAGAAGTTAGCGCCCATTCCTGGGCTATAATGAATTTCTCCCCCTCATTTCCTTCTTCTGCCTCCTCTTTAAAAAAATAAAATCAAGCGGTGCTGTCACTATCTCTATAACCCTCGATCCCTTTTCTTTAACAAATATTGACTTAGCTCCTTTTGTAAAGGTGCCAATTGACCCAGAATCAACTTCCTTCCCTGGGTCTGCTCCACAAACACTGTCCTGTGAGAAGAAATGTTCATTTTCTAGTCTCTAACCTTGCTTGAGGACTTGTGAATGTTACACTTTCTGCCCATTGTCCAAGTTAAATAGCTTGCTGAATTTCACCTTATTTTGCCTATCATTGTTTTAAAGACTCATTTAATGTAGGATATAAAGTTGGATACGTTTTTAGAAGTTTTGCTTGAATTTTCTTCAAGAGAGGCAGAACCTTTCGTCAGACGGTTAGATGAGCGGGCAAGGTTCATTTTGGAGAGGGTAGCTGGGCCAGGAGAGTCACAAACTAAGGAACAGGAACAGCTGTGCCTTAGTGGGCAGCACACTCGCCTCTTAGTCAGAAGGTCATAGAGTCAATGGCCTAGAAATTGGGTTGGGGCGCCAAAGTGGCGCAAAAGTCGGCTAAGCGCAGGATTTAGCGCAGCGATCGGTGTGATACCGATCGCCAGAAATTCAGTTTCAGTGCCCCTCAAGGGAGACGGGGCGAGGCTCGAGGCGCTCAGCGTCCCTCTTAGGGCGCTGAAACTGATTATCGCAGCGCAACGTGCCGCAGCGCCACATGCTGCGGCATGGCATGCTGCAGTACTGCAGGCCTTCCTCCCACTGTTAAGGGGGAGGTGCCTGCAACAGCGCAATCCCCGCTCGCGAGTGCCGCCAAATGAGCCGCCGAAAAAGCGTCCGCCCCGCACCTCCACCTTAACTTGCGCCGCTGCCGGCACAGTAAGGCCCCGTGAATGGGCTCAGTCGAGAATATTTTGTCGACTTTATGGGAGATTTTTCTGAGGGTGTTTTCCCTGTGATGGGATCGCCCTGTGCAGATACATGTAAAACTGGTTTGTTCAAACTCCAGAGAATGCATGGCAGTTGGCTGTGACAAAAGAACTGCCAGTCATCCAGAATGTATGGGTTCGCCCGACAGTCCTGGAAAAGGGACGGGGGCCATTGACCAAGGGGCTGAGGACCCTGAGGCACCCGTTGAACTTGAACCTATTAGAAAGCCACTCTAATATGCAAAAGCACTTCTCACCTCCATCTTAGAAGAGAAGCAGAACAATGAACCCACTAGCCTAGCCAGCCGAAGAGGAGCCAGTTTTTCCCAACACAAAGACCGAGAGATGTCCCCAGACTTAGGGCCATTAGTCCAATCACGGAATACTCATGGGTCCGATGATGACCCATCGCTAACTAAGCACCAGAGTGCTTAGAAACAAAAGGATTTTAAAGATTGGCGGGAAAGATAGGGGTAGCAAGCCTCCTATAAAGATAGATCCTTTTCCACCATTCTCTCTCTCTCTCGCTCTCGCTCCACCAAGATCGACCGAACAAGAAGTACCAGAGGAAGAAGCCGCTGAGAGTGAGAACCGCATACCCTGTGAGGTTGATTTCCCACAGCTGAGCGGAGTGATCGAGACCGACTGTGTGTGGTGGTAAGCATGGTCTCGAGTGTCCGAAGCCGGTAACCAGATATCCCAGGCGAGCTGGGTGAAACATAGAAACATAGAAGATAGGAGCAGGAGTAGGCCATTCGGCCCTTCGAGCCTGCTCCGCCATTCAATGAGATCATGGCTGATCATCCAAATTCAGTACCCTGTCCCTGCCTTCTCCCCATATCCCTTGATCCCTTTAGCCTCAAGAAATATATCCAAATCTTTCTTGAATATATTTAATGAACTGGCCTCTGTGGCAGAGAATTCCACAGGTTCACCACTCTCTGGGTGAAGAAATTCCTCCTCATTTCAGTCCTAAATGGCTTACCCCTTATCCTTAGACTATGACCCCTGGTTCTGGACTCCCCGGCCGTCAGAAACATCCTTCCTGCATCTAGTCTGTCCGGACCTGACAGAATTTTATAGGTTTCGATGAGATCCCCTCTCAATCTTCTAAACTCCAGTGAGTATAAGCCCAATCGACACAATCTCTCCTCATACGTCATTCCTGCCATCCCAGGTATCAGCCTGGTGAATCTTCGCTGCACTCCCTCCATGGCAAGAACATCCTTCCTCAGGTAAGGTGACCAAAACTGCACACAATACTCAAGGTGCGGTCTCACCAAGGCCCTGTACAACTGTAGCAAGACATCCTTGTTCCTGTACTCGAACCCTCTTGCTACGAAAGCCAACATACCATTTGCCTTCTTAACCGCCTGCTGCACCTGCATGCTTACCTTCAGCGACTGGTGCACAAGTACCCCCAGGTCTCTTTGCACTTCCCCTTCTCCCAATCTATTGCCATTCAAATAATAATCTGCCTTCCTGTCTTTGCCACCAAAGTGGATAACCTCACATTTATCCACATTATAGTGCATTTGTCATGTTTCTGCCCAATCACCCAACCTGTCCAAATCGTACTGGAGTTTCCCGACATCCTCCTCGCAGCTTACCCTCCCGCCCAGCTTTGTGTCGTCTGCAAATTTGGAGATATTACATCCAATTCCCTCGTCCAGATCATTAATATATATTGTGAACAGCTGGGGTCCTAGGACCGATCCTTGCGGTACCCCACTAGTCAATGCCTGCCACTCGGAAAACGACCCGTTTATTCCAACTCTTTGCTTTCTGTCCGCCAACCAGTTCTCTATCCAAGTCAATACCTTGCCCCCAATCCCATGTGCCTTAATTTTGCACGCTAATCTCTTGTGTGGGACCTTATCGAAAGCCTTCTGAAAGTCCAAATACACCACATCCACTGGTTCTCCCTTATCTATTTTACCAGTTACATCCTCAAAAAATTCCAGTAGATTAGTCAAGCATGATTTACCTTTTGTAAATCCATGTTGACTTTGTCCGATCCTGTCACTGCTTTCCAAGTGCTCTGCTATTACGTCTTTTATAATAGACTCTAGCATTTTATTGTAAGGGGCTCAGGGTTTTTCGCAGAAGTGAATTTTTTGGGCTATTCCGAGGGGGGGAGCTTCGTTCGGTTCAGCCAGGCGAAGGGATTTATGCGACTGGTTAATTTGTTGGTAGGGGTGGAGTTAGAGTCCACCATAGCAACAAGGGAATTACTGCTTGTTATAGTCCCCAGTTGTGTACTGTATGCA
This sequence comes from Somniosus microcephalus, assembly GCF_052327205.1. Classification (NCBI taxonomy): domain Eukaryota; kingdom Metazoa; phylum Chordata; class Chondrichthyes; order Squaliformes; family Somniosidae; genus Somniosus; species Somniosus microcephalus. Next base: position 268,377,446 of record NC_140992.1, on the reverse strand, counting down.
TGTTGTTTATAGCCTGGATCTTATTCTCCACAGAGACAGTGATTTTGTTTAGTAGTGCATGTTTTAGCCAGTGTATGTTAGACCAAATAAATATAAGTTTGATTTTTCACCGAAGCATTCCTGTCCGTGACTTATTCCATTTACACTCTGAATAATAATTCCCGGGTATAGAACTTCTGTAAGGCGGGGGCGATTCAAACCGTCCGTCTAGCTATTGGGCTAGGATCAAAAACCGCTTACACACCCTCTTTTTTTGTTTCATCATCTTCTCTATCTCCCTCGACATCCAAGGGGCCCTTGCTTTGGTTCCCTTACCCTTCCATCTTGTTGGAATGTACCGAGCCTGTACTTAGAACATCTCCTCCTTAAAGATCACCCATTGTTCCGTTACAGTTTTTCCTGTCAGTCTTTGGTTCCATTTTACCCTGGCTAGAACTTTTTGCATCCCATTGAAGTTAGCCCTATTCCAGTTTAGAAGTTCCACTCTAGATTGTTCCTTGCTCCTCTTCATTGCTAATCTAAATCTTATGATACGATGATCACTCATACCCAAGTGTTCTCCCACAGACACTTGGTCGACCTGGCCCACCTCATTCCCCAGCACCAGATCCAGCAATGCCTCCTTGCTAGTTGGGCCAAGAACATACTGGTCAAGGAAATTCTTCTGAACACATTTCAGAATTCCTCCCCCTCCTTTCCCTTTACCCAAGCATTATCCCAATCGATATTTGGGCAATTAAAGTCTCCCAATATCACCACTCTATAGCTCTTGCATATCCCTGCAATTTTCCTGCAGATTTGCTCCTCTACCTCCCTCTCACTATTTGGAGACCTGTAGAATACCCCCAATAGCGTGATCATACCCTTTTTGCTCCTCAACTCTAACCAAATGGATTCTGTCCTTGTCCCCTCAAGAACATCCTCCCTTTCCAAAACTACAATGTCTTCCTTAATCAGCACTGCCACCCCACCTCCCTTTTTCCCTTCCCTATCTTTTCTGATAGGTTGTGTGGTTCAAGTCCCAATCCAGAAACTTGAGTATAAAAATCTAGGCTGACACTCATAATACTTAGGGAGTGCTTCACTGTTGAAAGTGCCATCTTTTGGACGAGATGTTAAACTGAGGTCCACGTCTGCTCTCTCAGGTGGATGTAAAAGATCTCAATACACTATTTCGAAGATGAGCAGGGGAGTTATTCCTAGTGTCCTGGCCAATATTTATCCCTCAACCAACATCACTAAAACAGATTATTTAGTCATTATCACATTGCTGTTTGTGGGCGCTTGCTGTGCACAAATTGACTGCTCCATCACAAGAGTGACTACACTTCAAACAATATTTCATTGGCTGTAAAGCGTTTTGGGACGTCCAGTGGTCATAAAAGCCGTTATATAAATGCAAGTCTTTCTCATTCAGTGCTTTGTGCCTGTTCTGCCATTCAATGAGATCATGGCTGAACTGTACTTCAACTCCAGTTAGCTGCCTTTGTTCCTTATCCCTTGGTACCTTACCTAACATAAATCAATTGCTGTCAGTCTTGAATATTTCAATTTACCCAGCATCCACAGCCTTTTGGGGAGTGAGCTCTTGATTTCCACAACCCTTCGTGTGTAAAAGCGCTTCCTGATTCCAGTCCGAACCGGCCTAGATCTAACTTTAAGATTACACCCACCTTATTCTGGATTCCCCCACCAGAGGATACAATTTCTCTGTATCTACCCAATTGAATCGCTTTATCATTTTAAAATACTTGATTGCATCATCCCTCAACCTTGTAAATTCAAGGGAATACAAACCAAGTCTATCCCTATAACTATTAATCCCCTTTTCTCAACAGATGCTGATCTGGCTCCTTTTTGAAAGGTGTCAATTGACCCAGAATCAGCATCCCTCTGTGTCTGGACACATTTCAATGACCTGAATAGCAATTCTTATCCACAAATATCACCAAGAGTGACTTCTAGTTTATAAAGAAAATGAATTAGGGAAGGATATGCAGCTCATCAAGTCCACCCTTTGTGACAATGGCCCAGAAATTCGGGTCGGGGGCTTCCCGCGGGTGCAAGCCCCCGACCTACACTTACCTAGCGTGCCGGCAGTTGAGCTCTGGGCCTGCGTAGAATTCCGCTCCGGGGCCTGGCCCAGAGGCCGGCGCGCTGTGCTTGCGTGTCCCAGGGGCGTAGTTAGTGCGATGCGTCCCCTGGGATCACGTGAGCCATGGGCAGCCAATCGGAGGAGGGAAAAGCCCATTCATACGATTGACAGAAAGACCTGTCAAAACGTATGAATGCTGAGGGCCCAAAACAGTAGTTAACCTTCAAATATTTTTTTTTTAAATCACACTTTTTAAATAAACTATAAATTACATTAAATAACTATTTTAAACAATAATTTAAATTTTTGAAAAAATAATTTTATAAAAAAACGGGGCTAAAAATAAACTTACCTTGCTTTAAAGTATTTAAAAATAACAAACCTGTGGAAAAAATGTTTTAATTTTAATTAATTGACCACTTACCTTTTAAAATGCAGTCCTTACGCCTGGTTTTTACATTTCTAAAATCTAAAGACTTACCCTCACGGAAAAACCTGTAAAAAAAACGTAAGTTCAAAGCGCACGCGCAGACTCCCGCGCGCACGTGTTCGACCTCTGGACCCCTTCGTTCAGAGGATCGGAAGTGCCGGTTTCCCGCGCATGCGTAATGCATGCAAGGAACCGGCACTTCCATCGGGTCCACGCATGAGTACCCCGTGCGTACTCACGCGTTGGGACCCGAATTTCTGGGCCAATACCTCTACATTGACCACTGTCATGCACTCCCCCAGATTATTTAATCTGCTCAGTGAGGCAAACTGCTGCAGGTAACATCTCAAATCTTTGTGACATATCCAGCGAGCAACACCGAGATATCAATCTAACATGAGCACTGGCATTGCTCAGCCCTGTATTAAAACTGTGTCATAAAGCAGCAGTGATACCCGCCCTGCTGTGTGCCTCAGAGACATGGGCCATGTACAGCAGGCACCTCAAAGCACTGGCGAGGTACCACCAACGCTGCCTCTGCAAGATCCTGCAAATCTATTGGCAGGATAGGCGCACCAACGTCTGTGTTCTCGCTCAGACCAACATCCCCAGCAGCGAAGCTTTGACCACGCTCGATCAGCTCCGATGGACGGGCCACATCGTCCGCATGCCTGATACGAGACTCCCAAGACCAGTGCTCTACTCGGAGCTCTGACACGGCAGGAGAGTACCAGGTGGGCAGAGGAAACGCTTCAAGGACACCCTCAAAGCCTCCTTGAAAAAGTGCAACATCCGCACCGACACCTGGGAATCCCTGGCCCAAGGCCGCACAAAGTGGAGGAGAAGCTTTCGGGAAGGCGCCGAACACCTCGAGTCTCTTCGCCAGGAGCAAGCGGAAGCCAAGCACAAGCAGCGTAAGGAGCGCACGTCAACCCAAGCACCCCACCCGCCCGCCCTTCAACCACCATCTGCCCCACCTGTGACAGAGACTGTAGGTCCCGCATTGGACTCATCAGCCACCTGCGAACTCATTTTTAATGTGGAAGCAAGTCATCCTCGGTTCCGAGGGACTGCCTAAGAAGAAGAAGAAAGAACGGCAACAGCATACCTCTTTAACCAAGCTTTTGGTCATCTGTTCGAAATCTCCTTATGTGGCTCGGTACTGACCGTAGAGCACATATACCAGAAACGTTGTTTACGGAGGTCACGGTCCATCATCAAAGACCCTACCCACCCCAGCCACAGTCTGTTCGCCCTCCTGCCATCTGTGAGACGCTACAGATGCATTCGCACCCGTACGACCAGATTTAGGAACAGCTTCTTTCCCAGGGCTGTCATCCTACTGAACTCCACAAATAAACTCTAAAGCCTGCACATCTGCCAATGCACTTTATTATGGTTATGTTTATGTTAATGTATTACAAACCAAATGTATGATGAATGTTTAAATGTCTTAATCTAAATGTACACTCTCGGGAGCCGCAAGCCTACATTTCGTTGTACTGCACTTGTGCACTAACAATGACAATAAAAGTTGATTTGATTTGATGCACCCTGGGATGTTTTACTACGTTAAAGGTGCTATATCAATGCAAGATGTTGTTTACGGAAGCTAACAATGAAAGTCCAAATACGGCAGTCTGAAGCTAGTTCATAAAAGGGTTAAACAGATAAACCAGCCAGATGAGACTCTTTTGAAAACGCTGTCTCAGAACTTGAGATAAAACAAGGACTTTTCACAGAGAGATAAAAGTCCGACTTCCTGGCAAACCAACAGAGTGCAATCTTTGTAGGATTTAAGTGGCAATGTACCTCTGGAGAAGTCATCGTGTCCCACAGCCAGAGTAAACCAAACAGGCAGCACATCAAATGCACAGGAGGTTTTTTTTTCAAAATAAAGACCCTTTGAAAACAATCCCAGCTTTGAAAGTGTGATACAGGCAATAGGTCATCTGCTTGAATCATACTCCCGTCTACAAAGGTACAACAATTGCAGGTTTTCACACATCCCAGTGACAACTGGTTCAAAGCAAGCAGGCCATCATGACTGGATTAAATAATATGTTTGATTGCAAAATACTGCAGATGCTGGAAATCCAAAATAACAACAGAAAATGCTGGAAAAACTCAGCAGGCCAGGCAACATCCGTGGAGAGAAATTAGAGTGACGTTTCGGGTCCTGGCCTAGAAATTCAGTTGGGCGCGCCAGCCGTTAGCGCCTTAGGAGGAGTAGATCTCGAGCGCTAGGCGCTTAGCGCCCGGGCGCAGCGCGATCTGCGCCTCGCCCCAACTTCAGTACACATTTAGTGCCGGCGCAAAGTCTTAGCGCGCGCCCTGCTGCGCGCGCAGATCATGACGTCATTTCGTCGTGCGACACCCTTTGTGCGCCCCGAACCGGAACTTCACTCGCGCCGGCCCATTGTGCGCCGGGCGGCCCTAACGACTGTGAAGTGGAACGGTACACAGCCGATGCAGGCCGCGGGGAGCGCAAATTAAAGGGCCCTCCTGTACTAGAAATGGTACGGCTGGCTGGCTGGGGGGGAGGAGGAGGAGGAGGAGGAGGAGGAGGAGGAGGAGGAGTGGTGTGCCGGGAACACATAACAAACTGATGGAGAGAAACCCTCCCCAAAGCCACAAATACACCAGTGTCGGCCTTTCAAAAAAACAAATCCACCCTCCCCCTTTAAGAGCTCACCGGAGCCAGAGTGTCTGCCGTCAATCAGCAGCTCGCCGCACCTGCCCTGCGCCCAACTTCCGGTTTAGCGCCCCGGCCCGCTGGCTTAGCGCCTAAAGAGAGGCGTGCAGCGCCAGTTTTAGCGCTCGAGCAAACTCTTAGGGCGAAGCTAATGAATATCGAAGAAGTGGCCTCGATTTGGCGGCGGGCGCAAACTTTAGTGGCCGCCCGACTTTACCGCCCCAAAAGTGGCTACAATGAATTTCCAGGCCCTAGTTTGAAAAAGGGTTAGACCCGAAACGTCGCTCTCTACGGATGTTGCCTGGCCTGCTGAGTTTTTCCAGCATTTTCTGTTGTTATTTTAAATAATATATTGTTTGTTACAAATCTGCTCTTAGTGATATTGCAATTAAAATACTTGCATTTGAAGGACAGAGTGATTCATCCAAGGATTGCTGTACATCTGTCTTTTGGTATCATGCATCAGCTGTGGCTCAATGGTAGCACTCTCGTCTCGGAGTCAGAAAGAAAGACTTGCATTAATATAGCGCCTTTCACGACCACTCGACGTCTCAAAGCGCTTTACAGCCAATGAAGTACTTTTGAAGTGTAGTCACTGTTGTAATGTAGGAAACGCGGCAGCCAATTTGCACACAGCAAGCTCCCACAAACAGCAATGTGATAATGACTAGATAATCTGTTTTTGTTATGTTGATTGAGGGATAAATATTGGGCAGTACACCGGGGATAACTCCCCTCTTCTTCTTTGAAATAGTGGCCATGGGATTTTTACATCCACCTGAGGGAGCAGACGGGGCCTCGGTTTAACGTCTCATCTGAAAGACGGCACGTCCGACAGTGCAGCGCTCCCGCAGCACTGCACTGGGAGTGTCAGCCTAGATTTATGTGCTCAGGTCCCTGGAGTGGGACTTGAACCCACAACCTCCTGACTCAGAGGCGAGGGTGCTACCATCTTTTTTTTTATTAATATACTTAATTGAACATTAAGAATATTTACAACATCGTGATCATTTCATTGTATCATACAATTCCATTCCGCCGCTCTGCACAGCCATTCCGCCACCACATTTTAACATCAAAACCTGAAGTTTAATTTGTCTCCTGTAACATATATTAATCGATTGTACTTTAAAAATTGATTGTAAAATACTAGCTTTAAATTCATTTCTGAATAAATCATCCACAGAGCCTTATAATGATCTTTTAGCTTATATTTAACATACTCTTTTAGATTGATTCTCCTCCCCTTAAAAAACAGAGCATTCATTCTTTGCACAATCACGAATCTAGCCAAACTGAACATTAAATTAATTGCCGCTCCGCTAGACTCGGGCAAACTCTCCAGCAATCCCCATCTCAAAATTGAGTCCCACGGGATTCCCATTCTCGCTCTTCGGTCCCCACCCAGCAAAAAAACTCCACACAACTGTCGAACATAGTACTTAAAGTTATTTAACTGCGGACATTACATCAGTAAATGGGACAGAGTCTCATCCCATGTCCCATACACTGGGCAAGTTGCCCCCTCCAATCGTCCAATCTTGCACAAGACCGTCATGGTAAAAATCCAGTTATGAGCGAATTTGAAATCCAGTTCAATCCACTCTGGACATTTAAAATTCGCCCAGACTCCCTTCCAAATCCTGTTGAAGTCCAGCTGTGGGTATATACTCTGTCAAAACTCCTGACCAGCAGGTGTCTTGAATCTCCATCCTCTAAATACCTCATGGAAATCTCGAGTATTACAGTTGTCAAATTGGACCAACTCTCCCCCTTTCTCCAGCAGAAAGCTTGGAAAAGCAGGACGCATTTTACTTCCTTTGGAGATTTCCACATTTATTTCTTCCATCCAATCCTGTGACATTGCCCTCACAATCATCTCATACATGATCCCTATTGCTTTTTCCTCTACCTCCTGATTCTCCTCCCACACCATGTCCCTCACTATCGCTTCCGGCAACCAACCTGGAATTACCTCGTATAATACATCTTTCACACATATAATACCAGCTTTTATAAAAGCTTGATTAAATAAAACCTCTCCTTCGATGTTGACCCAACTGTTCAAAAATAAGGGCTGTTCTAAAAATTCCTTATCCCCCTTGGGCATAAATGGCACACTTTTTAAAAATTGGGCCCAAATCTCTACAACCCCCTTATAAAACCTAGGGAGAAGTTTAATCGATTTCAAAAACATATCATTGTATATTCCATATACAATATCCCCTGCCCTCCTATCCCACTTCGTTTAAAAAAAATGCTCAAAACAACTCTTCCAAAAACTTGTATTTGACTTCTGAAGAAATCTCTTCACCCATTTGACTCTAAAGGATTTTTTCTTCAAGTCAATATCTGGGAAATTGAGTCCTCCCTGATTTCTCTGTCCAATGATGGTATTGTAAGCCACCAAGGCTGGTTTCCCTTCCCATAAAAACCTCACACAAGCCTCTCGGATGGAGTTTTCCGCCCACTCAGGAATATCCTCCACCGTCAATAAGTACCATAGCTTAGATAGCAGGAGAGCAGACACCACTGTCGCTCTTCCATGCACTTTCAACCACCTTCTTTCCCATCTTCCCAAAATCTTTTAAATTTTCATAATCTTCGGTTCCCAATTTAATCGATCCACTTCATCCCTGTCTTTCTTGCAGCCCATATGCACCCCCAGAACTTCCAAAACCTCCACCACCTTAAAGGGACATTACCCCAACCATTCCCCCCTACCCCTCCCTGCAACCAGGCATTGGGACTTACTATAATTCAATCTGGCTCCTGAAGCTCTACAATATTCCTCCAGTACATCCATAGCTTTCCTCACTGACTCCCCATTTCTCAATGTTAAGGTTGTGTCATCTACATATTGGTGTATCACCGACACCAGCCCAGAACTGGGAACCACAATCCCAACTATACCTTGTTTCTTTCGCATCTTGTAACCTAATGGTTCTGCTACCAATGTGTACAACAATGGGGACAGGGGACAACCCTGTCTCACTGATCTCTGTATCGGAAAATACTTGGATAAAAAACCATTACATTTAACACAGCTAAATATGTTTGAATAAAAAATCCTTATCCACTCAATGAAATTTTCCCCAAAGCCAAATGCTTCCAAAACCTTCAATAAAAACTCATGAGAGACCCCATCAAAGGCTTTCTCTTGATCTATCTTTAATACATAAGCCTCCCTTCCACTCTCTTCCATGAGCTCTATCGCATCTCAGATTGAGGCCACAGAGTCTGCGATGTCCCGGCCTATGACTCCATAGGACTGAGAGGGCAAAACTATTTGCGGCAACACCTCCTTCATATGATTTGCCATAACCCTCGCCAAGATCTTATAATCCACATTTAATAATGGGATGGGCCTCTAATTCTTCAGATCCCATCTATCCCCTTTATTTTTATAAGCTAAGCTTATGACACCTCTCCTCATAGATGGGGCCAGGCTTCTCTCAATTTTAATTTCCTTAAAAACTTCTAAGAGCAATGGACTTAAAATCTCAAAAAATTCTTTATAAAATTCTGCACTTAGTCCATCGGACCCTGGGCTTCTTCCCCCCTTCATTCCACTTATTGCTACTTTTATTTCTGCTAATCCTACTTCTTTGTCACACATGCTTCTCTCATCCTCCTTTAAACCGTCTTCAATAAAAGCACTAACCTTCTCCATCGCCAAATTGGAAATGTCTTCTTTTGTATATAACTCTTGATAAAAGCTGCTAGCCGCCTCTAAAATCTCCCCACTTACATGAATGATCTTCTCCCCAATCTTCAACTCTCCAATTAATGATAATCTCTGTCGCAGCTTCTCTTGCTCTAGAAAATATCTAGTGCATCTTTCGCCCTCCAATGCATCTCTAGCCTTTGCACGGAGAATGGTCCCCTTGCATTTTCCAGCTTGCAATAATTCCCACTCTTCCTTTAGCACCCGGAACTTATCCCCTCCGCCAACTGCTTTACAGACATCCATAAACCTTTTGTTTATATTCTCTTCTCGACGCCGGTTAGCTGCCGCCCTCTTTTTCCCATAACATACCAGAAAAACTTTTACCTCATATTTGAAATTGTCCCACCAAACTCTTCTTTCTTTCAAGAACAAATGTTCCTTCCAAGCATTCTTTATTATATTTAAGATTCCTTCTTTATAAGCAATTTCTTTCAGGTATTGATTGTTTAAAATCCACACCCCTGAACCGATCTTAACTCTGCTGTTCCTAATTCTAAGATCCAAAGCCAAGTGATCACTAAAAAATAATTCTTATAATAAATCTCCATCACCTCCGAACTTAACCCTTCCCGCATTAACACAAAATCTATTCGGCTCTGTTTTAAAACATCACCCACCCAACCTGTTCTGGAGAACTACCTTTTTATGGCATTCCGGTCCCTCCATAAGTCTCTCAAATTTAAATTTGCCATCATTTTTACAATCATCCCTCTGGAGTTATCATCCTTCAAGGTCATCTGGGCTGAAATGTCCATCTGAGATAAAAATACATTAAAATCCCCCACTATACAAGGATTTTCCACCTCTGCCACTTCAGTGAATAACCCCCGAAAAAACTCACGACGCTTGCAATGGTCGTTCGGTGCATAGATATTAAAGAGATCGCAATTAAATTCCTCCATTTTTACCTTTAGCCGTAAAAATCTCCCCTCAGTGTACTTGTCCACTAAGGTAATGTTCTCTTCTATGGACGGACTCACCAAAACAGCCACCCCTCTACGGTTATTGTTTGCACAACTTGCAAACACTTCTCCCTTCCAAACCTTCTGAAATCTTTCTAGAATATCCTCATCCCAAAAGGTTTCTTGCAGACACAACAATCCGTGCCTTTAAAACCCTGCAACAACTGCTGCAATTTCTTCTCATCCCTCAGTCCGTTCACATTAATCGAGACCAATGTAATCATGGCTCCGAAGAAGGGAAGTATGCCTGATAATCTCCCCATCATTTAGTCTCCGGCCCTTCCTTCCTCTCATGCTCCTTTCCAACTTTCCGGGCAGCTGTTGCTTTTTCCTGCAGCCTCCGACTCTTTTTCACCTCCTGTTTGAACCTTCCCTGCTGTTTCAGCCTCTTCCTTGCATTAAGTTTGGGCCAAGGAGCTGCCCTTTCTCCCTCCTTCTGCCCCTCACTAACCTTTGCCTTTCCACACGATGCCACCCCACCCCCCACTTCCATGTCTCTGTCCCCCTCTAATTCCTCACTCTCAAGCTCTTCTGTAACCCTCTGTGCCTGCTCCCCATCAGATACTGTGATATCCGAGTAGTAAGGTCAGAAACTGAGAGAAGCGAGATATAAGGAACAAAACCCAACTGTTTAATCACACGGTGTAGCAGAGAAACATCTCTTACAGGCTGCAAGCAAAACACACAATTTCTTACTGCACGATGGCAAGATGGAGGATTCACCTCTGAGTCATACCCATAATGCAATGCCACATTACCTTAATAACTGGTGTACCAGGACATTGAGTACATGACCCATTACCTTAAATACTGGTGCATGTGGAACCTTACTCTTTGGCTCCATCTGGTGGATAACTTAAACATTACATCCCAGATTACTATATCCCTCCCCTCTTAAGTTGAACATCAATTTCTTAACAACATTCTTAAAAAGTTCCATAAGGAAACTCCTTTAACGATAGTCCATACTGAACGAATCTAGCAGGTCGTTATCAATCTCTCTGGTGGCTTGTGAGTCCTTGGTGAATGTCTTACAGTCAAGTCCCTGCTTGGTTGTGGTAGAGCCACCTGCTGCTCCTGAGCAGTACTCAGAGTATCTGACTCTGCTACGATGGTTTCCTCTTGATGAAGGGGTCCAGGTGGAACTGGCTCTGTTCGTGGTGGTGGTACCACCGATGCATTTGGATAACTGGGGGCCAACTTGTCCTCTGACATCTCCTCTGGAACCTCCAGTTCGATTTCCCCTTGTCTGGTCAGTATCTGATCTACATGTCTGCGTACTACCTGACCAGTTCCCACCATGACCGTATATGATACTGGACCGGTCATTGAGTCTATGATGCCAGGAATCCATTTTGGACCATAACTGAAATTCCTGGTAAGGACCGCATCTCCTTCTCCAAAACTGCGGCTCTTTGTCCTTCTGTCATGGTTCTCCTTTTGTTTGATTTGTCGGTTTTCCACCTTCCTTTTTAGATCTGGGTGAACCAGGTCAAGAGTGGAGCGTAGTCGACGTCCTAACAACAGCTCAGCAGGAGAGAGTCCTGTGGTAGATTGAGGTGTTATTCTGTAGCTGAACAGAACTCGTGACACCTTGGTTGCCAAACTCCCTTCCGCACTTTTTTTTATCATCTCCTTAAATGTTTGTACGGCTCTCTCCGCAAGTCCATTTGAAGACGGATGATATGGAGCTGAGGTCATGTGCACTATGCCATTGTTTCTCATGAACTGTTTTGTTTCTGTACTCATAAAACACGTGGCATTGTCACTGACTATGATCTCTGGTAGCCCTTGATTGCTAAAACTCCTACGCAGGCAGTCTATAGTAACAGTAGATGAAGCAGAATTTACCGGATACACATTCATCCATTTGGAATGGGCATCAATGATTATGAGGAACATCTTTCCCATGAATGGACCTGCATAATCTACATGTAATCTTCTCCATGGTTTATCCGGCCACTCCCAGGGGTGGAGAGGAGCCGCTGCTGGTGCCTTCCTGTGTACTTGACAAGTGCTGCATGTCTTGACTAGATTTTCTATCTCCTCATCTAGCTTTGGCCACCACAAGTAACTCCTTGCCAAGGCTTTCATATGCGAAACTCCAGGATGACACTGATGTAGTTGCCCTAGGATAGACTGTCGTGCTGGCTGTGGAATAATCACTCGTGCTCCCCACAACACGCAACCATCCTGCACACTCAGCTGACACTGTGAGGTATGAAATCTGTCCCTTCCAGATGCTGTGGCCAACCTCTCATCACATATTCTCGGACTCTAGACAGTACTGGATCCTTACCGGTCCATGTCCTTACTTGTTCTGCGGTCACAATTGCCGTGTCCGTGTCCTCCAACATCAAAACTCTGTCCTCTGGAGCTGCATGGATAGGTGTACCTGGCAGTGGAAGATGGCTCAAGGCATCTGCGTTCCCATGGTATTTGCCCGCCTTGTAAACGATGACATACTCATATGCCCTCAATGTCACTGCCCACCTCTGGATCCAGGGTGACACCATCTGTGGTACTGCTTTCATTTCATTAAGCAGAGATAGAAGAGGTTTATGATCGGTGCATATGGTGAATTTCCTGCCATATATGTACTTGTGAAACCTCTGTAACCCAAACATTACTGCTAACTGTAGTGTATGTATCCGTCTACCTTTAAGAAAACCATTGTATGTAACCGTTCACCTTTAAGAGAACTATTTTAGGTGTGGCACTACTTTGTTGGCTTCTGTATACTGTAATACCGACGGTGACCACACCGGTATATAAGTGCTGTGTCAGGATTTATTTGGCAGATTCGCCCTGACCTTTGAATAGTAAAGTCCTGTTTTAAGTTACTCTTGGAGTCTGTGTATTAATTAACTAAACAACCCACAGACTTTACAGTGGCGACGAGTCCGATCGTACCCTGCGGCAACAATACTTCCGAAGCAGTTAACGAGCGTCGAGAAGAGGCAACCGCCCTCGTCGTTCTGCTGGGAGAAAACTCGAGGCTGCAGAACTAGAAAGGAGGAAGAATTTAGAGACAAAGACTTCCATCAGCAACAGGCACTGACTGTCCCTTCTGCCACGGTGAGCAGTGAGCCGATCAGCACAAGAAGCAAGGCGGCCACGGTGACTGTGAGTAAGAGAAAGTAAAAAGAATAACCGGAGGATAAGGGCGGTGCACTCGACCACGGTCGAGGGGGAAAGGAGCCGGACAGAAGTCGGGTCCAGAGGCGCTGAGACTGGGGCAGCGTGGAGCAAGGAAGCCGCGGTACAGACAGGCTGGGGGACGCAACGGCATCGTGAGACAGCTAGACCGCGACCGGCGAAAAAGGCCGGGCAGCGACCGAAGCCACGAAGCGCTGCGACCGGGAACGTAGGCGCGGGAAGAGATAAACTCAGCCGCAGCCGGGGAGGGAAGCACCGGACTGCGAGAGGGCTGGGAGGCGCGATTGGGAGCCGAGCGAGCAGGAGAGGCAGAGCCGACCAAGGGAGACTGAGCGAGAGCCAGTCCAGCGGCTGAAACTGTTCTCCGTCAACGGGGTGTACCCAGCGCCGGTAGAGCCGAGCGAGCGGGAGAGAGACAGAGCCCGAGCAAGGGAGACTGAGCGAGAGCCAGTCCAGCAGCTGAAACTGTTCTCCGTCAACGGGGTGTACCCAGCGCCGGTAGAGCCGAGCGAGCGGGAGAGAGACAGAGCCCGAGCAAGGGGAACTGAGCGAGAGCCAGCCCAGCAGCTGAAACTGTTCGCCATCAACGGGGTGTACCCAGCGCCGGTTGCCCTGCCGAGAAAAGGGAAAGCACTGAAGCCGACGCGCAGGCTGTGAACCTGAAAGCCAGCGGCCGTCGCCCGTGGGGAAAGTGTACCCCTCCCGCCAGGGAAGAAACGCGGGAAGCCGCCATTAGGCGGGGAAGAAGACAGAAGCGGGAAACCGCCATTGAAGTGGGCGGGGAGAGAAGATAAGCGCGGGAAACCGCCATTTTCGCGGGAACCGCCATCTTGAAAAAAAAAAAAAAATTTTAAAGAAATAATTCGGGGTGTTTATCAGGAAGAGAGGAAGATGCCTAAGCATGGTAACATCAATGATTTCAATTCCGAGGTAGAAGACTGGGCCACGTATGTGGAACGCATTGAGATCTATTGTGAGGCCAATAAAATAGAAGAAGATGACAAAGCTATAACCTTGCTAAACTCGATGGGCGCGAAGACATACGGGCTCTTGAAGCATCTACTATCACCAGCTAAACCGGCGGATCAGACTTTCGATGATATTGTGGCTGTTCTGAAGGATCACTTGAACCCCACACCATTGATGTTGGCGGAACGATTCAAATTCTATGCGAGAACGCAACGGAAAGACAAAAGCAACGCAGAATACTTGGTCGAACTGCGTAGACTAGCGAAATACTGCCAGTTTGGAGGGAATCTGACAGAGGCATTGCGAGACAAGTTCGTGTGCGGATTGGCAAAGGAAGGAACGCAAAAGCAACTACTCGAAGAGAACGACCTTACACTTGACAGGGCCGTCCTTGTTGCAGCATCGCACGAAGCCGCAGCGAAGGGAACTGCGGAAATGCAGCTAAAGACAGCGGCACTCAGTGTGGATCAAATTACCTCGACAACAACAAAATGTTATCGTTGTGGGAAGACAACACACGACCAGAACCAATGTTGGTTTAAGAACCAGGAATGTAGGAAATGTGGCAAACTGGGTCACATAGCTAAGGTATGCTGGTCAGGGAAGAAGACCAACAACCAAAGGACCAACAACCAAAGGAAGCCATCACAGGAAAAGTACAACAAGGTACACAAGGTGGCTGAGAAGAGTTCAGACGAACAGAATTCGGACTCAGACCCAAACGGCCAGGAGCTGGGTAGTCTGAGAATTCACAATGTGAGTAAGGAAGCTGACCTACAAACTATCTGGGTCATGCTAAAAATAGCTGGAGTCCAAGTGAAAATGGAGTTGGACACTGGATCAGCTCTATCAGTCATAAATCGAAGGGATTACCACCAGCTATTCTCACATATACCCTTAAGAGATACCAAGTTCGTATTGCAGACATACACGGGGCATAAAGTATACCCCATGGGAAAGATAAGAGTCAAGGTGAGAGATAGGGGTAAAGAACACCCAAGAATGAACTTATACGTACTACCTGAGGGAGGACCACCACTTCTAGGACGGGAGTGGATCAAGAAAATAGACATGGAATGGCACTATCTAAAAGCCATAACGAGTGAGGACTCGGTGCAGACAATCAGCTCAGATTCTGAATCGGATGACGATAAGACCAACCCAAATGTGAAAGACAAGGCTAAAATGGACTTGCCGACTAAGGTTGGAAAAACGAAGGCATGCAGAAAGGTTTATGCTCCAGAGAAGAACAAAGTTTCAGAACAGATCTCCACCGAACAACGACAACATAGTTTGACAGAGAATTCTGAGTCTGTTCAGTTTAAGGACATATCCATGACGGAAGAACACCGAGCTCGGACTCAACTTTATTTCAAATTACGACAACAATTAGAACAATTGAGTTACCGTCTCGTACAAGAGATGAAAACAATGAAAAAGTTCTATGACACCGAATGGGAGAATCTGGAAAGACAACAGAAGCAGCTAGCTCAAGCAGAGAGCAACCATAGAGCCATCGTGACCAATCACCGATCACATCTCCCTTATGATGTTCAGGAGTTAGAATATTTGCAGAAAGAAGCAAATGAAGAGGAATCTTCAGGAAGCCAGGATTTTATTCCAGTTCTTCTCTACGACTCCTTACAAGCAGAGTTTGAGAAGTTGAAGGAACAGTATGAACAGGCCCAGGCTACAATCCTGGAGGGGGTTAACTCGGCAACCTCCGAAAAGCTAGTTTCAGTGGAAGCATATGAGCAACTAAAGGTTGAACATGAGCAAGAAGTCCAAAGGCTGCAGGAAATTCTTGATGAGCTCAAGGCCAAGACAGACTCATCGGTAGAAGTTCCATCCATAGATGAGAAATTAGAGGTGAAAGACATGGCAGAACATGAAAGTCAAGATGTCCAAGAACTCATAAAAATATTGAAGGAAACCCAAGACAAATATGAGGCGGCAATGACCGAGGTTCAACAACTTGAAGAACAGATTCAACTGGGAATTCTTTCAGTGAAAGAAAAGGCAACTGTAAGAAACACAGAGACGGTAAGAATGGCCCCTGAACATGAGCTAGAGAGCATCAAGGCGCAACTTCTCCGAGCACTTAAAGCCAAAGTACAAGAGGAAAAAAAGGTGAAAGCATTGGAGGAAAAGGTGGATGAAATGGAGAAGACTCTGATCCACAGGGTCCCCGTGGAAGAGTTAACGGTCAGCCAACTCCTTCATATGCTGAGAGACAAGACTCTGCAATGGGAACCATTTGAACACGAGCTTCAATCTTCAAAGGGAAGGGGTTCGGAGCTCTCAAAAGTTTGGGGAATAGTTGAGGTTGCAACACAGATTTTACGGGGCTGCCGAAAGTACGCTGAATCACGTCTATGTGAACAACAGAATGTTGAAACAGCTGCTCCAGTAGAAGGATTGAATAGCCCGATCAATCAATCCCCGATGGAAGGGGAAGTATTGAAATCACAAATGAGGTCATTAGTGAAGGATTTGCAGGAAACCCAGGAAGAGCGGGATGAATATGAACGCATGAAGAAGTCTCTTCAGGAAAGATGTCTAGGGAGGGAACAACAGTCGGCTAATGTCCAGTTGGGTAAGGAAGAAGTAGCAGGCCCTCTCGCTAGACTAGTTCAGGACGACACCGAATATTACCATGACCTGTTGAGTGACACGGAATATTACGAGGACTTGGTCTGCCCAGCTTGTGATGAAAACTCCCAAAGTGCAGAAATCAGGATGAAGCACTTAAAGTCTAAGGAACATAGGGAGATGGTGGCGCTGCAGCTGGCAGCTGATAAGGGAGCCCCGAGAGTCTCCAAGAAGCAGAAAAGAAAAAGACGAAGCAGAAGGTGATAACCATCTAAATCATTATCACTTCGACCAGATCATGTACGTGGGCCCTACGAAGGGAGCCAAATCAGTTGGCAAGTAGGAAAAATTACCAAGGCAGTCCAGCTGTTTGTAAAAGTCAGCACTGCTGGTTCAGCAGGACGGAAGTTCAAGCTGTTAAGTCAAGGGAAAGACGATTGGATGAGTCACGCTAGCAATGTGAACCGGCTACACCACAGAGATGTTGTTCGGACCGAGTCAAGACCAGAGGCTGAATCTGTGAACTGTTCCCGCAGAGACTGAATCTGTAAACTGTTTCCCGCATAGATTATACCTGTGAATTGTTTTACATGAAGTTGAATATATGTTATGTTTAATGGGGGACTAAGTATGTTGTAAGCTAAAAAGGGAGGATTGTAGTGTATGTATCCGTCTACCTTTAAGAAAACCATTGTATGTAACCGTTCACCTTTAAGAGAACTATTTTAGGTGTGGCACTACTTTGTTGGCTTCTGTATACTGTAATACCGACGGTGACCACGCCGGTATATAAGTGCTGTGTCAGGATTTATTTGGCAGATTCGCCCTGACCTTCGAATAGTAAAGTCCTGTTTTAAGTTACTCTTGGAGTCTGTGTATTAATTAACTAAACAACCCACAGACTTTACACTAACCCCTCTTTATCTAACTGGGAATAGTTTTTTTCCGCTGGTGTCAGAGCTTGAGACATAAACCCTATTGGTCTTTCTGTTCCATCTTCCAAGCTGTGTGAAAGAACCGCCCCCACCCCGTAAGGTGAAGCATCACAAGAGAGAATGATGTCTTTCTCTGCATCGTAGTGAAACAGCACACCCGAGGACAGCATCAGTTTCTTGGACTGTTCAAATGAAACCCACTGTTCCTCTTCCCACTGCCACTGTGTCTCCTTGCGCAGAAGTTTGTGAAGAGGTGCTAACACTGTTGACAAGTTTGGAAAAAACCTGTTATAATAGTTTAGCAGTCCCAGGTAAGCTTTTAACTCAGTCACATTGGTAGGAGCTGGGGCCTCCTGCAGTGCTTGTACCTTCTCCTTGATTGGATGGAACCTGGTGGTGTCCACTCTGTGTCCCAGGAACACGGCCTCATTCCCCAGGAAAGTGCACTTACTCCTCTTGAGCCGTAACCTAGCCTTATCCAATCTTTGTAGTACCTCTCTCAGAGTGCTCAGATGCTCCTGGCCGGTTCTTCCCATCACCAGAATGTCATCCAGATAGATTGAAACATGTGGGATCCCTTGCAGTACACCCTCGATAGTCCTCTGGAAAATAGCTGGACTAGATGAGACACCGAATGGTAAGCGGTTATAGGTAAACAAACCCTTGTGTGTATTTATGGTTACATACTTCTTGGATTCCTCATCTAGTGTAATCTGCAAGCATGCATGACTCATATCCAGCTTTGTGAATTTCTTCCCTCCAGTCAGGTTCGCAAAGAGATCCTCTGTTTTGGGAATAGGATACTGTTCTAGTTTAGACACCCTATTTACTGTCAATTTATAATCTCCACAGAGCCTTACCGAATTGTCCAGTTTTAAAACAGGTACAATGGGAGCTGCCCATTCTGAACATGTCACGGGTTCCAGAATGTTCTCTCTCAAAAGACGGTCAAGCTCAGCCTCTACCTTCGGTTTCATGGCATACGGCACAGGTCGTTGTTTAAAAAACCTTGGCAGTGCCTCCTTGTCTACATAAATCTTAGCTGGGGGGCCATTAAATGTGCCAAGTTCTTCCTTGAACACATTCTCATGTTCAATCAACACTTCTTGCAAAGACAATTGTTTGCCTCCCTCCATTTGATTTATTGCTCCCCAATCTAATTTAAGTTCTCGTATCCAGCCCCGACCTAACAAGTTTGGTCCAGAACCCGATACTACAACTACAGGTAGCTGTTCCACGGTGTCCCTGTGTTGCACAGTTACAGTAGCTGTACCCAATGTCGCCACTCGTTCACCGGCATATGTTTTAAGCTGCATAGAGCAAGACTTTAACTCTGGAACTTTTGCATGGTTTCACAATTTTGAGTACTCCTCCCTGTTCATTATGGTTACGCCGCATCCTGTATCCACTTCAAAGTTGACCTTAGAGTCATTTACCGTCGGTTGCAAAGTGATAGGATCCACTTTTGGAATGTTCTCTACCATACTATGCATTATGAACATGTCATCTTTTTACTCAGCTTCTCCTCTGATGTGATGTGCTCCCTGTTTTTTCACTTCTCTTCCTAGGTTTTGCTTTCCTCCCCCTTTTGGTTTGTATTCCTCCACGGTGGCTTTTGCCCTGCATGTACGTTTTATATGTCCTTTTTTTCCACACTTGTGGCACTTTTCCTCCAGAAACCTGCATTCCCTCGCCAGGTGATCGCCATTGCATCTATAACATGCCTTTACATGCTCACTTTGTGGTTTCTGACGCATATTTAACATGTGCACAGCAACCTGACTTGCAACTTGCTTTGTAGTAGCCCAGTCTGAACCTTGTATTTCTTTTACATCTCGGTTTACTGTCTCTATGGCTTGAGCAAGTTCCAACACTTTTTCATACGTAAGCCCAGTCTCGGACAATAATCTCCGCTGCATTCGATCTTCCATTATCCCGCAAACGAGCCTATCTCTCAGCATGTCTTTCAAGTTGTTGCCGTAATTGCAATCGTGTGCCAATTTTCTCAACACCGCTACATAATCCAATACAGTCTCTCCCGGTTTTCTGTTCCGTGAATTAAATTTGAAACGCTGTACAATCTCACTCGGTCTGGGATTGAAACGGTTCTTCAGCAAGGCCACTAAGTTAGCAAATGTTCTGTCTCCCGGCTTTTCAGGACTGCATAAGTTTCTCATTAAACTATACGTCTGACTTCCCACGGAAGTGAGCAAAATAGCTCTCCTTTTTCCAACATCATCTATATCATTTGCTTCAAAGAAATGCATCAGCAACTCGCTGTACTCATCCCAGGTCTGTGTCTGAACATCAAAAGCAGAGATCTTTCCTACCGTAGCAGCCATGATCCTCTATTCAGTGCTCTTTTCTTTTTTCTTCTTCAAGATGTGATCAGTTGATCCTCGTCGCCAATATGTGATATCCGAGTAGTAAGGTCAGAAACTGAGAGAAGCGAGATATAAGGAACAAAACCCAACTGTTTAATCACACGGTGTAGCAGAGAAACATCTCTAACAGGCTGCAAGCAAAACACACAATTTCTTACTGCACGATGGCAAGATGGAGGATTCACCTCTGAGTCATACCCATAATGCAATGCCACATTACCTTAATAACTGGTGTACCAGGACATTGAGTACATGACCCATTACCTTAAATACTGGTGCATGTGAAACCTTACTCTTTGGCTCCATCTGGTGGGTAACTTAAACATTACATCCCAGATTACTATAGATACATAATCCTGCTCCCCGTCAGATACATCATCTCCCATAGAGATTCTTCCTGCTATCACGGTTTCTCCAACAGTGCCGCTCCCTTCGACCTCATCTCCACCTCTGACCCTTGCTCCCTGATCCTTCTCTCTCTGGGAGAATGGTGCACTTATATTGCTCTCTTCTGGCATCTTTGGCTTGCCGCTCCCATCCTGCTGCCCCTTTAAGGCTCCTGCCTCTTGCACCCTCTCCTTGTCTTGCCGCCTCCTGCTCACTGAGATGTCCGACTCCCTGTCTTTCTTTGGAGTAATTACATTACCCACG
This sequence comes from Somniosus microcephalus, assembly GCF_052327205.1. Classification (NCBI taxonomy): domain Eukaryota; kingdom Metazoa; phylum Chordata; class Chondrichthyes; order Squaliformes; family Somniosidae; genus Somniosus; species Somniosus microcephalus. The sequence goes on along the minus strand of NC_140992.1, from coordinate 268,356,844 downwards.
CACCCCGCACCCGCCTCCTCTCCCCCCGCAGACACCAGATTCTTTAGTGAGTGCTGAACCATGTTAAGGCTTGAGTCTGCACTCGACCCTTGCTGCCCTCTGCTGTCTTTGTTCTTTTCCACCGTACTTGGTGTGTTTTCCACCATTTCCATCCTGTTCTCTGCTCCACAATTTTCTGCCTCTTCCCGTGCTTTTTTCTCTTTCAATTTACCAGCGGTGTCCTCTGACTGTTCCGCTCCTCCGGCTGTTCCACTCACACCTCCTGCTCCTTCTCCCATCTCCTCGTCACTCATAGAGCTTCCTTCTACCTCACACCCACAGCGGGTGGGGCCTTTGTGACACACCCCACAGCTCCGAGCGATGTGTCCAGATTCGCCGCAATTATAACAGTATAAGTCTGGACAGTTTCTTACAAGATGGTCATGTCCAAGACAATAATAACAAACCTTCACTTGGTTATCGTGCAGTACTCGGAAGTACTGCACTCCTTCCATTTTCTCAAATTTCATGCTGTACGGTAATGACTTCACCCACTCTGGAACCGCACCTTTACATAACGGGTTCCATCTGCTACCCGTGTTCCTGGATAGGACCTCCTCTTTATTGCTGAACAAATTTTAACGTCCCATGACTCCAACTTTTTGATTAGCACATCATCCTCAATATAAACTGGCAAGTTTAAGAATGAGACCACCATCTCTTCCAAGTATAGCAGAGATACCTCCAGGAACTTATCGGCAACTTTCAAACTGAGTAAAAGTCTTTCCACCTCCTCTCGGCCACTGACCGTTACCTCGAACCCAACATACGGCTTTGGTCGGCAGGCAAAGCAGCTTCCCTCGCCACAGTCCTCATGTACTGCTTGGATAATATCCCAAGCTCATATCTCCTTCTCCTCGCACTGAACCACCACCGTGTTTTCTTTTCCAAACCTCCTGGGGTCCCGGCCCAAATCTTTGGGCCTTTTTCTTTCCCTTCCAACCACAGTTTCTCCCCTAATTAAATTCATCTTGGGAACACTGTCATCTGAGGGGCCCCGCACTCCAGACCCCTCAGCAGCCATCTGGCTGTTGTTTATGGGCCAAAAAGGCCCTAAAACCTGAAAACAAAAACCCCAAAACCCACCACCAACTTTTTACAAACTCACTCCAACGCCCTGCTGCAATCAGGCAACCTGTAACACCTGCTCACTCCTAGCCCCTCCCACCTAGAGAGTGCTACCCACTGAGCCACAGCTGGGGTCATGGGTTTAAACCCCACGCCACAGGCTCGAGCACAAAATCTAGGCTGATGCTTCGGTGCAGTACTGATTGAGGTACTGTGGACACAGTGGCCTGAAAGATGCGGTCGGAGGCTTGCCGCCCGCATGTGCCTCCAAACCGCAAGAAAACTCCCTACTTACCTGCTGCCTCTGGAGCTTCGGACTCTCGCGGTCCTGGGCCTGCAGACATAGGCCTGCGTAAAGGCCCACAGATCCCAGGGGCGCATGCGGTTTGCAAGCGTCTCTGGGATCATGTGGGCCAGGCCAGCCAATGACAATGGTGGATTCCCATTGTGCTCATGGAGATGCCATTATGTACGGAATCCCCGTAAGCTTAATAGGAATCCCCTAAAAAACAACATTTCACAACACTGAAATAAAAATAAATCATCCCAGGTTCAAAATTAATTCAAAATGCCATTTAATTAAATATTTAAAATAAAAATGTAATTTTTTGAAAAATAAATTTAATTTTTTTTTAACCTGGACAAAATTGACCTAAACTAATTTTAAACGTAAGCGAATGTTTAAATCATTTAAAAAATGTTATTTTAACATTTATTGAAACCCTCATGCTGGTAAAAGAAAGGCCCCACGCCCGCTTTGACTGGGCGTAAGGGTTCGGTGGGTATTCACTGGGCAGTAATTGGGCAAATAGCCCCAACCCTGCGCCAGCGAAAGTGAACTTCCAGCGGACGGGTACGAGAAACTTGACAGATCGCAAGTTCCGGGTTTTTGCACATGCGCATTGCACGTGGAAACCCGGGAACTTGCGGGGCACTGTGCGTACGCCATCGCAGGCCCCGTAAAGTCCGAGCCATGGTCTAGCTCCAGTAAGTTTCAAGTGATCTGCAGCCGAACGTGAATTCCGTGTCTTCTCAGGCAACTTGACTTAGCTGAAAATTTATCTTTCAGGCATTAAAGTGCAGGGAAAATGTGGTGCAGTCACACATGTTTAGAATTGGCGTGAAGTGGTTCTGGCTTTGTGCTAACAATAGCATCTTGCATTAATGTAGTGTTTTAAACTAGTTAAAACATCCCAAGGCGCTTCACAGGAGCGTTATCAAACAAAATTTGACACCGAGCCACATTCGGAGATATTGGGACAGGTGACCAAAAGTTTGGTCAAAGGAGTAGGTTTCAAAGAGTGTCTTAAAGGAGGAGAGATATGTAGAGAGGCGGAGAGGTTTAGGGAGGGAATTCCAGAGTTCAGGGCCCAGGCAGCTGGAGGCAAGGCCCTTGCCAATAGAGGGAGCGAAGGAAATCGGGGATGCACAAGGGGCCGGAACAGGCCTGATGGGCCGAATGGCCTCCTTCTGTGCTGTATGATTCTAAGAGACCAGAATTGGAGGAACGCAGAGATCTTGGAGGGTTGTAGGGCTAGAGGCGGTTACACACATAGGGAGCGGCGAGACCATGGAGGGATTTGATAAAAATGAGAATTTCTTTGACATAAATCAGGTATCAAAGCTCAAACTAATTTAGAAGTGAAACAGGGCACGATAGTCTTATTCCTCTTTGCTCAGGTCCGGCTGCATTTGCACCATATCCATGGTGTTGTTTGTCTGAAGTGAAACCAAATTCACGCCACTACTACGGTTACAGTTTGAATGCATCTTTTAAGTTGAAAGTCCTTACCTTGATTGGATATTTCGCAGAACTCTCGAGCGGCTAGAAATTGGTCATCATTGTGCCCGTCTCATCATTACCCCCCACCTCCGGGAGGCCAGTCATTCCTTCCAGCACAAGGGTGAGCGGCCCGCGGAGGTGCGACGGGCGCCGGCAGCTCGCCCACATTATTTGGGTGAGGCCCAATTTCGGGCCGGCCTCCGGGCTCCAGGTTCGGGCACGCGATCCTGCCGATGAATTTCCACCCCTCTGTCAGCAATTTCTACCAGGGTCCTGGTGAGCAACACCATTAAAAAAATAAAGAAATTCACTGTGCGTGTTTTTGGGATCTTGCTCTGTACAAATAAGCAACCGCTTTGGCCTGCATAGCAATGGCGATTCAACTTGGGTGATCTATATGAAGCACTTTTGAGGCATTTCTCAAAGACGCACCAAGGCAATCTGTATATAAATGCAAGTCTTTTATTTTCTTTGAAACCTTCCCTAAATGAAGAAATCTTAAAGAGGAATAAATATTGACGTAAGAAAACTACTAGGCATTTGGTCTAAGCATTAAACAAAGCTTTAATCAACTGTTTTACAACATGGAGGTCTAGTTGTGTCCTTCACTAGTTCCTGTTAAGAATGTCCTGCGCAAGCTGGGCCTGTGCCCGAGTATTTATACTTCCCTGGACAGCGCCACCCACAGGCCGCTCAGTTGATCCATGTCAAATATTATGAGGAGGAAGTGTTTAAAGGAGATGGTTACTTTTTGTGTCACTACTATCATAGGAATTAGTTAAAGGGGAAAGTAGCCCTTGAAAGAAGCAACTTGCATTCATATTGTGCCTTTATATATCCTCAGGACATCTCAAAGTGCTTCATAATGAAAGGATTGCTTTTGAAGTGTAATCACTGTTGGTATGTAGGCAAATCTCAAACCCGAAACAGTCCGTAAGGGTGACCCTGAGCTTTCGGTCGCCTGTCACTTTAATTCTCCGCTCCACTCCCACTCTGATCTCTCTGTCCTCGGCCTCTTACACTGTTCCAATGAAGCTCAACATAAGCTCGAGGAACAGCACCTCATCTTTCGATTAGGCACTTTACAGCCTTCTGGACTCATCATCGAGTTCAACAATTTCAGATCATAATCCCTGCCCCCATTTTTCAGGTTGTTTATGATTCTGCCATCCCCATTTGCAACATTTAATCTCTCCTGCCTCCGACCCGAGCACATAATGTTCCTTCAGTTCCTTCCTCCCCTCCTCTCCCCCTTCCCCTGCCTCTGCACCCGCTTAAAATCTGTTACATCTCTAGCCTTTTCCAGTTCTGATGAAGGGTCCCAGACCTGAAACGTTAACTCTCTTTCTCTCTCCACAGATGCTGCCTGGCCTGCTGAGTGCTTCCAGCATTTTCTGTTGTTATTTCAGATTTCCAGCATCCGCAGTATTTTGCTGTCATAGATTCACCTTGTCTGCCTTCTTGCTGTTCTAGCAGTTGTAGCCTATGATGTGTTTATCTTCAAGATACTTTCCAATTGGACTTGGAAGAGATCTAAGCCAATTGCCCCTGCGCAGTACTGAAGTGCCGGCCTGGGTTATGTGTTCAAATCCTACAGTGTGTCTTCACTCTTTCTGACACAAAGGCAAGTGTTCTAACAACTCAGCCAAGCTGACACTTGGGGGTTATTTGTGAATGGGATAAATACTAAAGTACTTAATTGGAAATATTACAGGAAACTTTGTGCTATCCGGAGGTTGAATGTCCGGCAACTTCGATCTAACGGCAGAAATCAGCAGCCGTTTTGGTTAGGTTTTTTTTCTTCTCCTAGCATTCTTTTCACAGGCAGGCTCTGGAAAGCGTCTTTGTAGCTTAGCAACAGCTTCAGAGACGCTTCCAAGCGACTGGGCCGAGTGTTTACAAGCTGTTGCTGAGCAACAGTGTTTGTGGTCAGATACGGCAGGCTCTAGAAAGCGTCTCTGTATCTTAGCAACAGCTTCAGAGACGCTTCCAAGCCACGGGCCGAGTGCTGACAAGCTGTTGCTAAGCAACAGTCTTTGTTGTCAGATACGGAGATGAAAAGCTCCTACCTGATAACATTGATGCTGGTCTACCCGGAAGTTTTGAGGCAACGGCAGTAGCTCGGTCCCGTGGGTGCCGGATAGCACAAAGTTTCCTGTACATAAGAAAGAAAGAACTAACTTGTATTTATATAGTACCCTTAATGACTTCAGGACATCCAAAAGTGCTTTACAGCCAATTAAGTACTTTGGAAGTGTAGTCACTGTTGTAATGTAGGAAAGGTGGCTACCAATTTGCACACAACAAGATCCTACAAACAGCAATGTGATAATGATGTTGGTGGGTAGATAAATATTGGCCAGCACACCGGGGAGAATACCACTGCTCTTCTTCAAAATAGTGCAATGGCATCTTTTACATCCACATGAAAGAGCAGACGGGGTCTTGATTTAATGTCTCATCTGAAAGACGGCCCCCTCCAGCAATGCCGCACTCCCTCAGTACTGCACTGGGAGTGTCAGACTAGATATTGTGCTCAAGTCTCTGGAGTGGGACTTGAACCCACAACCTTCTGACTGAGGCGAGAGAGGGAGTGCTACCCACTGAGCCACGACTGAATGCTTAAAGGCCATTCAGAAGAGAAATTATAAAACACTTCTTCACACAAAGGGTGGTAGAAGTGTGGAACTTTCTCCCACAAAAAGCAGTAGATGCCAGCTCAACTAATAATTTTAAATCTGAGATCAATAAGAGTTTTGCTAGCCAAGGGTATTAAAGGATATGGAGCCAAGGCAGGTGGATGGAGTTAGGTCACAGATCAGCCATGCTCTCATTGAATGGCGGAACAGGCATGAGGGGCTGAATGTCCTACTCCTGTTCCGATGTTCTTATGTTCCTAATGAAGGTTACTTCAGATGTATTAAAATAGGACGTACTTAAAGGGGACTGTGGCTTTAACGGTACTCAGTGTGCTTGTCTCCCGTGTGGGGTTTATTTTTTAGCAGGTTAATTTTTTATGTTTCCATTCAAAGCTCTACTTCATGGTGCTCTGTGTAATCCCCGCTTTAAAGATGAAATAGTGTGGGAATCCATAGGGAATATCCTGGGGGCAGGCTGGCTTTTAAATACTGTCATCCAGTTTTCTTTTTTCTCTCAGCATTTCTTGTGTTTTCCCAAGTTTCAGCAAAAACCCAAAGGATGTGGAAAACAACATGTGTTTTCCTGATAAATAGATCTGCATAACTCCACAAAAAACCACGATAAACAGGAATACTTTAAAAGGAATATGTGTTCAATATCCAGAACTCCAAGAATTACCCTTCCTTTAACTGCTGCAGCCATTTCTACTGGACTTTTATGGCATAACCTGGGAACACAATCCTCTGTATATAATAAATGGTCAAACTGTGCAAGGTTGAGCTCTGGAATTTCCTCCCTGAATCTCTCCGCCTCCCTTTCTTCCTTTTAAGTCGCTCCTTAAAACCTACCTCTTTGGCCAAGCTTTCGGTCACCTGTCCGAATATCTCCTTATCATAACATGAAACAACACAGAAGGAAGCCATTCGGTCCATCGTGCCTATGATGGCGCTTTGGTAGAGCTATCCAATTAGTCCCAATCCCCTGCTCTTTCCCCCGTAGCCCTGTAATTTGTTTCCCTTCACGTATTTATCTAATTTCCTTTTGAAAGTTACATTGAATCTGCTTCCACCGCACTTTCAGGCAGCGCATTCCAGATCATAACAACTCGCTGCGTAAAAAAAATTCTCCTCATCGCCCCTCTGGTTCTTTTACCAATTACCCTTAAATCTGTGTCCTCTGGTTACCGACCCTTCTGCCACTGGAAACAATTTCTCTTTATTTACTATTATCAAAACCCTTCATGATTTTGAACAGCTCTATCAGATCTCCTCATTACGTGTGCTGTTCCAGTAGAACATAGTGGCTCGGTGTCAAATTTTGTCTCCAGTGAAATGCCTTGGAAAATTTTACTAGGTTAAAGTCGCTTTATAAATGCAAGTTGTTGTTGTTATTGCTGAGGTTCCCTCACTCTGGAAAAGTTTCTTTAAAATTGAGAATCCAAAAGGTGAAGTGGCGCGGCCCACAGTGCCGACACCACCACGGGGGAACAGAGTGAGAGCGAGGGTAAGTCAGGAAGCAGTGATAAATTGAGGACAGCCTCGACTTCGAACAACCCACAGATTGTGAGAAGAAGGAAAGCGAGGCGGGCAAGTAGAGGAGTTCCACCATTTTGAAATCCCGGGAAAGAATTAGTGAGAGCAGAAGAATATGACAACCGTGACCTCCACCCAGTGAGGACACCGGAAGAAGAAAGGAATCAAAAATAACGAGAGAGGAAATTTCAGGGGTACATTGATTGTAAATATATCAATAAAGTAGAATCATTTAGGGCTGCGATGGAGTTTGGAAGCTGGAAGTGAGGGGGATCGTCTATCACCTCCTTCTTGCATGCAAGGAAGTGTCAGGAGCATCTCCAAAGTGTTCAAGTCTCAGCTGGACATGGGACCCATAGAGTTAAGGAGCTGTAATTTCTTCACTGTCATTTTCCACTGACCAGTACCCCATTACAATCTATTCTTAGAACCGTCTTGTCAGAACGTCTAAAGGATTATCCTCTGTAGAGATATTTTGCAGTGATAGTATTTTTAGATCACGATTTTAGGCCTGTAGGCCTAGTTCAATTTACCTCTGCTTTATATAGATTTTTCAGCACCGTATTAATCTTGTGCATGGGCACCTGACAGGGAGACTGAATCGACTGACCTGATGGATGTGCAAATGACCACCAAGAGCCACTTTAGCCCATTGAGCATGAGCAGTGCCTACTTCTGCTGTCACGACAACCATACTTTCAGATATGCCTTCTTACCAGAACATGAAAGATGTTCCTTCTCTCTCTGCCTCATGCATAGTACTGGCACCGCAACATGATCCAAGCCTTAACAATAATTTGTAGGCTCTCCTGATGGCTCACTCGATGAATGCACTGTGTGTGGGACTGAGCTATGAGGAATAGTAAGTCCCTGCGTGGGGAGGGAGGGGGGCTTTTAACTGGGAGAGGGTTTCAGGAAGGCGGGGGGGGGGGTGGGTGGTGGTTGTTGCGGGGAATGGGCCAGCATCAAACCGCCCGACGTCATCAGTTTGACACCCGGGGCGATTGTAACTCACGGGGCTTCATTTGCATCCGGGAGCCAGCTGCCTGCCCAAAACGGGCAGAAAGAGGCTACTGGCCGGGACAAAAGTCAGGCGTGCACTTCGGCAATCTAAAGAAGAAAGAATAAAGATTCCGGTTAAGATGGCCGCAGTGAAAAATTGGAAAAGAAATTCGAGAGAGGTGTATAACCAGCGACCGATCTGATATCGCTAGTGTTGCACTATCGCCCAACGATAACATCAACCTGGGTGATTCCAAGATTCATCTCCTACTCCCACTCTTCCAGAAACTGAAAACGGTAGGGCTCCATACCTCCCACCCTTCACTCTTACCTTCTCCCCTGCAATCTCCAGGACATCATCTTCTCTCTGAGGCCTAGGAATTCATCTAGGGAGCTGGCGCAGAATGGGCAGTATTGGACCGGCTGCCCACTATTCGCCGCGCCTGAGATTGATGTCCATTGCGGTCAATGCCGCTGAATATCAGGCGCTGTGTATAACAGGCCTGCGCCACCGGCGGAGCCAAACTTCTAGGCCTTGCTCTTTTTAACCTGGAATCGTGTTCTGTACTACCACCGTGGTGACCTTTCACCTTTGTTTCTCAGTGATAAAGAGTGAAGCTAGGTCTTCGACGTTTGATCTTGGAATCGAGTCTTCGACATGAAAGACCAACGCTCTCGCCTGTCCAAGCTGCTCTTAAAATGCAGTTCAGCATTTCTCCAATGGCTCACTTGCTTACGGTCGCAGTGACAGGACACGAAGGGGGAGCAAGGGCAAGTACCAGGACAAGGACATGGACAAGTACCAGGCTCAAACTAAGCCTTGAATTCCTAACTCTACACATACTGTTAATAATCTTGAATAGAATGAGCAGTTCCTGTCTGCAAATTTTGATCACACTTTTCTGTCAATATTTCCCATTCAGTGTTAACTGCCCTGATGTAGTCTACACTCTAGAATCCCTTCCCGAAACCTCTTCACCTCTCGAACTTTGTCTGGTCCTCTAAGACCCTGTTTAAAGCCAACCTCTTGGATCCAGCTTTTAGTCTCCCTCTCCTAATAACTGCCTCTTTGGCTCGGTGCCAATTTGTGTCTGATTACTTTTCTGTGAAGCACCTTGGGACATTCTTCTCTGATAAAGGCGCTATATAATTGCAAGTTATTGCTGTGATTCGCTACATGGCGGAATACCTATCCGGAATCTCGCTGTCTCAGCACATCCATGAAGAATGGCTAATTCGCTGCAGTTTTGGAGCATTACTGGAGCCTGCAGATCTCCAGCAGAGAGTCAACACTTTCAGAGGATGAGAACGAGGAGGCGAGGGAGCTGACAGAAAAGATGATTTTTTGAAAATGACATTCTAACTTTTCCTTTCCTGCTGTACAGCAATGTGCTGATAAAACACCAGTGGAAATGATTTATTGTCTCTCTCTCTCCCTCTCCGGTTTAAGTTCTGCAAATGCCAACATTTCCACGGTCCAATAGTTTTTGCTGTTTGCAAATTGCTGGTGGAATGTGAATATTTTTAGACTCGGAATTTTTTTTTTAATTCATTAACGTCAAACTGGCATCTTTACAGTTCTTATTCACGTAATCACCAGTAAATTTAAGCACGAGTGCGAGGAGCATTTTTCTTGATGGGAACCTGTTCAATGTTTTTCCTCAATCAGTTTCCATCTACAAGATGAACTGCAGCAACTCGCCAAGGCTTCTTCAATAGCACCTCCCAAACTCGCGACCTCTACCACCTAGAAGGACAAGGGCAGCACCACCACCTCCAAGTTCCCCTCCAAGTCACACACCATCCTGACTTGGAAATATATCGCTGTTCCTTCATCATCGCTGGGTCAAAATCCTGGAACTCCCTCCTTATAGCACTGTGGGAGTACTTTCACCACACGAACTGCAGCGGTTCAAGAAGGCGGCTCACCGCCACCACCTCCTCAAGGTCAATTAGGGATGAGGAATAAATGCTGGCCTTGCCAGCAATGGCCACATCCCAAGATGTTTCCGCTTGTGGGAGCCTCCAGAACTAGGGGCCATAACTATAAGGTAGTCAGCGATAAATCCAATCGGGAATTCAGGAGAAACTTCCTTACCCAGAGAGTGGTGAGAATGTGGAACTCGCTACCACGGGGAGTAGTTGAGACGAGTAGCACAGATACCTTTAAGGGGAAGGTAGATAAGTGCATGAGGCAGAAAGGAATAGAAGGATATGTCGATAGGGTGAGATGAAATCGAGTGGGAGGAGGCTCGTGTGGAGCATAAACACCGGCATAGACCAGTTGTAACTAGAAATCTGAAAGAGAAAAACAGAACCAACACTGGACACACACAGCAGGCCTGTCACCTGATAAAAGAAATGTTACCTCGCAAAGCGTTCCATCGGATAAGTTATAACTGTATATTCTCCTTCAGCTGCTGACTGACATGTTGCTCATTTCCACTTTTTAATTCACCTGTAATTGGCTAATAGATTTGCAGCTCACTTCATTACAGTTTGTTTTTTAATCTTGATTCTTTGCCCTGAAAACAAACACACACACATTACCGGAACAGATTCTAGCGCCGCATTCAGGAAATTAGACGGCGATGTAATATGACAATTTTCACAATTTTCATAATTGTTAAACCACTGGTTCCAACTAGGAAATTTCATTGCTCTTTTCGTCCAGCATCTCTACTCTTCTTATCTGGATCAGCGATTCTAATTACAGTACCATCTCCTGTCAGATCCATCTCCGTTTGTTCACACCACAGGGGATTACATTTGGCCGCATGGTTGCACTGAATTAGAGACTATTTTAGACGCTGTCAATCACTGGGTATGAAACAGAGCTTTGATTGTGCTTTGTGCTATTTACATTCCAAAAAGCATCATCGGAGGAGCTTCACGAGGATCTGGCTGTGATGCTCTCCGTCGGGTCTGGCTGTCAAGCAGTGCTGAGCATTCAGACTGAAATTAAACGGAGAATTTTACTTCAGCTTTAACTTCAGAGCCTGTGCAGTTTGACTGTATTCAATATATGTGGCACAGTGGGTAGCACCTTTGTATCTGAGTCAGAACAGTCGTGGGTTCGTATTCCCACTGAGCACAAAATCTAGCCTGACACTGCAGTGCGGCGCTGAGGGTGTGCTGCACTGCCGGAGTCGCCGTCTTTCGGCTGAGATGTTAAACCGAGGCCCCGTCTGCTCTCTCAGGTGAACGTAAAAGGTCCCATGGCACAATTTAAAGAAGGGCTGAGGAGTTCGGTCTTGGCCAACATGTATCCCTCAACCAGCAGCTAAAAACAGATTATTTAGTCAATGGCCCAGAAATACGGGTCTCCACGGGTGAGTACGCATGGGGTACTCACCCGTAGGCCCAATGGAAGTGCCAGTTTCCTGCATGCACTACGCATGCGTGGGAGACCGGCACTTCCGTTCCCCTGAAAGCAGGGGTTCAGAGGTCCAATGCGTGCGCGGGGGAGGCTGCACGTGCGCATCAAACTTTGTTTTTTTTTACAGGTTTTCCCGGGAAGGTAAGCCTACAGAATTTAGAAATGTAAAAAGCAGTCGTAAGGCCTGCTTTTTACAAGGTAAGTGGTGAATTAATTAAAATTAAAACACTTTTTCCACAGGTTTATTATTTTTAAATACTTTAAAGCAAGGTAAGTTTATTTTTAGCCCCGTTAGAAAATAAAATTATTTTTTTCAAAAATTTTAATTATTGTTTAAAATAGTTATTTCATTTAATTTATAGTTTATTTAAAAAATGTGATTAAAAAAAATGTATTTGAAGATTTAGTGATGTTTTGAAAGAAGAAGGGGCCCGTAGTATTTGTAAGTTTGACAGCACTCCCTGTCAACCTTATGAATGGAGCATTCCCTGCTCCGATTGGCTGCCCATGGCCCACGTGATCCCAGGGGACGCTAAAAACTAACATTGCCCCTGGGATACGCAAGCACTGTGCGCTGGCAGCTAGACCAGGCCCCGGATCGAAATTCCACGGGGGCCCACAGCTCAACGGCCGGCAGGCTAGGTAAGTGCAGGTCGGGGGCTTACGTCCACGGGAAGCCCCTGACCTGAATTTCTGGGCCATTGTCTCATTGCTATTTGTGGGATCTTGCTGTGCACAAATTGACTGCTGTGTTTCCTAGATTACAACAGTGACTACAGGTCAGAAATGGGAATGTTCGCTCGTGACTGCACAGTGTTCAGGGCCATTCATGGCTCCTCAGATAATGAAGCAGTCCATGCCCACATGCTACAAGACCTGGATGACGTTCAGGTTTGGGCTGATAAGTGGCAGATAACATTTGCGCCACAGAAGTGCCAGGCAATGACTATCTCCAACAAGCGAGAGTCTAACCACCGCCCCTTGACATTCAATGGCATTACCATCGCCAAATCTCCCACTATCAACATCCTGGGGGTCACCATTAACCAGAAACTTAACTGGACCAGCCACATAAATACTGTGGCAACAAGAGCAGGTCAGAGGCTAGGTATTCTGCGGCGAGTGTCTCAGCTCCTGACTCCCCAAAGCCTATACACCATCTACAAGGCACAAGTAAGGAGTGTGATGGGATACTCTCCACTTGCCTGGATAAGTGCAGCTCCAACAACACTCAAGAAGCCTGACACCATCCAGGACAAAGCAGCCCGCTTGATTGGCACCCCATTCACCACCTTAAACATTCACTCCCTCCACCACTGGCGTACCGTGGCTGCAGTGTGTACCATCTACTGTATTGATTTCTTTGTGGGTTCAATGACGAGACATTTATGAAAGAGAATGTCTTTTAATCTAAAGTCTGTTCAACTCTTTATACAGCATTTACAGGAGACACCATGCTAGTGATGCATCTAGAACGAAACTGAAACCAAACTAAACTGCCTTGCTTGTCTCTGTCACATGCCCTCTGCTGGTCAGGCACAAGCAATCAATACATGCAAACATGCTGGTAAGGCACATAATCAAACAGGCAAATACCATCTCTATTTGCTGATATCATTACATCACCTTTTCTTAAAACAAAAGTATTTTACTTTTAACTAACAACATGTTTTCTTTGTATTAAACTGCATTTTAACTGTAACACTTAATGAACTTACATTATCATTATCATGATCAAGGTTTTTTAACCTTGCTTTGTGTGTTCACATGAAATATGTCAATACACTAGAACTTGAAGAAAGAATAAGATAACATTACTTCCTTCTATAACAATAGTCCTTAAATTTGCTGAATGAGTCTCTCAGGAGGCTTCACGTGTCTTGAGGATTTTCTGATTGATTGTCCTTGAATCTGAGTTGTTGCCTCAGATGATGTGTTCTCAGCTGTGTGATCAGGTTGTTCAACAGTATCAGTCTCTTGACCTGCTATGGCTGGTCCCATGAGAAGATCTCGATGATTTCTTCTCAGAACAGCACCCTCATCTGTCTGAATGGTGTATGATCTTGGTTGAACTTCACTCAGGACAGTTCCCTTCTGAGTCCATGTGTTTGTTTTGTCTTTGAACCTTACTTGGTCACCAGTGTGGAGTTCGGGTAGGTTTTGTGTTCCTCTGTCATAGTAATACTTTTGCTTTTCTTTCTGTTGTTCTTTGAACTTCCTCACTTTCTCCCCCTCTTCTATTTTCAGGAGGTTCTCCGGGATGGGTAGGTTTGACCTTAGCCGACGTCCCATCAGGAGTTGGGCTGGTGACTTACCACACTCGAGCGGCATTGTGCGGTATACAAGCATGCTTTGGTAGAAGTCAGTTCCACTGTCTTTTGCCTTGTACATCAGTCTTTTCACTGTCTGGATCGATATTTCCACTAGTCCATTGGACTGTGGATAGTGAGGACTTGACGTTGTGTGGACAAAGTCCCACTCTTTGGCAAAGTGTCGGAAACTTGCATTGTAAAACTGGGGTCCATTGTCTGTGAAGACCTCGCTTGCCACGCCATGTCTGGAGAATATGGCTTTCATACATGTTATCACAGCATCTGCAGTGGTGGTGCACAGTCTACAAACCTCTGCATACAGGGAGTAATAGTCTGTGACTACAAGATAGTCTTTCCCTTGACATACGAATAGGTCAGCGCCTACCTTCTGGTAAGGTCTGTCTGGCACTGGGTGTGGCTTTAGTGGTTCTACCGGATTGCTTGCTCGATATTTCAGGCATATTGTGCAGTTTGACACTTCGTTTGTTACATCTTGGTTGATTCGTGGCCAGTACATCACCTCTCGTGCTCTTTTCTTACACTTTTCGATTCCCAGATGTCCTCCATGGATCCTTTTTAGCATCTCTTTTCTCAGACTTTTTGGGATAACTATTTTACTTCCTTTGTAGATGATGTCTTCGACCACTGATAGTTCTGCCCTGCAGTTCCAGTACTCTGCTATGTCAGGTGAGCAGTCTTGCTTCATGTTGGGCCATCCATCCAAGATGCTTTTCCTCAGTCGTCTCATTGTTTCATCTTTGTTTGTCTCAGTCTTTATGAGCTCCATTTTTGCATCTGCTATGGGCAGTGCACTTGTGATCATGTCCACGTAGGCGTTCACTTTTTCATCCATTGTGGTGTTTGCGGGCTCACTTGGGTCAACAGCTCTGGACAACGTGTCTGCTGTATACATCAGCTTACCCGGTGTGTACGCAACATTCAGTGTATAGCGTTGCAGCCTGATCATCATTCTTTGTATTCTAAGCGGACAGCTATTTAGTGGCTTTTGGAACAATGCAATCAAGGGCTTATGGTTAGTCTCTACACTGATTGCTTGTCCTGCCACAAACTGGTGAAATCTTTCACAGGCGTATGTGATGCTGAGCAGCTCCTTTTCTATTTGAGCATATCGCGTCTCCGCGTCTGTCATTGAGCGCGATGCATATGCAATAGGTTGCCAGAAGTCATATTTTTGCAGAAGCACGGCACCGAGCCCACTCTGTGACGCATCTGATGATATCTTGATGGATCTCGCTGGGTCATAAAACCTCAGAACTGGTTCCGCTGTGAGCAGTTTCTTTAGATTGCTCCATGACTTCTCATGCTCATGATTCCATTCCCATTCTATGTTCTTTTCAGTTAGTCTTCTCAGTGGCACCATCTTTTCTGAGAGGTTGGATATGAATTTACCCATGTAGTTGATCATTCCATTAAACCTCTGCACGTCCTTTTTGCATTGTGGCTTTGGCATATTCTCAATGGCGGACACCTTTCTGGGATCTGGTCTGATGCCCTCACTGCTAAGGATATCTCCCACGAATGTCAGTTCTGTCACCCCGAGCTGGCATTTCTCTCTATTCAGCTTCAGGTTTGTTTTCCTTGTTGCTTCCAGCACTTTTTTCAGTCTCTCGTCATGCTCAGTTCTCGTGGTTCCCCATACTATGATGTCATCCATTGATGTATCAACTCCCTCCAGATGCTCATAGATCATATGGATAGTTTTGTGATACACTTCAGGAGCTGAGGCAATGCCAAATGGTAACCTTAGGAATCTGTATCTGCCAAATGGACTGTTGAACGTGCACAGTCTTGAACTTGCTTCGTCCAATTTCATCTGCCAAAATCCTGATGATGCATCTAACTTGCTGAAATACTTTGTATTTGCAAACTGTGCCATGATTTCCTCACGTGTAGGAAGCTTGAAGTGCTCTCTCTTTATTGCTCTGTTTAGATCTCTTGGATCCAGGCAAATTCTGAGCTTTCCATTCTTTTTGTCCACAACGACGAGGGAACTCACCCACTCAGTTGGCTCATCTATCTTCCGAATCACGTTCAGGCTTTCCATCCTGTCCAACTCTGCCTTCAGTTGCTTTTGAAGAGCAAACGGAACTTTTCTGCATGGATGTATGACCGTTGGCATACTTTTATCTACTCTGATCGTGTGTTCTCCTGGCAGGCAGCCTAGACCCTTAAATAGGACTTTGTACTCTTTCATGAGTTCATCATAGACTGTCTCTCCTTCGCTTTCCACAACGAGGACTCTCTTTACCAGGTTCAGTCTCTCACAGGCTTTTAAACCTAGTATGGCTTACACATCCTTTGGCACCACGATTAATGCTAGCGTGTGCTCTCTGTCCTTGTGTGTTACTTTGACAATGCATCTTCCTTTCACTGGTATATCAGTACCTGAGTATCCTGTCACTTTCACTTTTATTCCATGTATCTTTGGTCTGGGTCTAATTTTCTTAAAATCAGTCTCTGATATCACATTAACTTGTGCTCCAGTATCCAATTTAAATGGAATGTGTATGTCATTCACTTTTAGTGTCAACATCCAGTCTCTTTCTTCTTTTTTGTTTTCAGACACAACATCCACATTGAACTCCTCTATCCCGCTTTCATCTACTGCATGGACCTTGCTTTGTTGCGCTTGGTTCTTACAGCAACGGGCATAATGGTTGTTTTTGTTGCAACTATTGCATTTTTTACCATATGCTGGACACTTTCTTGGTGGATGCTGTGTACCGCATCGACTACATGACTTTCGATTGTCCCTTTCATTTTCGTTCGCTGGCCACGCCTCTTTTTTCACATTGGCGCTCGTTTTGTTAAACGGTTTGTATCCGTTCTTTCTCACTGCATCCACGTTGCAGCTATTGTCACTGAACAGCTCCTTTGCCTGCGACTTCACAGTCTCTGTAGCCCTACACAGTGCTATGGCTTTTCCCAGGTCTAGATCTTGCTCTCTTAGCAGCCTTTCCCTTAGACCATTATCTGGAATACCACACACCAGTCTGTCTTTTATCAGCGAGTCTGTCAGTCCCCCAAATTCACATGTTTTGCTTCTGTTTCTCAGTTCAGTCACATACTGATCAATAGTCTCTCCCGTTTTCTGTACACATGTGAAAAATCTGTGCCTCTCAAACATCACGTTACGTTTAGGTATGCAGTAGGCCTCAAACTGTTCCATTATTTTATCTAGCTTCATTTTGTCTCCATCAGCAGTGAATGTGAAGTTATTATACACCTCCAGTGCTTCATCACCCACGACATGTAAGAACAGTGACGCTTTCATTTTATCACCTTTCTCGTCAGCTCCGATTGCTGATAAATACAACCCCAAACGTTGTTTGAACCTCCCCCAATTTTCAGCCACATTACCTGTCAACTGAAGCGTCGCCGGTGGGTGTAAACCTTCCATTTTTTCACTTCGTTAGCTATTCTCCAATGGTAAGCAACGATGTTCTCTTTTGGCTTGCTAATTTTTGGAGAGCTGATTTAACTTCAGATTTTTTCTCTTCACCTCTTTCAATCACTTCTGACACCATGTATTGATTTCTTTGTGGGTTCAATGACGAGACATTTATGAAAGAGAATGTCTTTTAATCTAAAGTCTGTTCAACTCTTTATAAAGAGTTGAACAGACTTTAGATTAAAAGACATTGGCCTAGAAATTGAGTGGGCTTAGCGCCCATTTTGCGGCGCTAGAGGGCATTGCGCTGGACTTACAGCCGGTTTTGAAATTGACTAGGGCCCAACATCGGCGTTACACCGGTAGCGCTGCGCCGGCACCGATGACATCATCGGTGTGCGCAGCGTCCCGGTTGCCGTGGTGACGGGCCCCAGCGCCGAAATTCAGTTGCGGCCGCCTCGCCCGTGGCAGCCGCAACTAAGACTCTGGCAACAGAGTCTTGCACGACTTTGCGCCGGCGCATAAAGGTGGAGCGGCGGCCGGCCGCTTTCCCGCCGGCCGCCTGCCCGCACCTCCCTTCCCGGACTCCCCCACCCCCCCCCCCCGCGGAACAGATGCTTCTCGGCTGCGAGCCCGGCACTTCCCCGAGGTGCCGGGCTCATTTTTGTGAAGATTTTACCGGCCAGCGGGCGGGTGCAGGCAGCTCCTCCTTAACTGAAGGAGGAGGCCTGCACTTCCCGAGCCTGCCGCACCGCATCGGGCGCCGCAGCGCCGGAATAGCGCCGCAATATGGCGCGTAGCGCCAGTTTTCAGGCGCAAACAGCCTTCAGTAGCGCCGGCAGCCGCTTGGGCGCGGCGCTACTGAATTTTTGGCGCGCACAGCGCGACTTAGCACCGGCGCTAAATTTCCGGCGTTAAGCCCCGGCGCAGCGCAACCTCAATTTCTAGGCCATTCTCTTTCATAAATGTCTCGTCATTGAACCCACAAAGAAATCAATACATGCAAACATGCTGGTAAGGCATCATAATCAAACAGGCAAATACCATCTCGTTTTGCTGATATCATTACATCTACAAGATGCACTGCAGCAACTCGCCAAGGCTTCTTCGGCAGCACCTCCCAAACCTGCGACCTCTTCCACCTAGAAGGACAAGGGCAGCAGGTGCATGGAAACACCACCACCTCCAAGTTCTCCTCCAAGTCACACCACCCTGACTTAGAAATATATTGCCGATCCTTCATCATCACTGGGTCAAAATCCTGGAACTCTCTCCCTAACAACGCTGTGGGAGCACCTTCACCACACGGACTGCAGTGGTTCAAGAAGGCGGCTCACCACTACCTTCTCAATGGCAATTAGGGATGGGCAATAAACGCCGGCCTTGCCAGCGATGCCCTGATCCCATAAACGAATAAAAAAAACACTTCAAAAGTACTTTGTTGGCTGTAAAGCGCTTTGGAACAGCCTGAGGGTGTGAAATGTGCTATAGAAATCTAAGCCTAAAAAAAGTAGCTCTGACCACAAACCTTGCAAGACCACCAGAGTGGAGTTAAAGATTATCCCTCACCCCTTTTTGGTTCTTCCAGAATGCAGTAATTAAAATTTTATGCTATGAAATGAGACTTCAAATATCATCTTAAAATATAAAATTGATTTAGCAAGAAGGCAAAGTCTTGATGCTCATTAACACTGAGGTGAACACAGCTAGAATGAATTGAGAGCATGGCATAGAAACATAGAAAAATAGGAGCAGGAGTAGGCCATTCGGCCCTTCGAGCCTGCTCCGCCATTCAATATGATCAGGGCTGATCCTCTTTCTCAATACCATATTCCCGCTCTCTCCCCATACCCCTTGATGCCTTTTGTGTCTAGAAATCTATCTAGCTCCTTCTTAAATATATTCAGTGACTTGGCCTCCACGGCCTTCTGTGGTAGAGAATTCCACAGGTTCACCACCCTCTGAGTGAAGAAATTTCTCCTCATCTCAGTCCTAAATGTCCTACCCCGTATCCTGAGACTGTGACCCCTGGTTCTAGACCCCCCAGCCAGGGGAAACATCCTCCCTGCATCTACCCTGTTAAGCCCTGTAAGAATTTTGTATGACATTGGATTTGGCTATGGAAAACCTCGATGTTGGAATGGGAAACAGTAGGACTGGTATTCTAATGGGTCACCTTCATCCAAACCAGTTTTGTGAGTGTTTAGATCTGCAAGAAAGCATTCACATTTGTATAGCATCTCATCAAATCCTCAGGGTGACCCAAATATTATTCAGCCAAGAATTACTTTTTGAATTGTGGATCCTGTTGTTTTGTAGGGAAGCACAACAGCAGATTTTCAAACAACAAGGCCCCACTAACAACAATGGGATCAATGACCAGATAACCTGTTTTTGGTGGTGTTGGTTGAGGGTGTAATGTTTCCCAGCACACCAGGAGAACTCCTTGCCCGCTTTCGAATAGTGGCATGGCATCTTTTACATCCACTGATCAGGCACCGACCACAGATTAATGTCATTGAGAGACATCACCTCTGACAATGCAACACTCCCTCAGTGCTGCACTGAAGTCTCAGCCTAGAACCTCCCACATATCCTTCCCCTATCACCTCCAGCTGCATGGGATCTCCCAGTAACTTTCCAGCCTCCTTCTCCTGCTAGGATAATGGATGAATGTCTGCTGGGATCATGGGGCAAATGCGGGTATATGGAGTTAGATCAGCCATGATCTCATTGAATGGCGGAACAGGCTCGAGGGGCTAAATGGCCTCCTTCTGTTCCGATGTACCTATGCTGCTTCTCCTCATGGATCTTGGCATTCATGTTAATTATGTACACGACAACAGAATGCCTGTTACCTTCAGTACTGGCAAACTCATATCACTTCTCTTGCTGAGTTCCCATAGAATGTAAGAAGATAAGAAATAAGAGCAGGAGTAGGCCATGCGGCCCCTCGAGCCTGCTCTGCTATTCAATAGGATCATGGCTGATCTTCTACCTCAACTCCACTTTCCTGCGCTATCCTCATATCCCTTGATTCCCTTAGTTTCCAAAAAGAGATTCTTCAAAGAGCATGCTGCGTTGTAGGATTCCACAGCCATATAATGTCATTGTGAAGGGGTCTCTGCAGTTTGGTTTTGCACAGGTTTAGGCCTTTAAGTTTATTACTGCACTTTTATGATTAATTTTTGAAAAATTCATTCTTGGGATGTGGGCATTGCTGTTAAGGTTGGCATTTATTGCCCGTCCCTAGTTGCCCTGAGAAGATGGTGGTGGGCCTTCTTGTAGCACTCACTGTAATGGTTGTGTAGACATACAAAGACCCTTAATTCTTAATTTTTAATTTCAATATATATTGAAATGCTTTGTCAGGCCAAAAGGTTTTTTTCAAAGTGAAATATAAAGTTGTCACTAATAAAGCGACATGGGATTTGCTTTGATAGACAACAGAGATAAACAAACCCCCTTAGATTTGCAGACATGGTGGGCTGGATTTTATCAATGGAGGTGAGTAGGAGGCGGGACTCCCACTTTCGGGGTTTTAGTCCCGCCTCCATCGAGTTGTGGCCAACCCACGCGATTTTCACTTGATTGACCTTGTTGAGCCCGCCCAGTGGGCTCAGCAGGCGAATTAAGGGCCACCCGGCAACAGGTGACGTCACAGATTGACATTTCAGCTGTCAAGAGCTTTTGACAGATGAAATATCAGCGTTTCACAGCTCTTTGAAGCTGTCAAACACTGGCAATCTGTACTCTAAGTTAATTCTTTCCTCTCAGGCTGATTTAGAGATCTCTCTAGAACAGAAAGCTGAGGCTGCAACTTTTGACAGCTCGTGGCCATTCTGCTTTCTGTGCCGGTGAGATGAGGGACTCCCAAGACCTGAAGGAAGGAAGGTAGTAAAGGTAATTAAACTTCTTTAAACACTTTACACACACCAAACACACTTACCTCTGCACTCATGCACCCATCACTCACCTGAACACCGGACATCTCGAACCCTCCAAGTCCTTCAGCCCGACGGCCCGCCTCGCTAACTTGGCGTGGTTTGGAGCCGTCGGGCAGCCCACACTTCAGGGATAAAAATAGGGATTAGGCCAAAAACTGCCTGTTAACTACCTGTTAACAGGCAGTTAATTGGCACTAATCCCCTTCCCGCCTTGGGGAGGCGGCTCCCAGCACAGGTCGGGTATCCGCCTCCTGGGAAACGGGCATGGAGGCGGGTTGGGGGCGGGATGGGTTCGTGCCCCCTGATTTCAGGATTTTAACACCCCACACGCCTCCATTCCTGCCTCCACGGCCCTGGGGAATTCTAGCCCGGTGTCTTTGACGACTTTTCGGAGGTTCAAGGGGAGAAGTTAAGCCTTTGAAATTTTGAAATGCAGAATACGACGTAACTTATGAACCGCAACCAAGTGGTTTTCTGACACTTTCGTAAACTTTCGGAGTGAATGAACAATTTTGGGCTGTGATAAAGACAACTAATGGATAGCGACACAGGATGTGTGAGTGTGAACGTTTGACAGCTCAAACAGTTCAGACCGAACATTAAAGGAACATTTCACTATCTCTGAATGATTGATTTACTGCAAAAGGTAAGTAAAGCTGTATAAAACACAGCGGCTAAAGAATATCGGCACTGCAGTCAGAAGAAGGTGGTATGGCCAGTCATCTCGCCTATGAGGGTCAGGCTGCAGTGGGAAGGAGCCGCCTGGCCAGTCTTTTCACTTACGAGGACATCCAATCATCGCTGGAGCGATCATCGGCGGGTGGGTGTATGTCTGACTCCCTGTAACATTATTGGTGGACTGCTCGAATAGTGGTTGGGGTTTTGAATCTGTCTTTGGAACAATAAAAGGTTCAAAACAGAACCCGTGTGTCTGGTGTAATTTCTCATAAGTCCCAAGTCCGAAATCTATAAACTGTTGGACGGGGCGAGGGGTAATTCCGCACATCTTACAGATTTATACAACAGAGTGGCTTGATGGGCCTCTTCAGTGGGCAGTCAAGTCAACCACGTTGGTCTGGGACTGGAGTCACATCTAGGCCCAGACTGGGTAAGGGTGGCAGGTTTTCTTCCCTAAGGGACATTAGTGAACCGGTTAGGTTTTTAACCACAATCCGACAGCTTCGTGGTCAGTTCCCTGTGGGAAGTGCCGGATCACGGACCATCTCTGATCTTTGGTCCGGCAGGTGGCGCTCTCCTGAGATTGGGGGCTTAACTCGTGTTTGAGGAAAGCTTTCCACTGCTCGCTATTTCTAGGACAGTGTCCTAGGCCCAATCATTTTCAGCTGCTTCATCAATGACCTTCCTTCCAACATAAGGTCAGAAATGGGGATGTTCGCTGATGACTGCACAGTGTTCAGTGCCATTCGCAATTCCTCAGATAATGAAGCAGTCCATGCCCGCATGCAACAAGACCTGGACGACGTTCAGGCTTGGGCTGATAAGTGGCATATAACATTCCCACCACAGAAGTGCCAGGCAATGATTATCTACAACAAGCGAGAGTCTAACCACCACCCTTTGACATTCAATGGCATTACCATCGCCGAATCTCCCACTATCAACATCCTGGGGTCACCATTAACCAGAAACTTAACTGGACCAGCCACGTCAATACTGTGGCAACAAGAGCAGGTCAGAGGCTAGGTATTCTGTGGCGAGTGTCTCACCTGCTGACTCCCCAAAGCCTTTCTACCATCTACAAGGCATAAGTCAGGAGTGCGATGGAATACTCTCCACTTGCCTGGATGAGTGCAGCTCCAACAACACTCAAGAAGCTCGACACCATCCAGGACAAAGCAACCCACTTGATTGGCACCCCATCCACCACCTTGAACATTCACTCCCTCCACCACCAACGTACCGTGGCTGCAGTGTGTACCACCTACAAGATGCACTGCAGCAACTTGCCAAGGCTTCTTCGACAGCACCTCCCAAACCCACGACCTCTTCCACCTAGAAGAACAAGGGCAGCAGACGTATGGGAACACCACCACCTCCAAGTTCCCCTCCAAGTCACACACCACCATCCTGACTTAGAAGTATATCGCCGATCCTTCATCGTCGCAGGGTCAAAATCCTGGAACTCCCTCCCTAACAGCACATTGGGAGTACTTTCACCACACGGACTGCAGCAGTTCTAGAAGACGGCTCACCACCACCTTCTCAATGGCAATTAGGGATGGGCTATAAATGCTGGTCTTGCCAGCGACACCCACATCCCATAAAACAAGTTAAAAAAAGCACTGGGGGAGATTACCACGGGCTTCTACCGATTTCCTGCCCGCATCAGCGATTCCGCCGATCTGCCGCTGAAGTCACAGCGGGAGCCAGGGAGAAAGCCCATGGAAATTCCAGGTGACTCTTTGTAAAGGCAGGATCGAAAACTCTTGCGTGGTTTCATTTTAAACAGGAAAAGCCATCCTCAGGTGTTAGAGTAGCGCAAACCTTACCTTGCCTTTAATTCCTTCTATACCTGCTGTGGTTTGTGAGGAGTTTAAGATTATTAAAGGAGTTGATAGGGTAGAGAGAGAGAAATTGTTTCCTCTGGTGTGGGAGAATCCAAAACAAGGGGGCATAACATTAAAATTAGAGCCGGGCCGTTCAGGGGTGATGTCAGGAAGCACTTCTTCACACAAAGGGTAGTGGAAATCTGGAACTCTCTCCCCCAAAAAAGCAAGAGGCTGGGGCTCAATTGAAAATTTCAAAACAGAGATTAATAGATTTTTGTTCGGTAAAGGACACGGAACCAAAGTGGGTAAATTGGAGATAGGATACAGATCAGCCATGATCTAATTGAACAGAGGAACAGTCTCGAGGGGCTGAATAGGCTCCTCCTGTTCCTTTGGATTACTTAGTTGAATAAATAAACATGGTTTCCAATCCTTGTCAGGAGTTTCTCTTGCCTTATGAGGATCATCAATTGATGATTTTTTTTAAAGGGCTATGACAATCAGTAAGGTCACTACCATAGACAAGCGAGATCAACCTTTAAGCAGCCAATGGCTTGAATACAACCACTGTGCATTATATTCTTCTGCATACTTTATGTAGAATAACACTCACTGGAATATATTACTGCTTGAAGTACCTTCCTCAGCATGTTATTCTATAAAATACATACACAAGTATATGTTTTGTGAAAGTCGAGAGAGATGCTGAGCATCAGTTTCGCCAACTACTTTCATTCATGATTATATATCATGGTATAGTAATGTTCCATGTAACTCTATGTAGTGGTATTGTACAATGCATTGCATGTTTCCTACATTACAACAGTGATTACACTTCAAAAGTACTTTATTAGTTGTAAAGTGCTTTGGGATGCCCTGAGGTCGTGAAAGGCGCTATATCATCTAATCTAGGTTTTTGGACACTAAGGTAATCGAGGGATATGGGGATAGGGCGGGAAAGTGAAGTAGAAGATCAGCCATGATCTTATTGAATGGCGGAGCAGGCTCAAGGGGCCGTATGGGCTATTCCTGCTCCTAATTGTTATGTTCTTGTATAAATGCATGCTCTTTCCTATTCTTTCGTTAATGGCCCGTATTTTCCGATCGCAGGCCTGAGATCTGGAAAAATCTATGCCCTTACCTGAGGGCTCCCGGGACACACACGCTTCCGATCAGTGAAATACATTTTTTTAAACTTTTTTTCAACTCTTATCTTATCGTGGCATAAGAATTGTAAGGGTCTTCTGCAGGCGGAGGGTCTCCAAAAAGCGGAACTAACCGCCCGCAGAGGCCCTTCTCCAGGGCAGCCGGAGGATCTGCATTCTTGGCAGATCGAAAATGTCAGTTTTCAGCACATGCGCAGTGCATGCCTGAAACCGGCATTTCCGATGTCCCTACAGCACGTACCCACCCATAGTGATCGGAATATCTGGGCCAATATAACTTAAACCTTAGCGATATTGTACCAAGTAACTCAACCTCCAGCAATATTGGAACCATAGTACGATATCAAAATACTGCGGATGCTGGAAATCCGAAATAACAACAGAAAATGCTGGAAAAACTCAGCAGGCCAGGCAACATCCGTGGAGAGAGAAATAGATTCAACATTTCAGGTCGAAACCCTTCGTCAAGACGAAGGGTTTCGACCTGAAACGTTGACTCTATTTCTCTCTCCACGGGTTTTGACCTGAAACGTTAACTCTGTTTCTCTCTCCGCGGATGTTGCCTGGCCTGCTGAGTTTTTCCAGCATTTTCTGTTGTTATTTTGGAACCATAGCACTTGTACCAGCCTTGGCTCAGTGGTTGCTCACTCACCTCTAAGTCAAGGTTGTGGGTTCAAGCCCCACTCCAGAGACTTGAGCCCATAATCTAGGCAGACACTCCAGTGCAGTGCTGAGGGAGTGCTGCACTGTCGGAGGTGCCATCTTTCGGATGAGACGTTAAACCGAAGCCCCTTCTGCCTTCTGTTGTAAATGATTCCATGGCATTATTTGAGGAAGAGCATGGGAGTTCTCCTGATGTCCTGGCCGGCTTCTTTCCCTCAACCAACGGCATAATAAAAAAAAACAGAATTTCTGGTTAATTTACTCATTGCCGTTCGTGGGCCCTTGCTGTGGGCATAATGGCTGCTGCATTTCCCTACGTTCTTCCACAGGGATTCTTCCAGTCTCTTGGTGTAGCTCCAGTAGGAGAGCCCCCGTTTCTGCCATTGCACTTCGGATTCTCCTGCTCACCTGCCAGAGTAATGGCGAGAAACCAGGACCAGAGATTGGCATTCGAGAGCCTACATTTTTACAATGTGTCTATTTGTTGCTTGATTTTATTCACCATTTCCTTCACGCCTCCCTCACTGCCTTAAAACTGCCGCTGCTAAAATCTGGAATACTGTTTTTTTTTTGCTAATTAAAAATGAATCAGTGAAATTTTTGTAAATATCTCTGCTATCACTTTAAGTTTTGCATGATTAAAATCATTCATAATTCACACCTTCCTTTTCTTCAGGGGTCCCCTTGGTTGCTTAATTAATTTCATATTAATTGTCAGAAACAATTCACAGCCTACAGGTTTCAGTCTTTCCATCACAGTAATTAAGGCACACGAGGCGGCCATTCGGCCCATTGAGTTTATGCCAGTCCGAGCTCTCCAACTGGAGCTGCATAGTCTGCTCCCGTTTCTGTGCCCTTTTTATCTGTGGTGAAACCATCTCTTCTGATTGCTGAAACAAGAGTAAAATACTGCAGCTGCTGGAAATCTGGAATCTTTGTCCCTAAGGAGTGTTACTAATAAGAGACTGAAGCTTGAAGTTTACGTTTGAAAGAGAATGTAGGTATAACTCACCTCGCTACCTCTCCCTCCTCCTTTAAGACACTCTTTCAAACCTACCTCTTTGATCAAGCACTTGGTCACCTGTCCTAATATCTCCATATGTGGCTCGGTGTCAAATTTTGTTTGATAATCGCTCCTGTGATACAGCTTGGGACGCCATCTTAGGCTAAAGGCGCTATATAAATGCAAATTGTTGTACCACCTCCTCATAACTGTGGAACTCTTTATCTTCCCTAAGTCTTCCTTCTCTCCTACAGTCTAAAGGCCTTTAAAATCCAAACTTGGCTTCACCTGACCACTGGAGCACCCAACACATGATGGTCAGTTCTCTGTACGATTAGGGCTGCAACCGCGCTTCAAGAACTAGCTAGCTCTTAAGCCAGGGCTCTTAGTTGATGGTTGGAATACAAGAGCTGCTGCCGTACCAATCAAAAGGTATCTGCAGTGAAAATTCACACATGGTTTCTCCTACCTGTGGTGTCCTAGATCTTTGTCCCTTGTATGCAGATGTGCAAATGCATTAAGCATCATTTATTGAGCCAAAGTTATTGGACCAGGCTTGGGCCTCTGGAACATGTCTGTTCCACCTTTTGGCTCCATGCTTCTTCAGCAATCATACGACCTAATTTATTACAGTTGTCACTCGAGTTGCCTCTGACTGTTCTAGGTTACGCACAAAAGTGCGTGCGATCAGCGGATGGTGAACTGCCCTCTGATTTTCCCCTCTCTCCCTGTATGATAATGCATAGTTTTTGCTTGGCATCACTTCTTAGTATGGCAGCTAAGACCTGGAATGTAGGATTTTCTCCTCTCCAATTTTCATCATCGCATTCATAAAAACTGGCGGGGTGGTGGTTATGGTTCTGAAGTGGACCTTCCTTCCGTGCGAGCCTCAATAGTGTCGGCAGGCGTTTTGGCAGAGGAACAATCTGCCAGAGTTCCTGCTGCTGATCACCTCCCAGTGAAACTCGCTGGGAAGTTTGTAGGTGAAGATGTCACAAGGACCAAGGATAGCATTGGCTTGTGGTGCCTTCTGGCAATAGCCTGCCAATATTCACTGTCTGGCCTCCCACGTGGAAACTGCCCACTGGAGGTTGTCTGGCACACATGGAGCCACACTGGAGTAAACAGGCCGTCAGCATAACCACAACCTAGTCCCCTCAGGAGAAGGGTGAAGAAGATTTGACTGCACAGGGGTGGACTTCTAAGTTCCAGCCCTCAGGCCAAGAGTGGAAAAAATTGTTTAAGAAATACAGAGGAGTGCAGAGAGACAGGTGGTCACGATGGTGCAGCGATCAGACTGTTGGACTAGCACTCTAAAATCATGAGTTCAAATGATAAAACTTGTGAAATTGAGTATAATAAATTTAGCAATTTATAGTTTAGCACCAAAAAAAAAAATCAGTATATAACAACAACAACTTGCATTTATATAATGCCTTTAACATAATAAAACGTCCCAAGTTGCTTCACAGGTGCATTCTAAAATAAAATTTGACACCGAGCCACATAAGGAGATATTAGGGCAGATGGTAGGTTTTAAGGAGTGTATTAAAGGAGGAGAGACAGGTAGAGAGGCAGAGAGCTTTAGGGAGGGAATCCCAGAGCTTAGGGCCTCGGCAACTGATGGCACGGCCACCAACAGTTGAGAAATTAAGAGGCTTAAGAGGTCAGAATTAGAGGAGCGCAGATATCTTGGAGGGTTGTGGGGCTGGAGGAGATTACAGAGATGGGGAGGGGCGAGGCCATGCATGGATTTGAAAACAAGGATATGAATTTTAAAATCGAGGCTTTGCTTAACTGGAAGTCAATATAGGTCAGCGAGCACAGGGGTGATGGATGAATGGGAGTTGCTGCGAGTTAGGACACGGGCAGCAGAGTTTTGGATGACCTCAAGTTTACGGAGGGTATAACGTGGAAAGCCGACTAAGAGTGCACTGGATAGACAAGTCTAGAGGTAACAAAGGTGCGGATGAGGGTTTCAGCAGGAACAGGAGTAGCCCATTCAGCCCCTTGAGCCTGTTTCAACATTCAATTAAATCAAGGCTGATCTGTATCTCAACTCCATTGAATCACGTTTGCTCCATATCCCTTGATGCCCTTAACCAACAAATACCTATCAATCGCAATCGTGAAAATTTCTCTTGACCCCCAGTTTATAAGGGGCCTAGATAGAGTGGATAGGAAGGACCTATTTCCCCTAGTAGAGAGGTCAATAAACAGGGGCCATAGATTTAAAGTAATTGGTAGAAGGATTAGAGGGAAGTTGAGGAGACCTTTTTTCACCCAGAGGGCGGTGGGGGTCTGGAACTCACTGCCTGAAAGGGTGGTAGAGGCGGAAACCCTCATCACCTTTAAATAGTACTTGGATGTGCACTTGAAGCGCCATAACCTGCAGGGCTACGGACCAAGAGCTGGAAAGTGGGATTTGGCTGGAGAGCTCTTTTTAGGCCGGCACAGACACGGCGGACCGATGGCCTCCTTCTGTGCCATAAATTTCTATGATTCTATGATATGATCCACGGCATTTTGAGGGAAAGAATTCTACATTTCCACTACCCTTTGTGTGAGAAAATGACCACGAAAGCTTCCAGATTGTCGTGAAAACTCAACTGGTTTGCTAATGTTGTTGGATCCGTGGTTCAGTGGATATGCTGCTTTTAAATAATCACACGGATGCTGTACATTATCAATAAACAGGTCTTTACTGGAGGAGGGTAGTCTCAAGACTGGGGGTACAGAGGCATGCGCAAAGCTTATATACAGGTGTGGTCACTGCCGGTACTACAGTATACAGGAGCTGTAAAAGTAGTTCTGACTTAAAGGCACATACACTACAATTCCTCCCCTTTTAGATTAGTAATACCCCTAATATTCAAATAACAATTAACATTTCAGCATGTACATTAAACAACAAAAGTCCATTTATAGATTCAGTCTTTGGGGTGGCTTCCTGACCCTTTCGGGATAGCGCCTTTCCTGAGGTTCTTGTTCTTGGTGCAGAGGCGATTCTGACCCCTTTTCATCGGGTAGTTCATCGGGTTCCATTGTTACTGGGTCTGAGGTAGATGCTACCGGTATGTCGGGTTCATCCCCAGGTACTTGAGACATGGGGTTGACGCGTTCCTGTGACGCTAAGATCTGATCGACGTGGCGTTTCACAATGTTCTCCCCGACATCCACTGTGTACATTAATGGCCCCTGCCTTGTACATATCGTTCCGGGTTGCCATTTCTCTGTTCTATAGTCACGGGCCAAGACTGGTTGCCCTACATTGAAGCTCCTTGTCGGCTTCTCATTGATGTGCTGGAATTGTTTGTCCTCAACATTTCTTCGCACATTTGGTCTGAGCAAGTCCAGACGAGATCTCAACCTTTGGTTAAAGAACATCATGGCCGGGGTCTGGTTGGTAACTGCATGTGTCGCGTTTCGGTAGGCTAATAAGAAATTGTCCATCTTATGCTGTAGTGGAATTTCATCATCGCACATGGCCTTTATCGCCTTCTTAAAGGTTTGTACGAACCTCTCAGCCAATCCATTTGTGGCTGGATGATACGGGGCGGATGTGTAATGCCTTAACCCATTCCTTCTCATAAATTTTTGGAACTCGTCGGACACAAACTGTGGTCCATTATCAGAGCAAATCTGCTCTGGCAAACCATTTCTGGCAAATGTGGTCCATAGGACTGCAATCGTTTTCTCTGTAGTGGTTGAAGACATTTTTATCACCTCAGGCCACTTTGAATGAGCATCCACTGCTATTAAGAACATTGAGTCCATGAATGGACCAGTGAAATCAATATGCACCCATTGCCATGGAGAGGAGGGCCACTCCCATGGGTGTTGAGGGGCATGTGGTGGTGCATTTTGGACCTTCTGGCATCCTAAGCAGCTCTTAGTTAGGTCTTCGATTTGTTGATCGATTCCCGGCCACCACACATAAGCCCTAGCAAGGCTTTTCATTTTCACTCCCCCCAGATGACCTTCATGTAGCTCATTTAGCACTCTCTCCCTTAACTTGGGTGGAATCACCACTCTGGATCCACACATCACTGTCCCCTGGCATACTGACAGCTGTTCTCTTCTGGATGAGAATGCTGGCAACAGTGAGTCGCCATGAGTTGGCCATCCCCTCACCGTCAATTCAAATACCCGAGACAGCGTCGGATCATTGCGGGTCTCCTTCTCTATATCCGCGTTCGTTACTGGCAATCGTTCAATTATTGACGAATAAAATATCTCGATAGGGTCCACTGCTGGTGCTTCCTCCACAGTAGGCAGTGGCAGGCGCGATAGCCCATCAGTGTTCCCATGCTGTTTCGTGCCTTTATATTCTATTTCATATTGATTTGCCCCTAGAAACAGGGACCATCTTTGTAACCGCTGTGCAGTCATCACTGGAACGCCCTTCTTAGGATTAAAGATGGAGACAAGTGGTTGGTGGTCAGTCAGCAAGGTGAACTTCTGCCCATGCAGATAGTGGTTGAATTTTTTTACTCCCCATACTAGGCTGAGGGCCTCCCTGTCAATCTGGGTGTAGTTGCGCTCGGCTGAGGTTAGTGATCAAGACGAAAAGGCTACTGGCCTCTCCAACCCGTCAGGGAATTTGTGCAACAGCACCGCTCCAATACCATAGGGTGATGCATCACATGCCAAATGAATTGGTAGTGCTGGGTTGAAATGGGCCAACACCTCTTTTGATGTGATCAATTCTTTACACTTCTGGAAAGCTCGTCTACGTTCATCATCCCACTTCCATGGTACCCCTGTTTGCAGTCGGGTGTTCAGTGGGTGTAATACTGTAGACAAATTTGGTAAGAACTTGTGGTAGTAGTTTACCAGCCCGAGGAACGACCTCAGTTGTGACACATTTTCCGGTGCTGGAGCCTTGACTACTGCCTCAATCTTGTCAGGGGACTTATGTAAACCCTCTTCATCGATGACGTGGCCACAATACGAGATCTGTTTCTGGAAAAACTCGCACTTGCGGCAATTAGCTCGCAGCCCATACTCCTTTAATCTGGTGAGCACCTTCTCCAAGTTGGCGAGGTGATCACCGTCATTTTCGCCCGTGACCAAGATGTCGTCCAAATAACACTGGGTCCCTGGAATCCCTTGCAGGACCTGATCCATCGCCCTTTGCCAGATAGCCGGAGCCGAGGCTACACCAAACACCAGCCGGTTGTATTGATAGAGACCTTTATGAGTGTTGATCGTAAGGTATTGTTTCGGAGCTTCTTCTACCTCCATTTGCAAGTACGCCTGGGCTAGATCAATTTTGGTGAAGCGTTTACCTCCAGATAGCGAGGCGAAAATATCCTCAATTCGTGGAAGTGGATATTGTACCGTGTGAAGGACTGGGTTCACTGTCACCTTAAAATCCCCACAGATGCGGACCTTCTTTGGCTCCCCAGGCGTATTACTCAACGACCTCTTCATTACAGGAATGATGGGTGTAGCCCACTCGCTCCAGTCCACTTTGGACAGTACTCCTGAACGTTCCAACCCTTCCAGCTCTGCTTCAACAGCTGGTCTGATCGCATAAGGCACTGGTCTGGCCTTCAGAAACTTTGGGCTTGCATTTTCCTCTATTTTAATCATTGCTGTTATTCCTTTTAGTGTTCCTAGTCCCTCCTGGAACACTTCTTTTGCGTCAGTTAGCATTTTTGACGGTCGTCCAGGTGTGACGTCGTCATCCTTTTTGGCCTCAACCTTCAGTGCCTGTATGGAATGCCAATCTAATTGTATCTTCCGGATTCATTCACGTCCTAGCAGTGGTGGTCCTCCATCTGGCAATACATATATATCCATTTTAGGTATTTCCTGGCCTTTATATGTCACTTTCACGCTTATTTTTCCTTTGGGGTAGACTTTTTGCCCCGCATACGTCTTCAAGACAATCTCTGTAGCTTTCAAGGGTATGTGTGAAAATAGCCGCTTGTAGTCTCTTTGATTTATGACTGTTAGCGCTGACCCTGTGTCCAATTCCATTTTCACTTGGACTCCGTCTATCTTGAGTGTAACCCAGATAGTCTGGTGATCCTCCATTTCTGTTACCTTATGTAGTTTCAGACAACCCAGCTCCTTGATTCCGGAGTCTGTGTCACTTTTCTGTTCGCCTGAACCACTGTCCATCACCTGGTGTACCTTTTTGTACTTCTCCTGTGGAGATTTCTTACTGTTGGTTTTCTTCCCAGACTTGCAGACTCTTGCTATGTGTCCTGCTTTCCCACACTGTCTGCACACTTGGTCCTTGAACCAACAATCCTTCTGGTCATGTGTTGTGCTGCCGCAGCGATAGCACTTCCCTGTTCCATAGGACATTTCATTGGTGCCATATTCTTGCGGTCTCCATTGTATCTCTGCTGCGCCCCTTGCGGCTGCTTCGTGTGATACTGCCATACTGAAAGCTTTGTCCAGCATAAGGTCCTTTTCTGATAGAAGCCGTTTCTGTGTTCCTTCACTTTGTAGCCCACACACAAACTTGTCCCTTAACGTATCTGCTAGTCCCACTCCAA
The DNA here is from genome assembly GCF_052327205.1 of Somniosus microcephalus. Taxonomy (NCBI): domain Eukaryota; kingdom Metazoa; phylum Chordata; class Chondrichthyes; order Squaliformes; family Somniosidae; genus Somniosus; species Somniosus microcephalus. Next base: position 268,323,873 of record NC_140992.1, on the reverse strand, counting down.
CCTGGCAGTGTTTCGATAGCTTGCGCAGTTCCGTTAGGTACTTAGCATTGCTTTCGTCTTTGTGTTGGTTCCTTTTATGGAACTTAAATCATTCTGCTATCAGCAGCGGTGTGGGGTTTAAGTGGTCCTGTAGGATTTCTACTATGCTTTCAAAATCCTTGTTTACTGGCTTCTCTAGGGTTATTAGATTTCACAGTAACCCATAAGTTTTTGCACCCATGGAATTTAACAGAACCAGTGCTTTATTAGCATCTGGCACTTCATTCGCCCTGCAGTACACCTCAATACGTTCCACATATGTCGCCCAATCTTCGGCTTCATTGTCGAACATAGAGACACTGCCACTCTTCGGCATCCTTGGGTGTGAGTTAACTGTCAACAATGGCGTCTCCCGCGCTTCCCCTTCTTCTCCGCTGGCACAAAATGGCGTCTCCCGCGCTTTCCTTCCTTCCCGCACTCGCCTTTCTTCTCCACTGCGGCTTCTAAAAATGGTGTCTCCCGCGCTCTTTCTTCTTCTCCACGGCTCAATGGCGTCTCCCGCACTCTCCCTTCTTCTCCCCGCGGACCCTGTTCAGCCCGTGAGCCCTGGCTGTGCTCTGCGCGTTCTTCTTTTTATATTTTTCGACGCCGCTCAGTCTAGAACCCGGCTGTTTCTCTACCCTCTCTCTCTCCGGTGTGTTTTATTTTTCTCGACGCTGCTCGGTGTTCAACCCCCGGCTGCGCCCTGTGCTCTTCACCCTCTGTCTTACCCCATCGACGCTGCTCGGCTTTCTCTCCGCCGTCGGTCGGCTCCAGCCGCCGCTGCTCGGGAAGGGTCTGCGCTGGACCTGTCGTCGGTCTCTTGCTGCTCGTCGTGGCTGGGGAACCAAGCCCGGCTCTCCACAGCCTCCTCTGCGAAGTTCAATCTCTGCCTGACTGCTGGGCGGTTGCTCGTGGTCGACGCCCGTGTTCCTGGCCTCGACTATTTTTTTTTTATGTTGCAGGTAGATTCGAATCGACACTCGTCGCCACTGTTGGATCCGTGGTTCAGTGGATATGCTGTTATTAAATAATCACACGGATGCTGTACATTAACAATAAACAGGTCTTTACTGGAGGAGGGTAGTCTCAAGACTGGGGGTTCAGAGGCATGCGCAAAGCTTATATACAGGTGTGGTCACTGCCGGTACTACAGTATACAGGAGCTGTAAAAGTAGTTCTGACTTAAAGGCACATACACTACAAATGTCCTTCAGGAAAGGGAGACTGCTATCTCTATTGATTCTGGCTTACATCTGGTACTTGTTTTATGTTTTATGATGAAACTTTATAAAACACTAGTTCAGCCTGAACTGGAGTATTGTGTCCAATTCTGGGCACCGCACTTTAGGAAGGATGTGAAGGCCTTAGAGAGGGTGCAGAAACAATTTACAAGAATGATTCCAGGGATGAGAGACTTCAATTACGTGGATAGACTGGAGAAGCTGGGGTTGTTCTTAGAGCAGAGAAGGCTGAGAGGAGATTTGATAGAGGTGTTCAAAATCATGAGGGGTCTAGGCAAATTGAAAAAAAGAGAAACTGTTCCCATTGGCGGAAGGGTCGAGAACCAGCGGACACAGATTTAAGGTGATTGGCAAAAGAACCAAAGGCGACATGAGGACAAACTATTTTACTCAGCGAGTGGTTAGGATTAGAATGCACTGCCTGAGAGGGTGGTGGGGCAGATTCAATAATGATATAATAATGAAGCATTCCATGTCCACATGCAACAAGACCTGGATGACGTTTAGGCTTGGGCTGATAAGTGGCAGGTAACATTCGCGCCACAGAAGTGCCAGGCAATCACTATCTCCAACAAGCAAGAGTCTAACAAACTCCCCTTGACATTCAATGGCATTACCATTGCTGATTCCCCCACCATCAACATCCTGGGGGTCACCATTGACCAGAAACTTAACTGGGTCAGCCACATAAATACTGTGGCAACAAAAGCAGGCTGTGTATTCTGCGGCAAGTGTCTCACCTCCTGACTCCCCAAAACCTTTACACCATCTACAAGGCACAAGTAAGGATTGTGATGGAAAACTCTCCACTTGCCTGGATGAGTGCAGCTCCAACAACACTCAAGAAGCTCGACACCATCCAGGACAAAGCAGTCCGCTTGATTGGCACCCCATCCACCACCTTAAACATTCACTCCCTCCACCACCGGCGCACCGTGGCTGCAGTGTGTACCATCTACAAGATGCACTGCAGCAACTCGCCAAGGCTTCTTTGGCAGCACCTCCCAAACCTGCGACCTCTTCCACCTAGAAGGACAAGGGCAGCAGGTGCATGGGAACACCATCACCTCCAAGTTCCCCTCCAAGTCACACAATGCCCTGACTTGGAGATATATCGCCGATCCTTCATCGTCGCTGGGTCAAAATCCTGGAACTTCCTCCCTAACAGCACTGTGGGAGCACCTTCACCACAGGTACTGCAACGGTTCAAGAAGGCGGCTCACCACCACCTTCTCAAGGGCAATTAGGGATGGGCAATAAATGCTGCCCTCGCCAGCGACGCCCATATCCCATAAATGATTTTTTTTTTTTTAATCGTGGCTTTCAAAAGGGAATTGGATAAGTTCCTGAAGGGAAAATTTTGCAGGGCTACTGGGTAAGGGCGGGGGCAGTGGGACTAGCTGAAGTGCTCTTGCAGTGAGCCGGCCTTGGCTCGACGGGCCAAATGGCCTCCTTTTGTGCTGTAACCATTCTATGATTCTCTGATGCTATGGTACTAGTCTCACCCAACGTGAGTGACTCTTGCTGCCTTCTGATACGTCCTAGCAAGCCACTCAGTTCTAAAAACATTTGCTGCAGATGTTACTTCAGATCACTGTGGGAGCACCTTCACCACACGAACTGCAGTGGTTCAAGAAGAAGGCCCACCACCACCACCACCTTCTCAGAGCAACTAGATTTCAGTAATAAATACAACCTTGCCAGTGTCACCCACACCCTGAGAACAAATTCAAAAAAAAATAGTGGAGGAGGAGATAATACAAGAACTTGTGATCGCCTCAACAAACTAAGACACTGGCAGAAATTGCAGAGACAAAGAAAGAAAGAAAGACTTGCATTTCTACAGCGCCTTTCGCGACCTCAGGACATCCCAAAATGCTTTACAGCCAATGAAGTACTTTTACAAGTGTAGTCACTGTTGTAATGAAGGAAACGCGGCAGCCAGTTTGTGCACAGCAAGCTCCCACAAAAAGATAATGGCCCGTAATTTCCGATAGGAGGGTCCTGCGTGCGGAGGCCTCTTATTGGAAAAAAAATCTATGAACTTACCTGAGGGCTCCCGAGGCGAGGCCATTTCCGATCCTGGGCCGCTCCAAACTGGAAATGCGCAGGGCCCGCGTATCCCAGGGGCGCACACAGTTTGCAAGCATCCCTGGGATCATGTGGGCCAGGCGAGCCAATAGGAGAAGGGAATCTCCCTTCACACTTTTGACAGATAGACCTGTCAAATATATGAATGGAGATCACCTCAAAAACACTGTAAAACGCTAAATACATTTTTTAAAAAACCATCACATTTTTAAAATGAGTTAAAATTACAATAAATTTAATATTTTAAGCAAAAATGTTATTTTTTGAAAAAATAATTAAAGTTTTTTACGGGGCTAAAAATAAACTTAACTTTTTTAAAAGTATTTTAAAATTCTAATTGAGTGAACTTTTTTTTAAAAACTTTTGTTCAGTTCTTATGCTGGTAAAAGCAGGCCTTACGCTTTTACCAGGCGTAAGATTTCTAAGGGGTTTTCTGCGGGCGGAGGTTCTGCAGAAAGCGGAACTCTCCCCCCACAGAGGCCCTTCTCCAGGGCAGGCGTCCGATCTGTCAAGAGGATTCTTAACAGATCGGAAATGTCGGTTTTCAGCACATGCGCTGTGCATGCCTGAAACCGGCATTTCCGATGTCCCTACGGGTGTGTACACAGCGCATAGGCATCGGAATATACGGGCCATTCTGTTTTAATGATGTTGACTAAGGGATAAGTATTGGCCAGGACATCAACGATAACTCCCCCTGCCCTTCTTCGAAATAGTGTCACGGGGTCTTTTACGTCCACCTGAGAGGGCAGACGGGGCCTTGGTTTAACGTCTCATCCGAAAGAAAGAAAGAAATAGAAGGACAGACACAAGTGGGATTTGAAGTGCCTAGTGCTGTAATTCAGGAGCTGCACTATCAGAAGTAATATAATTATTATTCTGTCAAAGAGCTTCATCAAGTTTTCAAAAGGAATATCCTGTGCTCATTACATTTCATTTCACAGCAGATGAGCCATTAATTTGCAGTTGCTGTAACTGAAAATACTTCAATAATACATTAATACACTAAGTAGCAATTTATTACATTTTCTTCGAACTGACGTTTAACAGGAGTAAGACTCTACCACAGCCTCCTGACGACAAATAGTACAGATCCTCATTACAGAAAATAGCAACTTTCGGGTAAGTACTAGGAATGCAAAATACTGGGAACAGCAAGTTCCGGGATTGACAGGTACTGGGAATGATGAGGACAAGGAACAATCAATACTCTGATCGTAAATTCTGGGATTAATAAGCACTGGGACTGATAAGGAATAGGAAAAAGTAAATACGAGGAATGGTAAATTATGGGAATAGTAATTCCTGGGATTGATAAGCTCTGGGAATGAAACATACTAAGAATGGTAAATACTGTGAATGGAAGTTACAAGCAATGATACAAGCTTGAAATAGTAAAGGCTGAGGATGGTGACTGCTGATGCTAAGTACTGGGAATGGTTAATGCTGGGAATGGTAATGGCTGGAATGGTAATTACACAGACTGGTGAGTGCTGTGAAAGGAAAGTATTCATCCACATGACCTTCCCATTGAATAAAAAGTGAGGAATTGATCTACTGTGGCTCAGTGAGTAACACCCTCGCCTCTGAGTCAGCAGGTTCTGGGTTCAAAGTCCCACTCCAGAGACTTGAGCACAAAAAATCTCGGCTAATATTCCAGTGCAGTGCTGAGGGAGTGCTGCACTGTCAGAGGTGCCGTCTTTCGGATGAGACATTAAACCGAGGCCCCCGTCTGCTCTCTCAAGTGGATGTAAAAGATCCCACGGCACTATTTTGAAGAAGAGCAGGGGGGAGTTATCCCTGGTGTCCTGGGCCAATATTTATCCCTCAACCAACATCACTGAAACAGGTTATCTGGTCATTATCACATTGCTGTTTGTGGGAGCTTGCTGTGCACAGAATTAGCAGCCACGTTTCCTACATTATAACTGTGACTACACTTCAGAAAGTACTTTCTTGGCTGTGAAGCGCTTTGGGATGTCCGGCGGTCCTCAAAGGCGCTGTATAAATGCAAGTCTTCCTTTTTTGTTGCAAATGAGAATATTGTGGCAGAGCCACTAAGGGACTTGGATCAACTGTATATAATTCACTTTAACAATGTGTTAGCTACAGCCTGAATCTGTATCTTTGTATATACTGTTTGCATGTACAGAGCGCGGTCCCTTTAAGAGCGCGGGCAAACGCGATGACGTCACGCCGTTCATCACGTGATCCCCCAACAGCGGGAAAAATGTGATGACATCATGACGCCGGCCACAGGACCGCCCAAGCAGTCCTCGTGGAGCCTCTGAACTGACTAGACCTGTATTCATAGTTCTCATGTTTTTGTTTGTTAAACTCAGTTAGTTTTACATTAAACATCTTTTGATTGATCGCCTGAGTCAACATCAATCTTTTGATAGGAATTAGACATTCCTACATTGGTGACCCCGACTTTTGCGAATGGTTTTCGCAGAAGGAACGAAGCATGGAAACAAACGCCATTACATTGCAGCTACCGCAATTCTGGGAGCAACAAGCGACCTCGTGGTTCATCCAGGTTGAAGCCCATTTTGCACTACGGAACATAGTTGCAGATCAGACCCGTTACTTCTATGTGGTCTCCGCACTCGGCAGCTCCACTGCCTCGCGGATTGTCAGCCTGCTTGAGAACCCCCCAGACGACCGCAAGTATGAAACACTCAAGGCGCGGTTGTTATAGGTCTTCGTGCTTATGAAGTCGGAGCGCGCCCGCCGACTGCTCACTATGCCCGGCCTCGGGGACTCCAAGCCATCTGAGCTCATCAGCCAAATACTCACGCTCCTTGGCTCCGAACCGGAATGCTTCCTCTTTAGGGAGCTATTCCTCAGTCAGTTACCGGAGCAAGTACAAGCTGCCCTGGCCAGGTCCAAAGTCACAGACTGCGCAGTGCTTGCTGCCAAAGCGGACAAGATTTTCGCGGTGACGCAGCAGTACTGTGCTGCCACGAGGCGCCCATCCCCCACAGACGCCGCCCCGGCTCCTCAAACTGCGGGGCTGTGCTTCTACCACACCCGTTTTGGCGCAAAAGCAAGATGTTGCCGCCCTCCCTGCAGCTCCTCGCCCAAAACAAATAAATAACAGCAACTCTGCCAAAAGAGGAACGGGTCTAACGGGTGCCCCGCGGCTGTGATGGCGATCGGAAATTCAGGCAAACTCCTGTTTATCACCGACTCCCTCTCCGGTTGGTGATTCCTATGCGACTCCGTGGCGCAGTGTAGCATCCTACCCGTGTCAGCTCTGGATGTACAGGCTGGGAGGCACGGTCTCTCCCTCAAGGCAGCTAATGCCGGGGCTATTCGGACCTTCGGCAGACGGCGGGTCCAGGTGTGCTTCAGCGGCCAGCGGTTTTACTGGGAATTCGTTGCGGTCAAGGTCTCTCAAGCCATCCTCGGTGCGGATTTCTTGTGCGCCAACAGCCTCCTGGTCGATGTAAGGAACCGACGGTTAATCAATGCGGCCATGTTTCACTCTATCCCTTGCCACCGCAGTAACGCTATGTCGCGCACCGTCTCATAGAAACATAGAGATAGGAACAGGAGTAGGCCATTCGGCCCTTCGAGCCTGCTCCGCCATTCAATGAGATCATGGCTGATCTTCGTCTGAGATCATAGCTGATCGTGTGCTTTCCCGACTCCGGATGAGTTTACTCGTATGCTAGGCGAATTCCCAGACCTGACCAGACCCACCTTCTCCTCCACGGCCACGAAACATGGAGTCGAACACCACATCACCACTACTGGCCCCCCGGTCTACGCACGGGCCTGGCGCCTCGAACCTGGCAAGCTCGCGGCCGCGAAAGCGGAGTTCGCCACAATAGAACGCTTAGGGATTATTCGCCGGTCGAATAGTCCCTGGTCTTTGCCTCTCCACATTGTCCCGAAGCCTGGCGGCGGATGGCGGCCATGCGGCGACTACCGACGCCTAAACGACACCACTACTCCTGATCGGTACCCGATCCCTCATATCCAGGATTTCTCTGCCCATTTGGCAGGAAATACCATTTTTTCCAAAGTCGACCTTGTCCGTGGCTACCACCAGGCCCCGGTGCACCCGCAAGATGTCCGGAAGACTACAGTCATCACCCCATTCGGCCTTTTCGAATTTCTGCGGATGCCGTTTGGACTGAAGAACGCTGCCCAGGCTTTCCAGCACCTGATGGACTCCGTACTTCGGGACCTCCAGTTCATATTCGTCTACTTGGACGATATTCTCATCGCCAGCCCTAACAAGGAGCAGCACCTCTGTCATTTACGCACCCTTTTCCGGCACCTCAGCCAACACGGCCTGATCATCAACCCGGCCAAGTGCCAGTTCGGCCTGCAACGAATTGATTTCCTCGGAAGGGGCAGTTCCTTTGCAAACGAAGGTGGAGGCAGTAACATCTTTTCCACGCCCACAGAATATTAAGGCCCTGCAAGAATTCCTCGGAATGGTAAACCTTTACCACCGTTTTGTGCCTAAGGCAGCACTGCTCATGCAACCCCTATACGAGGCCCTCAAGGGTAAGTCTGGCAAGGATCCGGTAAGCTGGACAGTCGACATGGACCGTGCTTTCGCTGACACCAGAAGCACCTTGGCCAACGCGACCATGCTGGCACACCCACTGCCAGGAGCCACCATCGCCCTCACCACCGACGCGTCAGACTACGCCATCGGCGCAGTACAGGAACAGTGGGTGAACGGAACATGGCAACCGCTGGCGTTTTTCAGCCGTCAACTACGGTGGAACGAGCGAGCGTACAGTACCTTCGACCGGGAGTTGCTGGCTCTTTTTCTGGCCATCCACCATTTCCGGTTTTTGTTGGAAGGACGTCCTTTCACTGCTTTTGTGGACCATAAGCCACTAACTTTCGCTATGGCCAAGACCGCTGAACTGTGGTCAGCCTGACAACACCGTCAGCTAATGTTTATCTCAGAATTCACTACAGATATTCAGCACGTGGCCGGTAAAGACAGCCTGGTGGCAGATTGCCTCTCCCGCGCGACCGTTCATGCGGTCGAGCTTGGCATCGACTATGCCCTCATGGCCGCAGATCAAGCCTCGGATCCGGAGGTGCAGGCTTACCGAACCAGCCCCTTTAGCCTCCAAGTGGCCAATGTCAAATTCCATGCCGCAGGCACCACGCTACTTTGTGACGTCTCCGTAGGAGATCCTCGCCCTATCGTGCCGGTCGCCTGTTTAATGTAAAACTAACTGAGTTTAACAAACAAAAACACGAGAACTACGAATACAGGTCTAGTCAGTTTGGAGGCTCCATGAGGACTGCTTGGGCGGTCCCGTGGCCAGCGTCATGACGTCATCACGTTTTTCCTGCCGCTGGGGATCACATGATGAACGGCGTGACGTCATCGCGTTTGCCCGCGCTCTCTCCACGGATGCTGCCTGACCTGCTGAGTTTTTCCAGCATTTTCTGTTGTTATTTCGGATTTCCAGCGTCCACAGTATTTTGCTATCCTGTCCTATCCTCACTCAACGTTCACACGATTACAATTTCCAGAAGGGATCGCTGGACGATGTCCAACAGCAGCAACCCTGGTTAATATTTCCTCTTCTTAACCCAGGGCCCTGATGCAGCAGTGCCCCCACCTCTGTCTCGGCACTTAGAAATTCATAATCTGATTAGGCAGAGTCAACACGGTTTTATGAAAGGGAAATCGTGTTTAACATATTGATTAGAGTTTTTTGAGGATGTAACTAACAGGGTAGATAAAGGGGAACTAGTGGATGTGGTGTGTTTGGATTTCCAAAAGTCATTCGATAAGGTGCCACATAAAAGGTTGCTGTGCAAGATAAAGGCTCATGGGGTTGGAGGTAGTATATTAGCATGGATAGAGGATTGGTTAATGGACAGAAAACAGAGTAGGGATAAACCCGCCATTTTCAGGTCAGCTGGCTCTAACTAGTGGGGTGCCGCAAGGATCAGTGCTTGGGCCTCAGCTATTTACAATCTGTATTAATGACCTAGATGGAGGAACCGAGTGCAATGTATCCAAGTTTGCTGATGATAAAAGGCTAGGTGGGAAACTAAGCTGTGAAGAGGACACAAAGAGCTTGCAAAGGGATGTAGACAGGTTAAGTGAGTGGGCAAAAAGGTGGCAGATGGAGTATTAAGTGAGGTTATTGATAGGAACAATAGAAAAACAGAATCTTTTTTGAATGGTGAGAAACGATTAAATGTTGGTGTTGAGAGATTTAAGTGTCCTCGTACAGGAAACACAGAAAGTTAGCATGCAGGTACAGCAAGCAATTAGGAAGACAATGGCATGTTGGCCTTTATTGCAAGAGGGTTGGAGTATAAGAGTAAGCAAGTCTTACTACAATTGTACAGGGCTTTGATGAGACCACACCTGGAGTACTGGGCACAGTTTCGGTCTCCTTATCTGAGAAAGGACATACATGTCTTAGAGGCAGTGCAACAAAGCTTCCCTAGATTGGTCCATGGGATGCGAGGGTTGTCCTATGAGGAGAGATTGAGTAGATTGGGCCTATACTCTCTGGAGTTTAGAAGAATGAGAGGTGATCTCATTGAAACATATAAGATTCTGAGGGAGATTGACAGGGTAGATATTGAGAGGTTGTTTCCCCTGGCTGGTGAGTCTAGAACTAGGGTCATAGTCTCAGGATAAGGGGTCGGCCATTTAAGACTGAGATGAGGAGGAATTTCTTCACTCAGAGGGTTGTGAATCTTTGGAATTCTCTGCCCCAGAGGACTGCGAATGCTGAGTCTTTGAGTATAGTCAAGGCTGAGATCGATAGTTTTTTGGACTCTCGGGGAATCAAGGGATATGGAGGTCGGGCAGTGTAAAGAATTAGCACATGCTAGCGGGGTTGGGGTTATTTGTCTCTGGCCAGTCAGAAGCCTCTGAGCTGCTCCAGGGACCCCCTTGCGGTTTCGAAGCGCTCCCCTATTCCTCCTGGATCTGACCGCTGGACTTATTCAGTAGTGATGTAGACAGAAAAACATGACTCGTGGTTTGGGTGCAAAACAGATCAGTATTTATTGAAACAAAAAGAAAGAAACAACTTAAAAATCAATACAGCACAGCTTGTGCCTGGTATAGCACTTCTGCTTAATGCAATACACTCAGTGTCCACTAGAGCGCTCCTTGCTCAGTGCAACACTCCTTTAAATACAGCACTTTAAAAACAGCTACACAGTGTTTACCACAGCACTTCTCTGCTAGGTACAACACTCCTTTTTAATACAGTTTTAAATACAGAAACACCTTGCTCACTACAGCACCTTTGCTTAGTGGCTTTTACTTAAAACAGCACTTTAATACAGCTACTTTTGGTGTTCACTGAAGCACTTTTCTGCTAGTGCAACACCGTCTTACTTAATAGGGGGGGAGAAAAGGACACAACGAGGGAAGAGCGACTAAAATCACAGTTCTGACAAAATTCCCACTTAATTCCCGCCCCTATACCTATTCTAAGTTGCCTTGTGAAAGGCCAGAAAAATATATGCTCACCAATGAAAATGCCTCCTCCGTGCCCTGCGATCTTTGATCTTCACTGTCCCGAAGTAAAAACACCCCAGTATTTTAAAAGTAACCTGCTGGTGTTCCACTTCTTCAGGCAGACTCCCACGCTATAGAGGGACACGGAGGCGAGGCCAGAGAGAGAGAGAGCTTCTGGGAAGCTATCTTTTATACCCCCTTTTGGGGCCCACCCAGATGCGGATGTTTCTGGGCTAAAACAAAAGGGATCCAACTGCCCCATTGTCCAGTAATGGGTTTGGATGAATCACCCATTCATTTTGAACTGTTCCTTTTCTCAGTTTAAATGTCTCTTCAAATTGTCTGTGCTGAGCTTTGAATGTATTTTCCATTCATGATGGGTTTTGAATGGAGCTGTCCTGGTTTGAAAAAAACATGTCTTTCTGTGTTTACTATGTAAACAGCTTGGGAGGCTAGTGTAAACAGAAGCCATTGATAGCCATTGTTCTTGTGGTCAGGCTGAAACCGCAGTCAAGTGGTTAATCCTTTGTGCAAACATCTTGTAGCAGTTTCTGTAAACATATCGATTATCTGCTGCAGGGGGGTGGGGACTCCCCTTTGATTGGCAGCTCCATTGAACCTTTCTTCCACAGACACAGAAAGCTGTTTTCCAAGTCCTTTTGTCTTCGGCCATGTGGTCTGATGGCAATTTTGAGGTGTTGGCTCATTTCAACCCAGCACTACCAATTCAGTTGGAGTGTGATGCATCACCCTATGGCATTGGAGTGGTGCTGTCACACAAATTCCCGGATGGCTCGGAGAGGCCAGTAGCCTTTGCGTCTCGGTCACTAGCCTCAGCCGAGCGTAACTACGCCCAGATTGACAGGGAGGCCCTCAGCCTAGTGTGGGGAGTGAAAAAGTTCAATCACAGAGAAATGGCAACCAGGAACGATATGCACACGGCAGGGGCCACTAACGTACATAGTGGATGTTGGGGAGAACATTGTGAGACGCCATGCTGACCAGATCCTAGAGTCACAGGAACGAGTCAACTCCATGTCTCGGCCATGCGTACCTGGTGAGGAACCCGACGTACAGGTCGCATCTACCTCAGAAACAATAGCATTGGAAGCTGATGAATCAACTGACGACAGGGTGTTAGAATCGCCTCCGCACCAAGAGCGAGACACTCGGGAAAGGCGTTATCCAGAAAGAATCAGGAAGCCTCCCCAAAGACTGAATTTATAAATAGACTATTTCCAGTTAATGTTGCATGTTAAAAATGTTAATTGTAATTAGTTTGATATTTAATTGTTAAATGAGTGTTATGGCACTGTTAATCTAAAAGGGGAGGAATTGTAGTGTATGTACCTTTAAGGGGGAGAACTACTTTTTACAGCTCCTGTATCCTGTAGTACCAACAGTGACCACACCTGTATATAAGCCCTGAGTGGCGCTCTGTACAGTCAGTTGCAGTTTGAACTTCATCCAGTAAACACCTGTTGATCGTTCCCTGCAGTCTTTGTCTGATTATTGAAAGGACACAACATTAAGATACCTGGATCTAACAGAGATAGACAGATTTTTGAATGATAAGGGAGTCAAGGGTTATGGGGAGCGGGCAGGAAAGTGGAGTTGAGGCCAAGATCAGATCAGCCATGATCTTATCGAATGGCGGAACAGGCTCGAGGGGCCGAATGGCCTACACCTGCTCCTATTTCTTATGTTCTTATGATCTTATCCCATGGCACTATTTTGAAGAAGAGGAGGGGAGTTCTCCCCAGTGTCCTGGCCAATATACACCTCTCAACCAACATCGCTAAAAAATAAATAACAGATTATCTGGTCATTATCACATTGCTATGCGCAAATTGACTGTTTCCTACATTACAACAGAGACTACGGGCTGGATTTTCATTGAGGAGGCGGGTAGGAGGCGGGACTACAACTTTCGGGGTTGTAGTCCCGCCTCCATCGAGTTGTAGCCAACCCGCGCGATTTTGACTTGATTGACCTTGTTGAGCCTGCCCAGTGGGCTCAGCAGGCCAATTAAGGGCCACCCGGCAACAGGTGATGTCACAGATTGATATTTCATCTGTCAAGATCTTTTGACAGATGAAATAACAGGGTTTCACAGCTGTTTGAAGTTGTCAAACACTGACAATCTGTACTCTAAGTTAATTCCTTCCTCTCAGGATGATTTAGAGATCTCTCCGGAACAGAAAGCTGAATGCTGCAATTTTTGACAGATCGCGGCCATTCTGCTTTCTGTGCCGGTGAGATGAGGGACTCCCGAGACCTGAAGGAAGGAAGGCTGTAAAGGTAAGTAAATGTAAGCAAAACTTCTTTAAACACTTTACACACACCAAACACACTTACCTCTGCACTCATGCACCCATCACTCACCTGAACACCGGACATCTCGACCCCTCCATGCCCTTCAGCCCGACGGCCCGCCTTGCTAACTTGGCGTGGTTTGGAGCCGTCGGGAATCCCACATTTCAAGAATGAAAATAGGGATTAGGCTAAAAACTGCCTGTTAACTACCTGTTAACAGGCAGTTAATTGGCACTAATCCCCTTTCCGCCTCGGGGAGGCGGCTCCCAGTGCGGGTCGGGTAGCTGCCTCCTTTGAAACTGGCATGGAGGCGGATTGGGGGCGGGATGGGTTTGTGCCCCCCGATTTCAGGATTTTAACCCCCCACACGCCTCCAATCCCGCCTCCATGGCCCAATGAAAATCCTGCCCTACATTTCAAAAAGTACCTCATTGCCTGTGAAGCGCTTTGGGGCATCCTGAGGCTGTGAAAGGAACTATATAAATGCAAGTTCTTTCTTCCTTTATTAAAATGGATGAACCTGACAGGAACGATTTGGAAAGAGCCCCACATATTTACAGTGGAGTAGCTTGTGTTCTCCCTCTTTCTCTCTCTCCAGTCTGGGCACTGGTGTTTATTCTCCCTCCACGGCATGTATTAACATGCTGACAAATCCTTAACAGCAGCAAAAACCCTGAAGAGATGCTCTCATTACGACCAGCGAACAAACCAGCTGGGAACGCCGGCAGTTTTAATAACTAACCCTCTGCTGAGCCATTTCGGAAATATCAAGATATGAAATTTACGAGAACAATAATACTACAAAACCCTAAGCAGATGCCAGCCCATTCTCTGCAACACTTGCAACTATATTGCGTTTTTGAAGTATTTTGGTAACCTGAGATTTGAATCTGCACGTGTTATTAAATGCGATGTCTGCAGTCGATGATGAATTATAAATTCACTCAACTGTTATTACATTTTTATATTAAATATTAAAATCCCACTTGCTCATTCTTTTCTAAATTCTGCTCACACAGAGCTTTCCTTGCACTCATTAATGTTTTACCGTGTCACTCAGCAAAGCAGTTTCATTATTTCTTTAACTAATTGAAGGCAATCCAGGAAAACAAGAAGCAAAAAAACACACAAGAAAGCTGAAAGCCACCTCACCAAGTTAACATTTACTAATCAGCAACCAAACGCTGCTCAGTATGGACAATTTGGAAATAACAACAACTTGCAGATTGTGACTCTCCTTAGCTACATCAGATAACCCTTCACACGGAACATAAGAACATAAGAAATAGGAGCGGGAATCGGCCACTTGGCCCCTCGAGCCTGCTCCGCCATTCAATAAGATCAGGGCTGATCTTGGGCTCAAAGCCACTTACCCGCCCGCTCCCCATAACCCTTCACTCCCTTATCTTGCAAAAATCTGTCTATCTCCACCTTAAATGTATTTAATGACCCAGCCTCCACGGCTCTCTGGGGCAGAGAATTCCACAGATTTACGACCCTCTGAGAGAAGAAATTCCTCCTCAGCTCAGTCCTAAAAGGGCGACCCTTTATTCTGAAACTATGCCCCCAAGTTCGAGGTCTCCCCATGAGGGCAAACATCTTCTCTGCATCTACCTTGTCGAGACACGGATGTATCACAGCAGGTACAGAGTGAGAGGGAAAATGGAGTTATCTTCTTCATTCTCGGGATGTAGGCATCAGTGGCTGCCCTCGGGAGGTTGGTGGTGAGCTGCCTTCTTCTTGAACCGCTGCAGTCCGTGTGGTGAAGGTGCTCCCCGCGACGTGCTGTTAGGGAGTTCCAGGATTTGTGACCCAGCGACCATGTTTGGGTTAGGATGGGGCAGGGGTTGCAAAGGAATGGGAGGGGATGGGGGGATGTGGGGGGGGGGGGCTAAGATTTTCTCTGTATGTTAGCTGTGGCAAAATGGCAAAGAGGAAATCTCGCAAGCTGGAGAGTTTGTAAAAAAAAAATTCAGCAGAGTGAAAGGAGACAAGAGCAAAAGGCCAGCTGAGACAAAAGAGACACAGGCTTGGAGCCAGAGGGAGGTAAAAAATGATCTGAATGGGTCTGGTATATAGATCAAGCTGACAGGACAGTTAGAACATAAGAACATAAGAACTAAGAGCAGGAGTAGGCCATACGGCCCAGCGAGCCTGCTCCGCCATTCAATAAGATCATGACTGATCATCGACCTCAACTTCACTTTCCCGCCCGATCTCCATATCCCTCGATTCCCTTAGAGTCCAAAAATCTATCGATCTCAGCCTTGAATATACTCAACGACTGAGCCTCCACAGCCCTTTGGGGTAGAGAATTGCAAAGATTCACAACCCTTAGAGTGAAGAAATTCCTCCTCATCTCCGTCCTAAATGGCCGACCCCTTATCCTGAGACTGTGCCCCCCTAGTTCTGGACTCTCCAGCCAATGGGAACAGCCCCTCAGCATCTACACTGTCAAGCCCTGTAAGAATTTTATACATTCCCTCTAACGATTAGGGATAGGGCTAATCTATTAACACCATGCTCGAAGTAAAAGAGGACAATTTGAATACACCTTGGAGTGGGTGCAGTGCAGATTCACCAGAATGATACCAGGGCTAAAAGGTCTAAATTAAGTGGCCAGGCAGAAAAGGATCCCGTAGGTCAGTTCCTCTTTCATTTTGTGAGACCGGGATGAACAGAAGTGATCCTCCAGGCTCCACAAATCCAACCTGGGCCTCTGTCGCTTCGGCTCCTGCAACCCTCCCTCCGAATATCGGGGTAACGCCCAATGGACCTACCTTCTTTATGCCCGGAGCCTTTGAACTCTGGCCGCAGGCCTGCCGTCCCGATGCAAATGAGGTGCGGCCGTCAGAATAGCCTGACCAGCCACTGGAGGTCCACTTGAGGGGACGATTCATCCCATTGAATGGAACCGTTCTGATGATGTCCTAAACCACGGGGGAATGGTTTAATCACAGAGAGCAAGGTTTTATGCATGGCAGCAGAAGCACAAGGTTGAGCCACAGTTTGACAGTTGCCAGACAACTTATTTTCCTTTATTTTGATAGCCTGTTGACTTTGATGTTCGAACACAGCTGGTATAGCAAGGTGATCAGGATCAATGGGTATGAAATATGATAGCACTCCACAATAGTAAGCTCAGTAAGAGCCCTGAACCACCAGGAGGAAGGTCCCAGGTTTGGTCCCTAGTGTGTGTACTGAGTTTATGGATTTCAGGAGCCAAGGCGGGTAGATGGAATTACAATACAGATCAGCCATGATCTCATTGAATGGCGGAACAGGCTTGAGGAGCTGAATGGCCGAATGTTCCTTTGTTCCTATGTTGTTACGTTCCTATGTTATGTTCCTATGTTCCTATGTTGCTATGTTGTTATGTTCCTATTCTGCTATGTTGCTATGTTCCTATGTTGCTATGTTGTTATTGTTGAGTCTGTGTGTCCCAGTTATGTTTAGGATCAATCACTGGACACAGACAACAAGAATAACTTTTAACAGGTCTTTACTATTCGGAGGTCAGGGCTGCTCTGCCCAGCAAATCCCTACACAACACTTATATACCGCTGTGGTCACCACCGGTATTACAGTATTACAGTATACAGCAGCCAAGAGAAAGTAGTACATCTCCTAAGGTAGTTCTCTTAAGGTGGAACAGGTTACATACACCACAATCCTTCCTTTTTAGCTTAACAGTTATATCCCCATTTAACATAACATAATAACATATATATATATACAACTTCATGCAAAACAGTGTCTCTGAGGAGGCCTCCTGATTTGAGTTGGATAACGCCTTTCAGGGGTCTCTGATTCTCGTTGCTGGGGTGACTCATCCAGTTGGTCTCTTATGGATTGGACATCATCATCAGGTACATTCACTTCTGAGGTAGATGCTTCAGGTTCACTAACTTCTTCCACGGTTGTCTCTGCCGTAACCATGGGTTCGACCCTTGTTCTCGATTCTACCAGTTAGTCAGCATGACGTCGTATTACATTTTCACCAATATCTACCGTGTACATCAGGGGTCCTTGTCTGGCCCGAATTGTTCCAGATTGCCATTTCTCGTTTTTATAGTCCCGGACTAACACTGGTTGTCCTATTTTGAAGCTCCGAGTGGTCTTGTTATTTATATGCTGGAACTGTTTGTTTTCAACTTCCCTCCGCACATTTGGTTTTAACAAGTCCAACCTGGACCGCAACCTCCTGTTATAGAACATCATGGCAGGACTTTGGTTTGTCACTGCATGAGTGGCGTTTCGATATGCCAGTAGGAATTTGTCCACCTTGTGTTGTAGTGGAATCTGATCTTCGCTCATGGCCTTTATTGCTTTTTTAAACGTTTGTACAAATCTCTCGGCCAACCCGTTTGTAGCCGGATGATATGGGGCAGAGGTATAATGTTTCACCCCATTCTTCTTCATGAATCTCTGGAATTCTTCTGACACGAACTGCGGTCCGTTGTCTGAACATATTTGTTCTGGCAATCCATTTCTTGCAAATATCGTTCTTAACACCGTGATCGTCTTTTCCGAGGTAGTGGTAGTCATCTTAATCACTTCTGGCCATTTAGAATGTGCGTCCACCGCAATTAAAAACATGGAGTCCATGAAAGGACCAGCAAAGTCAATATGTACACGTTGCCATGGGGTTGAAGGCCATTCCCATGGATGCAGCGGTGCAATCGGAGGTGCATTTTCCACTTTTTGGCACCCTGAGCAGCTTTTCGTCAGCTCCTCTATCTGTTGGTCGATACCCGGCCACCACACATAAGCCCGAGCAAGGCTTTTCATCTTGACTCCCCCCAGATGACCTTCATGCAGTTCCTTTAGAACTCTCTCTCTTAACTTAGGAGGAATAATCACCCTTGTTCCATACATCAATGTTCCTTGACAGACGGACAGCTGTTCTCGTCTTGCTGAGAATGCCGGTAACAGTGGATCACCATGTGCTGGCCATCCCTTCACTGTCACTTCGTAGACCCTGGAAAGTGTCGGGTCATTCCTGGTTTCTATTTCAATACTTGCATTGGTGACTGGTAAACATTCGATGATGGTCGAGTGAAATAACTCAACAGGGTCAACCGTCGGTGCCTCCTCCTCTGTAGGTAGTGGCAGGCGCGACAGCCCATCAGCATTACCATGCTGCTTTGTACCTTTGAATTCTATCTGATATTGATGTGCCCCTAGGAAAAGGGACCATCTCTGGAGTCTCTGTGCTGTCATCACCGAAACACCCTTCTTAGGGTTAAAAATGGATGCCAACGGCTGGTGGTCCGTCAGAAGCGTAAACTTTTGGCCCTGCAGGTAATGATTAAACTTCTTTACTCCCCACACAAGGCTGAGAGCCTCCCTATCTATCTGAGCATAGTTGCGCTCAGCGGAGGTCAATGATCTGGATGCGAACGCAACTGGCCTCTCCTGGCCATTTGGCAACTTGTGTGAGAGTACTGCCCTAATACCATATGGAGAAGCATCACAAGCCAAACGAATAGGCAGCGTTGGGTTGAAGTGAGCCAACACTTCCTCTGAGGTGATCAATGCCTTGCTTTCGCGAAAGGCCCTCTTACAGTCCTCGCTCCACTTCCATGGTACTCCCTTCTGCAAAAGAGCGTTCAGTGGGTGCAGCACCGCGGATAAATTTGGCAGAAACTTATGGTAATAGTTAATCAACCCTAGAAACGACCTCAATTGGGATACATTATCCGGAGCGGGAGCCTTCACAACAGCTTCGATCTTATCAGGAGACTTGTGAAGCCCCTCCTGGTCAATGACATGACCACAGTACGAGATCCGCTTCTGAAAGAATTCACATTTCTGGCGATTAACTCGAAGACCATATTCTTTCAATCTGGTGAGCACCAGTTCCAAGTTTGCAAGGTGTTCCTCGTCATCATCTCCTGTAATCAGAATATCGTCCAGGTAACATTGTGTACCTGGAATTCCCTGTAATACCTGCTCCATGGCCCTCTGCCAAATTGCTGGAGCCGATGCCACTCCAAAAACCAGTCTATTATACTGGTACAAGCCTCTATGCGTGTTGATCGTGAGATACTGGCATGACTCTTCCTCAACTTCCATCTGTAAGTACGCCTGCACCAGGTCTATCTTGGTGAAGTGTTTCCCGCCAGACAACGAAGCGAAGATATCCTCAATCCGCGGAAGCGGATGCTGCACCGTGTGAAGCACCGGATTAACAGTGATCTTGAAATCTCCACAGATGCGAACCTTCCCCGGTTCCCCCGGCTTGTTGCTCGATGAACGCTTCATGACGGGGACAATGGGTGTGGCCCACTCACTCCAGTCTACCTTAGGCAGTACTCCTGAACGTTCTAGCCCTTCCAGCTCAGCTTCCACAGCAGGTCGTATTGCATAAGGTATCGGTCTGGCTTTGAAAAATTTCGGGTTTGCATGTTCTTCAACCTTGATGTTTGCCGTAATTCCTCTCAGTGTTCCCAGTCCCTGTTGGAACACCTCTTTAGCATCGGCCAATATTCTGGACAATCGTTTAGGTTTGACATCTTTTTTACCGGAATCTACCGTTAGTGCTTTTAAGGAATACCAGTCCATATTTATTTTCCTAATCCACTCCCGTCCCAGTAGTGGTGGACCTCCCTCAGGTAGCACAAATAAGTCCATTCCTCGGCTTTCTTTGCCCTTGTGGACCACCTTTACCTCTATCTTCCCGATGGGGTATACTCTTTGCCCCGTGTATGTTTTCAATACAATCTCCGTATCCCGTAGGGGAATATGTGGGAATAACCTTTTGTAATCTTTCTTATTCATGACCGTCAATGCCGATCCAGTGTCCAATTCCATCTTCACTTGGACTCCTGCTATCTGAAGTGTGACCCAAATTGTTTGGAGGTCTGCTTCCTTACCAACATTGTGTACTCTTAGACTACCCAGTTCATTACTGCTGGAGTCTGAATCTGACTTCTGTTCGTTCCAACTGTTCTCTGTCACCTTGTGTACCTTTCTGTACTATTCCTGCGGTGACTTTTTGTTGCTGGTCTTCTTTCCTGACCGGCATACTTTAGCTATGTGACCAAGCCTGCCACATTTTCTGCATTCCTTATTTTTGAACCAGCACTGGTTCTGATCATGCGTTGTCTTTCCACAACGATAACATTTTACTGTACTCAAGACCATTTGATTGGTGCAGAGTTCCGGTGACCGTAGCTGCATTTCCACAGTGCCTCTCGCTGCGGCTTCTTGCGATGCTGCAATAGTGACAGCTTTATCAAGCGTAAGATCATTCTCCTCAAGCAGTCGCTTTTGTGTTCCTTCTTTTAACAATCCACACACAAATTTATCTCTCAGCGCATCTGCTAGTCCTGTTCCAAACTGACAGTACTTCGATAGCTTACGTAGTTCAATTAAAAATTCAGCATTGCTTTCGTCTTTCAACTGCATTCTTCTGTAAAATTTAAATCGTTCTGCTATCATCAGCGGCGTGGGGTTTAAATGATTTTTCAGGACAGTAACAATATTCGTGAAAGTCTGATCCGCCGGTTTATTTGGTGATAGAAGGTGCTTCAATAGCCCGTATGTCTTCGCACCCATTGAGCTTAATAAGGTTAGTGCTTTCTCATCATCTGGTACCTTATTTGCTTTACAATAAACTTCCATGCGTTCTACATACGTGGTCCAATCTTCGATATCACTATCAAAGGTATTAATGCTCCCATGTTTAGGCATCCTTGCAAGTTTTTAAATTTTTCTTTTTTTTTTTAAAATGGCGGCTTCCCGCGCTTGTCGGTCTTTCCCGCGCTCGTCTTCTTCCCCCGCCGACTACAATGGCAGATTCCCGCGTTTGCCTTCTTCCCCCGCTGGCTGCAATGGCGATTGCCTTGCTACTGCCGTTCTCGCCTCCCCAGCGGTTCTCACTCCCCGATGCTGCTTTGCCTCGCAGCCCCGCTTGCAGCCCGGTCCTGTACACTGGCTGCGTTTGAGTTCTCCGTGGCTCTCGAGCCTTAAGCTGCCCCAGTCACTGCGCCTCTCGGCCTCGATTGCAGCCCGGCCCTTTCTACCGGCCGTGGTCGAGCTCTCCGCCCTTATTCCTCCATTTTCCCTCCCCTACTCCACAGTCAATGCGGCCGACTTTCTGCTCGTGTCGCTGATCGGCTTACCCACCACCGTGGTAGAAGGGATGATCACTGCCTGTCGCTGATGGAGGGCTTCGTGGTCAGAGTTCTTTTTCTTTTTAACCCGGGTTCTCGATGCCTCCCGTGCGATGGTGCTCAGCAGAATCATGAGGGTGGATGCCTCTTCTCGACGCCCGTTTTGGGGACGAAGCTGCCTTGGATGTAAAATTGCCGCAGGGTAAGGTCGGACTCGTCGCCACTGTTGAGTCTGTGTGTCCCAGTTATGTTTAGGATCAATCACTGGACACAGACAACAAGAATAACTTTTAACAGGTCTTTACCATTCGGATGTCAGGGCTGATCTGCCCAGCAAATCCCTACACAACACTTATATACCGGTGTGGTCACCACCGGTATTACAGTATTACAGTATACAGCAGCCAAGAGAAAGTAGTACATCTCTTAAGGTAGTTCTCTTAAGGTGGAACAGGTTACATACACCACAGTTATGTTCCTATGTTGCTATGTTGTTATGTTCCTATTCTGCTATGTTGTTATGTTCCTATGTTGCTATGTTCCAAGTTCCTGTTATGTTCCTATGTTATGTTCCTTTGTTCCTATGTTATGTTCCTATGTTATGTTCCTATTCTGCTATGTTGTTATGTTCCTATTCTGCTTTGTTGCTATGTTCCTATGTTGCTATGCTCCTATGTTGCTATGTTCCTATGTTGCTATGTTCCTATGTTGCTATGTTCCTATGTTGCTATGTTCCTATGTTGCTATGCTCCTATGTGGCTATGTTGCTATGCTCCTATGTTGCTATATTGCTATGCTCCTATGTTGCTATGTTGCTATGCTCCTATGTTGCTATGTTCCTATGTTGCTATGTTGCTATGCTCCTATGTTGCTATGTTCCTATGTTGCTATGCTCCTATGTTGCTATGTTGCTATGTTCCTATGTTGCTATGTTGTTATGTTCCTATGTTACTATGTTACTATGTTGCTATGTTGCTATGCTCCTATGTTGCTATGTTCCTATGTTGCTATGTTCCTTTGTTGCTATGTTCCTATGTTGCTATGTTCCTATGTTGCTATGTTGCTATGTTCCTATGTTGCTATGCTCCTATGTTGCTATGTTCCTATGTTGCTATGTTGCTATGTTGCTATGTTCCTATGTTGCTATGTTCCTATGTTGCTATGTTCCTATGTTGCTATGCTCCTATGTGGCTATGTTGCTATGCTCCTATGTTGCTATGCTCCTATGTTACAATGTTGCTATGCTCCTATGTTGCTATGTTCCTATGTTGCTATGCTCCTATGTTGCTATGCTCCTATGTTGCTATGTTGCTATGTTCCTATGTTGCTATGCTCCTATGTTGCTATGTTGCTATGTTCCTATGTTGCTATGCTCCTATGTTGCTATGTTGCTATGCTCCTATGTTGCTATGCTCCTATGTTGCTATGTTGCTATGTTCCTATGTTCCTATGCTCCTATGTTGCTATGCTCCTATGTTGCTATATTGCTATGCTCCTGTGTTGCTATGTTGCTATGCTCCTATGTTACTATGTTGCTATGCTCCTGTGTTGCTGTGTTGTTATGCTCCTATGTTGCTATGCTCCTATGTTGCTATGCGCCTATGTTGCTATGTTGCTATGTTCCTATGTTGCTATGCTGCTATGCTCCTATGTTGCTATGTTGCTATGTTGCTATGTTGCTATGTTCCTATGTTGCTATGTTGCTATGCTCCTATGTTGCTATGTTGCTATGCTCCTATGTTGCTATGCTCCTATGTTGCTATGTTCCTATGTTGCTATGTTCCTATGTTGCTATGTTGCTATGTTCCTGTGTTGCTATGTTGCTATGCTCCTATGTTGCTATGCTCCTATGTTGCTATGCTCCTATGTTGCTATGTTCCTATGTTGCTATGCTACTATGTTGCTATGTTCCTATGTTGCTTTGTTCCTATGTTGCTATGTTCCTATGTTCCTATGTTGCTATGTTGCTATGTTCCTATGTTCCTATGTTGCTATGTTCCTATGTTGCTATGTTGCTATGTTCCTATGTTGCTATGCTCCTATGTTGCTATGTTCCTATGTTGCTATGCTCCTATGTTGCTATGTTGCTATGTTCCTATGTTGCTATGTTGCTATGCTCCTATGTTGCTGTGTTCCTATGTTGCTATGTTGCTATGTTCCTATGTTGCTATGTTCCTATGTTGCTATGTTGTTATGTTCCTATGTTGCTATGTTCCTATTCTGCTATGTTGCTATGTTGTTATGTTCCTATGTTGCTATGTTCCTATTCTGCTATGTTGCTATGTTCCTATGTTGCTATGTTCCTATGTTCCTATGTTGCTATGTTCCTATTCTGCTATGTTGCTATGTTGCTATGTTGCTATGTTCCTATGTTGCTATGTTGCTATGTTCCTATGTTGCTATGCTCCTATGTTCCTATGTTGCTATGTTGCTATGTTCCTATGTTGCTATGTTGCTATGTTCCTATGTTGCTATGTTGCTATGCTCCTATGTTGCTATGTTGCTATGTTCCTATGTTGCTATGTTGCTATGTTCCTATGTTGCTATGTTGCTATGCTCCTATGTTGCTATGTTGCTATGCTCCTATGTTGCTATGCTCCTATGTTGCTATGTTCCTATGTTGCTATGTTCCTATGTTGCTATGTTGCTATGTTCCTGTGTTGCTATGTTGCTATGCTCCTATGTTGCTATGCTCCTATGTTGCTATGTTCCTATGTTGCTATGCTCCTATGTTGCTATGCGCCTATGTTGCTATGTTCCTATGTTGCTATGTTGCTATGCTCCTATGTTGCTATGTTGCTATGTTCCTATGTTGCTATGTTGCTATGTTCCTATGTTGCTATGCTCCTATGTTGCTATGTTGCTATGCTCCTATGTTGCTATGCTCCTATGTTGCTATGTTCCTATGTTGCTATGTTCCTATGTTGCTATGTTGCTATGTTCCTGTGTTGCTATGTTGCTATGCTCCTATGTTGCTATGCTCCTATGTTGCTATGCTCCTATGTTGCTATGTTCCTATGTTGCTATGCTCCTATGTTGCTATGTTCCTATGTTGCTATGTTCCTATGTTGCTATGTTGCTATGTTCCTATGTTGCTATGTTGCTATGTTCCTATGTTCCTATGTTGCTATGTTCCTATGTTGCTATGTTGCTATGTTCCTATGTTGCTATGCTCCTATGTTGCTATGTTCCTATGTTGCTCTGCTCCTATGTTGCTATGTTGCTATGTTCCTATGTTGCTATGTTGCTATGCTCCTATGTTGCTGTGTTCCTATGTTGCTATGTTGCTATGTTCCTATGTTGCTATGTTCCTATGTTGCTATGTTGTTATGTTCCTATGTTGCTATGTTCCTATTCTGCTATGTTGCTATGTTGTTATGTTCCTATGTTGCTATGTTCCTATTCTGCTATGTTGCTATGTTCCTATGTTGCTATGTTGCTATGTTCCTATGTTGCTATGTTCCTATTCTGCTATGTTGCTATGTTGCTATGTTGCTATGTTCCTATGTTGCTATGTTCCTATGTTGCTATGCTCCTATGTTCCTATGTTGCTATGTTCCTATGTTGCTATGTTGCTATGTTCCTATGTTGCTATGTTGCTATGCTCCTATGTTGCTGTGTTCCTATGTTCCTATGTTGCTATGTTGTTATGTTCCTATGTTGTTATGTTCCTATGTTGCTATGTTCCTATTCTGCTATGTTGCTATGTTGTTATGTTCCTATGTTGCTATGTTCCTATTCTGCTATGTTGCTATGTTGCTATGTTCCTATGTTGCTATGTTGCTATGTTCCTATGTTGCTATGTTCCTATTCTGCTATGTTGCTATGTTGCTATGTTGCTATGTTCCTATGTTGCTATGTTGCTATGTTCCTATGTTGCTATGCTCCTATGTTGCTATGTTGCTATGCTCCTATGTTGCTGTGTTCCTATGTTGCTATGTTGCTATGTTCCTATGTTCCTATGTTGCTATGTTGTTATGTTCCTATGTTGTTATGTTCCTATGTTGCTATGTTCCTATTCTGCTATGTTGTTATGTTCCTATGTTGCTATGTTCCTAATCTCCTATGTTGCTATGTTGCTATGTTCCTATGTTGCTATGTTGCTATGTTCCTATGTTGCTATGTTCCTATTCTGCTATGTTGCTATGTTGCTATGTTGCTATGTTGCTATGTTCCTATGTTGCTATGTTGCTATGTTCCTATGTTGCTATGCTCCTATGTTCCTATGTTGCTATGTTGCTATGTTCCTATGTTGCTATGTTGCTATGTTCCTATGTTGCTATGTTGCTATGTTCCTATGTTGCTATGTTCCTATGTTGCTATGCTCCTATGTGGCTATGTTGCTATGCTCCTATGTTGCTATGCTCCTATGTTACAATGTTGCTATGCTCCTATGTTGCTATGTTCCTATGTTGCTATGCTCCTATGTTGCTATGCTCCTATGTTGCTATGTTGCTATGTTCCTATGTTGCTATGCTCCTATGTTGCTATGTTGCTATGTTCCTATGTTGCTATGCTCCTATGTTGCTATGTTGCTATGCTCCTATGTTGCTATGTTGCTATGTTCCTATGTTCCTATGCTCCTATGTTGCTATGCTCCTATGTTGCTATATTGCTATGCTCCTGTGTTGCTATGTTGCTATGCTCCTATGTTGCTATGTTGCTATGCTCCTGTGTTGCTATGTTGTTATGCTCCTATGTTGCTATGCTCCTATGTTGCTATGCGCCTATGTTGCTATGTTGCTATGTTCCTATGTTGCTATGCTGCTATGCTCCTATGTTGCTATGTTGCTATGTTGCTATGTTCCTATGTTGCTATGTTGCTATGCTCCTATGTTGCTATGTTGCTATGCTCCTATGTTGCTATGTTCCTATGTTGCTATGTTCCTATGTTGCTATGTTGCTATGTTCCTGTGTTGCTATGTTGCTATGCTCCTATGTTGCTATGCTCCTATGTTGCTATGCTCCTATGTTGCTATGTTCCTATGTTGCTATGCTCCTATGTTGCTATGTTCCTATGTTGCTATGTTCCTATGTTGCTATGTTGCTATGTTCCTATGTTGCTATGTTGCTATGTTCCTATGTTCCTATGTTGCTATGTTCCTATGTTGCTATGTTGCTATGTTCCTATGTTGCTATGCTCCTATGTTGCTATGTTCCTATGTTGCTATGCTCCTATGTTGCTATGTTGCTATGTTCCTATGTTGCTATGCTCCTATGTTGCTGTGTTCCTATGTTGCTATGTTGCTATGTTCCTATGTTGCTATGTTCCTATGTTGCTATGTTGTTATGTTCCTATGTTGCTATGTTCCTATTCTGCTATGTTGCTATGTTGTTATGTTCCTATGTTGCTATGTTCCTATTCTGCTATGTTGCTATGTTCCTATGTTGCTATGTTGCTATGTTCCTATGTTGCTATGTTCCTATTCTGCTATGTTGCTATGTTGCTAAGTTGCTATGTTGCTATGTTCCTATGTTGCTATGTTGCTATGTTCCTATGTTGCTATGCTCCTATGTTCCTATGTTGCTATGTTGCTATGTTCCTATGTTGCTATGTTGCTATGTTCCTATGTTGCTATGTTGCTATGCTCCTATGTTGCTATGTTGCTATGTTCCTATGTTGCTATGTTGCTATGTTCCTATGTTGCTATGTTGCTATGCTCCTATGTTGCTATGTTGCTATGCTCCTATGTTGCTATGCTCCTATGTTGCTATGTTCCTATGTTGCTATGTTCCTATGTTGCTATGTTGCTATGTTCCTGTGTTGCTATGTTGCTATGCTCCTATGTTGCTATGCTCCTATGTTGCTATGTTCCTATGTTGCTATGCTCCTATGTTGCTATGCGTCTATGTTGCTATGTTGCTATGTTCCTATGTTGCTATGTTGCTATTCTCCTATGTTGCTATGTTGCTATGTTCCTATGTTGCTATGTTGCTATGTTCCTATGTTGCTATGTTGCTATGCTCCTATGTTGCTATGTTGCTATGCTCCTATGTTGCTATGCTCCTATGTTGCTATGTTCCTATGTTGCTATGTTCCTATGTTGCTATGTTGCTATGTTCCTGTGTTGCTATGTTGCTATGCTCCTATGTTGCTATGCTCCTATGTTGCTATGCTCCTATGTTGCTATGTTCCTATGTTGCTATGCTCCTATGTTGCTATGTTCCTATGTTGCTATGTTCCTATGTTGCTATGTTGCTATGTTCCTATGTTGCTATGTTCCTATGTTCCTATGTTGCTATGTTCCTATGTTGCTATGTTGCTATGTTCCTATGTTGCTATGTTCCTATGTTGCTATGTTGTTATGTTCCTATGTTGCTATGTTCCTATTCTGCTATGTTGCTATGTTGTTATGTTCCTATGTTGCTATGTTCCTATTCTGCTATGTTGCTATGTTCCTATGTTGCTATGTTGCTATGTTCCTATGTTGCTATGTTCCTATTCTGCTATGTTGCTATGTTGCTATGTTGCTATGTTCCTATGTTGCTATGTTGCTATGTTCCTATGTTGCTATGCTCCTATGTTCCTATGTTGCTATGTTGCTATGTTCCTATGTTGCTATGTTCCTATGTTGCTATGTTGCTATGTTCCTGTGTTGCTATGTTGCTATGCTCCTATGTTGCTATGCTCCTATGTTGCTATGCTCCTATGTTGCTATGTTCCTATGTTGCTATGCTCCTATGTTGCTATGTTCCTATGTTGCTATGTTCCTATGTTGCTATGTTGCTATGTTCCTATGTTGCTATGTTCCTATGTTGCTATGTTCCTATGTTGCTATGTTGCTATGTTCCTATGTTGCTATGTTCCTATGTTGCTATGTTGTTATGTTCCTATGTTGCTATGTTCCTATTCTGCTATGTTGCTATGTTGTTATGTTCCTATGTTGCTATGTTCCTATTCTGCTATGTTGCTATGTTCCTATGTTGCTATGTTGCTATGTTCCTATGTTGCTATGTTCCTATTCTGCTATGTTGCTATGTTGCTATTTTCCTATGTTGCTATGTTGCTATGTTCCTATGTTGCCATGCTCCTATGTTCCTATGTTGCTATGTTGCTATGTTCCTATGTTGCTATGTTGCTATGTTCCTATGTTGCTATGTTGCTATGCTCCTATGTTGCTGTGTTCCTATGTTCCTATGTTGCTATGTTGTTATGTTCCTATGTTGTTATGTTCCTATGTTGCTATGTTCCTATTCTGCTATGTTGCTATGTTGTTATGTTCCTATGTTGCTATGTTCCTATTCTGCTATGTTGCTATGTTGCTATGTTCCTATGTTGCTATGTTGCTATGTTCCTATGTTGCTATGTTCCTATTCTGCTATGTTCCTATGTTGCTATGTTGCTATGTTCCTATGTTGCTATGCTCCTATGTTGCTATGTTGCTATGCTCCTATGTTGCTGTGTTCCTATGTTGCTATGTTGCTATGTTCCTATGTTCCTATGTTGCTATGTTGTTATGTTCCTATGTTGTTATGTTCCTATGTTGCTATGTTCCTATTCTGCTATGTTGCTATGTTGTTATGTTCCTATGTTGCTATGTTCCTATTCTCCTATGTTGCTATGTTGCTATGTTCCTATGTTGCTATGTTGCTATGTTCCTATGTTGCTATGTTCCTATTCTGCTATGTTGCTATGTTGCTATGTTGCTATGTTCCTATGTTGCTATGTTGCTATGTTCCTATGTTGCTATGCTCCTATGTTCCTATGTTGCTATGTTGCTATGTTCCTATGTTGCTATGTTGCTATGTTCCTATGTTGCTATGTTCCTATGTTGCTATGTTGCTATGTTCCTATGTTGCTATGTTGCTATGTTCCTATGTTGCTATGTTCCTATGTTCCTATGTTGCTATGTTGCTATGTTCCTATGTTGCTATGTTCCTATTCTGCTATGTTGCTATGTTGCTATGTTCCTATGTTGCTATGCTCCTATGTGTAGTGGCTCAGGTACTGAACTAAAAAGTTCAAATCTCACCAAGTAAGTTGTCAAAGTGGATTCAATAAATCCAGTAATGTGTGGACTAGCACTAGGAAAAAATGAGCATGAAAACTGCTGTATTGTTATATAAACGACAAAAACTTGCATTTTTTTTTATTCGTTCTTGGAATGTGGATGTCGCTGGCAAGGCATTTATTGCCTATCCTTAATTGCCCTTGAGAAGGTGGTGGTGAGCCGCCTTCTTGAACCGCTGCAGTCCATGAGGTTAAGGTTTTCCTAGTGGTTTGATACAACTGAATGGCTTGCTAGGCCATTTCAGAGGTCAGTTAAGAGTCAACAACAATGCTGTGGGTTTGGAGTCACATATAGGCCCAGCCAGTTAAGGACAGCAGATTTCCTTCCCTGAAAGACATTAGATAGCACATTTAACGAAGTAAAACCTCCCAAGGCGCTTCACAGCAGCATTATCAAACAAAATTTGACATTGCGCCACATAAGGATATATTGGGACAGGTGACCAAAAGCTTGGTCAAAGAAGTAGGTTTCACGGAGCTTCTTAAAGGAAGAGAGAGACGTAGAGGCAGAGAGGTTTAGGGAGGGAATTCCAGAGCTTAAGGCCTTGGCAGCTGAAGGCATGGCCGCCAATGGTGGAGCAATTAAAAGTGGGGATGCTTAAGAGGCCAGATTTGGAGGAGCACAAAGATCGTGAAGGGGTTGAAGGGCTGGAGGAGGTTACAGAGATAGGAAGGGGTGAGGCCATAGAGAGTTTTGAAAACAAGGATGAGAATTTTAAAATTGAGGTGTTGCCGGACCGGGAGCCAGTGTAGGTCAGTGAGAACAGGGGTGATGGCTGAACGGGACTTGGTGCGAGTTAGGATACGAGCAGCTGAATTTTGGATGAGCTGAAGTTTATGTAGGGTAGAAGGTGGGAGGCCGGCCCCGAGAGCATTGGAATAGTTGAGCCTGGAGGTAGCAAAGGCATGGATGAGGATTTCAGCAGCAGATGGGCTGAGGCAGGGGCGGATTTGGCTGGTGCTACGGAGGTAGAAGTCGACAGCCTTGGTGATGGAGCAGATATGGGATCAGATGCTCATCTCGGGGTCAAATACAACACCAAGGTTGCAAACGGTCTGATTGAGCCTGAGACAGTAGCCAGGGAGAGGGAGAGAGTCGGTGGCTAGTGAACGGGGTTTGTGGTGGGGACTGAAGACGATGGCTTCGGCCATCCCAACATTTAGTCGGAGAATATTTGTGCTCATCGGGCACTGGACGTTGGACAAGCAGACTGACAAATCAGAGACAGCGGAAGGGTCGAGCGAGCTGATGGTAAGGTAAAACTGGGTGAGGTCAGCATATATATGGAACGTGACATTGTATTTTTGAATGATGTTGCTGAGGGGCAGCATGTGGATGAGAACTAGAAGGGGACGAAGGATAGATCCTTGGTGGACTCAAGAGGTAACGGTGCATTTAAAAACCCAACGATTTCACTACAGAGATGGGAACCTGCCACCAGTCTCCCGTCTGGCCTATACATGACTAGTCTGCGCTAGTGGTTAGCTCGTAATGCCCGCTGAAGTGACTTAGAAATCACTCAGTTGTACCAACAGGGCAACAAAAGATGGGCAATAAATGTGGCCTTGCCTTTGAGCATGTAGCAACACCAGTAGCATCTACAGTGGAGTGGGAGCAAACTGCCCAGCGACTAACTGACTCATCGAAACAGTATTCAGTGCCGGCCATTCACTTATACCACCCATGCTTATGGTGGGCAACCGTCTATACCGGGCAATTTCCCATAACCATTTCCCATCACCATTTTAAGCCAATTACAAAGATGCCGCTAACAACGCATTAACTGCGCCGGCTATTTCGGGACAATTCAATGAGCTTGTTAAAGTGCGATTACCTTAATTACTTAATCCTCTCTACCGTTTGAAAAGCTCTGCTGATTTCAGACAAATTGAAATGTTAATTAAATTTCTTTCAGCTTTGTACTGTGAACTGTTCACCTGGTATGTAGGAGCTGAGCTGGTTTGTATCAGCCAGGCCTGGTGAGATGGTGCTGAGTGAT
The DNA here is from genome assembly GCF_052327205.1 of Somniosus microcephalus. Lineage (NCBI taxonomy): Eukaryota > Metazoa > Chordata > Chondrichthyes > Squaliformes > Somniosidae > Somniosus > Somniosus microcephalus. Next base: position 268,292,590 of record NC_140992.1, on the reverse strand, counting down.
GGGACCCACTCATTGTAGGGGCTCGAGTTTCAGTGTCCTGGCCTCTCCTCTTTAGGATGTTGAGGTTAGCTGGAAAATTGTTGCATGATGCTGTTGTGTATGTATCTTTAAGAGAATAACTGGTCTCAGACTACAGTACCGGCAGTGACCACCCCTGTATAAAAGGCGCTATTGAGCCTCTGTGTTTTTAGTTTCACTATTGACTTCCACCAGTAAAGACTTACTTTGTTCACTCCTGCTGTCCGTGTCTCAATTATTCACGGACGTAACACTGGCGACGAGTAAGAAACAAACTTACCTGCAACTTGGCAGCACCTCAGACGACGTTATTGAAGGTCGAAGCCAGAAGAAAGAAAAATAAATAAATAAATAAATAAAATCCAAAGAAACTCGAGAAACGGGCGTCGACCGTGGGCAACCGCCCTCCAAATCGTCGGATTGGAAACTTGCAGCAGAGACTGTCCAGAGCCAGGCTTGGTTCCTCGGTCTGTGGTTTCCCAGCTAATTGGGCTGGTGGCAGGTAGTGCACTGATCCTTCCTGGGCTGCGGCGGGCGGAAGCTCGATCGGGTGGCTTTTCAACGGGGCCGGGCAGCGAGTCGGGAAGCAAAGAGAGAGAGAGAGGGTGGAGCACACAAGGCGCGGCCGGTGCTTCGAAGCCGGGCAACGTTCGGACCTAAGAAGAGGGAGGGAAGTGTCCCAGAGGGTCCGTTCCATGACGGGAAAATAATAAAAGAAAAAGAATCAATATTTAACGCGCAACAAACCGTGGAAAGCAGCGCTAACAACAGCGGGGAAGAAGGCAAAGTACGGGAGGCGCCATTTTGTTAAATCGGGGAAGAAGGCAAAGCGCGGGAGGCGCCATTTTAGATTTGCAAGATGCCGAAGACTGGCTGTATCACTGCTTTTGATAATACAATAGAGGACTGGACCACGTATGTGGAAAGAGTCGAGGTATATTTCGAGGCAAACGAAATAGCGGAGGGGAAAAAGGCATCGATATTGCTAAACTTAATGGGCGCTATAACGTACGGCCTATTGTGGGGCCTGATTACTCCAGCCAAACCGAAGGCGAAGAGTTTTAACAAAATTGTTGCTGTCCTACAGGAACACTTAAACCCTGCACCGCTGTTGATAGCAGAAAGATTTAAATTCCACAGGAGAACTCAGCACAAAGATGAGAGCAATGCTGAGTATCTTACGGAACTACGCAAGCTATCAAAGCACTGCCAGTTCGGAGCAGGACTGGCAGATACCCTACGGGACAAATTTGTCTGTGGACTCCTGAGTGAAGGAACACAGAAGAAGTTACTCTCAGAGAAAGAGCTGACGCTAGATAAGGCTTTCAGCGTGGCAGTATCGTATGAAGCAGCAGCCAGGGGAGCTGCAGAAATTCAACAAAAACCACAGGAATACGGCACCCACGAAATGACACGGGGATTTGCAAAATGTTATCGCTGCGGCAGAACTAACCATGACCAGAAGGACTGCTGGTCCAAAGATAAAATATGCAGGCAATGCAGGAAGATGGGACACATTGCGCGAGTTTGCAGGTCTGGGAAGAAGACCAGCGACAACAAAAAGGCTACTAAGGAACCGTACAAGAAAGTACAAAAGATGACGGACAGTAGTTCCGAAGACCAGATGAGCGATAGTGAATCCGGGAACAGGAGACTAAGCTGTCTCAAACTTCACAATGTAATCGCAAAAGAGGATCACCGAACCATTTGGGTCACCCTCACGATAGCAGGGTCCCAAGTTAAAATGGAATTGGATACAGGATCAGCGCTAACCGTCATGAATCGACGAGACTACGAGCGGCTATTTTCACACATACCCTTGAGAGAGACAGCCATCGTCTTGACGACGTATACGGGGCAAAAAGTATACCCCAGAGGAAAAATAAGGGTGCCTGTCGAATACAACGGCAAGAAAATACGGAAATTGTATCTCTACATACTGCCAAATGGTGGACCACCGTTATTGGGATGGGAATGGAACAGGAAGATAAACTTAGATTGGCACTCCATTCATGCAATGACGGTGGACGGTAAAAAAGATGAAGACGTCACTCCTGGACGATTGTCAACAATCTTAGCTAACGCCAAAGAGGTATTTCAACAAGAACTGGGCACGCTTAAAGGCGTAACCGCCTCGATAAAAATAGAAGAGAATGCAGTTCCCAAGTTTTTCAAAGCAAGACCGGTACCATATGCAATTCGCCCAGCCATCGAGGCAGAGCTGGAGAATCTGGAGAAGGCGGGCGTGTTGTCTAAGGTCGACTGGAGCGAGTGGGCGACACCCATCGTTCCTGCCATGAAGAAAACGTCAAGCAATAAGTCTGGGGAGCCAAGGAAGATTCGCATCTGTGGGAATTTCAAAGTGACGGTGAACCCGGTCCTTCACACAGTACAATATCCTCTTCCAAGGATAGAAGACATATTCGCCTCACTGCCTGGAGGGAAGCGCTTTACAAAAATTGACCTAGCACAAGCATATTTGCAGATGGAGGTTGAGGAGTCCTCTAGGAAGTATCTCACGATAAACACTCACAAAGGTCTTTACCAGTATCATCGATTGGTATTCGGAGTAGCATCGGCTCCGGCGATATGGCAAAGAGCGATGGAACAAGTCCTGCAAGGGATTCCGGGGACTCAGTGTTACTTGGACGACATCCTGGTAACAGGTGAAGATGACAGTGAACACCTTAACAACCTAGAACAGGTGCTCACTAGACTACGGGAACATGGGCTGCGAGCCAACCGCCCCAAGTGCGAATTTTTTAAGAAACAGATATCGTATTGTGGCCACGTGATTGATGAAGAGGGGTTACATAATTCCCCTGACAAAATTGAAGCGGTTGTTAAGGCCCCAGCGCCTGAAAATGTGTCACAACTGAGGTCGTTCCTCGGATTGGTGAATTACTATCATAAGTTTTTGCCGAATTTGTCGACAATTCTGCACCCACTGAACACCCTGCTACGAATGGGGGTAGCATGGAAATGGAGCGATGATTGTAAGCGTGCTTTTCAGAAGAGTAAGGACTTAATCACTTCAAGGGAAGTATTGGCTCACTACAACCCAGCACTGCCAATCAGGCTGGCGTGTGATGCGTCTCCCTACGGCATTGGGGCGGTACTGTCGCATAAATTTCTTGATGGTTTAGAGAGGCCGATAGCTTTTGCGTCACGCTCGTTAACTTCTGCCAAGCGTAACTACGCCCAGATTGACAGAGAGGCCCTCAGCCTAGTGTGGGGGGGTGAAGAAGTTCAATCACTACCTGCACGGTCAAAAATTTACTCTACTAACCGATCATCAACCTCTCGTCTCCATTTTCAACCCTCAGAAGGGCGTACCGATAATGACAGCACAACGGCTGCAGAGATGGTCCCTTTTCCTAGGGGCACACCAATATGACATCGAGTACAAAGGAACTAAACAGCATGGAAATGCTGATGGATTGTCACGTCTACCGTTGCCGACGGTGGAAGAAGAAGACCTTGCAGTGAATCCAATGGAGTTATTCCACTCGACCATAGTCGAATGTCTCCCTGTGACGAATGCAAACATAGAAAAGGAAACACGGAATGACCCGACACTATCACGGGTCTATGATTTAACGGTGAAGGGATGGCCAGCACATGGCAAACCACTGCTGCCAGCATTCTCGCCGAGAAGAGAACAGCTGTCAGTGTGCAGAGGAACCTTGATGTGTGGATCCAAAGTAGTAATTCCACCTAAGTTGACGGATAGAGTGCTCAATGAGCTTCATGAGGGTCATCTGGGTGGGGTAAAAATGAAGAGCTTAGCCAGAGCGTTTGTGTGGTGGCCGGGAATCGATAGAGAAATCGAAGAGATGACCAAGAGCTGTGCAGGATGCCAGAAGGTCCAAAACGCCCCACCACAAGCTCCTCTGCATCCATGGGAGTGGCCCTCATCTCCATGGCAAAGGGTGCACATTGATTTTGCTGGTCCCTTCATGGACTCGATGTTTTTAATTGCGGTGGATGCACATTCAAAGTGGCCAGAGGTAATAAAAATGTCCTCAACCACCACGGAAAAATCTATCACAGTTTTACGAACCATATTCGCCAGGAATGGGCTGCCTGAACAGATTTGCTCTGACAATGGACCACAGTTTGTCTGAAGAGTTCCGGAGGTTCTTAAAGAACAATGGTGTTAAGCATTACACATCTGCCCCATATCATCCAGCCACTAATGGATTGGCTGAGAGGTTTGTCCAAACATTCAAGAAGGCTATCAAGGCATTGTGTAATGAAGATATACCCCTACAACACAAGGTGGACAACTTCTTGTTTGCCTACAGGAATGCGACACATGCGGTTACCAACCAAACTCCAGCCATGATGTTCTTCAATCGAAGACTACGATGCCGCTTGGATTTCGTTAAGCCAAACGTCCGAAGAGATGTGGAGAACAGGCAGTTTCAGAATATGAATGAAAGGCCGACCAGGAGTTTTAAGATAGGTCAACCAGTTTTGGCCCAGGACTACCGCACTGAGAAATGGCAGCCAGGAACGATTTGTACATGACAAGGACCTCTCATGTATACCGTGGACGTTGGGGAGAGCATTGTAAGACGCCATGCTGACCAGATTCTAGAGTCATGGGAAAACGTCAACTCCACACCACGCTCTGATACACCTGGTAATGAAATCGACGTTCCAATTGCAGCTACCGCAGAACCGGTAATATTGGAAGCAGATGAACCACACAACGACATTGATCCCGACTCAACATTGCCAGAAGAACCTGATACCCCAAAGAGGCGTTATCCAGACAGAATCAGGAAGCTTCCTCAAAGACTGAACTTATAATTGCTTAAACTTAACCAATGTATCTAGCAACAGTAATTGTGATTGTAACTAGTTATCATTTAGTTGTTAAATTAATGTTATGTACTGTTTATCTAAAAGGGGCGGAATTGTTGTGTATGTACCTTTAAGAGAATAACTGGTCTCAGACTGCAGTACCGGCAGTGACCACCCCTGTATAAAAGGCGCTATTGAGCCTCTGTGTTTTTAGTTTCACTATTGACTTCCACCAGTAAAGACTTACTTTGTTCACTCCTGCTGTCCGTGTCTCAATTATTCACGGACGTAACAGATGCGATTTAGTCCAGGTAATAGAGCATGACTAACGCTGTCTTTATTCTGCACTTCTTGGTTTACCCATCCACTGTGTGTAGCAGACAATCACGTTAGCACCATCACATCCATTATAAGCGGTGGGGAATGTATTGCATTCCTTTGGCCCACCATTGGCAGCCGTGCCTTCAGCTGCCTGGGCCCTAAGCTCTGGAATTCCCTCCGTAAACCTCTCCGTCTCTCTACCTCTCTTTCTCTCTCTCTCTCTCTCTCTCCTTTAAGATGCTCCTTAAAACCTACCTCTTTGACAAAGCTTTATGGTTACCTGCCCTAACATCTCCTTAATAAAAACAGAAACTGCTGAAAATACTCAGCATGTCAGGCAGCATCTGTGGAGAGAGAAACAGAGTTAACGTTTCAGGTCGATAACCTTTTATCAGAACGACATGAAATGTTAACTCTCTTTCTCTCTCCACAGATGCTGCCTGACATGCTGACTATTTCCAGCATTTTCTGTTTTTATTTCAGATTCCCCACATCAACAGTATTTTCCTTTTGCCCGAATATTTCTTGATGTGGCTCGGTGTCAAATTTTGTTTGATAACACCGCTGTGAATCGCCTTGGGAAGTTTTACTATGTTAACGGTGCTCTATAAATGCAAGTCGTTGCTCTTGTTAAGCTGGGATGCGATTTCTGTAAATTAATCTGGTTTCTAACTCCTTTTGTACATGACAGAATGAAAGAAGGCAATGCCAAGCTTAATCTTAGGCAGAAAAGCTTCCTTTTTGTCACACTTGCCTTGCAGGGCACTGTAGTTCAACTCATGAATATAATTTCAGTACATTTCCTGCACAACTTGTGGTTTATGCAAGCCAGCATAACCTTCAACTTAAGGTAGTGGTTCTCAAACTCTTGTGGTTGAAGGACCCCTTTTCAAATGGATTAATAATCACGGACCCCCGATCGAAATATAATGCTATATAAAAGTCATCATATGAAAGTGCTGCATAGAAAGAGTGTTTTACTAATGCTTTTAAGAAAACAGGGCCTAGAAATTCAGTTGGTTGCGCCAGCCGTTAGCGCCTTAGGAGGAGTAGATGTCGGGCGCTAGGCGGGTAGCGCCCGGGCGCAGCGCGAACTGCGCCTCGCCCCAACTTCACTAGAGATTTAGCGGCGGCGCAAAGTCTTTGCGCGCGCTCAGCTGCGCGCGCAGATCATGACGTCATTTCCTCGTGCAACGCCCTTTGTGTGCCCCCAACCGGAACTTCAGTGGCGACGCCCCATTGTGCGCCTGGCGCCCCTAGCGACTGTTAGAGTGGAACGGTGCTCAGCCGATGCGGGGCGCGGGGGGCGCAAATTAAAGGGCACTCCTCCTGCAATATAAAAGGCTGCCATTTCGCAGCACACCTTCTTGCGAAACGGATCTTTGGAGAGAGACCAAGGTAGATAGCTTTCTGCTTTGGCCAACACTCGGATAGGTACTTCTGGCTTCAGGCCACAGCTTTCCACTAGTCTTTGCCTTCATTGACATCTCATTGTTTGCCAGCATATTATGGGGGCTGCAATGGGTGTCAACGCTGGCTTTCTCAATTACATCCAAAGGGCTCACAGACGCCGTGAGAGAGTGGCAGCCCTAGCTAGACGGAGAGGGGGCAACAGGCGTCGGCAAAGAAGGCCTTACCCACCCAGGGTATACCGCCAGCAGTTCTCCTATCTCAACATGTCTGAGGAGCAGTGTGTTCGGAGGCTGCGAGTCAGAAGGGACGTGGTCACAGAGATCTGCCAGCTGCTTGGCGGTGATCTGCAGCCACAGCTGAGGAGCAGGACGTCTCTGTCGGTGGCAGTGAAGGTGACGGTGGCTCTCAACTTCTATGCCACCGGTTCCTTCCAATCCGCTACTGGGGACATTGCCAACATCTCCCAGTTCGCCGTGCATTGCTGCATCCGCCAGGTGACCAATGCCCTTTTCAAAAGGAGACATCAGTTCATCTCCTTCTCCATGGCCCTTGACAAGCAGCAACAGCGTGCAATGGGCTTTGCAGCATTCGCGGGCTTCCCCATGGTGCAGGGCGCCATTGACTGCACGCATGTGGCTTTGCGGGCACCTCTGGAGAATGCCGAGGATTACCGCAACCAGAAGGGCTACCATTCGCTGAACGTCCAGCTGGTGTGTGACCACAGGCAGCTCATCCTAGCTGTCAATGCCCGCTTTCCAGGCAGCAGCCACGATGCCTTCATCCTGCGCCAGACTTCTGTGGCAGACATGTTCCAGGCACAGCCTCACCCACGAGGATGGCTTATCGGGGACAAAGGCTATCCTTTGTGTACCTGGCTGATGACCCCGCTCCGTGCGCCCAGCACCCCTGCTGAAGAGGGATACAACGAGAGCCATCAAGCGACCAGGAACATCATCGAACAAACAATCGGCGTCCTAAAGCAACGGTTCCGCTGTCTGGATTGTTCCGGTGGAGCCCTAAAGTATTCGCCGGAGCGAGTCTCCCATTTCGTGGTCGTTTGCTGCATGCTGCACAACCTGGCTATCCGCAGGACTCAGCCACTGCCACCACAGATTGGAGGACCACCTGAGGAGGAGGAGCAGGAGGAGGAGGAGGAGGACCAGCACCGGAGGGAGGCACAAAGTGCAAGGGCCGCCCGTCGCCGGCCTATTGAACGTCGGTTCTAGGCCCCCTCTCAGGGACTGGCTTGTGCCAATGTCAGCAGATGAATGTAGCCGCTCCACAAGCCCTCAGCCGAGCAGGGCAACCAGGACTTAACCAAAAAACCATGCACACTGCAATTTAACAACAATAATTTATTGAAAACCTCTGCCATTCCCACATTACATGCTCATGTGGAGAAGCCCCCTCCAAAAACACAAAACTACCAGTCTCGGCCTTACAAAAAGAAAGAAAGACACCAGTCTCGGCCTTACACAAAGAAAGAAAGACACCAGTCTCGGCCTTACACAAAAACAACTGCACCACTGTCGGCCTTACAACAAGCACCAGGCATTTGTGCATACCTCTACTTTTTGCCCTGCGAGGGCGATGCCTTGCGCATCCTTGCCTGGCCCCTGCCCGCCCTGCTGCTCCTCCTCAATGGGAGCCCAGTGGCTGCAGCAAGGCTGGGAGAAGGCTGCTGAGGGGCAGATGGCGAGACGGCAGATGCCCTTGGGGGTCGGCCTGCACCAGCTCTGGCCTTGGAGTGTCCGGCTGCTGACTGCTCCAACTCTGGCTGGGGGGCAGCAGTCTGTCCAGCAGCTCGTGGCAGCTGCAATGGCGGAGTGGCAGTGTCGGCTGCAGGAATGGTGGCAACCTGGCAGATCGCAGGTGCTCGCTGGTCGCCTGACACATTGGCACTCGCACGGGCCAGCACTGCAGCATGCGCAGCAACAGCTGAAGGACAGACTGCTGGGCTGCTGCTGCGTGGCGAGTGCCCTGGCGATGCCTGGCTGATCCAGCGAGGGTGGCAGCAGTTAGTGCCCGTGTGGCCCTGGTCTGTGTCCGAATGACACCAGCCAGTGAATGGACGGCACGACTGAGCACTTGGCTAGAAGCCGACTGTGCTGCCGCGATGTCCTGCAGACTCCTGGCCTGTGCTGCATTGAATTGTTCCAGACTCCTGGCCTGTGCTGCACTGAATTGTTGCAGACTCCTGGCCTGTGCTGCCCCGAATTCCTGCACACTCCTTGCCAGTGACTCTATGGAGTCAGGCATCCTTGCCACTGCAGCCATGAGCTCAGTGTGCCTGCACTCAGCCTGGATGGCCATTTCCTCTAGGAGGCGCACCTCCTCTGCGCTCACCGTCGCAGGACTGGAGGCCGCACTCACCCTCTGGGGAGAAGTCCGCCGAGCTTCCCCACCCCTCCCGCATTGCTGCAGGCCGCTGGGCCCCAGAGCTTCACTCTCCTCCGACCCTTCCCCCCGGCTCCCCTCCAGGGAAGACGTGTCCCCTACATCACCATGGGCTGGCGCGGCTGAGGGTGGCACTGATGGGCCTGTTTTGATTTCTTTTTGGGTTCAATAAAGACTCATTTCTGAAAGAGAATGTTGTTTAATCTAAAGTCTTGTTCAAGACTTTCTACAGCTTTTTTACAGAACACACTATGCTGTGATGCATCTAGAAAGCAATTGAAAGTAAAACTCCTCTGGACTGCTTGTCTCTCACATGACCTCTGCTGGCCAGGCACAAGTAATCAAAAACACAGACAAATATGCTGCAAGGCATAAGTAATCAAACACAGACAAATATCATCACTATTTGCTGATATCATTACATCTCCCTTTCTTAAAACAAAAGTATTTTACTTTTAACTAACAACATTTAATGAACTTACATTATCATTATCAAGGTTTTTTACCCTTGCTTTGTGTGTTCACATGAAATATGTCAATACACTAGAACTTGAAGAAAGAATACGATAACATTACTTCCTTCTTTAACAATAGTCCTTAAATTTGCTCAATGAGTCTCTCAGGAGGCTTTACATGTCTTGAGGATTTTCTGATTGATTGTCCTTGAATCTGAGTTGTTGCCTCAGATGACTGGTTCTCAGCTGTGTGATCAGGTTGTTCACCAGTATCAGTCTCTTGACCTGCTGTGGCTGGTCCCATGAGAAGATCTCGACGATTTCTTCTCAGAACAGCACCCTCATCTGTCTGAATAGTGTATGATCTTGGTTGAACTTCACTCAGGACAGTTCCCTTCTGAGTCCATGGGTTTGTTTTGTCTTTCAACCTTACTTGGTCACCAGTGTGAAGTTCAGGTAGGTTTTGTGTTCCTCTGTCATAGTAGTACTTTTGCTTTTCTTTCTGTTGCTCTTTGAACTTCCTCACTTTCTCCCCCTCTTTTGTTTTCAGGAGGTTCTCCAGGATGGGTAGGTTTGACCTTAGCCGACGTCCCATCAGGAGTTGGGCTGGTGACATACCACAATCAAGCGGCGTTGTGCGGTATACAAGCATGCTTTGGTAGAAGTCAGTTCCACTGTCTTTTGCCTTGTACATCAGCCTTTTCACTGTCTGGACCGATTTTTCCACTAGTCCATTGGACTGTGGATAGTGAGGACTTGACGTTGTGTGGACAAAGTCCCACTCTTTGGCAAAGTGTCGGAAACTTGCATTGTAAAACTGGGGTCCGTTGTCTGTGAAGACCTCGCTTGCCACGCCATGTCTGGAGAATATGGCTTTCATACTTCTTATCACAGCTTCTGCAGTGGTGGTGTACAGTCTACAAACCTCTGGATACAGGGAGTAATAGTCTGTGATGACAAGATAGTCCTTCCCTTGACATACGAATAGGTCAGCGCCTACCTTCTGGTAAGGTCTGTCTGGTGCTGGGTGTGGCTTTAGTGGTTCTACCGGATTGCTTGCTCGATATTTCAGGCATATTGTGCAGTTTGACACCTCATTTGTCACATCTTGGTTGATTCGTGGCCAGTACATCACCTCTCGTGCTCTTTTCTTACACTTTTCGATTCCCAGATGTCCTCCATGGATCTTTTTTAGCATCTCTCTTCTCAGACTCTTTGGGATAACTATTTTACTTCCTTTGTAGATGATGTCTTCGACCACTGATAGTTCCGCCCTGCAGTTCCAGTACTCTGCTATATCAGGTGAGCAGTCTTGCTTCATGTTGGGCCATCCATCCAAGATGCTTTTTCTCAGTCGTCTCATTGTTTCATCTTTGTTTGTCTCAGTCTTTATGAGCTCCATTTTTGCATCTGCTATGGGCAGTGCACTTGTGATCATGTCCACGTAGGTGTTCACTTTTCATCCATTGTGGTGTTTGCAGGCTCACTTGGGTCTACAGCTCTGGACAACGTGTCTGCTGTATACATCAGTTTACCCGGTGTGTACGCAACATTCAGTGTATAGCGTTGCAGCCTGATCATCATTCTTTGTATTCTAAGCGGACAGCTATTTAGTGGCTTTTGGAACAATGCAATCAAGGGCTTATGGTCAGTCTCTACACTGATTGCTTGTCCTGCCACAAACTGGTGAAATCTTTCACAGGCGTATGTGATGCTGAGCAGCTCCTTTTCTATTTGAGCATATCGCGTCTCCGCGTCTGTCATTGAGCGTGATGCATATGCAATAGGTTGCCAGTAGTCATATTGTTGCAGAAGAACGGCACCGAGCCCACTCTGTGATGCATCTGATGATATCTTGATGGGTCTCGCTGGGTCATAAAACCTCAGAACTGGTTCCTCTGTGAGCAGTTTCTTTAGATCGCTCCATGACTTCTCATGCTCATGATTCCATTCCCATTCTATGTTCTTTTCAGTTAGTCTTCTCAGTGGCGCTATTTTTTCTGAGAGGTTGGATATGAATTTACCCATGTAGTTGATCATTCCATTAAACCTCTGCACGTCCTTTTTGCATTGTGGCCTTGGCATATTCTCAATGGCGGACACCTTTCTGGGATCTGGTCTGATGCCCTCACTGCTAAGGATATCTCCCACGAATGTCAGTTCTGTCACCCCGAGCTGGCATTTCTCTCTATTCAGCTTCAGGTTTGTTTTCCTTGTTGCTTCCAGCACTTTTTTCAGTCTCTCGTCATGCTCAGTTCTCGTGGTTCCCCATACTATGATGTCATCCATTGATGTATCAACTCCCTTCAGGTGCTCATAGATCATATGGATAGTCTTGTGATACACTTCAGGAGCTGAGGCAATGCCAAATGGTAACCTTAGGAATCTGTATCGGCCAAATGGAGTGTTGAACGTGCACAGTCTTGAACTTGCTTCGTCCAGCTTCATCTGCCAAAATCCTGAGGACGCATCTAACTTGCTGAAATATTTTGCATTTGCAAACTGTGCCATGATTTCCTCACGTGTAGGAAGCTTGAAGTGCTCTCTCTTTATTGCTCTGTTTAGATCCCTTGGATCCAGGCAAATTCTGAGCTTTCCATTCTTTTTGTCCACTACGACGAGGGAACTCACCCACTCAGTTGGCTCATCTATCTTCTGAATCACGTTCAGGCTTTCCATCCTGTCCAACTCTGCCTTCAGTTGCTTTTGAAGAGCAAACGGAACTTTTCTGCATGGATGTATGACCGGTGTCATACTTTTATCTACTCTGATCGTGTGTTCTCCTGGAATGCAGCCTAGACCCTTAAATAGGTCTTTGTACTCTTTCATGAGTTCATCATAGACTGTCTCTCCTTCGCTTTCCACAACGAGGACTCTCTTTACCAGGTTCAGTCTCTCACAGGCTTTTAACCCTAGTATGGCTTGCACATCCTTTGGCACCATGATTAATGCTAGCATGTGCTCTCTGTCCTTGTGTGTTACTTTGACAATGCATTTTCCTTTCACTGGTATATCAATACCTGAGTATCCGGTCACTTTCACTTGTATTCCATGTAACTTTGGTCTGGGTCTAATTCTCTTAAAATCAGTCTCTGATATCACATTAACTTGTGCTCCAGTATCCAATTTAAATGGAATGTGTATGTCATTCACTTTTAGTGTCAACATCCAGTCTCTTTCTTTTTTGTTTTCAGACACAACATCTACATTGAATTCCTCTATCTCGCTTTCATCTACTGTATGGACCTTGCTTTGTTGCGCTTGGTTCTTACAGCAACGGGCATAATGGTTGTTTTTGTTGCATCTATTGCATGTTTTACCATATGCTGGACACTTTCTTGGTGGATGCTGTGTACTGCATCGACTACATGACTTCCGATTGTCTCTTTCATTTTCGTTTGCTGGCCACGTCTCTTTTTTCACATTGGCACTCTCTTTGTTAAACGGTTTGTATCCGTTCTTTCTCACTGCATCCACGTTGCAGCTACTGTCACTGAACAGCTCCTTTGCCTGCAACTTCACAGTCTCTGTAACCCTACACAGTGCTATGGCTTTTCCCAGGTCTAGATCTTGCTCTCTTAGCAGTCTATCCCTTAGACCATTATCTCGAATACCACACACCAGTCTGTCTTTTATCAGCGAGTCTGTGAGTCCCCCAAATTCACACGATTTGCTCCGGTTTCTCAGTTCAGTCACATACTGATCAATAGTCTCGCCAATTTTCTGTACACATGTGAAAAATTTGTGCCTCTCAAAGGTCACGTTGCGTTTAGGTATGCAGTAGGCCTCAAACTGTTCCATTATTTTATATAGCTTCATTTTGTCTCCATCAACAGCGAATGTGAAGTTATTATACACCTCCAGCACTTCATCACCCACGACATGCAAGAACAGTGACGATTTCTGTTTATTACTTTTCTTGTCAGCTCCGATTGCCGCTAAATACAACTCTAAACGTTGTTTGAACCTTCTCCAATTTTCAGCCACATTACCTGTTAATTGAAGCGTCGCCGGTGGGTGTAAACCTTCCATTTTTTCACTTCGTTAGCTATTCTCTAATGGTAAGCAACGATGTTCTCTTCTGGCTTGCTAATATGTGGAGAGCTGATTTCGCTTACTTGCCACAACTGCTTTCACTGTCCCATCAAGTTGCTAACTTCAGATTTTTTCTCTTTCAGCCACTTCTGACATCATGTTTTGATTTCTTTTTGGGTTCAATAAAGGCTCATTTCTGAAAGAGAATGTTGTTTAATCTAAAGTCTTGTTCAAGACTTTCTACAGCTTTTTACAGAACACACTATGCTGTGATGCATCTAGAAAGCAACTGAAAGTAAAACTCCTCTGGACTGCTTGTCTCTCACATGACCTCTGCTGGTCAGGCACAAGTAATCAAAAACACAGACAAATATGCTGTAAGGCATAAGTAATCAAACACAGACAAATATCATCACTATTTGCTGATATCATTACAGGGCCAGCTTCCTCTTCCTCCTCCTCTTCCGAAGGGCTGACAGTGGCAGCTTGAGGGCCCGCCTCCTCAGCTGGCGATTCACCATCTGAAAGCAGGAAGGCACAAGAGTAGCTTTAGAGTGAGGAAAGGGCGGCAGCGAGGGAGGCATGAGTGGTGCCATTCACCGCATTGGTCGGACAGTGGCAAAGGATGCTGATCTGATGCGCAAGTGGAACGAGAGAGGCCCAAAAGGTGATGCCCTTACCATTGGTGCCCAGAACAGGGTCGGCATCTCCACTGGCAACAGGGCCAATCAGCCGGCCTCCCATAATGCGCTCCACACGCTGGTCGAGGTCGGAGAGCTCTTTGAGGTCAGGACGGCCTCCCCCGGTCTCAGTTCGGTTGCGCCGGTTGTGCGCAACCTTGGCCTGCAAGAGAAAGGACGGCCTCTAAGTACAGTGTGAAGCCCTGATCTTGTCTGCACTGCCTCCCATGGTCGAATAGCTAGTGCAGTGTGAAGCCCTGATCTTGTCTGCACTGCCTCCCATGGTCGAATAGCTAGTACAGTGTGTAAAGTGCTGAATGTGCAATTGATTTTCATGCCAGTCCCATAGCTGCTGGATGAGGGCTGGCCATTAGGGCTTTCAGGTCCCTTTGCCCATAATGTGAGGTGCACATGCAAGGATGAGGAGGACACTGGAAAGGGTACTCACCCTGACAACCCGAGTGAGGTCGTTGAACTTCTTCCGGCATTGCACAGGAGTCCTGGCAACCACGCTGTTGGAAGACACCCTGTTGGACACCTCCCTCCAGGCTTTCCAGTAGGCGCTGGGCAGCGGCCTCTTGCCACCTTCTGGGAACAAAACATGGCGCCTGCGCTCCACTCCGCCAACCAGCAGTCTCAGGTCACCGTCGCTGAAGCGCTGCGCTCTCTCCCTGGCCTTCTCCATAGTCCTGGGCGTTGTACAGGTGAAGCTGAAGTGGTCAGGCCTAGGTTGAGGGCTGCAGTGTGCAGGGCGTGGCAGGCAAACAAATCCACCCTCCCCCTTTAAGAGATGACCGGCGCCAGAGTGTCTGCCGTCAATTAAGAACTCGCCGCACCTGCGCTGCGCCCGGCCTCGGGGCTATCGCTCAGCACCGCCGGCTTAGCGCCTAAAGATAGTCGTGCATCGCCTGTTTTTGCGCAGCAACAACCTCTTGGGGCGATGCGACTGAATATCGGCGAAGCGGGCGCGACTTTGCGCCGGGCGCAAACTTTAGCGGCCGCCCGACTTTACCGCCCCAAAAGTGGCTATACTGAATTTCTAGGCCCAGGTATTTACTTACAGATATCAGTGAGATGGGTGTGCCGCACTATCATCGAGCAAGTTTTTAGCGCCCGCCACCAGCCTTGGTAACTGTAGGTCAACATGGCGATCTTCATGTAGCTCTCTGCGCTCCTCCATGCACGCTCCCCTCTTAGGTGGGGCAGCCAGCCCACTCTGCGCAGCATGTGGCAGCCGTACCCCGCTCCCGTCTCACACCAAGCCCGCCTCCGCCTGCCGCACATTCGCTTACTCTTGACCATGCCCTCCCGCCCCCCTCCCCAGTAAGGCCAGCTCTGCTCAGTACTCATTATTTCATGGACCCCTGGAAAGTCTCTATGACCCCAGTTTGAGAACCACTGCCTTAAGGGACTCCTGCTCACCTTTAAAAAGACGCAGTCACTTAAAGATAGGTGGAGGAGAGAATCAGTGAAGGGCAAAAAAAGAGGTTGAGAAACTTAATGTGGAGACATGAAAGGGCTCACCAGTGAAGCAACTCTGCTCCCGATTCCTGTTCGATGTCCGGAGAAATGGAGGTGCAATGGCATGAGGTGGGTGTGAGGAGGATTGCCCTTCTCGACACTCTAGGACACCGTCCCCTGAAGCTGGTGGTACACCATGTCTGGCAGGAGGGGGCACAGATGAGGCAGCTGCCTCTCAGAGTAACACTACATCTGGTCAAACAAGCTTCACCCCCCCCCCCCCGCCCCCCGAAAAGGGCTGAAGAAGTGCCATCAACAGACAGAAACAGGCAAGTAGTGGAGCGTGAAAAATGGTGCCAGTAGATACAGGGTGCAGGGTCATTTTATCACCCAGCACAAAGAGATACGTCCATCTGTAGGAATTATTTATGACTTTCGCACCTCCCATGTTGGGAGTAAGAGTGGGGTTCGTAGACCTGAACTCGCCTCAACAGAAACACACAGATACACTATCTCTCACGGAGATCTTTTATTTAACCACTAACACACGGATTATGTAAGAAACAAAACTTGACCTGTCCTGGAGTATTCAAGTGCCCAGTGACCAAACCGGTGATCACTTGAAGACTGTTGAATCTTTAGATATTTTCTTTCCGTTAGACCAGGGCACGTTTGTCCCAGCTGACTGCAGTAAAGGAACTAGATATAGTTACGTTCATATATTCTTTGTATCCATACTTCCCTTGTGATTCTCACATGCACATCTCAATGATTGTTCCTTCAAGCATGGCTATTTACCTTGTTGTTCATAGTTGGTTAAAAGTATAGTGGGGTTACCTCATAATGCATGTCACTTGTTGAAGTTTAATGAGGGTCTTATCTCAAGACAGTACTGGTCAGTTCTAATGATACCATACCAACTGCAGATTTTTCCTTGGTTACAAGCTGCCTTTGTCTGACAGGGTCGATTTTCTGGCAGCCGTCGGGCGTCTTTTCATGCGGCCGGGGGCCGAAAATCGCCGAAAAAGCGGGTCGCGACTCCCCCCCCCCCCACCGCCTGATTCCCCGCCCCGTCCGACTTTCGGACCGCCGTTTCGCTCCGACCCGCTTCAGTCCCGCCCGCCGCTGGCGGGACTGGCCATCGGAACAGTAATGATCAATTATCACCTTGTTTAAGCCGATTTTAGGGTGCCCTTGCGATTTTCAGGGGTTCCCCACGCAAAACACGCCTGCGGGGAACCCCGCTGATGAGACCTGGCATGAAGCTTGCCGGCTTGCTAGCTGTCAGCTGCAGGTCAGGGAAAGCTGCGATTTAAAGGGACAGCATTTGTATGTTGAAGGACCTTGTTGTTGCAGGTTTGGGGCTACTTCTTCAAGGCTTGGGCACAGTTGTGGAAGGTTGGTGCCTCACACACTTCTCCAATGCGATCTCCTGGGAAGCCCCTCTCGCCACCCTCACTCAGCGCTTCCTCAGCAGAGGCATCTACGAAAAGCATGGGACGCCTTTTCTTCCTTCCCTTCTTGCCATTACAGGATCTCCAGCAGCAGAGGCGGCAGCAGCAGAACCAGGAACAGCAGGATGAGCACCAGGAGCACTAGGCTGCTGCTCACTCACCTGAAGCTGTACAGGCCAGAAGGGGCCAGTGCTTGGAAGTGGCTTGAGAGCACCTTGCTGCGCTTTAGGGGGCCATGGGGACCCGTATCTGCACTGGCAGTCCTACTCAGAAGGACTTCCATGAAGGTCTGGTTTCTCTGTTCAATAGATGGCCAACGCTGCTCAAGAGATGTCATTCTCTTATGAGCACTCACCATGTTTTCCGTACCCTGGCAAGTTATCTCCTCCATGGAGGTTGCCAACCTTTCCATGGTGATGCGTTCATGCGCCAATGACTCCACAAAGGCTCTGCTCATGGTCGCTATGGACTCCTCCATTCGCTCCACACTCGCAGCGACCCTGGAGACAAAACCTGCCAGAGACTCCTGCATCTGTGCATGGAGGTCCAT
The DNA here is from genome assembly GCF_052327205.1 of Somniosus microcephalus. NCBI lineage: Eukaryota > Metazoa > Chordata > Chondrichthyes > Squaliformes > Somniosidae > Somniosus > Somniosus microcephalus. The sequence continues at coordinate 268,274,994 of NC_140992.1, read as the reverse complement.
CACCTCTTCTCTTGTGGATGGACCCAGACGCAGAGGGTCGACATGCAGCGCAGCTGAGCTGAGCTGGCAGAGTCCTGCGCCCTCCGACGAGGACTCTCCACTGCTGTCCCTGTCTCCAGAATCTGCTGAGGCTCACTTGTGAGCTGTGAAGCACCAGGTGACAACGCTACTCTATGTCCTGAAGGTCCCCCCGAGATGTGAGTGTCTGCGCTGGTGCTGGGTACGCTTACTTCTGCTGACGCTGCGCCCTCAGAGGTTGGAGCTTCCTCTGAGGAGTCTGGCTGCACAGCCTCTTCCTCCTCCACAGTGGGGATGGGGGCTCTGGATGGTCCTGTGGGGGAGTAGAGGAAGGAGTTAGAGATGTGATGCCAAGGTTACATGCACATTGGAGTTGACATCTGCTGACACCTGCATCCATGCAGCATTGGTCTCAGTGGGAGGCCTCTTCCTCCCTGACCTAGGGAAGAGGACCTCCCTGTGGGCCCTAACCCCATCCAATAATGCCTGCAGTGAAGCCTCGTCGAATTTGGAGGCAGCTCGGGGTCTGGCACTGGCCACAGCTGCTGCAGGCTCCTCTGCAATCCTGTATGGTTTGTTTGGAAGCCTTCAGAGGATGCACTGCTTGCTATGGACCTTGAAAGCACCATGAATGATGACATCATACTGTGGGGATTTCTGACTTGAATTGGACAATTAGCAAGGCTTCCCACATGCTGGGAATTAATTGGCCACTTGAGGGAAAATTGCGTGGAGCTGGCTGACACTTTTTTATGTGTGTCAGAAACCCCACATTCGGGGAAACCCGACCATTTCCCACACAAGCTGAAAATCGGGGCCGATGTCTGGTAATCATGTTACTCCATATTCCTGTTTCTCAACTTGCATTTTACTGTGGTTTAGCCATCATTAAAAGTTCTCTTTTGTATTAAAGTTCTTCTTATTGTTTGGGATGTTTAAAACAGATTTCTTTCTTCACATCGCATAAGGTCAAACCATGCAGGTTAGAAGCCTGCCATCAAACCTGCTTCTCCCATTGGGTGGTACCTAGATGGAGCAGTAGACTAGGTCTGCTGCTAGTGGCTACTGTGAACCAAGGGTATCCTGGTTTTCCATGCCTTGTACCTGTTCCTCATTCAACTTCATGGTATGGAGTTGCATCCATTGCAATCTCCTGCAATATACTATAAACAAGGGCAGCAGGTGCATGGGAACACCAGTTCCCCTCCAAGTCACGCAGCATCCTGACTTGGAAATACATCGGCCGTTCCTTCATCGTCGCTGGGTCAAAATCCTGGATCTCCCTCCCTAACAGCACTGTGGGAGCACGTTCACCGCAAGGACTGCAGCGGTTCAAGGAGGCGGCTCACCACCATTTTCTCAAGGGGCAATTAGGGATGGGCAATAAATGCTGGCCTTGCCAGCAACGCTCACATCCCATGAATGAATAAACATAAAAAAAACACTTCTGCTGACAGTTTCAGTTCATTAAGCTGATGTCTAACAAGGGATTAGTTTTGCTAAGCTGACTACCAGCTCTACTAACATGGTATTCATTTTGCAAAGAGTCTTTTATGTACATGTTTGGCCTTTAACAAGGACTCAAAAAGCAAATCAACTACTTTTTTCTGGTTTTTGCTGAGGTTTTTTCATTTATTTTGGGAGGAATATGCATTGTCAGATGAACAGTCTGTTGGACCTTCCTCCACAAATGCATCTACGTTTTACTTGTGTCCACTTTTTGGCTAAAGTCCACCAATGTGCACTTTTCAACAAGGGTCACTTTTAGCGATGATCAAGAGCCTGAACCCAGGCGGATTTTCTTTTACCCCCTCCAACAATATGGAGGGTCAATCGTCGCACCTGATGAACTATGTCAGCTGAAGCCAGTGAACTGAAACAGCACAGTCTGGGAATGGAACCTGGGCGATCCCTGTGTTCTATTACTCAGTTGCTGACTGCTTTATTTTTTTGTACCGTGGAGGGTGCCACACTGGGGGGAGTTGGCAGTCTCACTCAAAGAAGCCATCAAGATGGTTGATGTGGGACACGGAGACTGTCAGACTAGTGCAGTAGGGGGCGCTGTTATTAGGTACCAACATACAAAAAAGCCAGACAGGAAAAGGTCAGCTGGTACATCTAGCCTGTCCCATGCAGTTGTGATGCCTCAAGTCTCATTTCAAGAGGACTCCTTACCCTCCGCGGTGCCATGTAGCCTGTTGGAACAGGCAAAAACAAAATAGATCAAAATCCCAATGTCAGTTAGGGGGGAATAAACTGAAAAATTCCTCTCCGTCCCTCTAGGCGATCAAAACTAGTCTAGGAGTTCACATTAGCCATGACTTACATTATTTGGTAGCTACCTCCTTGTATGTCATGATCTCCGCCCTAGCCAGGAACCAGTCCAGCTCTTTCTTGAAGATATACAGGGAATCAGAACTCAACACAAGCGAGCAACTTGGTCTACAATTCTCTGGGGAAAAGAAGAACTGCTTAACATCTGATCCATATCTTCCCGTGTATAATTCATATGCATGACCCTCTAGTCCCTCCCTGACCTATCAAATTGAAATAAATTGTCCGCATGCATCATTGGGACAATGCGTAGGAGGCTTCACCCTACACCTACCCTGCATTACACCTGGCCTACCTGAAACGGTGGATGCAAAAAAAAATTAACCTTGTCCCCCGCCCATCACCAACGACCCTTAAGACACATAAGAAATAGGAGCAGGAGTAGGCCATACAGCCCCTCGAGCCTGCTCTGACATTCAATAAGATCATGGCTGATCTGATCTTCATTTCAATTAAAGCCAAGGGGGGAAAGAAATGAATTAGGAACTGTGCACCTATCAGCTCTGAGCATTCTGCAGCTGACAGGTGACTGGCAGATCACCAAATGCAAAGGGTAGCTCAGAATGCCTGGTGTTTATGGTTGTGGAACTGCGAATCCTTCCTCACACTGACAACATTAATAAGTGTTTCAATATGCATGTTTTCCTTGATAATCTCCATTACGTTTAATATATATACATCTTCTATCTATATATATAAATCGGTACTTCTGTCTGTCATTCTGTCTGTCATCGCGTGTGCGTCTGTCGGGTATGCGCTCGAAAGTAACAGGGCGTACCTACAGCGCGTGTTACCTCCAAAGAAAGCTTACGCTTCTGAGACGGTTTTTAAGCGTATTTACGTTTTGGCCGGGCTAAAATCGCGCCCCGCGGTATCCCAAAAACCTTCGGTATCCCAAAAACCTTAACATTCCGCTCATTAGCATCTCATTATCCGCTCGGGGGGGGCCGCGACCCTCGGGGGGGGGGCCGCGACCCTGGGGGGGGGCCGCGACCCTCGGGGGGGGGCCGCGACCCTTGGGGGGCCGCGACCCTCGGGGGGGCCCCCCGCCCTCCCTCCCCCCCCCCCTCCCGTGCCCCCCTCCCTCCCCCCCGCCCCCTTCCCCCCTCCCCCTCCCCCCTGCCCCCCTCCCCTTCCCCCCCTTCCCTTCCCCCCCCTTCCCCCCTCCCCCTTCCCTTCCCCCTCTTCCCCACCCCTCTCCCCCCCACTCTCTCTCCCCCCTTCCCTTCCCCCCCTCCCCCCTTCCCTTCCCCCCGCCCTCCCTTCCCCCCGCCCCCCCCGCCCTCCCTTCCCCCCCAGCCCTCCCTTCTCCCCCCCCCGCCCTCCCTCCCTCCCCCCCCCCAAGTCGCTCTCTCTCTCTCTCTTCCAACAACAACATGCCCTCGAAAAAGCCTCGGCACCGCCGGGCACTTCAGCTAGTCTATATATATAAATCGGTACTTCTGTCTGTCTGTCATTCTGTCTGCCATCGCGTGTGCGTCTGTCGGGTATGCGCTCGAAAGTTACAGGGCGTACCTACGCGCGCGTTACCTCCAAAGAAAGCTTACGCTTCCGAGACGGTTTTAAGCGTATTTACGTTTCGGCCGGGCTAAAATCACGCCCGCGGTATCCCAAAAACCTTAACATTCCGCTCATTAGCATCTCATTATCCGCTCATTAGCGACAGAGTGACCTCGAGCTCAACCAATCGTACGCCGGGTTGCTAACGTGTGCCGCCGGGCCAATCGGTGCGTGTGGCCGGGCTTTATCCTTCTGAACCGAGGTGAGTCGCCGCCATCTTGATTCCAAACTTTTCCTTTCTTTTTCCCGCTTTCTGCGTCTTAAAAAAAAACGTTGCTTTTAAAACACATATTGATTTTTAAAAAAATGATTTAGAAAGTAATTAACTTATCTAATCTCATTAATTTTCCTACCTTTCCCCGTTTTTCCAGGTAGGCCTAGAAGCCTCGGCGTCTCCTCTGCACCCACGCCCGAGCTAGGCACCTCCCGGCCCCACTCGAAGGCTGGAGGGCCGAGCCTCAGCCCAGCGCCGCTAGGGTGTGTGCACAGCAGGAGCTGAGACGCGGCGTCTCTCTCTGGCTCGGCCGGGGGGCGGGGCTTGCTGAGCGTCCAGCGTTACCCTGGCAACTGGACCCGCCGGCCGTCTCGCACAGCCGCAATCGGCGGTCTTCACCTCGGGGGGGGCCGCGACCCTCGGGAGGGGCCGCGACCCTCGGGGGGGGCCGCGCGCGCAGCAGGAGCAGCTGAGATGCGGCGTCTCTCTCTCTGGCTCGGCCGGGGGGCGGGGCTTGGTCAGCGTCACAGTTACCCTGGCAACCGGGCCCGCCGGCCGAGCCAGAGAGAGACGCCGCGTCTCAGCTCCTGCTGTGCGCGCAATCGGCGGTCTTCACCTCGGGGGGGGCCGCGACCCTCGGGGGGGGCGCGACCCTCGGGGGGGGGCCGCGACCCTCGGGGGGGGCCCCCCGCCCTCCCTCCCACCAGCCCACCCGCCCTCCCTTCCCCCCCTTTCCCCCCCGCCCTCCCCCCTCCCTTCCCCCCTCCCTTCCCCCCCTCCCTTCTCCCCCGGCCTGCCTTCCCCCCTCCCTTCCCACCCCCCGCCCTCCCCCCGCCCTCCCCCCCCTCCCCTCCCCCTCCCCTCCCCTCCCCCTCTACTCCCCCCTCCCCTCCCCTCCCCTCCCTCCCCTCCCCTCCCCTCCCTCTCTTCCCCCCAGTCGCTCTCTCTCTTCCCCCCAGTCGCTCTCTCTCTTCCCCCCAGTCGCTCTCTCTCTCTCTTCCAACAACAACATGCCCTCGAAAAAGCCTCGGCACCGCCAGGCACTTCAGCTAGTCTATATATAAAGCAGTATGTCTGTCCGTCTGTCTGTCCGCTGTCTGTATGTCTGTCTGTCTGTCCGCTATACACTCAAAAGTTATAGAGCGTACCTACACATATGTTGTATCAAAAGAAAGCTGATGATCAGGGGAGTATCATAGGTATGTTTACTTTTTGGTCAGACAAACATTGTTCGGACAGTATACAAAAAACGTTCAAACATTCGCTCATTAGCGGTTGACCAATCCTACCGCTCATTAACATTGAGTGACGTGATGGTTGACCAATCCTACAGTTCAGTGACTTGATGGTTGACCAATCGGTGCATCATGGGCGGGACCTAATCCTGCAGCCTCCCGAAACTTCGCCGCCATTTTTTCCCCTGCTTTTCTTCAACTGCGTCGGCCCGCCAGAGTGGGAGGTGAGTTGGGGTCACTCGGGCCGGGCCTCACAACCGCTCGGCCCGAGACACACAACGGGGAACTGGCAACAGCTGGCCGTTAACCGCGCCGCCCGAGACACAAAGCGGGGGAGCGGCAGCGGCCGGCCGTCAACCGTGTGGCCCTCTAAACTGCCCTGGCAACGCCGGGCCCCCCTGCTAGTATATATATATATAATTATAATGTGCTTGCTGAAACCTGAGTCTTTGAGTTCTGACTGAGGAACTTATTCTCTGTAATGTACTGTGGATTGTTTCTTTCTTTCAAAGACACTGCAGCAATTCAATCATAAAAATTGCACTGAGATGCTGCTTGTCCCATACGCTGCAGTCCAGAACCTTAGCTGCTCCGACACAGAATTACTGCTTGTTTTCCACTCCACCAATAGATAGGAATCTTTCAGTCATTACCCCATTGATCTTTGCAGCTTTCCTCCCAGAATAACTTTGCCTGCCTATCTCCTTTCTTTCCTTCCAATACCTCCGACATATCTATTGCTTCAACTGTAATTTCAGCCCCCCTCCTGCTACTTACTTGTCGTTCTCTTATCCCCCTCATAAAGTGCTCCGAGCACTGGCTGCTGCATGAAGGGTTCTATATAAATACAAGTTGCTGGTGTAGTTAATGAAGGAACATCAGCCGGCAAATGTTTAAAAAACAATGGGTGTCTTGCAGTGATTACAAGACCTGTATCCTAACTCGCACCAGGTCCCAGTCACCCATCACCCCCTGTACTCACTGAACTATATTGACTCCCAGTCCACCAATGCCTCGATTTTAAAATTCTCAACCTTGTTTTCAAATCCCTCCATGGCCTCTCCCCTCCCTATCTCTGTAACCTCCTCCAGCCCTACAATCCTCTGAGAACTCTGTGTTCCTTCAACCCTGGCATTATCCACTTCCTTCACCCGACTATTGGCAGCCGTGCCTTCAGCTGTCTTAACCCTAAGCTCCAAAATTCCCTCCCTTCTGCCTTGTCACCTCTATGTCATCCTTTAAGACATGCCTTGAAATCTATTTCTTTGATCAAAGTATTAATCACCTGTCCTAATGTCTCCTTCTTTGGCTAGGTTTGCTCATGGTCCTGTGTAACGCCTGGGTGTGCTTTACAACATTAAAGGCACTATTTGAAAGCAAGTTGTTGATCTTATAGTGGCCTCACAAAGAAGTGTGAGTGGTTTATAACCACCATCCGGATGGGGGACCAGCAGGAGTCAGGGGTTGGGGTTGGGGAGACCAGCAGGAGTTGGGGCTTGGGGTTGGGGAGACCAGCAGGAGTCAGGGCTTGGGGTTGGAGAGACCAACAGGAGTTGGGGCTTGGGGTTGGGGAGGCCAGCAGGAGTTGGGGCTTGGGGTTGGGAGGCCAGCAGGAGTTAGGGCTTGGAGTTGGAGAGACCAGCAGAAGTTGGGGCTTGGGGTTGGGGAGACCAGCAGGAGTTGGGGCTTGGGGTTGGGGAAACCAGCAGGATTCAGGTCTTGGGGTTAGAGAGACCAGCAGGAGTTGGGGCTTGGGGTTAGAGAGACCAGCAGGAGTTGGTGCTTGGGGTTGGGGAGACGAGCAGGAGTCAGTGCTTGGGGTTTAGGAGACCCTGGCTTCTATTCTCTACTGCTTACAGTCTTCTTAAACTCCTCTCCCCTGTCTCCTCCACCCTCGCCTCTGACAACAAGTGTGAGGAGCTCATGGACTTCTTTGTCTCTAAGATTGAGACCATCCGTTCAGCTGCCGCTGCCACTTCCCATCCTTTCCCTAGTCCACCGGGCAAAACTTCCTCTAAGGTTTCCCCCACCCTAGCCCTGAACTCACATCTTTCTCCAGTTTCTCTCCGATCTCTCCATATGACCTCTCCGCACTCATCTTGTCCTTGAGACCCACTTCCTGCTCCCTCGACCCTATTCCCACCAAACTGCTGACCACCCAACTTCCTTTTCTGGCTCCCATGTCAGCTGACATTGTTAACGGTTCGCTCTCCTCAGGTACTGTCCCCCTCTCCTTCAAATCTGCCGTCATCACCCCTCTCCTCAAAAAAACAAACCTTGACCCCTCCGTCCTTGCAAACTACAGCCCCATCTCCAACCTCCCTTTCCTCTCCAAAGTCCTTGAGTGTGTTGTTACCTCCCAGATCCATGCCCATCTTTCCCTGATCTCCATGTTGGAATCCCTCCAATCAGGTTTCTATCCCGCCACAGTACCGAAACGACTGTCAGCAAAGTCACAAATGACATCCTTTGTGACTGTGACAAAGGCAAACTATCCCTCCTTGTCCTTCTTGACTTGTCTGCAGCCTTTGACACGGTTGACCACTCCATCCTTCTCTAACGTCTCTCCACCATCTTCCAGCTGGGTGGGACTGCTCTCGCCTGGGCCCATTCTTATCTATCTAATCATAGCCAGAGAATCACCTGCAATGGCTTCTCTTCCTGCCCCCGCATCGTTACCGCTGGTGTCCCCCAAGGATCTATTATTGGCCCCCCTATTTCGCATCTACATGCTGTCCCTTGGCGACATCCAAAAACACAGCATCAGTTTCCACATGAAGGCTGACGACACCCAGCTCTACCTCACCACCACTTCTCTTGACCCCCTCAACGGTCTCTAAATAGTCAGATTACTTGTCCGACATCCAGTTCTGGATGAGAAAGAAAGAGAAGAAAGACTTGTATTTATAAAGCGCCTTTCATGACCACCGGACGTCTCAAAGCACTTTACAACCAATGAAGTACTTTTGGAATAACAATAGAAAGTGTTGGAAACACTCAGCAAGTCAGGCAGCATTGAGGAGAGAGAAACAGTCAACATTTCGGGTCGAACCCATCGTCGGAACTGGAAAAGATTAGGGAGGAGAGATTTTTAAGCAGAGGCAGGGAGGAGGGGAGGAAAGAACAAAGGGAAGGTCTGTGATAGGGTGGAAGGCAGGAGAGATTGACTGACAAAAGGGATGATGGTGCGAGGCAAAAGGAGAGGTAATGGGATAAGTTAAGAAACAGAAGATGACTCTAGATGAGGTGTGAATGATGATTGCAGCAACATTAACAGCTGCCATGTGAGGAAACAAGAGAAACAAATAAATTAAAAAATATATATAAAGAAATACAGGGGCCAATTTATAGTCTGAATTTTTTGAACTCGATGTTGAGTCCAGAAGGCTGTAAAGTGCCTAATTGAAAGATGAGGTGCTGTTCCTCGAGCTTACGTTGAGCTTCATTTGAACAGTGTAAGAGGCCGAGGACGGAGAGGTCAGAGTGGGAGTGGAGCGGAGAATTAAAGTGACAGGCGACCGGAAGCTCGGGGTCACGCTTGCGGACTGAACGGAGGTGTTCCGCAAAGTGGTCACCCAATCTGTGTTTGGTCTCCCCAATGCTGAGGAGACCGCATCGTGAGCAGCGAATACAGTATACTAGATTGTAAGAAGTACAAGTAAATCACTGTTTCACCTGGAAGGGGTGTTTGGGGCCCTGGACGGTGGGAAGGGTGGAGGTAAAAGGGCAGGTGTTGCATCTCCCGTGCTTGCATGGGAAGGTGCCGGACGAAGGGGAAGGGGTGTTGGGGGTGATAGAGGAGTGGACCAGGGTGTTGCGGAGGGAGCGGCCCCTTCGGAATACTGAAAGGGGAGGGTAAGATGAGTTTAGTGGTGGGATCACGCTGGAGGTGACAGAAATGGCGCAGGATGATCCGTTGAATGTGGAGGCAGGTGGGGTGAAAGGTGAGGACAAGGGGACCAACATCCACTATTAGCCCACTGACTCCCACAGCTACCTGGACTACATATCCTCACACGCCGCTTTCCCTAAGGACTCTATTCCATTCTCCCAGTTTCTCAGTCCCCATCTCCGCTGCGGCTGCACCTGTCCTGACAATGCCACCTTCCATACTTGTGTTTTCCTTTTTCCTCAACCCAGGAGTCCCCTCTACCATAGTTGACATGGCCCTCGACCGTGTCCGTTCCATTTTCAGCACTTCTGCTCTCACCCATTCCCCTCCCTCCCAGAACCACGATAGAGGCGAGTGTGCTACCCACTGAGCCACAGCTGACACATTAAGCAGAAATTTTCTCCAATTAAATATTGGGAGGACCGAAGCCATTGTTTTCACTCACCGCCACAAACACTGTTCCCTAGCCATTGACTCCATTGTTTTCCTTACATCTGTCTGAGGCTGAACCAGTCTGTTCGCAACATTGGTGTCATATGTGACCCTGAAATGAGCTTCCGACCACATATCCATGGCATAACTAAGACCGCCTATTTCCACCATAACTAAGACCTCTGTAACATCGCCCATCTCCGCCCTTGCCACAGCTCATCCGCTGCAGAAACCCTCATCCATGCCTTTGTTACCTCTAGACTTGACTATTCCAATGCACACCTGGCTGGCCTCCCACATTCCACCCTGCGTAAACTTGAGGTCATCCAAAACTCGTCTGTGTCCTAACTCGCACCAAGTCCCATTCAACCATCACCCCTGTGCTTGCTGACCTACATTGGCTCCTGGTGAAGCAATGCCTTGATTTCAAAATTCTCATCCTTGTTTTCAAATCTCTCCATGGCCTTGCCCTCTGTAATCTCCTCCAGCCCCACAACCCCCCGAGATATCTGCGCTCCCCTAATTCTGCCCTCTTGAGCACCCTGATTATAATCGCTCAACCATTGGTGGCCGTGCCTTCTGTTGCCCAAGCCTTAAGCTCTGGAATTCCCTCCCTAAACCTCTCCGCCTCGCTACCTCTCTTTCCTCCTTGAAGATGCTCCTTCAAACCTTCCTCTCAACAGCACAAATTATGAGGCTCGGTGTCAATTTTTTTGTCTTATAATATGCCTGCGAAGTGCCTTGGGACGTTATACTACGTTAAAGGCGTTATATAAATACAAGTTGTTGTTGTTCTTGACAAGTAGGAGTCAGAGCTTGGGGTTCGGGGAGGGGAGAAAATGGGAAACAAAATCCAGCTCTCAATGTGTTTTGCAAAACAGAACCCTCCAGGGGCTCTCGTCATGAGAGTTCCCATCTGCATCATCGCTTTTCAATGGATAACATCCTCCAAGAACTCCAGCTCCAAAGATATAAAGCTATAAATCGCTGTAAAGCTGAAGTTACATGAAAGAAAGACTTGCATTTCTATAGCGCCTTTCACGGCCTCAGGACGTCTCAAAGCGCTTTACAGCCAATGAAGTACTTTTGAAGTGTAGTCACTGTTGTAGAGTAGGAAACATTAAAAAATTACATTTTATTTCCAAATATTGATCTTTTGTGCATTAAGGGCTTGGTATATTACAAAAAAAATGAATTTTCTCTGATTTTATTACCTGTGCTTCCACTTTTATTTGCTCATTAAAAATATTGTCCACAGGCTGGGTAGATTTTCAAGCTTGCCGCCGCAGGCGTACAACTGGTGATGCAGATCAGTCACCTGTTTATAGAAACTGCCCGGTTTTCATTTTCATATCATAATCATAATCAACTTTATTGTCATTGTTAGTGCACAAGTGCAGTACAATGAAATGTAGGCTTGCGGCTCCCGAGAGTGTGCATTTAGATTAAGACATTTAAACATTCAACATTCATTTGGCTTGTAATACATTAACATAAACATAACCATAATAAAGTGCATTGGCAGATGTGCAGGCTTTAGAGTTTATTTGTGGAGTTCAGTAGGATGACAGCCCTGGGAAAGAAGCTGTTCCTAAATCTGGTCGTTCGGGTGCGAATGCATCTGTAGCATCTCCCAGATGGCAGGAGGGCGAACAGACTGTGGCTGGGGTGGGTAGGGTCTTTGATGATGGTCCGTGACCTCCGTAAACAGCGTTTCTGGTATATGTGCTCTATGGTCGGTAGCCGGGTGCCGGTAATGCGTTGGGCAGTTTTGACTACCCGCTGCAGGGCTAGTTCCCACTGGACGTGAGCCTGTAGCACAAGACTGACCATAACATGGCAACCTCAAGCAGAAAAGGCTCAAGGATGGCAAGAGTCAGAAATGAAAAAAATTACCTCACGCCGGTGCCGTAGGGGTTGAAGCTGAGGCGCATTGTTCAAGCAGAGTGGAGGAAGGTTTACTCCGGACTTGACCAATACAAAGCTGACCTGAGTGCGGGACGCTGTAATTGGGTGACTGAAGTAGGAGAGCGTCCCGTTCTCCAACACTTGCCTTGTTGAGCACGAGGATACCATCACCGAATCTCCCAACCTCACCATTCTGGGGGTCGCCATTGACCAGAAACTCAACTGGACCAGTCACATAAATGCCGTGGCTACTAGAGCAGGTCAGAGGCAGGGTTCTTTGCTGCGAGAAGCTCACCTCCTGACTCCCCAAAGCCCCTTCCCCACCTACATGGCACAAGTCAGGAGTGTGATGGAATACTCTCCATTTTCCTGGATGAGTGCTGCTGCAATAACGCTCAAGAAGGTCAACGCTATCCAAGACAAACAATCCATTTGATCGGCACCCCAACCACCATCTTAAACATTCACTCCCTCCACCACCGGCGTACCGTGGCTGCAGTGTGTACCATCTACAAGATGCACTGCAGCATCCCGCCAAGGCTTTTCGGCAACACCTCCCAAACCCGCGACCTCTTCCACCTAGAAGGACAAGGGCAGCAGGCGCATGGGAACACCACCACCTCCAAGTTCTGCACCAAATCACACACCATCCCGACTTGGACATATATCGGTCGTTCCTTCATCGTCGCTGGGTCAAAATCCTGGATCACTCTGCCTAGCAGCACTGTGGGAGCACCTTCACCACACGGACTGCAGTGGTTCAAGAAGGCAGCTCACCACCACCTTCTCAAGGACAATTAGGGATAGGCAATAAATGTTGGCCTTGCCAACGACGCCCACATCCCAAGAATGACTATATATATATATATATATATATACATATATTTAAAAAATCTCTAATTATGCAAGATTTTTTCTCTCCCACATATCTAAAGTAATAAGAAATTAATGCCTCTTCTATCACATGACCTTACCTGTAGCCCACATGGATTTTGATTAAAGCACATCTCCAGGCTGCCTAATATTGTTATTAATGTAAGCCTTAGCCACAAAGACTCAGTGCTTCAGTGGATTCTGCCGGAATACCTAATAAAGTAACTATGTAAATTTCATGTGATTAATTATTTTATTGCACTCCACTGCATCTCTGCAACACACTGTGCAAACACAGCAGTGTATGATTAGATTTATTTCCAGGCCAAGATTAATATACCTGGAACATTATCATCCTTCAGAGAGAGAGGCTCTGCTAATTATGCAAATAAAATTAATGCTGGGAATTATTATCCGTTAAAAATTAAAGTTTGACAATTCCTAATTCCCTCCCCCTTCCCCGTCCTCGGGGAATGACGGAGGATGAGCGAGATGAAGTGGAACTGCGAATGCTCAAAATCTGGCCAGGCAGCGGCGCAGGGGACCGCAATCTCGCTTCACCCAAAAAATATCCACTGGCGGGTAAACTTTCCTTTTCACTGCCTGCGTGGCAATCTGGCGGCGCGGATCGCCTGCCCCTTACGGAAGTGGCCTGATTTTTTTTATTCCATCGAAATCAGCGGACTGAAAATCAGGGTGGGTTGTATAACGGGCAGGTGACCCACTGCATCGGATTGCCACCCATCGGCGAAGGTGAAGATCTCGCAGAGACGTGGGGGGGTGGGGGGCTGGGGGGGTGGGGGGTGGTGAGGGCATGGGGGAATTACTGGATAGTGAGCTAGAGCAAAGAACTCGCTTGAATTTTCCTTCTTAACCCAGGGCTGCTGGAGCCCAATTGCAGCATCCTGCCACACGCAACCTTGGCGAAGATCGCCCAACTTGGCGGACGGATCAGAAAGTAGTCTGCGTGGCTCTCTGCTGCACCACGTGATGCATTTATTCACAGAGTCATTGAAAGAGCAAGTTTTTCATTTAATGTACTTGCTTACAGTGCAGGTGCTGTTTGGAATGTTTCTCCTGCATATTTGGAGGTTATTCTGCCCTGTTTATACTTGGAACTGCAGTTTCATCAACAGGAGCCTCTTCCTCTTTCACCTACATAAGAAATAGGAGCAGGAGTAGGCCATACGGCCCCTCGAGCCTGCGCCGCCATTCAATAAGACCATGGCTGATCTTCAATCTCAGCTCCATTTTCCCGCCCGATCCCCATATCCCTTGATGCCCTTAGTGTCCAAAAAATCTAGCGCTCTCAGTTCTGAATATACTCAACGACTGAGCATCCACAGCCCTCTGGAGTAGAGAATTCCAACCTTTCTCATTTGCTCTCTTCTTGGTCTTTCTCTCATTCCCTCTCTCTCCGTGTCTCATTCCCTCTCTCCCTGCTTCTTTCATTCCCTCGCTTTGTGTCCAGATCTACAGACCCACAGGATGCTGTAGCAAAATAGAAGTGCAGACAGAAGTAAGTTATCTGAGCTTTAAGGGGCCCGATTATTGCACTAGCGGGGGGTCATATGTGTCCCATGGGCTGCAGTTTGAAAACTTCTGGATTAAACACTTAAGTGGAATGTATTTAGTGAAATGATTCTGCTTCCTCCCAAAAGTAACTTTCTCCTTTAAAAATGATCCTGGGACTTGTTATTGTAAATATCGTACTAAGCAGGTTTTCAATTAAGTGAGCTTTGTATTACAGTTTACTGTATGCTGAGTCCTTGTAAGTGTGTGCTCCTGAAGAATAAATATGACATTATGGAGAATTAGACATTTGCTTAATTGCACACACTTGTGCCAACAATGAAAACCATTGTGTAGCTTTTAAAAGCTCTTGAATTAATGTGTCCGTGACTACACACACCACTCTGGGTCCAGGTATATTGTGTATCAGTAAAACAGGTTTATTAAGCATTAACATCCAGTACAAAGGAGTAATACTTAACAAGAAGATAGTCACAGTCTGTTCATCGAACCCCGGCATTCCTTCCGAGTGACCGCGGCGCAAGTCTCCTGATGTAAGTTGCTGTGTTCCGTTGACCGATGCTCGCTTCCTTGGGATCTTGCTGTGTTCCGTTGACCGTTGCTCCCACCAATCTCTGGTTACACAGTGCGTGTTTTCGATGTTCAAAACCTGTATCTTTATACCCTTTTTCCTCTCATTTTGCTTATGTGGCAGTAATTAACCCTCTGACACCTGGTAAAAAGTCTTGCTTCCCTTGTTAGCCATCTTATGACCTTGTTGATCCTTCTGAATTTTTCTCTATGCATAACAAAGTACCATTATCTCAGATGTTCACTTTTCACAGAACATTTCCTAGAATGTTGACAAAACAGTCTGTCCATCCTATAGCTGTACCAATGAAGGATGTCTCAGACTCTTATCTCTCTCTCTAGTTTTTATCTCTTTAAGCATAACATTGCTGAATTCCTCGTCTCCATAAACTTAGCATTACATTCTGTTACTTCAGTAATTTTTAGCAGAGGTTTTTAGTCAGGTTGGCATAATCCCATCCTGCTTTGCTCTTAGCCATTCGCCATTTTATACAGGCTTTTAGGCTTTTAACATGAAATTTCACATGTTATAGATATACAAAAATGCTTATAGAATCTTAATAATGTTAACTAAATCCTACAGGTACGCCCTATCCTACAATTGTCTTTGTTACAAAATGATAGACGATCTCCAACAGTGACAACACTTTGCTTTTGTTAGCAACTAGTGTGCTGGACCTGGGAAATAAATATGCCCCAAGCTAGTTAACGGGACAACCTTTAAACTTGGACCGTAATGAGCTGTGCCTCTCCTGCCACAGAGCACAGCGACCTTTCAGCAGAAACATCTCACTGCCCCTCGCACAGATGTCAGTGTACTCCCCCGCTAACAACTAGCCTCAAGGTAAGCCATTCTTAAACCAGTTCTGCCTTCAGCACACCGATAATTTGGAAGAAGCAGCACAAATGAGGGGGAAAATAAAAAAAATTAATAAAAATGTAGCTACTGTTTACATAAGCTGAGAATTTTTATATTTTAGGAGCCCAAAGTTCTCGCCCAATTTATCCTCATTTGTTCAGCTGAATGACCTTGTGCTGAATGCTTCATTAGGTTCAAAGCATATAGTACTGAATACTTTCTGATTACCCCTAACTCCAGAAGCTCAAGAGCAAGTAGAATCCATGTCAAACCAATTAAGACTGATTGCTGACAATGATAGGGCTAAATGGATCCATCAGTTAGTTAGAACATATTTCAGACACAATTTATCTAATCAGCCGAGATTACCATCAAATATATGCAGAAGCCCACATGGTATCCAATTTTTTGTCAGTTTGGGATTGTCTGTTGGGAGATGTGAGAATTGACAAGAGTTGGATTTGATAGTCATAAAGTCTATGAAAGGCACTTTGATTCACGGCAAAATGGAATAATTTTAAGTGACTGCACTGTTGTTTTACTTGAGATTCTACCCAGGCCTTATGTAGCAAAGCTTGGAGCTAACGTACTGACCCAGAGAAGATTCACATAGTAAAGACATCATGCAACAATGACCCCTCTTGATTGAATTGTATTTGGGCCATAGGAAATGGCCCCAAAGTCAAAAGTTAAACTGCTCCTGTAATATTGAAAGAAAGAAAGACTTGCATTTATACAGGGCCTTTCACGACCACCAGATGTCCCAAAGCGCTTTACAGCTAATTAAGTACTTTTTGAAGTGTGGTCATTGTCGTAATATAGGAATATTGTTGGGTCTTCTTCAAATGTCCTCCAGTTCCTTTGTCAAGGATCATATTGGTGACTTGGCACAAAGAATAAAGGCATGGAGGTCTTTTGTGTCTTTACCTGTCCTATTACTATCTCGTCTCGTCTTGAATATCTCTTAATGTCTCTTCACCTCCCAGACCTTCCCGTTTGTTCTTTCATCCCCTCCCCCATTTCCTAGCCCCTAAACTGGCCTTTTAATCTGTTTCATTTCCTGCCTTTTTTTTTTCAGTTCTGAAGAAGGGTCTGTAGGGGGTGTCGGGTGGCATTGTCACCTGGCGCGTGCGTGCGCCCAGCCAGTTATGCCTCTGACTGTTTTGTGAGCGGTTCGAATCGCTCCCACGCCCCTGGGTTCTAGACACCGGACTTAGGTACAAGGCGGCGGTACAGAGAAGACTTGAGTAGACAGGTGGTTGGATGCAAACAAAACCAAGATTTTATTGAAGAGGAAAACTTGATACAATCTTATGGAAAAAATTACTAGTGTACACTACTACAGGCAAAAATTACAAGAGAATCATAATAATACTATACTTATATACTTATACAGGGAATGGGGAACACACGGCATATCGAGGGAAAACAACTATCTTAACAATCCCCTTATCCTTATCCCACCCACTATACCTAACTAGGTTAAGTTATGAGGGATCAGAACTCATGCTCACCAATCAAAGGGGTTTGTTAGACTCAAAACAGTGGTTGGGTTCGGGGTTCGCTCTTGGTGCTCTCTGGAGCCTGCCGTCGTCACGTGGGCTCCAAGCGCTGCAAGGTTGTTGTCCAGGTTCGAGTACCCCAAAGTTAAAGTCTCTGCTTGGGTACTTTACCTTGCAGGGATGGTCCTTCGTCGACAGCCACCAGCTTGAGTTAGCCTGAAGATCGTTGCAGGTTAGCTGAGGCTGAAGGCCCGATGATTCGAAGCCTTCCGAAGGTCTTCCTCAGTTGGTCTTCTTCAGGTGGCCTTCCCTCCGGTGGTCTTCCCTCCTCCCCTCATCACGTCCTGCCTCGCCTGACCTGAATTGTCCATGTCCGCCCGACCTGGTGCCGGGGCAAGTCCAGATGGAGTGGGTAAAGGCACGGGCAAAGGCCAGGGGGTAAGCGCGGGATGGGGAAAGAGCGGTAGCCACAAGGGGCCAAAGAGCAGGGAGAGCAGCCGCACCAGCACCCGCACAGCAGCAGACCAGCACAGCAGCAGACCAGACCGATTGCTACCCGGGGGCCTTCAATTATACCTTTGTTGGAAACCCTTATCTGCGCGCCAAATCAGGTTAGTTTTTTGTTTTAATTTTGGCGGGCTAGTTAAAATAATGGTGGCAATCTATACTGACGGTTTTTAGATGGCCGGTAATTGCATCTATCGGCCCGATAATTGACTTGTATTGTCCTGAAAGTCCTTGATGGGCTTGTCCAGCCTCGATGGCTGTGTTTAATCTGTTTCTGATTATGTATGCAGACTGTTTGATGGCTTTAACTATAGGCCTCATTGAATTTAGATCTGTCTCCAATTCGGTCTAATACATAATTCAAAGTTCTGTCTGGGTCCCAAAACACAAATGCTTCTCTTCACAGAAAGCCTGCAGCCTTAGTTTCGATTTCTCCCAAGCTGTCTGTGCTGCAGAATCCATTTTGGAATCCCACAGGCTTTCTGCCACGAGGCACGGATGCCATCTTGGGTACCCTTTTTAATTTAAAATGTCCATGCAGGGTCCCTTTAATTAATAATAACCTTCGGGGAGATGCAGAAATTTTGCAAATCTTACAGTCCTCCCTGTGATACTAAAACTTGCTTGAAGTATGATACTTTTAAGGTGAGCAAATTTTTTTTTTCTGACCCTCCATAGTCAACCTTCCCCTGTAATTATCTATCTAATATACCCACGACACATGCACTTCCCATTCCACAAAAATGTAGTGTACATCAGCATACAGAGAGTAAAATTACAGACTATACACACACATCCAAGCATGGAGGGTTCCAACACCCCTGCACCACTTGGTACACATATCTTTATTAAATCGCGTCGCAACACAAACAACAAAAGAAAACCTTTAATTGGAAAAAAACAACACAAAGAAACAACAATTCTTTAATCGAAATACAGGGAAAAAGACTTAAACCGGCGTATCTTCCTCCACCTTTACATAATGTTCTTTCCAAAAGCTTTGGTTTCGGAATTCTGACCACCGACCTTTTCCCTTACACTGAATGCAAACTAAATACAGCACTATTCCTAACTGGCAAACCACGAGAATGTGGGAAGCCAGTCTGATCCACAAAGGGACCTCTATATTATTGAAAAGGTTCCACCAGGGTGGAGTCACAATATCCAATATCTTAGTCCCTATCTCTACTGTTTTCTGCTCGAGAGTGTAGAAATGTTTCTGTGAAACTATAACGGCTTTTAGAATTTTGGTCAAATGTCCAGGGAGAGGGGGAATTTCGTAGCCAAAGTGTGCTACATACTTCTGCAAGTTCGTAAAATTCTCCTTCACAGTGAGGTGAACAGTGGAGGGCTCAGAAATGGGGACAATTCGCTCCTGGGCCACTCGAACTTCTGCCTTGGGTTTAAAACAGAAACTGCTGTCACTAACCGGGCACCAGCTATGCTGTCCGTGCTGGTAGTGGGACGCGCCAGTGGTGGCACAATATGTCCCACCCCATATATATGCTACCTGCGGGGGAACATGGCCTTGTGCCATTGCCTCCATGGTGCAGTTTATAGGCTTCACGTCAGCAGCTCTGAACCCACACTGCGGTCTTGAGAAGGCATTCAAGTGCTGGGGACACAGGATTATGTGTGCTCCCCGGCTCCGGCACCCTGAGAGGTCAGTACCTGTCATAGCGTGCTCCCACTTAATGATGTAAGGCGGGACCGCTGTGAAACGAATGTGTGCACCCCCTTGAATGACTCCAATGTTCTCAACCCGGTATACCAGTGTGGGTCGGGCTGTCCTACCCATGACCGGCATCCTAACTACTACTCCCATGATCATGTGGTTGGACTGCCCACAATCCACGGGGACTGGATAGGCTTCGGAGGCTAGCCGGAGTTGGCACGGGCTCAATGCATTCTCAAAAGGGTGGAGGGCTGTGAGATGCTTGTTGCTAATCCAGGAGGGGACCAAACCTTGTTTTAAATCCTCCAGGTTACTGTGGCCCTCGCCCAGTAATCACACCCCATATAACACACACACCTCATTCTGCGCAGCCTGGTCAGAAGCATTTCTGTCCTCCCTTATGAGGGCATTTACCGTCTTTGCGTGCTTTTCCAACTCGGCTATGATCTCTTTTAAATGGACCATCATGGCCTGGTCCTCATGTAACTCCGAGCCCACTACCTTGTTCTCATCCAGTAATATCCCTTTTAATTGTGTTTTTAAACCATTTATCTGGGTCTGCAGCTCTACATCATCCAAGCTGTTGATGACAGAGGACCCAGTATTAAACGCAGTAAAAACATAATTCCATACACCCCTTCTTTGTCTCCCTGGGTTACCCAAAAATTCTCGGCGTGTGGTGTAGAGTTCGGTCTTGTCCACGTGGGCAAAATCGAACTCGTAAAATTTCTTGAACATGTCCTTTAATAGGGCCTGGTATAACTGCTCTGTTTCTTTGGGGCAGCACTCCGGTAAATGTATCTCCGTGAGATTTAAAATCACGGAGGCTACCACGTAGTGTATCACCTGGTACAGCATCTGATCGGTGGGGACTAGTACCAACCCATTCCCTGGTCCCTTGGTGGTGGTGGGGCAATTTTCCCGGGATAACCTCGCCGCCTGCGCCGTGGGCGGGGCACAAGCTCAGTGGCATTAACTGGGATCTGGGTGTATGGGACCGCACACACCTTCCAGCTGGTATCCCACCTCATCCCCTCCCCGGTGTCTTGCCACTGCCGGTGGAAAACAATGGATATGCCTGCGGGGTGGACTGTCTCTGACCCACACATACAGATATAAATCCCTTGGTCCGGTTCCCACCACTTGTCCCAACATACTTAGTCCTCCATGAGTCCCGGTAATTGTCCGATGGGTGTTGTTACCCAATCGCTCCCATTCGACTTCGGGATTCCTCATGTCCTTGCTCAACTTCCTGAGCCACCACCATCTATCCAGTGGAAAGTGTCCTTTGCATGTTAAACATATTCGCTTTTGTAGGAATTATTAACGGGGATGGTGTTATTGTCTCTGGCCAGTCAGAAGCCTCTGAGCTGCTCCAGAGCCCCGTGCGGTTTCGAAGCGCTCCTCTTTTCCTGGTTCTGACCGCCGTACTTATTCGGTAGCGATGTAGACAGAAACGAGACTCGTGGTTGGGTGCAAAACAGATCAGTATTTATTGAAACAAAAAGAAACCAACTTAAAATAATGAATACAACACACCTGTGCTCGATACAGCACTTTTACTTAACACAGTACACTTAATGTCCACTACAGCACTTTTGCTTAGTGCAACACTCTATTACTTAAATACAGCACTTTTAATACAGTACACTCTTACTTAAATACAGTACTTTTAACTAGTGCAGCACTTTACTTCTCACAGTACTTAGTGTCCACTACAGCACTCTTTTGCTTAGTGCAACACTCCTTTACTTAAATACAGCACCTTTAATACAGTACACTCTTACTTAAATCATCATCATCGGCGACCACTCGACTTCGAGTATGGTATGTCCTCCATCAGTCATCTACTTGTGAGTCTTCAGGTGGCTGTGGAGGCCAATCCAAGATCCACAGACTCTACTACAGTGTGGGCATGTAAGACTATTGGTAGTGACTGGAGTATGGGTCTTCTTAAGTTGTTGTCTCTCCTTACGGCGCTGGCGTTTATCCTCAGCGGCAAGCTGGAGTTTCTTTTCATGTAGTGCGGCACCGTTGTGGATGCATTGTCTCCAATTGTCTCTGTCCAGTGCGATTTCCTCCCAGTTATTAATATCGATATGGAACTTTTTAAGGATTACTTTGATGTTATCTTTGTAACGCTTCTTTTGACCACCAGGAGACCTCTGCCCTTCCATCAACTGGGAGTACAGAACCTGTTTTGGGAGACGTGAGTCTGACATGCGAATGACACGTCCAATCCATCGGAGTTGATGCTGCATGATGAGCGTAGTGATGCTGTAGATATTGGCCTCTTCAAGTATACTCCAGTTGGTACGCTTGTCCTCCCAGCTGACCCTCAATATTTTGCGTTGGTGGTATTGCTCTAAGGCTTTGAGATGTCTACTGTATGTAGTCCAGGTTTCAGCTCCATATAAAAGGATGGGAAGAATGATGGCTTTGTATACAAGAATTTTAGTTTGGACTTGGAGGTCATGATTTTCAAAGACTCTCCTCCTCAGTTTAGAAAAGGCTGCACTTGCACAACTCAGGCGGTGATGGATTTCAGAATCAATGTCAGCTTTGGAGGATAAATGGTTACCAAGATATGGAAAGGTGTTGACATTTTCAAGGGTGTTATTATCAATCTTTATAGAGGGAGGAGTTGCAAGCTGATTAGGTGATGGCTGGTGGAGCACCTGGGTTTTCTTTATATTCATGGTGAGGCCCAGAAGTTTGTAGGCTCTGGAAAAAGCATTCAAGGTGTTTTGTAGATCATGCTCGGAAAGAGCTGTGATGGCGTTATCATCTGCATACTGTAACTCCATAATGGTAGTGATGGAGACTTTGCTCTTGGCCTTAAGCCTGTTGAGATTGAAAAGTCGGCCATCAGTACGGTAAAGGATTTGAATTCCGGTGGGCAGATCATTGCCGATGAGATGGAGGATAACTGAGATGAACACTGCAAAAAGGGTTGGAGCAATGATGCAGCCCTGTTTTACTCCTGTCTCAACAGTAAAAGGCTCTGAAATGGAACCGCTGCTGCTGAGAACTGCTGCGGACATGTAACACTGTTGCTTAACAGGGGAGGAGAAAACGGACACAATGAGGGAAAATTGACTAAAATCACAATTTAACAAAATCCCCCTTAATTCCCACCCGTAAATACCTATCTAAGTTGCTTTGTGATAGGCCAGAAAAACTATGCTCACCAGTGAAACGCCTGCTCCGTGCCCCTGTGGTCTTAGATTCTTCACCACCCTGAAATGGAGATTGGAGTGTTTTAAAAGTAACTGCTGGTATTCCACTCCCTTGGGCGGGTTCCTGAGTTGTAGATAGGGCACGGAGGCGAGGCTGCAGAGAGAGAGAGATGGCTTCCTGAGAAGCTATCTTATACCCCATTTGGGGCCGAAATCTTCCCGCCCAAATCCGGATGTTTCTGGGCTGAACAGAAGGGATCCAAACTGTCCCCATTGACTGTGATGGGGTTTGGATGAATTACCCATTTCCCTTATGATGGGTTTTTGAATGTATCCCCATTCATCGTGATGGGTTTGAATAGAGCTGTCTCGGTTTGAAAAAAAATGTCTATTTCCTTAATTGCTGAGTAAACAGCCCTTGAATGTTAATGTAAACAAAGCCATTGTCCTGTGGTTACTGGAACCACAATTGATTGGCAGTCTCAAGTGGTTAAGCCTTTGTGTCAACATTGTAGGCTTCCTGTAAACAAACATCGATTGTCCTGTGGTGAAACCCCTCGAACTGCCTTTGATTGACAGTTTAAATACTCCATTGCTTCAGGGGCTGGGGTTTTTTCCAAATCCTTTGTCAGCTATCTTTGATTTTCCTTTTCATATGCACACAGGCTGTGTGGTGTCTTCTGCCACGAGGTCGGACAGCCATCTTTGATTATCCTTTTCACAGCACATACACAGGTTGCCTTTCAAGTCCTTTTTGTCAGCCCGTGTTTTGCAGAGAGACTGTCTTTTGTCTTCTGCCACGAGGTCTGATGGCCATTTTGATGCCCTGGATATTTAAAGGTATATTCTACCCAGGTTATTTTTAATCAAAAATATAATCTTCGGCTGTAGAAATTTCAGAAATTCTTGCGAAATCTTACACTTTCCAACGGTGGTGCTGACCCTCGTGGAAACGACTCGCACCTGGGGGCACAGGAGGGAGGCTTCCCCGTACGTGCATCCGGTTTGGCTGGAGTACTGAGACGAATTGGACCCCACCCATCCTGGCCACCTTCCCTCGTGGAAGTAGACGGCGGTCTCCTCCGCATCCCGTTCACCGTTCCCATCGATCGCTAGGGACGCCTTGTCTCCCGAACACCTGTAGATGTGGGAGTCTTGAACGTCACCCCTCCTCTCCTTACTCATCCTGATCAGGGCGAATAGGACCACGATCCATTCCATCCCGAAAATCTTTCTGCAAAAAGATGTAAAAACATGCAGCCAGGTCCCCAAGAGATTCTCTGGCTTGGTGAGGCATGGTCGGGTCCCGCGACCTTGACCCAAATATACACTCTTAACAAACTACTTACATAAACTACCCATCACCTTATTCAACTTAAATTACAAACACCCAAACTTAAGCTAAACAATTACACCTTACTTAAAACTTAAATCCAACTATATACATCCGCCGCCCGTCTCCGGGCGGCCAGGCTAATTCCTGGTCGGACTGTGGCTCGCCGCTACCCCCGGCGTGACCGAACCGTCCTTCACTGTTGGTCCCTCGCAGCCCGAGGCTGCTGGCTGAGGACCTCTGTCCTTGGACCTCTCCCTGGCTCGAGGGGTGGCCCTTGGGAATTGGAGGGCTGGTGACCATGGCTTTCTCGGCTGGGGCGTCTGTGGGGACCTTCTGGGGGCTTTGGTGGGTGGGGCTTTCTTGGCCGGTGGGCCTTTTACCCGAACCGCTGCTCCCCCAGGCTTGACCCCTCCCAAACCTGGGCTGGGGGCAGGTAACTTTTCGCAGCCTGCTGCTGCGAGCTGAGAGTCTCCGCCCCCAGGTCCCATGGCTGGGTCCGGGGTGGAGTTTTCGACCTCAGGTCCCTCCCTCTCTACACCTGGGTTAGGGGCGGGGTTTTTGCCCTCAGGTCCCTCCCTCTCATCTAGATCCCAGAAGAGTGGGGGTGTGTCCCAATCGATGGGCTGGATGGCCCCTCCCTTCAAGCAAGCCACAGCGCCTGCCTGTGCAGTCTGTGAACTCGCTCCTGCTGCAGGCTGAGGTTTTTATCCTCAGACCTTACCCCAACTAGCTGTTTTCCCCTTTCAGGCTGAAACAGCTTGCACTGGTTGATATGAAACCATTTCGTACGCCGGGGCATCTTCACGACGTACACCATGGGACTGGCTTTATCTACAATACTGTAGGGCCCCATGTACAATGGCTCCAAACTACCCACTCGGGCATAGTTTCTTACCATGACCTGATCTCTTATCTCCCACTCGTGATGCTTCCTCGGCTCGAGCAGCAATCGATTACTCCGATGCTGCCTTCCCATGTTCCCGGCCACCTGCTCATGGACATGCTTCAGGTGCTCAAAAAGGTTTCGGGCGAACCTGTCCCGGTTTACCTCCCTGAGCTGACCCTCCGTGAGCACTGGGGCTAGTACATGGGTGGGGGTCCGCATAACCCTGCCAGTCATCAGCTCGTACGGGGAATGCCCAGTGCTTTTAGACTGGCTGGCTTGGATCCCCATCAAAACCAACGGTAGGGCTTCAGCCCATTTAGGGGCGAGTCCACCGTTTCCTTTCTTAACCTTTCCTTAAGGGTCCGATTCATGCATTCTACGATCCCCGATGACTGGGGGTTGTGGGCTACGTGCCATTTCCCCTCGATGCCAAGCAGCATCAGGGTGTTCTGCATCACCTGTCCGGTGAAGTGACTCCTTTGGTCGGACTCCACAAACTGTGGTAGTCCCCACCTCGAGAACACTTCCAGGACTAGGATCCTGGCAGTTCTGCAGGGAAAAGCCTCTACCCACTTGGTAAACACGTCCACCAGGACTAGGCAGTACTTATAGCCTCCCTGGGTGGTGGGCAGGGGCCTAATGTAGTCGACTTGTATCGACTGCCATGGTCCCTCTACCCTCCTGACATGTCCCATGGGGATCTTCCTTCTGTGGGGGTCAGGGTTGTTTGCAGCGCACACAAGACAGCCTGCACAGAACTCGCGGACATCGTCCCTGAGTCCCGGCCACCATCCAGCCTGTTCCACCCGTTGCCAGGTAGTTTCAGGCCCGGGGTGTCCCGCTCCTGGACTCCCATGGGCCAGTTGAAGGAATTCCCTCCGGTGCTGCTGCAGTACAACCCACTGCACCCCCCCCCCCCCGGAACAGCATACCCTCTTTGATGGAGAGAGTCGCTGTGCCGTACGGACCTTCTATCTCCTTTCCCTCAGTTATGGCGCTGAAGACTGTTTTGAGGGCGGGGCCTTGGGCTTGGACCGTCTTAAGGTCCGGGGCTAACGCTACTCCTACACTCCCTTGGGTCCCATCCCTACCTCTGACCGCCGCCATGGGTCTGGATCCAAATGGGTCCCAGAAAGTGCCTGTGCGGGCACCCTCCTTGGCGAGCAAGTCAGCCTGCTGGTTGCCCAGGCCACGGGGTTCTGTGGGCCTTCACCTTGTGGATGAAAACCTCCCCTTCCTCCCCCACGGCTGCCAGGATCTTTTCCAGCAGGGGCTTTACTTTGAGGGGTCTCCCGTCAGCGGAGGTATATCCGCGGCAGGACCAGATGGCCAGCTACTCCGTACACGAATTGCATGTAAGCATACTGTCCGAGCAAATCGTGCAGGGGTGGGGAAGATCTCGGGGTGTGTAACAACGTACACCACCGTGGACAGTTCAGCCTGCTGGGCGCTCATGGTGCTGGGGAGCTTGATCGCCAGGGCAATGTTTGCTGCTGGGTCGTAAACTCCACACCCCGTGAGATGCTCGCCAGCAGACACCGTGCTAGAACCGTCTACATAGATTTCGCGGCCTGTGGGATGTATCCCGGCCCGTAAACCTATGTTTACTTCCCAAACCCCTTCTATGGAACACCGATGGTCTGTTCCAGGATGTACCATGTTGGCTGCGAGCTTTGGCTTACAGAGACCCTTCACCTTCAGATCCATCTGTGAGAGGAGCAAGGTCCAGCAGGCAATGCGGGCACTGCTCACTGCCCCATCTTCGATCCTCCCTTCCAGAAGCATCTGGGTGGGTGTGTGATGGGTGAGGAGGGTGATGGGAGAGGTGCCTGTGAAGATCAAAGATCTTTTCACAGCCCAATGTGTGGCCAAAAGATGCCGTTTAGAATTGGAATAGCTCCTTTCCACATCTGTGAGTATCCGGGAGGAGTAGACCACCGGCCGCAGCCGGCCGTGCCGCTCTTGGAGCAGCACAGCACTCAGGCTGTCCCCGCTGGCTGCTACCTCCAGGAAAAACTCTTTCCCCCCATCTATGGCCCCTAAAGCTGCCGCGGTCTGCATGTCTTCCTTGAGCCTGACAAATGCTGCCTGGCAACCCTCATCCCAAAGCCACTCCACTCCCTTGTGTAGGAGTCGGGGCAGAGCGGTTGCGGTAGCTGCATAGTCCTCAATGAAGTCTCTACAGTACCCGGTGAGCCCCAGGAACGACCTCACACCCGTTACTGTGTTAGGGACCGGTAGTTCTTGCACTGCCTCCCTCCTAGCCTTATCTATGGCCCTTTCTCCAGCGCGCACGGTCAGACCGAGGAATTTCACCTCCTGCTGGCCGATCTGCGCCTTCTTGGGATTCACTTTGAAACCCTTCTGTCCTAACAGCTCCAGTAGTTCGGCCAACAGTGGGCCATGCTCCTCTTTCGAATCAGTGAACAGGAGCAGGTCATCCACATATTGTACCAACTGTCCGGGCTGACTAAATTCCTTCAAACTGTCTGCCATGCACTGATGGAAGATGCTGGGGCTATTATGGAAGCCCTGAGGCAAGCAGTTCCACGTGTACTGTTGCCCTTTAAACGTAAAGGCAAACTTGTACTGATCCTCCCTCCTGACAGGGATGGACCAAAACCCATTGGAAATATCCAGCACTGTGAAAGTGGTCGCGGGTGCTGGGATACTCCCTATCAGGTCGGCAACTGCTGCCACTGTGGGTGCACAGGCTGGGATTTTACTATTGAGCACCCGATAGTCCACCGTGGCCCTCCAGGAATTGTCCGGTTTTCTAACCGGCCACAACGGAGAGTTCACATGGGTGGCTATTGGCCTCAGAACTCCCTGCTGTACTAACGAGGACATGGGTGCTTCCATGTCCGGCTCTGCTTCCCTGGGGATGTTATACTGTTTCTGTGGTCAGGCTCCCGTCTACTCTGACCTCAAACCCTGTGACCCTCCCGCAGTCGTGTTTGTGAGTGGCAAATGCGGCCAGGTGGGCCTGCACAAATGCCTGGAACTC
The DNA here is from genome assembly GCF_052327205.1 of Somniosus microcephalus. NCBI lineage: Eukaryota > Metazoa > Chordata > Chondrichthyes > Squaliformes > Somniosidae > Somniosus > Somniosus microcephalus. The sequence continues at coordinate 268,247,474 of NC_140992.1, read as the reverse complement.
TGGTGGGGTGTTGTTGACCATGAGCCCGAGGTTATAATCCTCTTTGGGCTTCATGGTGCAGAGAGTCCCCTTCCCTTCCTTTCCCGGGATTACTACGATCTCCCCGTTCTTTACTTTTCCCGCCCCCCAGAGGCAGTGATTCCTCAAATCCACCAGGACCCTGTGACCTACGATAAAGTCGGCCCCCAGGACCCCTCTTCCACCCTCCACTTCCCAATACATCAGGACACACGTCCACTTGGAGCGGAGCGGTCCTATCCGAATGGCGGGCGGGATGGAGACCGAACCAGCCTGTTCCTTACCCGTGAACCCTGATAGACTGTATGGGACCCCGCTGGAGAGAGGTGAGGTGGTGGGGTTAGCTGAGTAGATCACAGTGCGCGATGCCCCCGCGTCCAACAGATAGGTCCCCGCTACCTTTTCCACCTCCATCTCCATCATGGGTCTCCTCCACTCATCGTATCAGTGCGAACAAAGATACACAGGCTGCGCCGGCTCGAGTCACGCTTGTGGGTTGGATGGGGCTGACGGGGTGAGAGCACCGGTGGCGGCTGCTACTCTCTCCTGGCCAGTCAGTAAGGACCTCATGGTGTCCAAAAGTGACTCAACCTCTCCGGAAGGGGTCCCTACCCCCGCCTTTTGGGCTGGGGCTGTGGGATGCTTTCCCTTGTTATCCTTCCAAGGTTTTTTACACTCCTTCCGCCAGTGACCATCCTTCCCACACCCGTAACAATTGGTCTTTGTGCTGGGGGGGTTACTCCCTTCCTGGTGCCACTCTTTCCTACCCGGTCCGGGTTTTACCTCATGCAGCTTACCCTTGGGTGGGTGTGCATCGGCTCCCCTACCGTTTTTATAGGCCAGAGTGAGCTGCCTAATTACCGTGATCTCTGCGGTCTGGGGATCTTTTGGGTCGAACCAGGCTTCTGCCTTGGTCCGGATCTGTGGCAAGCTGTTCGCCACCAGACAACGGAGCCAATGTGTCAGAGAATCCCTGTTCAGGAATCCCCGGTCCCACGTTCCCGGGCAGGCTTTCCAGTACACTGGCCACAACCGGTCCGCAAAAGCCTGTGGGGTTTCCCCTGAGAGCTGTACCGTCTTCTCCACGCGGGAGAAAGGACTTCCCTCATCCATCCCCATGGCCTCCAAAACCGCGTCTCTAAGCTCCTCGTACCCGCTCTGTCCCCTCTTACACTCTTCAGAGAGGGATTGGAGGAGATTACTCTCCAGGGAGAATAGCAGCATCTTGGTCTTCTCAGCGCCATCGCAGTTGTTGACGCTGGTGGCCTGCTCTATTTCCCTGAAGTGGATCGAGGGGTCTCCCTTGGCGGAAAGCTTCGGGATATGGTTGACCATAACCCTAAGCTGTTGGGTGTTAAAGGGTAGTACAAACTGGTTTTGGCGGGTGGGCCGAACCTCCGATGCCATGCTGGGCACATCGGTTCCGGTTCTGACTTTTCGGGCGGGGGTTGCTCTACCTCCACCTCCACCTCTGGCTCCACTCTGGGCTCTACCCCCACTTGCTGCCAAACCTCGCTGAAACTTGGCGCTATGGGTGGTGGTCATGAGGTCTCCTCTCTCACAACCGAATCGTCCCTAGGCACTACCGGTGACATTGGAACTGTTCTCCCCTCATTCCCCATAAAATCTGCCTGACCTGCCTTTGGGCTTATGAGGCATACCATGCCTTTTGCCTTCTGGAGGGCCTGGCTCAGACTTTCTATCCTCTCTTTACAGGGGCCGTGGTCTGCCTCCTCAAACCCCTGTTCATTAGCTAGCTTGTAAGCGGCTTTTACCTCCTGCACTTTCTCTTCCTGTTCCGTAACCTGCTTTGCCATGCGGGCGTTTTTCTCCTGCAACCTTGACTCATTTCCCTTGGCCTCTGTGACTTGGCACCATAGGTATTCCAACTGGGCCTTGTGTTCTCCCACTAGATGTACTCTTTCTTGGTTCAAAGTCTGCAGAGCTACTAACAACTTTTCCCCCGCGAGAGCCTTATCCTGGATCTCCAGGGCTGACTCCCTTAACTCGATTGCCTGTGCGGCAACGAGCCCGTCGAGAAGCTGGATCTGCTTTTTAAAGCACATCAGCCAAACTGCCTTCTCTAAGGACTTCTTGTGTTCCTTTCCCACTGTCCACTTGGCTGCTGCATCTACCGGATGCCCAGCCTTTAACAGAGTGGTGATCCACTTCTTAGTGATATTCACCTTGCTAAACATATAATCAGAAATCCTTTCCTCCATCACGCTTCGCTCATCCAAACCACTGTCTACTGTATCGCAACCTTGTTGCCGGTGTCCTGCCGCGGTTGCCATTTCTGTAGGGGGTGGCGGGTGGTGGTGTAGTCTGGTGCGTGCGTGCGCCCAGCCAGTTATGCCTCTGACTGTTTTGTGAGTGGTTAGAATCACTCCCACGCCCCTGGGTTCTAGACACCGGACTTAGGTACAAGGCGGCGGTACAGAGAAGACTGGAGTAGACAGGTGGTTGGATGCAAACAAAACCAAGATTTTATTGAAGAGGAAAACTTGATACAATCTTATGGAAAAAATTACTAGTGTACATTTCTACAGGCAAAAATTACAAGAGAGTCATAATAATACTATACTTATACTTATACAGGGAATGGGGAACACACGGCACATTGAGGGAAATCAACTATCTTAACAATCCCCTTATCCGTATCCCACCCCCTATACCTAACTAGGTTAAGTTATGAGGGGTCAGAATTCATGCTCACCAATCAAAAGGGTTTGTTAGACTCAAAACAGCGGTTGGGTTCGGGGTCCGCTCTTGGTGCTCTCTGGAGCCTGCCGTCGTCACGTGGGCTCTGGGCGCTGCAAGGGCGTTGTCCAGGTTCGAGTACCCCAAAGTTACAGCCTCTGCTTGGGTACTTTACCTTGCAGGGATGGTCCTTCATCGACAGCCGCCAGCTTGAGTTAGCATGAAGATCGTCGCAGGTTAGCTTAGGCTGAAGGCCCGATGATTCGAAGCATACCCTCAGTTGGTCTTCCTCAGTTGGTCTTCTTCAGGTGGCCTTCCCTCCGGTGGTCTTCCCTCCTCCCCTCGTCGCGTCCCGCCTCGCCTGGTCTGAATTGTCCATATACGCCCGACCCGGTGCCGGGGCGAGTCCAGATGGAGTGGGAAAAGGCACGGGCAAAGACTAGGGGGTAAGCGCGGGACAGGGAAAGAGCGGTAGCCATGAGGGGCCGAAGAGCAGGGGGCGCAGCAGCACCAGCACAGCAGCAGACCAGCACAGCAGCAGACAAGACCAATTGCTACCCGGGGGCCTTCAATTACACCTTCATCGAAAACCCTTATCTGCGTGCCAAATCAGGTTAGTTCTTTGTTTTAATTTTGGCGGGCTAGTTAAAATAATGGTAGCAATCTATACTGATGGTTTTTAGATGGCCGGTAATTGCATCTACCGGCCCGATAATTGACTTGTATTGTCCTGAAAGTCCTTGATGGGCTTGTCCAGCCTCGATGACTGTGTTTAATCTGTTTCCGATTATGTATGCAGACTGTTTGATGGCTTTAACTATAGGCCTCATTGAATTTAGATCTGTCTCCAATTCGGTCTAATACATAATTCAAAGTTCTGTCTGGGTCCCAAAACACAAATGCTGCTCTTCACAGAAAGCCTGCAGCCTTAGTTTCGATTTCTCCCAAGCTGTCTGTGCTGCAGAATCCATTTTGGAATCCCACAAGCTTTCTGCCACGAGGCACGGACGCCATCTTGGGTACCCTTTTTAATTTAAAATGTCCATGCAGGGTTCCTTTTGTAAGAATTCGCAATAATTTACAGTTCTGAAGATCAATTTTTTTGATTAAAGAGTCCCTGGGCGTAGTGCTTTTAAATTTCCAGGGATAAAAATGGCTGTCACACCACATGGCCGAATGACAAAAGAGGCTTGGAATGCAGCTTTCTGTGTCTGGAAGTAAGGTTCAATGAAGACAAAGGACAATGCTTTATTTACAAAGCAACTGAATGCTATTAGCATTTGTTTGTATATCGAGTGGATACATCTAAACTGCAGAAGAGACTTTTGTACCTTGAATGGGAAACGTTTAACAATTGAATGGGTCTAAATCACCTAGCATTCTGGACAACAGAGCAGTTGTATTTCCCTTTTGTTCCAGCCCAGGGAGCTCCGGAAGACACATTAATCCAGTCCAACCACTCTGAGTTAGCCAATCACAGCTTTCTCTTGTGTATTGGACCCTTTGGGCAGGGAATTTTGCACACAGCCCTTGCAAGGCAGAACGGCAGGGGCCTCACCAGGTATAAAGATAATGGCTGAGAAGCTATCTCTCGCTCTTACTTCGCTGGACCAAAGGTGAGCAGGGTGTTCTGACTCCTCAACAAGGTAACCTAGCAGGAGTTAAGGGGTGGTGATTTAAGGGTATTGCTAAGATTGTTTAAATAACATTGTATCCATTGTATCCCTCGTTTTCGCCGTCTGCAACCCCGTTATATAGTTTTCATGTAATTACTGTGTTCGTGTGGTATAGTTTATTCCTGGATTGTAGTTTATTTAGTTAATAAAACTTGATTTTTTCTCTCATCCAAACTACGTGTCTGTTTTAATATCAATAATTATAAGTTCCTCCACTCAGAACTAGAGGAGGGGTAGCGATTCGGAACCGCTGTTTTAAAATTGGTTTTATTGGAATTGGTCTGAGTGCAGACAAAGGCTGCAAGACCAGGAAAATTACTTTAAACCAGTTTAAAGAAGCCCCCAACCCTTACACTTTTATAAATAATAACTTTCGGGGAGATGCAGAAATTTTGCAAATCTTACAGGCCTTCGATCTGAAACGTTAACACTGTTTCTCTCTCCACAGATGTTGCCTGGCCTGCTGAGTTTTTCCAGTGTTTTCTGTTGTTATTTTGGATTTCCAGCATCTGCAATATTTTGCTATTGTAAAGACATGGAGCTTGTGTTCTGTTCTGCAGAGTGCAGCTAACATGCTTGGTTGGGCGGGTGTTTCTGAGATCTCAATGTATAGGAATCGCCAGGGGGCTAGAATAGAAAAGGGTTGGAAGTTATGCTACAGTTATATAAAGCTCTGGTCAGACTCCATTTAGTGCACTGCATTCAGTTCTGGGCACCGTACTTCAGGAAGGATATATTGGCCTTGGAGGTGGTGCAGCACAGATTCAATAGAATGATACCGAGATGAGCTTCCGACGATATATCCACTCCATAAACAGGACCGCTCATTTCCACCTCTGTAACATCTCCGCCCCTGCCTCAGCTCATCTGCTGCTGAAACCCTCATCAATGCCTTTGTTACCTCTAGACTTGACTATACCAACACACTCCTGACTGGCCTCCCATCTTCCGCCCTACATAAACTTAAGCTCATCCAAAACTCTGCTTCCCGTATCCTAACTCGCACCAATTCTCATTCACCCATCACCCCTGTGCTCGCTGGCCTACATTGGCTCCTGTTCCGGCAACGCCTCAATTTTAAAATTCTCATCCTTGTTTTCAAATCCCTCCATGACCTCACCCCTCCCTATCTCTGTAACCTTCTCCAGTCCTACAACCCTTCAAGTTTTCCGCACTCCTTCAATTCTGGCCTTTTGCACATCCGCGATTTTAATCACTCCGCCATTGGCGGCCGTGCCGTCAGCTGCCTGGGCCCGAAGCTCTGGAATTCCCTCCATGAACCTCTCTGCTTCTCTAGCTCGCTCTCCTCCTTTAAGACACTCCTTAAAACCTTCCTCTTTAACCAAGCTTTTGGTCATCTTTCCTAATATCTCATGTTGCTCAGTGTCAAATTTTGTTTGCTAACGCTCATGTGAAGAGCCTTAGGACATTTTATTACGTTAAAGGTGCTATATAAATGCAAAAAAAAAAGAAGTAAAAGATTATGTTTCATCACAGGACTATAGCTAAGCAGTTCTATGTGGATTAGTATTAGATCTGGGTACATGTGGAATGGGTGGGGTGGGGTAAGGTAAAGCAGGGGTGGTATTGGGCTTTGTATATGATCTATATACTTGGATGTGAAGACATTTTTGCAAATAACACATGGCAGAAGAGAAGGATTATTGACTTAAGTGACTTGATTGACAAGACCAAATGAAATAATGGACTTATTATTTAGAGAGGTGGGGAGGTTTAGGGAGGGAATTCCAGAGCTTAGGGCTTCGGCAGCTGAAGGCACGGCCACCAATGGTGGAGCGATTAAAATCAGGGATGCTCAAGAGGCCAGAATTGGAGAAGCGCAGAGATCTCGGTGGGTTGTAGGACTGGAGGAGGTAGGAGGGGCAAGGCCATGGAGGGATTTGAAAACAAGGATGAGAATTTTTAAATGGAGGCGTTGGACTTACCCCCCTTCATGCCAACCAGAAATATCAGACATATATCTCGGTCTGTTATGTCTGCAGCAACATCCAAAAGTAATAAACTGCAAGTCTTTCAATTTGGTTCTTAATGGTAAATGGGTTATTCCTTTTGTATGTGCAAGTACTTTCGCTTTTGTTATGTATTGTGTGTTCTCCTCCCACCTGTGGTGGTGCTGTCACAGGAGATAAACGGTTGGGTGTTCTCGGTTAAGTTTAGCTCTCTTTGTTCAGAACTTTCCAGAACTTCCTTTCCTTCCAATAAAGCACTTCATGTTTGAATCTCTGAGTTCTGAGTCCTAAATTGTGTCTAGGTAGAAAGGTACCGACACAACAAGTGGCAACGAGGAGCGGATGAATCTGTGTACGTTACGGGTGCAGTGAGTAAACAGAAATTTTAATTTGAAACGTGTGATGGCTACTATATTAGGAAACATCGGTGATTTTGATGAAAATATGGAGCAATGGAGCGCTTATACGGAACGTTTTGACTATTTTGTATTGGCGAATGCGGTGGCAAATGAAAAGGTCGTGCCTACCTTTTTGAGTGTAATCGGGCTGAAGACATTCAATTTACTGCGCAGCCTCGTGCAGCCAGATAAGCCAGGAACTAAAACATATAAGCAACTAGTGGAAATTCTTGGAGCACATTTTTCACCAAAAACTCTGGTTATTGCTGAGAGATTTCGATTTCACAAACGGAATCAAGAGGAGGAATCAGTGACGATGTTTATTGCTGCTTTAAAAAGGTTATCAGAACACTGCGAGTTCAAGGAGGTGCTGAAGGATACCATTAGAGACAGACTCGTGTGTGGTCTGCAAAATCCAGCCACACAGAAGCGCCTTCTTACTGAGGACAACCTTACTCTTGAAAAGGCCATTGAAGTTAGTGTCTCCATGGAGATGGCGGAAAAGGAGGCTCACCAGTTGAGTTCAACAGGGAGAGTTCACAAGGTGTCGTCTGAGCCTAAAGGTGCGCGGAACGGCACATGTTACCGTTGCGGGAAAACGGGCCATCACGCTAATGACTGCTGGTGTACGGAGCTGGAATGCCGAAATTGTGGCAAAAAGGGTCACATTGAACGCGCCTGTAGAGGTAAAAAAAGAACAGACAGAGCTGGGAAGCATGGAAGCAAAATGTCTGTATTTGGACAAGAGAGGAAAAAGAGTGTTCATTCAGTGCAGTATGATGGAACAAGCAAAACAGAGGGGAGCGACACCTCTGAGGAGGAAGAGGTGCACATACTGACGGTTGCAGGTGATTCAAATGGCTACTGCATGTCACCACTGGTGGAGGGACAATCAGTGCGGATGGAGGTGGACACAGGCGCGGCTGTGTCCCTTGTTTCAGACACTGTCTACAACAAAATGCTAAAGCATCTTACCCTTCAGCCAACAAACATTGTGTTAAAGACGTATACCGGTGAACCTGTGGCCATGAGAGGCGTCATTGAGGTGACAGTTAAATTGAATGGACAGACTGCAAAACTGCCACTGTATGTGGTAAAGGGAAATTACCCATCGCTACTGGGACGTGCGTGGCTAGAGAAAATCACGCTGGACTGGCCTGCAGTCCGCATGATGTCAAAAGGGGAGTCAGGTCTGACTGCAGTGTTAAACAAACATGCAGAACTCTTCAATGGGGAACTTGGGAGCATGAAAAAGATCAGCGTGAGACTGGACATTAAACCTGACAGCAAGCCGAAGTTTCACAAAGCCCGACCTGTACCCTATGCAATTTGGCCAAAAGTTGAGGCTAACTTGGAGGCCTTAGTCGAGAATGGAGTCCTGGAGCCTGTGAGTGTGAGCAAATGGGCCACACCCATTGTTCCTGTCCTGAAAAAGGATGGATCTGTTCGAATCTGCGGGGATTTTAAAGTGACTATTAACCCGGTGCTGTCTGCGGAACAGTACCATCTTCCCCTCATTGAGGATCTTTTTACGGGCCTGGCCGGAGGGCAAATGTTCAGCAAAATAAACTTATGCCAGGCTTATCTACAAATGCATGTCGATGACAAATCAAAGGAGTTGCTGACAATTGTGACACACAAGGGGCTATACAGGTACTGCTGCCTTCCGTTTGGAATTACGTCGGCCCCTGCTCTATTCCAAAGGGCAATGGATCAGATTTTGAGTGGACTGCCAGGAGTCCAGTGCTACCTGGACGACATCCTTGTCACTGGAACAAATGAGGAGGACCATCTTCTGAACTTGGATGCGACACTACAACGACTGAAAGAGTATGGACTCAGAGTTCGTAAAGACAAATGTGAATTCTTTCAGTCTTCAGTTGAGTACCTGGGGCATGTGATTGACGCTACTGGCCTGCATAAGGCGTCGTCAAAGGTCAAGGCGATCGTGGAGGCCCCAGCACCCCAGAATGTGAGCCAGTTACGTTCATTTCTGGGGCTACTTAACTACTATGGGAAGTTTATTCCAGACTTAGCGACATTGCTGAAGCCGTTACATCAGTTGCTATGTCAAGGCAAAACATGGAAATGGACTGAACTGTGCAACGAAGCTTTCGCCCAAGCAAAGAAAGCATTGCTGAAATCGGAGGTCCTGACACACTTCGACCCAAAGCTACCTGTGCAGCTAGCATGTGATGCATCATCATATGGTGTGGGAGCAGTCATATCCCACATCATGCCTTCGGGTGAAGAGAAACCTATCGCCTTCACATCACGCACTTTGAACAAGGCCGAGAGTAACTATGCGCAGATCGAGCGCGAGGCCTTGGGAATCATTTTTGGAATTCGAAAATTTCATCAGTACCTGTTTGGGAGAAGGTTTACACTCCTGACGGACCACCGTCCATTGACTTCAATCTTCGGGCCCCACACCGGAATTCCGTCTCTCGCTGCAAGCAGGATGCAAAGGTGGGCTTTACTGTTGTCAGGACACACATACGACATCAAATATCGCAAATCAGACTTGCACGGCAACGCAGACGGTCTCTCGAGGCTACCCTTGCCTGTTACTCCCCCAGAGCCTCGTCAGATAGACATCTTCTACTTTAGACAAGTGGAGGGAGCACCTGTCACTGCAGTTCAGGTGCGAAGGTACACCCGCAACGATCCAGTCCTGTCTGAGGTAATGGACGATGTCATTCGAGGGAGAGCTATAGGAGATTCTCCTAGTTTGAAACCTTACGTTTCAAAAAGAAATGAGCTCTCCGTCCAGGCAGGTTGTCTTCTTTGGGGATGCCGTGTCATCATTCCGCTACCTCTGAGGGAACCTATACTGCAACAACTTCATACAGGCCACAGTGGGATGGTTCGGATGAAGGAAATGGCAAGAAGCTACTCTGGTGGCCAGGTCTCGATGGGAATATTGAGGAGAAAGCCAAAACATGTTCCCCATGTCAAAGGATCCGGAATGTTCCACAGCTGGCAACCCTACACCCCTGGGATTGGCCTGCAGAAGTGTGGCAGCGAGTACATGTGGACTTCGCCGGTCCTTTCGAAGAGAAGATGTTTATGGTGGTTGTAGACGCTCGTAGCAAGTGGCCAGAGATCGCTGTGATGAGGTCTACCACGGCAGAGAAAACAATTGAGAAACTTGGTGAGATGTTCAGCCGTTATGGCTCACCGGAACAACTCGTAAGTGACAACGGTCCACAATTTGTATCACAGGAGTTTGCAACCTTCCTGCATGTGAATGGTGTCCAACACATCAGGTCTGCGCCCTATCATCCCTCTACTAATGGCCAGGCAGAAAGGTTTGTGCAAACTTTGAAGCACGCCTTGAAGGCATCGCAAGGTCAGGGCTCAATCCACCAACGTCTGAACAGCTTCCTGTTGTCCTACAGGAACGAGCCGCATGCCACAACCAAAACTCCCCCTGCTTCGCTCATGATGAAGAGGCATTTGCGGACAAGTTTTGACTTACTCAAACCTGCAAGGGCAGAGCAGGTTATCCATCGTCAACAACAAGCTCAAGTTGAAAAGAGAGAGAAAAGAGCCAAGGAGAGACAGTTTCATCCGGGAGAGCACGTCGTAGCTCGAAACTACAACACTGGACCGAAATGGGTTCATGCTATGGTGATTGCGCAGACGGGCCCTGTGTCTTACACGGTTGAGACTGCTGAGGACGTCGTTTGGAGAAGACACACAGATCAACTGTTGCTAGGAGCAGAGACAGCCACAGAGGCTCCAACAGCTGGTTGGCCTGAACTGTTTCCGGATGATATCGCAAACCAGCATCCCTTGCCACAGTGCTCTTCTCCAACACAGGAAGTCAAAGAGACTGTTCCACCTGTGCAAACTCCTGACTTTCAACTGACACAGGCACCTTCTCCATCCAGGCCTGTGTCAATGCCTACTGCTGTGGAAGCCAGCGATGACCGCCGGTATCCTGTCAGGGAGCGGTGGCCTCCAAGACGCTTGGATCTGTAGGCTTAGTGACTTACCCACAAGACTGGGGCAGAATAAACCCCAGGGTAAAGTCAGGGTTTGAGGCAGTCTACCTCTACCCTAGGTTCGTTGAGTGCATTGAAAGTAACTTACCTGTTGAGGAATAATGTGGACCTTCCATTTAAGAGGGGAGGAAATGTTATGTATTGTGTGTTCTCCTCCCACCTGTGGTGGCGCAGTCACAGGAGATAAATGGTTGGGTGTTCTCGGTTAAGTTTAGCTCTCTTTGTTCAGAACTTTCCAGAACTTCCTTTCCTTCCAATAAAGCACTTCATGTTTGAATCTCTGAGTTCTGAGTCCTAAATTGTGTCTAGGTGGAAAGGTACCAACACAACAACTTTCCTATCCCTAAATTCTGCCAGTCTTTCATTGACTCGTAGTTAGCTTGTTCTAGATTCATACACGTCCCATCACCACTGCCATTTCTTCATTAACCAATCAAAGGGGCACTTCAAAAATAGAATGTGTTGGCTTCTGAAACTGAAAAAAAACCCTTTCATTCATCCTTTGGAAATGATGATGGTTACATACGAATATACGAAAACGATGGGCAGGAAAAGACCAGCTGGTCCATCAAGCCTGCCCCACCCTCACGACGCCTTTAGCACCAAGTGGACACTTGGTACCCGCCCCACAGCCATGGAATTTCCTGGGAGAGGAAAAAAAAGGAAAACAAAAGAAGGCCAGCAAGGGAACAAAAAAACACTTACGCCCATATTTTCCGATGCCTACGGGTGAGTACGCATCGGAAATGCTGGTTTCAGGCAGGCCAAGCGCGTGTGCTGAAAACCGACATTTCCAATCTGTTAAGAATGCTCTTGACAGGTCGGACGCCTGCCCTGGAGAAGGACCTCTGCGGGGGGAGAGTTCCGCTTTCTGGAGAACCTCCACCCGCGCAAAACCCTTAGAAATCTTACGCCTGGTAAAAGCAGTAAGGCGTAAGGCCTGCTTTTACCAGCATAAGAGTTGAAAAAAGTTTTTTTTAATTTCACTCATTTATAATTTAAAACTATTTTTAAAAAAGGTAAGTTTATTTTTAGCCGTGTAAAAATCTTTAATAATTTTTTTCAAAACATAAAATTTTTCTTTAAAATATTAATTTATTGTCATTTTAACTCATTTTAAAAACGTGATTTAAAAACAATGGCCCAGTAATTCGGGTCCCAATGCGTGAGTACGGACGGGGTACTCACGCGTGAGCCCGATGGAAGTGCCGGTTTACAGCATGCACAGCGCATGCGCGGAAAACCAGCATTTCCTTTCCTCTGAACCAAGGGGTTCAGAGGTCGAACGCGTGCGCGCAGGAGTCTGTGCGTGCGCGCTGAAATTCCTTTTTTTTTAAGGTTTGCCCGTGTGTGAAGGCCTCAACTTCTTACGAATGAAAAAAGCAGATATAAGGACTTAGTTTTAAAAGGTAAGTGGTCTAATAATTAAAGTTAGAATTTTTTTCCCACAGGTTTATTATTTTTAAAGACTTTACAGTAAGGTAAGTGTATTTTTAGACCCGAATTCGTAAAAAAAAAAATTTTTCATAAATTTGAATAATTGTTTAAAATAGTTTATTACAGTTATTATTAGTTCATTTAATTAGTGGGATTTTTTTAAACTTTTATTTGAAGTTTAAGTACTGTTTTGGGCACCCGGAGTTTTCATGAGTTTGACAGTTCTTACTATCAAACTCATGAATGAACTTTTGCAACCTCCGATTGGTTGCCCAGTGCTCACGTGATCCCAGCCGGCTCATCGAACTAACTACGCCGCAAGCACAGCGCACCGGAAGCTGAACCGGGCCACAGAGAGGAAATGCACGCAGGGCCAGGCTTCAACTGTCGGCGCGCTATGTAAGTGTAGATCGGGGGCTTGCACCCGCGGGAAGCCCCCGACATCAATTTCTGGGCCAATGTATTTAATGTTTTGATGTGTTTTTGGGGTGATCACCATTCATATATTTGACGGGTCTATCTGTCAAAAGTATGCAGGGAGATTCCCTTCTCCTATTGGCTGGCCTGGCCCACGTGATCCCAGGGACGCCTGCGAACTGCCTGCGCCTCTGGGATACGTGGGCCCTGCGCGTTTCGACTTTGGAGAGGCCCAGGAGCGGAAGTTGTCCGGACCTCGGGAGCCCTCAGGTAAGTTTGTAGATTTTTTTCCGATAGGTGGCACCCGCACGCAGGAAGCGTCCGATCGGAAATGACGGGCCCTGGAAAATTCCTGTCCAACTCCCTCAGGCAATCGTGACAGGTCTAGACGATCACATGGACCATGCTTCATAGCACTTGTCGAGAACATTTCTACCTATGCCATCTACATTACTAATACGAGTGAAAATAGCTCATGTTTCCACATACTACTCTCTCATGGGATGAATTTTACATTCAACGACTAACCATCTTGTATCCTTTACTTTATCTCTCGGGTGTATCAAGCGTTTACACTAACAGATGCAAAACCCAAGATGCAAGAACATCAAAAGCGAGTCCTAAATATTAATTTGGGTTATCGCAGCCCCTGCGGAGGTGTGGGACTGGGGGGGAAGAGTGACGCATTTTCGCACTTTGCTGAAAGTCGTGAACTCACAGCCAGAGAAGATAAGAGAGGAAGCAAGAGAAATAGAACAATAAGGCTTTATTGTTAATTAGGTCACTGGAGAATGTGGGGCAAAGGCTGCCTCTGTACAGATTGATCATTTCAAAGGAAAATTGATATTCCAAGTTTGATGAATTGCTGGAATGGAACTGTACAACCAGCATGATAATCATCAGCAACCAAGGGTCCCAAATATTGTCGTCTTTCAGCTGATCTGAAGTCAGAAGCATCTCGAGCTGCCTCTGCTGCTGAAACAGATGCAAATTTGCCAGAAGAAAATTAAGTCAATACAATTCCAATTTGAATGGAAATTAGAAATTACACCAGTCACAGAGCAGAGTGCCTCGTGAGCAGGTCGAAGTATGCCTGTGGTGTGTTGCAATCATTTAGGGGGATCTTATCTGTAAATTAACTTGTTATAATGTGACAAAACTGGTAATGCGGCTTTAACTTGATGTTGCAACTCTATTAAAAGTATTTCATCAATATAGTAAGTGACTCCTTCACTGCAAAAAGCCAGGCTCCCGATGCATTCGACATGTCAATGTGGAGACAAGGATGTCAGAAAGTGAAGAATCGGGTAACGTGGCTGTTCATGTAAACCCTGGTACAAGCACAGGAAGACATAGTTACCAGAGCTCATTAAAAGGAGTCCATTAAGTGATTAAACATTCCTTGTTGCCAGCTGACATCTGTGTTGTCAACAAAACTGTTGCCGTCGCTATCACGGCTAAAAGACAGCAACAGTCAGTCAAACTGTATGACCGAGCAGCTAATAAATTCTCTGTGTCAGCTGTGGCTCAGTGGGTAGCACCCTTGCCTCTGAGTCAGAAGGTTGTGGGTTCAAGTCCCACTCCAGAGACTTGAGCACAAAAATCTAGGCTGACACTCCAATGCAGTACTGAGGAAGCGCTGCACTGTCGGAGGTGCCGTCTTTCGGATGAGACGTTAAACTGAGGCCATGTCTGCCCTCTCAGCTGGACGTAAAAGATCCCATGGCACTATTTTAAAGAAGATCTGGGGAGTTATCCCCGGTGTCCTGGTATCCCTCAATCAACATCGCTAAAATACAGGTCACCTGGTCATTATCACATTGCTGTTTGTGGGAGCTTGCTGTGCACAAATTGGCTGCTGCATTTCCTACATTACAACCGTGACTGTACTTCGCTGGCTGTAAAGTGCTTTGGGAAGTCCTGAGGTTGTGAAAGGTGCTATATAAATGCAAGTATTTCTTTCTTTTTTCTCTCAAACGACCAATTCCTCATCACAACACCATCTGACTGCCTGTTTCCACAAGGTTATGCTGAGGGACGTTACATGGAGCATCTTACACCAGCTGTCTGTCCCAGTAGGGCTCAATGTGCATTTCTGGAACTGTCCCAGGTAAGGGTGGCAGCATAGACCCAGGTGTGGTGCGTGATGCGGGTTATGATAGCGGAACTATTACCACCGGCAGGAGGGTCACTAACCACAGGTTTAAGATGTTTGGTAAAACAGGCAGAGGGGAGACGAGGAGAATTTTTTTTTTAAACGTGAGTTGTGATGATCTGGAATGCGCAGCCTGAATGGGCGGCGGAAGCAGCTTCAATAGTAACTTTCTAAAGGGAATTGGATAAATACTTGAAGAGGAAAAAACTGCAGGTCTATGGTGGAAGAGCGAGGTAGTGGGTCTAATTGAATAACTCTTTCAGAGAGCCGGCACAGGCACAGCCTTATCTGAGGAAGGATGTTCTTGCCATGGAGGGAGAGCAGCGAAGATTCACCAGACTGATACTTGGGATGGCAGGAATGACGTATGAAGAGAAATTGGGTCGATTAGGCTTATATTCGCTAGAGTTTAGAAGAATGAGAGGGGATCTCATTGAAACTTATAAAATTCTAACAGGACTAGACAGACTAGATGCAGGAAGGATATTCCCGATGGCGGGGGAGTCCAGAACCAGGGGTCACAGCCTAAGGATAAGGGGTAAGCCATTTAGGACAGAGATGAGGAGGAATTTCTTCACCCAGAGAGTGGTGAACCTGTGGAATTGTCTACCGCAGAAGGCAGTTGAGGCCAATTCATTAAATATGTTCAAGAAGGAGTTAGATATGTTTCTTGAGGCTAAAGGGACCAAGGGATATGGGGAGAAAGCAGGGACAGGGTACTGAATTTGGATGATCAGCCATGATCTCATTAAATGGCGGAACAGGCTCGAGGGGCTGAATGGCCTACTCCTGCTCCTATCTTCTATGTTTCTATGATGGGCCGAATGGCCTCCTTCTCTGCTGCTGATTCTGTGATTCCCTATTTCAGTGCAACAATGTTAAAATGTCACCCGTGAGGGTCTGATTAGAGCAGAGCCCATTAAAGTGAGGATTCGAAAACACGAAGATGTGTTTGAGCATGTTTATTACTAACTACAAGGGAAGCACCAGAAATGGGCTCTGGCAACACTAGAACAGTACAATAGGCAATCATGAATGTTCACAAGGGGCTAATTACCCTTTGAGCTTTCTGATGAATTGAAAATAAACGGCAAGTTTTGCTGCACAAAGTTCTGCGATAAAAGGATACAGATGAAGCCTACATTCTCCGCACCTGTACAATGTTTTATTGATGACCACATCTTCTCCAAGACTCAGCGATTGAAAGCCCCTCGCTAGCAAAGAGCCAATTTTTTTCAATGCTAAGTATATTTTCTTTTTTAAGATGAACCTACCAGTCAGGCTTTGATATCAATCAATGTTCAGAATCACGACTGACGATGCAGCTGGATGATCAGCTGAAACATCACCGGATTACATCCAGACAACAATTAACACTGCTTGATAATATACACCAAGGAAAACAGCAGCCTCTTATAGTTATCTATTGAAACAGGGGCGATTTTAACCCGACTCGCTCAGCAGAAGCCTGGCGGGTGGGCAGTTAAAATCGCTCTGGGCTTTTACCTGTCCGAAAGCCGCCATGATCGCAACTTCTGCAATTTTAACCTGCTCTTCTGAGTGGGCAGCCAGGACAGGTGCCCGGAGCCAACAGGGTCCTTCTTCACATATACATGTCGCGGGCCCGATGACATCATTGAGACCCGACTGTAATTGTAACTCAGGCCTGAGCAGGGAGTCCACCTGGAGTTAAAATCGGGGGTAAATTTACATAGAATTTACGGCACAGAAACAGGCCATTCGGCCCAACTGGTCTATGCCAGTGTTTACACGCCTCCTCCCACCCTACCTCATCTATCTCTATCAGCATAACCTTCTATTCCTTTCTCCATCATGCGCCTATGTACTTTCCCCTGAAATGCATCTGTGCTATTTGCCTCTACTACTCCTTGTGGTAGTGAGTTCCACATTCTCACCATTCTCTGGGCAAAGAGGTTTCTCTTGAATTCCCGATTGGATTTATTAGTGACTATCTTATATTTGGCAGGGGCAGAACCCTGATTTGAGATCTTCAAACAGGGAATCGTGGGAAAGATGGGCAGGGATTTGAGAGGCGACAACATGTTCAAAGACTTTGGGGAGGAAAAGGACTTTAGGGGGTATGGTTGCTGACGTAAGAAAACTACGAGGCACTTGGTCTGAGTGTTAAACAAGGCTTTAATCAACTGGTTTTCAACATGGAGATCTAGTTGTGTCCTTCACTAGTTCCTGTTAAAGAACGTCCTGAGCAAGCTGGGCCCGTGCCCGAGTATTTATACTCTCCCTGGACAGCGCCACCAGCAGGCCGCCCAGTATCATTTCATAAGCATTTCCACATGAATGTCAGTAGCATAGTGATTATGTTACTGGGCTAGTAATCCAGAGGCCTGGACTAATGATCCGGTCATATGTCCCACCACGGCAGCTGGGGAATTCAAATTCAGTTAATTAAATAAATCTGTAATTAAAAAGCTAGTATCAGTAATGGGGACCATGAAACTACCGGATTGTCATAAAAACCTAACTGGTTCACTAATGTCATTTAGGGAAGGAAATCTGCCGTCATTACCCGGTCTGGCCGATATGTGACTTCAGACCCCACAGCAGTGTGGTTGACTCTTAACTGCCCTCTGAAATGGCCTAGCAAGCCATTCAGTTGTATTTAAGAATGCAGCTCACCACCACCTTCTCAAGGGCAATTTGGGATGGGCATTAAATGCTGGCCTTGCCAGCGACGCCCACATCCCGTGAATGAATTTTTTAAAAAGGAGGTTGGAGATGGGGCGGTAGTTTGCAAGGATAGAGGGGTTGAGGGTGGGTTTTTTTGAGGGGGAAGGATTGATGTCACCAGTTTTGAAAGTGTGAGGGACATTACCTGAGGTGAGGGAGCCATTTAGATATCAGAATGAAACTATGCGCCAAAGAGGCCGGATAAATACACAAAGATCGAACTGGTTTCCGCCCATTCTTCATGTCCGTTATGCTGCATGAACTTGTGCATAGGATCATAGAAGAAAACCATTCGGCCCATCATTTCTGTGCCGGCCGAAAAAGAGCTATCCAGCCTAATCCCGCTTTCCAGCTCTTGGTCCGTAGCCCTGTAGATTGCAGCACTTCAGGTGCATGTCCAAGTGCTTTTTAAATGCGACATGGGTTTCTGCCTCTACCACCCTTTCAGGCAGTGAGTTCCAGACCCCCACCACCCTCTGGGTGAAAAAAATTCTCCTCAGCCCCACTCTAACCCTTCTACCAAGGTGCACTACCAAGGCGCACCAAGGACCGAGAAAAAAATCAGTTCTACATATTTATAAATAGAAATAATGGTGACAGCTTTTCAAAGTAAGCATCCTCTCCCTTCCATTATCACTTAGCCTCTTTAGTATGTATGAGGGGAAGGTTTACTTTGAGAGATGTGCACAGGAGAGCCATGGCCAACATTCCCACCAATAAACAAGCTCATTTATTTACAGTTCATCCTAATGGCCTAATTTAATACCTCGTTATTCATTATCTACAAGAGTGTATTTAGTGGAGTTCCTTTTACTGTAAAGGTGTTGATTTGGCCTTACTGTTATTATATCCTTTGTTGAGTAAACATGTATTGATATGGTAAGATAGCAAAATACTGCAGATGCTGGAAATCCGAAATAACAACAGGAAATGCTGGAAAAACTCAGCAGGCCAGGCAACATCTGTGGAGAGAAAATAGAGTCGACGTTTCGGGTGAACCCTTTTTCAAAACTGGAAACGAAATGTAATAGATCGAAAGGCAAGGCTGCGAGAGAACAAAAGAAGTGAAGAGACATTAAGAGGTATTCAAAACGAGACGAGATGGGGATAGGACAAGTGGAGACAAAGGATGGCTCTAGATTAGGTGTGAAGCGTTCTGGCAGAATGAGAGACAGCTGCCATGTGGGAGAAAAAAAAAGGGGGGGGAAAGGCCAAAACAAAGGTGTGGATAAAAAATATAAGTAAAAATGTAATAGGGGCTGAGGTTATGATCTGAAATTGTTGAACTCGATATTGAGTCCGGAAGGCTGTAAAGTGCCTAATCGGAAGATGAGGTGCTGTTCCTCGAGTTTACGTTGAGCTTCCGTGGAACAATGCAAGAGGCCAAGGGCGGTGAGGTCCGAGTGGAAATGGGGCGGTGAATTAAAATGACGGGCGACCGGAAGCTCAGGGTCACCCTTACGGACTGAACGGAGGTGTTCCGCAAAGCGGTCACCCAATCTGCGTTTGGTGATTGGGGAGACCAAACGCAGATTGGGTGACTGCTTTACGGAACACCTCCATTCAGTCCGTAAGGGTGACCCCGAGCTTCCGGTCGCCCATCATTTTAATTCACCGCCCCATTCCCACTCGAACCTCACCGTCCTTGGCCTCTTGCATTGTTCCACGGAAGCTCAACGTAAGCTCGAGAAACAGCACCTCATCTTCCGATTAGGCACTTTGCAGCCTTCCGGACTCAATATCGAGTTCAACAATTTCAGATCATAGCCTCGGCCCCTATTACATTTTTACTTATATTTTTTATCTACACCTTTGTTTTGGTTTCCCCCCCCCCCGCCTTTCCTTTTTTTCCTCTCTCCCACATGGCAGCTGTCTCCCATTCTGCCAGCGCATTTCACACCTAATCTAGAGCCGTCCTTTGTCTCCACTAGTGCTATCACCATCTCGTCTTGTTTTGAATACCTCTTAATGTCTCTTCTTCTCTTTTGTTCTCTCCCAGCCTGGCCTCTTAATCTATTTCATTCCCTGTGCCTCTTTAGTCTTGATAAAGGGTTTTGACCCGAAACGTTGACTCTAATTTCTCTCCACGGATGTTGCCTGGCCTGCTGAGTTTTTCCAGCATTTTCTGTTGTTATTATTGATATGGTAACAAAGTTTCTGATTGACTCTCAAAGGAGCATTAAAATTAACACACAACTGACAAAGGGTTCGCTCCGAATGTTAACTTGCCTTTCCTCTTTCCAAATGTTGACTGGACCTGTTCTACCTTTCCATCATTGTCTGTTGTTTGTCTTCTTAAAGTCAGACATAATTCAGTCTCCATTTTAAAATCATACCTGCTGTTAGAATAAAATTTTGCTGGACAAGATTTTGCTGGAAAAGACACAAACAACAAATTCGCTGACTGGGACTAATTGAATCACTACACAGTGAGACATGCCACGCTTATGCATGGCTGGAACAAAGTTCGTCTCGTGTCCTGACTGGGACTAATTGGATCACTGAGGACTAACAAGGTTCACTGGTATCCTATCATGGAACTAATCACTTGTATCCTATCATCAAACTAATCACTTGTATCCTATTATCGAACTAATCACATTCCACCGGGGAACAAGACGGAACGAAGACCTGAAGAGGCAGAATTGGCAACACAAGTGTGTAAACTCCTGACTGGAGGAAAATAACGATATGCGCTAATAAACAAATTGATTGGATGAATGTAAATGATCTAAAACCAACTTCTTGGAATTGTATATAAGCTCAGCACGTACTACAATCGGGGAGAAGGTGCTCTCGCAGACCGCGTGGTTGCAGACTCTTCTCCCAGAGCTCTGTCATTTAATAAAGTTGTCTCTCTTACTCAAAGTCTAGTTTCTGAGGAATCATTTTTCCTACAACACCTGCTATCCTTATTTTTACATATTACTCTGAATTTATAATGTTATTTAGAGTATATTTATTTTGCCCCTCTCTATCTCCTCCAATAAAAGGCGAAGAGTTACGAAGGTGACTAAAGGTTTTTATTGACTAAATAACAGAGCCCACTCTCGTGGGTGATCCGATCCAAGCAGGAGGAATACCAGTCAGTCGCTCACCTTTATACCTGGCCTGGTGGGTGGAGCCAAGGCGGAGTCGGCGGTGGTCATCCCAGGTATAGCAGTGTGGCAAGAGGCGACCTCGTACCGTGATACAATAGTGGTCAGTGATACAGTTATAACGAACAGTGGTGAACAGTGCTAACTACTAACAGTGATACGATAGTGAACGTGGTTTACCACATTCACCCCTTGTTTAGAATTAAGTCCGGCGGGGTGAAGTGTACTACCAATTCTGGTAGGTCAGTCTGTCCGGAGGCTTCGTAAGCCTCTCCGATCGCCGCAGCGGTGGTGTTGCCTTATCCGGTGCTGGTGCCTTATCCGGTGTTGATGCTGGTGTTTGCGTGGTCGGCGAGGGCTCGTGGGGTTCCGGCATGCCGTCTACCTGGGCTGGGGTTGGGGGGGGTGGTGGCGGTGTTTCCGGATCGGCTGAGGGTGCGAGGTCTCGTAGGGAGACAGTGTCCTCCCGCCCGTCTGGGTACGCCACGTAGGCGTACTGGGGGTTGGCGTGCAGGAGGTTCACCCTCTCGACCAGGGGGTCCGTTTTATGGGCCCTCACGTGTTTCCGCAGCCAGACCGGCCCCGGGGCGGTCAGCCAGGTTGGTAGAGTGGTTCCCGTAGTCGACTTCCTGGGGAAAACGAACATTCGTTCATGGGGGGTGGTGTTAGTGGCCGTGCAAAGTAATGACCGGATGGAGTGCAGCGCTGTCGGGAGGACTTCTTGCCAGCGGGAGGTTGGGAGGCCCTTAGACTTTAAGGCTAAGAGGACGGCCTTCCATACCGTCGCGTTCTCTCTTTCCACCTGACCGTTACCTCTGGGGTTGTAGCTGGTGGTCCTGCTTGCTGCAATACCTCTCTCTAGGAGGAATTGCCGGAGTTCCTCGCTCATGAAGGAGGAGCCCCGGTCGCTGTGTATATAGTTCGGGAACCCGAACAAGGCGAAGAGGGCATTCAGGCACTTGATGACCGTGCTACTGGTCATGTCGGGGCAGGGGAAGGCAAAGGGGAAACGGGAGTACTCATCAACGATGTTGAGGAAGTACACATTACGGTCAGAGGACGGGAGGGGCCCCTTAAAGTCGATGCTCAGGCGCTCGAAGGGGCGGGTGGCCTTGATCAGGCTTGCTCGGTCCGGCCTATAGAAGTGCGGTTTGCACTCCGCACAGGTCTGGCAGTTCCTGGTCATGGTCCTGACCTCCTCGATGGAGTAGGTCAGGTTGCGGGCCTTAATGAAATGGTAGAGTCTGGTGACTCCGGGGTGGCAGAGCTGGTCGTGGAGGGTCTGAAGCCTATCGATATGCGCGCTGGCGCATGTCATTCGTGAAAGGGCATCAGGGGATTCGTTCAGCTTGCCTGGCCGGTACAAGATCTCATAATCGTAGGTGGAGAGCTCGATTCTCCATCTCAAAATCTTGTCATTCTTGATTTTGCCCTTCAGCTTGTTATTAAACATGAAAGCCACCGAACGCTGGTCGGTGAGGAGGGTAAATCGTTTGCCTGCCAGGTAGTGCCTCCAGCGCCGTACTGCCTCCACGATCGCCTGGGCCTCTTTCTCGACCGACGAATGTCGGATCTCGGGGCCCTGTAGGGTCCTTGAGAAGAAGGCCACTGGCCTCCCCTCCTGGTTTAGGGTGGCGGCTAAGGCGAAGTCGGATGCGTCGCTCTCCACCTGGAAGGGGATGGACTCGTCCACTGCGTGCATCGTGGCCTTGGCTATGTCTCCCTTAATGAGGGAGAAGGCCGCGCACGCCTCCTCCGTGAGGGGGGAGGAAGTGGCTTTCAGGAGGGGTCTGGCTTTGTCCGCGTAATTGGGTACCCATTGGGCATAGTAGGCGAAAAGCCCCAGGGTTCTCCTAAGTGCTTTAGGGCAGTGGGGGAGGGGTAGCTCCATGAGGGGGCGCATTCTTTCTGGGTCGGGGCCGATGATTCCGTTCTCCACTACGCAGCCGAGGATGGCAAGGCGTGTGGTGTTAAACACGCATTTCTCCTTATTGTAGGTGAGGTTCAGCCGTTGGGCCGTACGGAGGAATTTCTCCAGATTCGCGTCATGTTCCTGCCGGTCGCGGCCGCAGATAGTGACGTTATCTAGGTAGGGGAATGTAGCCTGCAGTTCGTTCTGGTCAACCATCTGGTCCATCTCCCTTTGGAAGACCGAGACCCCATTAGTGACACCGAAGGGGACCCTAAGGAAGTGGTATAGGCGCCCATTCGCCTCGAAGGCGGTATACTGGCGGTCCTCAGGGTGGATAGGGAGTTGGTGGTAGGCCGACTTCAGGTCGATGGTCGAGAATACTTTATACTGTGCAATCTGATTGACCATGTCAGATATGCGGGGGAGGGGGTATGCGTCCAGCTGGGTATATCTGTTTATGGTCTGGCTGTAGTCGATGACCAGGCGGTTTTTATCGCCGGTCTTTACGACTACGACCTGGGCACGCCAGGGGCTGCTGCTCCCCTCGATAATGCCCTCTTTCAGGAGGCGCCGCACCTCAGAGCTAATGAAGGCTCTGTCCCCGGCGCTATACCGCCTGCTCTTGGTAGCGACGGGTTTGCAGTCAGGGGTAAGGTTAGCAAACAGAGAGGGTGGCGGGACCTTGAGGGTGGAGAGGCTGCAGGTGTTACGCGGTGGGCGGTTTAACGTTTGCTGGTTGTTGACTGTGAGTGGGGGGAGGGGTCCACCGTATGCTAGGGTTACGCTTTGGAGGTGGGATTGGAAGTCCAGCCCTAGTAGGACGGCAGCGCAGAGATGGGGGAGGACGAGGAGTTTAAAGTTTTTATACTCCGTGCCCTTAACCGACAGGGTCACGACACAGTAGCCGCTGATGTCCGTGGCGTGGGACCTCGATGCCATCGAGATTCGGCTGCGCGTTGGTAGGACAGAGAGGGAGTAGTGGCTCACCGTGTCTGGGTGGATGAAGCTCTCCGTGCTTCCGCTGTCGAACAGGCAGGTCGTGGCGTGGCCGTTCACTTTGATGTCCATCATTGACTTGGACAGATGGTGCGGGCGGGCTTGGTCCAGGGTGACGGAAGCTAGTGTGTAGCTGAGCGAGTCGTTGTCATCTGCGGGCGAGGCGGTCGGGCGTGGTGAGTAAAATGGCGTCTCCCACGAGGTAGGGCAAAATGACGGAGAAGATGGCTGCCCCCGTAGCTCACATGAGGCACTATTGGGGTCGGTTGCCTTAATCAAAGATGGCCGCCCCCATGACTCATGTGTGGGGATGCTGGCCTCAGTTGCCCTAAACAAAGATGGCCACCCCCATGACTCATGTGTGGGGATGCTGGCCTCAGTTGCCCTAAACGAAGATGGCCGCCCCCATAGTTCGCATGCGGCACTGCTGGCCTCTGAGGATCCGCTCCTGCAGGCCTTGGAGAAGTGGCCTTTCTTCAGGCAGGTTCTGCATGTGGAGTTCTTGGCTGGGCAGCGCGACCTCGGGTGCTTCTCCTGGCCACAAAAAAAACAGCCGGCGGCCCGATCGCGGATGCCCGATGTCGGGGCCGGTGCCGGGGGTGGCGGGGCCGGTCGGGTCCGGGACGCCGACGCAGAGGTAGGTCCCGGGGGCGGCGCTGGGAAGGGTGCTGTGGTAGGGGTCGGGCCCGAGTCCCAGGGTCGCGAGCAGTACCTGGTGAATGCTTCCTGATCTTGGTGGGCCACTTCCAGGGAGATAGCGAGGGCTTCAGCTTTTTCCATGCTGAGGTCTTTAGCTTCCAGCAGTCTTTGCCGTGAGTACTCGGACCGTAGGCCTTTCAGGAATGCGTCGCGGATATTATCTTCAGTATTTTCGGCTGCCGACACCGATTTAAAGTCACAGTTCCTGGCGAGTGCATATAGCGCCTGTGAGAATTCGGCTACTGATTCTCCTGGCTGTTGCGGCCGTGATCTTAGGAGGTGCCTAGCGTACATGTAGTTTACCGGGGTCCGGTACTTCTGTTTCAGCAGGTTGATGGCGGTCTCGTAGGTAGTCATGTCCTCGATGAGAGTGTATACTCTCGGGCTCAGTTGCGCCTGCAGGACACTTAGTTTGGATGCCTGAGGGACGCTGGATTCTCTCAGGTATGATTCGAAGCAGACCAGCCAGTGTTTAAAGTCTGCGGCTGAGTTTGCTGCTCGTGGGTTCAGGTCCAGGTACGGCGGTCTGAGGGCTCGCAGCCAAGCTGGCTGGTGTGGCTGTGCTCCTGGGAGCTGCGCTGGTGGCTCCTCCGCCGGTTGTGACTCGTTGTCGGACATCATTAAATTTAGTCAATAAAATTGATATACCTATCAATTCCTCCAATAAAAGGCGAAGAGTTACGAAGGTGACTAAAGGTTTTTATTGACTAAATAACAGAGCCCACTCTCGTGGGTGATCCGATCCAAGCAGGAGGAATACCAGTCAGTCGCTCACCTTTATACCTGGCCTGGTGGGTGGAGCCAAGGCGGAGTCGGCGGTGGTCATCCCAGGTATAGCAGTGTGGCAAGAGGCGACCTCGTACCGTGATACAATAGTGGTCAGTGATACAGTTATAACGAACAGTGGTGAACAGTGCTAACTACTAACAGTGATACGATAGTGAACGTGGTTTACCACACTGGCCTGCTGAGTTTTTCCAGCATTTTCTGTTGTTATTATTGATATGGTAACAAAGTTTCTGATTGACTCTCAAAGGAGCATTAAAATTAACACACAACTGACAAAGGGTTCGCTCCGAATGTTAACTTGCCTTTCCTCTTTCCAAATGTTGACTGGACCTGTTCTACCTTTCCATCATTGTCTGTTGTTTGTCTTCTTAAAGTCAGACATAATTCAGTCTCCATTTTAAAATCATACCTGCTGTTAGAATAAAATTTTGCTGGACAAGATTTTGCTGGAAAAGACACAAACAACAAATTCGCTGACTGGGACTAATTGAATCACTACACAGTGAGACATGCCACGCTTATGCATGGCTGGAACAAAGTTCGTCTCGTGTCCTGACTGGGACTAATTGGATCACTGAGGACTAACAAGGTTCACTGGTATCCTATCATGGAACTAATCACTTGTATCCTATCATCAAACTAATCACTTGTATCCTATTATCGAACTAATCACATTCCACCGGGGAACAAGACGGAACGAAGACCTGAAGAGGCAGAATTGGCAACACAAGTGTGTAAACTCCTGACTGGAGGAAAATAACGATATGCGCTAATAAACAAATTGATTGGATGAATGTAAATGATCTAAAACCAACTTCTTGGAATTGTATATAAGCTCAGCACGTACTACAATCGGGGAGAAGGTGCTCTCGCAGACCGCGTGGTTGCAGACTCTTCTCCCAGAGCTCTGTCATTTAATAAAGTTGTCTCTCTTACTCAAAGTCTAGTTTCTGAGGAATCATTTTTCCTACAACACCTGCTATCCTTATTTTTACATATTACTCTGAATTTATAATGTTATTTAGAGTATATTTATTTTGCCCCTCTCTATCTCTGTAACCTCCTTCAGCACGAAAACCCCACCAAGAACTCTGCATTCCTCCAATTCTGGCCACTTGTGCATCGCCGACTCGGTGGCCTTGCCTTCAGACATCTCGGCTCTAAGCTCTGAAGTTACCTCCCTAAGCCTCTTCACCTCTCTCTCCTCCTTTAGGACCCTCCTTCAAACTAACCTCTTTGACCAAGCTCTTAGTCACCTCTCCTAACAGCTCCTTCTTTGGTTCAATGTCAATTGTTTGTCTGATAACGCTCCTGTGAAGCGCCTTGGGACATTTTACTACATTGAAGGCGCTCTATAAATGCAAGTCGCTGAGCACTGGCAACTTTAGTTTTCCCTAAAATTTCTGGTTTTCTTTCCCCTGTTCAAAGTACTGACTCCATCCTAGGCTGAGGCTCTACGAGCACAAGGCTCTCTTGCATTTATATAGCGCCTTTCCTGACCTCTGCACGTCCCAAAACACTTTACAGCCAATGAGGTCATTTTGAAATGTAGTCACTGTTGTCATGTAGAAAATGTTGCATCCAATTTATGCACAGCAACATCGCACAAACAGCACTGTGATAATGACCAGATAATCTGTTTCTTTAGTGATGTGTGTTGAGGAATAAATATTGTACAGAACACCTGGGAGAACTCCCCTACTCTTTGAATAGTGCCATGGGATCTTTTACGTACGTCTGAGAGAGCTCAGTTTAACATCTCATCCGAAAGACGGCAACACCAACAGTGCAGCACCCCCTCAGCACTGCACTGGGACTGTCAGCTTAGATTTTTATGCTTGTGTCTCTGGAGTGGGACTTGAACCTGCAACCTTCTGGCTCAGAGCCACAGCTGACACCTTGTCTAAGTTGTAATTATTCATGTGTGAGCCTGGGCAATGTGTCTCAGAAGGCTATTCAACTGTAGAGAGGGTCAAGTGTGACCCCATCCTCACCCTAAATCCACTTACAAGTCCTTTCGATAGGGAACCACCGGACATAAATCTGCAGCGGAAGCCAGGGCAGAGGAGGTTTACCAGGGATGATACCAGGGATGAGGGACTTCACTTATGTGGAGAAACTAGAGAAGTTGGGATTGTTCTCCTTTAAAGCAAAGAAGGTTAAGGAGAGATTTAATAGAGGCGTTCAAAATTATGAAGGATTATGATAGAGTAGACAGAGATAAACTGTCTCCACTGACAGGAGGGTCAGTAGCCAGAGGACACAGATTTAAGATAATTGGCAAAAAGCAAGGTGGGGAGATGAGGAGGATTTTTTTTTTTTGCTCAGCGAGTTGTTGTGATCTGGAACGCGCTGCCTGAAAGGACGGTGGAAGCAGATTCAACAGTAACTTTCAAAAGGGAACCGAATAATTAATTCAAACTGAAAAAATGCAGAGGCTATGGTAAAATAGCATGGTAATGAGACTAATTGGACCGCCCTTTCAAAGAGCCGGCACAGCCACTCCGAGTGACCTCCTTGTGTGCTGTGTGATTCTGTGATCCCCCCTTACCTAACCCGGGGCTGCCTGAGCCAGCTTTAGCAGCCTTCTCCCTGCCATGATCAGCAACCTTGGCACAGGCTGGGGGCCGGGGCAGGGGGTGGTGTGTGGGGGGGAGGTGGGTGTGGCGGGGGGGTGGGTGGGTGGAGAGGGGGCGCGCGCTTTGAACCTGGAAACCTCCACTATGCACTAGATAACCTCGCTGAGCCTACAGCAGAGTCCTGAAGACATATTTTATTTTTAAAGCAGCTCCATCTCATAGTGATTAAGCATTTTACATTAAATTAAATATTTTAATTTGCATTTGCATCAGCCTTTAACATGGAGTTATTGAAAAAGCTAAAAGGTCCATTAATTTTAATGAAGGAATATGAAAAGCATGTTTCAGTAAATATAATGATTGCAAATTTGTAAAATTTATGACAGAGAATTTTAACAGCCTCTTACTTAACTTGATATTTCAAGTATAATTAAATTAGCCGATCTCCTGCGCTGTTGCGCACAGTGCATCGGAAGGTTATGCAGCTGCTCAGGTGGGAGAGGGCTACTTACCTCCATCAAAGGGATTTGGAAAGATGTTTGTGAGAGATCTGTTAAAAGGCCGTGAGGTAGGTGCTTCTTGACTGGTGATTGGAAAATGAATACTGCGTTTTCCTTGGTCTCCAATCCCATCGGAACACAAGCCCGTCTCCGCCGCCTGCCTCAGCTCATCCACTGCTGAAACCCTCATCCACGGCTTTGTTCCCTCCAGACACAACGGTTCAAATGTTCTCTATGGACGTCCAATCCCTCTACACCTCCACCCCCCACCAGGATGGCCTGAGGGCGCTCCGCTTCTTCCTTGAACAGAGGCCCAACCAGCCCCCATCCACCACTACCCTCCTCCGCCTGGCTGAACTTGTTCTCACATTGAACAACTTCTCCTTTGACTCCACTCACCTCCTCCAAATTAAAGGTATTGCTGTGGGAACCCGCATGGGTCCTAGCTATGCCTGCCTTTTCGTGGGATATGTGGAACGTTCTTTGTTACAGTCCTACTCAGGTCTCCTCCCTCACCTCTTTTTCCGCTACATTGATGACAGTATCGGTGCCGTTTCTTGCTCTCGCCCTGAACAAGACAATTTCATTCACTTTGCTTCCAATTTCCACCCTTCCCTCACCTTCACATGGTCCATCTCCGACTCTTCCCTTCCCTTCCTCGACTTCTCCGTCTCCATCTCTGGGGATAGGTTATTGACAAGCATTCACTACAAGCCCACTGACTCCCACAGCTACCTGGACTACACTTCCTCCCACCCCGCCTCCTGTAAGGACCCTATTCCATTCTCCCAGTTTCTCTGTCTCCACCGCATCTGCTCTGACGATGCCACCTTCCATACCAGTGCATCCGACATCTCTTCCTTTTTCCTCAACCGAGGATTCCCCTCTACCGTGGTTGACACGACCCTTGACCGTGTCCGTTCTATCTCCCGCACTTCTGCTCTCACCTCCCTCCTGAAACCACGATAGGGTTCCCCTTGTCCTCACCTTTCACCCTGCCAGCCTTCACATTCAACGGATCATCCTGCGCCATTTCCACGACCTCCACTGTGATCCCACCACCAAACACATCTTACCCTCCCCTTTCAGCATTCCGAAAGGACCACTCCCTCCGCGACACCCTAGTCCACTCCTCTATCACCCTCAACACCCCTTTCCCTTTGCCCAGCCCCTTCTCGTGCAAGCGCAGGAGATGCAACACATGCCCTTATAGCTCCACCCTTCCCACTGTCCAGGGCCCCAAACACTCCTTCCAGGTGAAACAGCGATTTACTTGTACTTCTTGCAATCTAGTATACTGTATTCGCTGCTCACGATGCGGTCTCCTCTACACTGAGGAGAACAAACGCAGATTGGGTGACCGCTTTGCGGAACACCTCCGTTCAGTCCGTAAAGTTGACCCTGAGCTTCCGGTCACCTGTCACTTTAATTCTCCACTCCATTCCCACTCAGACCTCACCGTCCTCGGTCTTTTACACAGTTCCAATGAAGCTCAACGTAAGCTTCAGGAACATAAGAAATAGGAGCAGGAGTAGGCCATACGGCCCCTCGGGCCTGCCCCGCCATTCAATAGGATCATGGCTGATCTGAATCTAGACTCACGTCCACTTCCCTGCCCTCTCCCCGTAACCCCTAATTCCCTTATCTGCTAGGAAAATGTCTATCTCCATTTTAAATTTATTTAATGTTGCAGCTTCCACAGCTCTCTGGGGTAGCAAATTCCATAGGTTTACTACCCTCTGAGTGAAGAAGTTTCTCCTCATCTCAGTTTTGAAAGGGCAGCCCCTTATTCTAAGATTATGCCCCCTAGTTCTAATTCGATTAGGCACTTTACAGCCTTCTGGACTCAACATAGAGTTCAACAATTTCAGACAATATTCTCTGCCCCTATTTTTTTTTTCCATTTATTTTATTTTTTTCTCTCTCCCACATGGCAGCTGTCTTTCATTCTGCCAGTGCCATTTACACTTCTCTAGAGCCAGCTTTTGTTTCTTAACTTGTCCCATTATCTCCTTTTGCCTTGCACCATCTCTTAATCTCTCTTAATGTCTCTTAATCTCTCCGGCCTTCCACCCTATCACAGACCTTCACTTTTGTTCTTTCCTCCCCTCCCCCCTTTCCCTGCCCCTACACTTGCTTAAAAACCTGTTCCATCTCCAGCTTTTTCCAGTTCGGACGAAGGGTCATCGACCTGAAACGTTAACTCTGTTTCTCTCTCCACTCATGCTGTCCGACCCGCTGAGTATTTCCAGCGTTTTCTGTTTTTATTTCAGATTTCCAGCATCCGTAGTATTTTATTTTTGTATTCCAACGCTCTCCTGGCTGGCCTCCCTTCTTCCACCCTCCGTAAACTCGCACCAAGTCCCGTTCACCCATCACTCCTTGTGCTCGCTGATCTACATTGGCTCCCGGTCCGGCAACTTCGATTTAAAAATTCTCATTCTTGCGTTCCCACCAAGGCTTCCGCCCTCCCTATGGCTCTAACCTTCACCAGCTCTACAACCCTCTAAGATCTCTGCGCTCCTCCAATTCTGGCATCTTGCACATCCCAGTTTTTAGTGCTCCTCCATTGGTGTCCGTGCCTTCAGCTGCCTGGGCTCTAAGCTCAGGAATTCGCTCTGTATTCCTCTCTGCATCCCCACCTCACGCTCCTCCTTTTAAGACACTCCTTTAAACCTCCCTCTTTGACCAAGCTTTTGGTCATCTGTTCTAATATCTCCTCCTGTGGCTTGGTGTCAAATCTTGTTTGATAATCGCTCCCGTGAAGCGCCCGGATGTTTTACTACATTAGTGGCGGAATATAAATGCAAGTTGTTGTTGAAGCTGCCCGTGAACACCTGCACGTCTCAACACCAGAAACCAGCAGCCCAGCCTTCTCTGTTGCGATAGGTATTAGTGGGTGCG
Source organism: Somniosus microcephalus (assembly GCF_052327205.1). NCBI lineage: Eukaryota > Metazoa > Chordata > Chondrichthyes > Squaliformes > Somniosidae > Somniosus > Somniosus microcephalus. The sequence continues at coordinate 268,216,507 of NC_140992.1, read as the reverse complement.
GGGTGTGTGGGTGTGGGGGTTGGTATGCAGGGGGTGCGGAGGGACCATGAATGTTCTTGGTGCCGAAGGTCCCAATAATTCTTAATCGGCTTTGAGGTCAGAAACCTTATTTCCAGTAGAACGTTCACAGCTTACTGGCGAATCCAAGATGGCGACCAAAGTATTTTCAAAACATATCTTGAGTTCACTTTCTCCTGTTGTTAATGGCTTGCTTCATTCTAGAATACTTGCATTCATACCTCCATAACAGGTTTGTGCCGGAGTTTATCAATCCACTTTTCTGGCCTTCAATTGACATCAGAAGAAAAAAATTAAATGAGTTAATCATAGAATCTTACGGCACAGAAGGAGGCCATTCGGCCCATCATGTCTGTGCTTTAGAAAGCTTGAAAGGACAAAAATTCATTTGGCCAATCAAGCCCGCTTTTCCCACAGTCCATGACCTCTATATTGTCTTTTTAACTCCCAAATCAATCAAACTTATCTATTAGTATTTCTACAACTCTCAATTCATTTAATGCAGAGAGCTCAATGACTATCTGGTCAGATATTGAATTGAGGAGTCTCAGTACTGTAAAGGTAAAGATGATTGAACGCTGTGTAGAACATAATGGGGGAGAAATTCAGTACCGCCCTGTTTGGGGCGCAATTATTGGCTGGGCGCAAAGTTTAGCGTCTGCCGCTAATTATTGCCTCCAACTGCAAACTTGGCTTCTATCACCCCTGGAGGTGATTTGAGTGCTAACTCAGGCGCTACACACCTCTCTTAAGTCGCTAACACCGAGGAGCGAGGTGCTACCTCAGAGCGCTGGCGAAGCTCATGTGATGTCAGTCAGCAATGGAACACAGACACACTGGCGCCAGCCAGTTCTTAAAGGGGAGGGTCGATCTTGCTCTCCAGCCTTGAATCTCAGCCTGGAGAGACCTGCACATCAAAATAGCTGGAAAGAACAATGGAGAGGCCCAGGGAAAGAGCACAGAGTGCAGCCCCCATAGTCTCTTCTAAATCGATGCAAGGAAGGTCAAATCAAAATGAACCTGCAAAGTGGTGCTCAGTACCCAAAACTCCTTCACACAGCGTTGAATCTCTCCAGAAGTCGCTCTCTCTCAGAACGCGTGGTGCAAAAATGTCGCCGACAAAAAAAGGCAGGAAGCAGCCGCCTTTAAATAGCGCTCCTCCAGTCCCCTCCCAACTGCAAATGCTCCCCTCTACCTGTCGTTGCTAGCGGCAGGTGGAACGGAAGGGGGTGCCACTCAATATCCGGTCCGCGGCACTACTGGGGCGCTGCACGCTCGACTGACGTCACGATCCGCGGGCGCAGGAGATCGTGGCGGTAGTGTTTAGCGCCACCATAAAATGTCTGGTCAATTTCACGAGCGGCGCAAACATCGCCGCGCCTGGGCACTAGTTGCTTTGTGCCCCGTTAGCGCCATCCTAGGGCGCTAACGGGAGGCGCTAATCAACCAAATTTTTCCTCCAATGACTCTTGATTTGTCGGGGATGTTGCAAATATCATACTAACATCAGCAACTGGTCAAACGTTTATAGTATGTAGAGTGTAATATTAGATAGATATTCTGCAAAGTTCTGTAAAAGCTTCTACAAATATGTAAAAAGAAAAAGATTAGTGAAGACAAATGTAAGCCCCTTACAGTCAGAGATGGGAGAATTTATAATGGGAAACAAGGAAACAGCAGAGCAATTAAACAAATACTTTGGTTCTGTCTTCACGGAAGAGGACACAAATAACTTCCCAAAAATGCTAGGGAACCAAGGGTCTAGTGAGAAGGAGGAATTAAAGAAAATTAGTATTAGTAAAAAAATATTGCTGGAGAAATTAATGGGACTGAAAGCTAATAAATCCCCAGGGCCTGATAATCTGTATCCCAGAGTACTAAAAGAGGTAGCCATGGAAATAGTGGCTGCATTGGTTGTCATCTTCCAAAATTCGATAGATTATGGAACAGTTCCTGCAGATTGGAGGGTGGCAAATGTAACCCCACTATTTAAAAAATGAGGGAGAGAGAAAACCGATTAGCCGAACACCAGTAGTAGGGAAAATGCGAGTGTCTATTATAAAGGATGCGATAACAGGACACTTAGAAAATATCAATGGGATTAGACAAAGTCAACATGGATTTATGAAAGGGAAATCGTGTTTGACAAACCTACTGGAGTTTTTTGAGGATGTAACTGATAGAATAGATAAGAGAGAACCAGTGGATGTGGTGTACTTGGATTTTCAGAAGGCCTTTGCTAAAGTCCCACATAAGAGGTAGGTGTGCAAAATTAACGCACATGGGTTTGGAGGTAATATACTGGCATGGATTGAAAATTGGTTAACAGACAGAAAACAGAGAGTAGGAATAAATGGGGTTTTTTCAGGATGGCAGGCGGTGACTAGTGGGGTACCTCAGGGATCAGTGCTTGGGCCCCAGCTATTCACAATACGACTGTCCTGCCATCCCAGGAATCAGTCTGGTGAACCTTCGCTGCACATCAATGATTTGGATGAGGGAACCAAATGTAATATTTCCAAGTTTGCTGATGACACAAAACTAGGTGGGATTGTGAGTTGTGAGGAGGATGCAAAGAGGCTTCAAGGCGATTTGGATAAGTTGAGTGAGTGGGCAAATACATGGCAGATGCAGTGTAACATGGATAAATGTGAAGTTATCCAATTCGGTAGGAAAAACAGAAAGGTAGAGTATTATTTAAATGGTGATAGATTGGGAAATGCTGATGTACAAATGGACCTGGGCGTCCTTGTACACTCAGTTACTGAAAGCAAACAGGCAGGTGCAGCAAGCAGTTAGGAAGGCAAATGGTATGTTGGCCTTCATTGCAAGAGGATTTGAGTACAGGAGCAAGGATGTCTTACTACAGTTGTACAGGGCCTTGCTAAGACCACACCTGGAGTACTGTGTGCAGTTTTGGTCTCCTTATCTAAGAAAGAATATACTTGCCATAGAGGGAGTGCAGCGAAGGTTCACCAGACTGATTCCTGGGATGGCAGGACTGTCGTATGAGGAGAGATTGGGTCGACTAGGCCTGTATTCACTAGAGTTTAGAAGAATGAGAGGGGATCTCATTGAAACGTATAAATTTCTGACAAGGCTAGACAGACTGGATGCAGGGAGGATGTTTCCCCTGGCTGGGGGGTCTAGAGCGAGGGGTCACAGTCTCAGGATATGGGGTAGGACATTTAGGGCTAAGATGAGGAGATGTTTCTTCACTCAGAGGGTGGTGAACCTGTGGAATTCTCTACCACAGAAGGCTGTGGAGGCCAAGTCACTGAATATATTTAAGAAGGAGATAGATAGATTTCTGGACACAAAAAGCATCAAGGTGTATGGGGAGAGAGCGGGAATGTGGTATTGAGATAGAGGATCAGCCATGATCATATTGAATGGCGGAGCAGGCTCGAAGGGCTTAATGGCCGACTCCTGCTCCTATTTTTCTATGTTCTATGTTTCCATGTTTCCTCCATCATCTTTTGGCAAGGGGACGGGTACACAGCGACAGGGGCAAGCTTACCAGAACAGGAGATTAAATGGGTTGAGAGTCTGAGACAGGGCAGAATATACAATTGCCACACTGATTCATTCCCTTTAACCTGCAAAAATTAAATGTGCCTCTCTTAGAATCCGCACTGGTCCAGTTGCCTCGGTTTCAGCACCTAGTTAACGCCAGAATTTTCCTATTAATGGTGTGACTCTGAATTCACAATCATGCATTCTTCTCAAATCACCATTTGGATACAAGTCAAAAGTAAAATGAACTGTCTGTGCAAATTAAGGGATATGATACCATAAGAACATAAGAAATAGGAGCAGGAGTAGGCCAATTGGCCCCTCGAGCCTGCTCCGCCACTCAATAAGATCATGGCTGATCTGATCCTAACCGCCAATCCACTATGACAGGACTATCTCCTGAATCTAACAGAATTAGACACACGAAACAGGAGCAGGATCAGGCTACACGGCCCTTGGGCCCGCTCCGCTACCCACAGGGCCATGACCGATCCGCACCTAAACTCATGTCCAAATTCCTGCCCGCTCCCCGTAACCCTTAATTCCCTTTTCTTCTAGGAAACTGCCTATTTCTGTTTTAAATTTATGTAATGATGTAGCTTCGACAGCTTTTTGGGGCAGCATATTCCATGGACCTACCACCCTCTGAGTGAAGTAGTTCCTCCTCATCTCAGTTTTGAAAGAGCAGCCCCTTATTCTAAGACTATGCCCCCTAGTTCTAGTTTCACCCATCATCTGGAACATCCTCCCCGCATCCACCCGATCCAACCCCTTCACAATCTTATATGTTTCAATATAATTGAGCAAAGTGGATTGGGAAAATAGATTAAAGGGTAAGACGATACATGATCAGTGGTGTACATTTAAGGAGTTATTTTACAACTTCCAAAAAAAGTATATTCTACCACCTAGAAGGACAAGGGCAGCAGGCACATGGGAACACCACCACCTGCAAGTTCCCCTCCATCCTGACTTGGAAGTATATCGTCGATCCTTCATCGTCGCTGGGTCAAAATCCCTAACAGCACTGTGGGAGTACCCTCACCACATGGACTGCAGCGGTTCAAGAAGGCGGCTCACCACCACCTTCTCAAGGGCGATTAGGGATGGGCAATAAATGCTGGCCTCGCCAGCGACGCCCACATCCCATAAACGAATTTAAAAAAAACGTAATCAAGTGGTTCTGAAATTGGAGACACGTGTCACAATATTTCGTCCTTGTTATTTTGCACCGCGTTTAAAATATCTCTAAATGCTCTTTAGCACTGAAATTCTCTGGTTCCGTTTGTTCCATGAATTACTTTGACTCATGTAGTATGTATGAAAACATGTCAAATTGATTCAGAGCTGCCACAAAGTCTGTTCCCCAGTGGGTGTCAATTTGTACCATTTGAATTGCTGTTCTTTTTGTTCTGATTGACGAGGTAAAGTAGCCCAAACCAATAGCATGTTTGTTTGAAGCTCCGTCGTTTGAATGAATAGGCCTTGTGGATCAATTGGATGCTTTTCAGCTCATGTCTTCTTGGCTGGCACAGCACACTCGTTCAAGAGCGATGGCAGAACCAGCTGGGGTGAATATTCATGAGCGTCACCACTGTGTTCCCTTTATAACTGAGAGCTGCTCAGAGACTGGAGGGAAAAAAAAAAACCCTGAGATTCTTCCACGTACTCTGCTACCCGATCGATCGTCGGTTAGAACAGGCTGCAGAAGTTCGGGAATTCTTCACGGGAGAGCTGTGACGGCGTGAAAAAAACATATTGGCCCGTTCAGCTATCGGGATCCGTGTGGTTGGATGATGGAGTTGACTGTAATAGGCTTCAGCGTCCCTGGGCTGGAATTTTAAACAAATCGGCAGAGGCTTCCAGTTTCAATTAATGCTGCAAAATGTGGCTGCACGGGGGTGGAATTGGATTGGGCTATGAGGCCTCTGTGGATGAATGCCCTTCAGACAGTTACTGCTTATTCTCCCGTATGAAGAAGGATGGCTTGGGCTGCAAGTGCCCAAGGGACCGTGACCAAGCTTATAGGACAGGAGGGAAAACTGGAGGGAATTATAAGCTAACATGCTTAGCAATGAGCACTGCTTACAGTTCCAACAGCTGTCAGGAGGGAACAAGGACAAGAGGCGGGACAGCCCCATCTCAAGAAGCTGACAACATAAAAAGACAGCAGCAGTTCAAGAAGAAACATAGAAACATAGAAGATAGAAGCAGGAATAGGCCATTCGGCCCCTCGAGACTGCTCCGCCATTTAATGAGATCATGGCTGATCATCCAAATTCAGTACCCTGTCCCTGCCTTCTCCCCATATCCCTTGATCCCTTTAGCCTTAAGAAATATATCTAACTCCTTCTTGAATATATTCAATGAATTGGCCTCCACTGCCTTCTGTGGTAGAGAATTCCACAGATTCACCACTCTCTGGGTGAAGAAATTCCTCCTCATCTCTGTCCTAAATGGCTTACGCCTTATCCTTAGACTGTGACCCCTGGTTCTGGACTCCCCGACCATCGGGAACATCCTTCCTGCATCTAGTCTGTCTAGTCCTGTTAGAAAGCACATCCCCACCTTTCTAAGACAACTGGAGATGGGCAATAAAAGGATAGAAGGATACGCAGATAGGGCAAGATGAGGTAGTGTTGAACAAGGCTCGTGTGGAGCATGAGCACCAGCATAGATCAGTTGGGCCGAATGGCCTCTTTCTGTACTGCAAATTCCATGTAATTCTGTGTAGTAAACAAAAAAGCATCACCACCACCCCAGGAAAAGAGATTGCACTCATCCTATGTGGACGGGAAGCTGTAGAAAGTTTTGCAGAAGGCAACTTTGGAGTCATGGCATCAACACCCAGCAACTATCTTTCTTTTTGTTACGATCATTCATATAGCGACTGCTTTACCAAATCTTCACAGCAAGGACTACATTCATTACTCACCTGGACAATGCACTAAAGTCGTATCAACTTCCCTGTCTTCAAAGCTATCATCAGGGAGATCAATTCATCATCATCATCATCAACTTTATTGTCATTGTTAGTGCACAAGTGCAGTACAACGAAATGTAGGCTTGCGGCTCCCGAGAGTGTACATTTAGATTAAGACATTTAAACATTCAACATACATTTGACTTATAATACATTAACATAAACATAACCATGATAAAGTGCATTGGCAGATGTGCAGGCTTTAGAGTTTATTTGTGGAGTTCAGTAGGATGACAGCCCTGGGAAAGAAGCTGTTCCTAAATCTGGTCGTACAGGTGCGAATGCATCTGTAGCGTCTCCCAGATGGCAGGAGGGCGAACAGACTGTGGCTGTGGTTGTATACCTTGATGGTAGTTTTGTTGGTAATTTGTGAGCTGGTACCAAAAAAATGACCATGAAAGCTGGTGGGCTGGTGTAAAAATCCAGCTGGTTCCTTAATGTCCTTCAGAGAAGGGAACCTGCCACCCCAATCTAATCTGGTCTAAATGTGACTCCCTATCTCTGTAACCTCCTCCAGCCCTACAACCCTCTGCGCTCCTCCAATTCTGGGACTCTTGCACAACCCCTATTTTCATCGCTCCACCATTGGCGGTCGTGCTTTCAGCTGCCTAGGCCCTAAACTCTGGAATTCCCTCCCTAAATCTATTTGCCTCTCTACCTGTCCCTTCTTTAAGACGCTCTATTAAAATCGACTTCTTTGACCAAGCTTTTGGCCACCTGCCCTAATATCTCCTTAATTGTCAAATTCTATTTGATATCGCTCCTGTGAAGCGTCTTGGGACGTTTTACTACGTTAATAACGCTATATAAATGCAAGTTGCTGTTGTGTGGTTGACTCTCGATGCCCCTAATAGAACTAAGGATGGGCAATAAACACAGCCTTGCCAGTGTTGCTCACACCCCGAGAGTATATATATTTAAAAATCCAACCGGCAGGACCAGAAGCATGGAAGGATTCCACAGGTTCTCCACCGAACCCTTGAAGGATTGAGGAGCTGCCGAAGATCAGGCACAACAACCACAGCTGACACCTTTATTAGGACACAAATTAGCGCTTGTGTTCCCTAATTATACAAGTCCACCTGAAGTGAATGCAGCTCCACAGAGGAGCCCTGTAATTAGAATACTTTATTTAGTGAATAGGGATGTTGAAAGTACTTGTTCATGTATTATTATTTCCTTATATTTAACCTGTATGTGATTATCACTGCAGGTCAGACTCTGAACTAATTCAGATTTAGCACTACCCTCTTTCTACAAGATGCACTGACCCTTTCATTCACTTTAATTAAAGTGCAGGTAGATCATTCACACAGTTAACAGATGTTACTATAACTCATTTGAAGAACTGGTTTATATTTCAGGTGTAGACCTATTAAGGACATAAGAACATAAGAATTAGAAGCAGACGTAGGCCAAATGGCCCCTTGAGCCTGCTCCGCCATTCAATAAGATCATAGCTGATCTTCTACCTCAACTCCACTTTCCTGCCCGACCTCCATATCCCTGGATTCCCCTAGAGTCCAAAAATCTATCCATCTCAGCCTTGAATATACTCAATGACTCAACATCCACAGCCCTCTGGGGTAGAGAATTCAAAAGATTCACAACCCTCTGAGTGAAGAAATTCCTCCTCATCTCAGTCTTAAATGGCCGACCTCTTATCCTGCGACTATGTCCCCTAGTTCTAAACTCTCCAGCCAGGGGAAACAACCTCTCAACATCTACCCTGTCAATCCCCCTCAGGAGCTTATATGTTTCAATGAGATCATTCTTCTAAACTCCAGAGAGTATAGGCCCAATCTACTCAATCTCTCCTCATAGGACAACCCTCGCATCCCAGGAATCAATCTAGTGAACCTTCGTTGCACCGCCTGTAAGGCATGTATGTCCTTCCTCAGATACAGAGACCAAAACTGTGCACAGTACTCCAGGTGTGGTCTCACCAAAGCCCTGTACAATTGTAGCAAGACTTCCTTACTCTTATACTCCAACCCCCTTGCAATAAAGGCCAACATGCCATTTTCCTTCCTTATTGCTGGCTGTACCTGCATGTTAACTCTCTGTGTAAGAACTGGTTAATAGTTCAGGCGTAAACCTATTGTAAGTACTGGTTAATAATTCAGGTATAGATCTGTTAGAACCTGCTGTACACTTCCAGCACTCTCAGCTGCTTTATTTGTATCTTGAAGCATGAGTTAACATGGCAACACTTCTTGCTTCTGGTGCATCAAACATATCCTAAAACAAATACCTTGTTAAATGCCTTATAAATTCCATGTATATCGTGTATGTAACGGCTATTCCTCACGCACTAATGTAGTTACCTTCTTTAAGAGTGCTCGTAAATATGTCAGACAAGAGTGGCCTTCTTGGTAGCCACTTATATTCTTGATCTTTTGTTCCCTCTGAGTTTACCCTCTCCTCTCTGACTCATCCTGGCTGAGGTACATTCCTGTAACTCACTAAAATGCGTAAGTTTAGAGAGTGAGTGCTGGCAGATTGTTCAATCGCTCACAGTAAAACCCGATCTTCTGCTCGCCTGCCATCTACATGTGTCCTCTCTGATTGGGGGGGAACTGGATGACAATCAGCATTGGGAACCTCCGCTGATTTTTCCTTCCCATTGCCTGACCTAGGGTGCTGAGGCTAATTGCAGCTCCTCTAATCGTCACTCTCGGTGAGCTAGCCTGGAAACCACCCAAGGCTGCCTGGGTCAACTAGTCCTTCTTTAACCAGGTGGCCCTGATGTCCTGGCCAATATTTATCCCTCAACAAACATCACATTTTTTTTTAAATTTAAATTATCTGGTCATTATCACATTGCTGTTTGTGGGAGCTTGCTGTGCGCAAATTGGCTGCTGCGTTTTCCGACATTACAACAGTGACCACACTTCAAAATGTACTTCATTGGCTGCAAGAGCGCTTTGGGATGTCCTGAGGTCATGAATAGCGTGATATTATTGCGTATGTTCTTTCTTTCCTTCCTTAACCAGCTAAACCATGGGGAAAGCCAATATATTCTATGTTAACATTTAAGACACTGTAATAAGCATTAATAAATAACAAGGCGGAGGTAATTCTATATCTTATCCTATTGTGGCAATTTGGAAGAGGAGCTTGGCGTGCTGGCTGTCTTGTGCTATTTATTAGAGTTGAAGATGTTTGATACTGAGTAATCCCCTGAAATCTATTGTTATTATAGTTGATGATATCAGTTCGAATATCATGTCTCATTACAGTGTGAAGTTTGGAGCTCGGCAAAGCATGACGTACTGTTGCGTTGAATGTATGTGGTGTTCACCTTCAGCGAGAATCCAGAGGACCCATGCTCGGAATAAATTCGCATAATTTGTTTGTCGTGTGCAAACCCAGGGATTGGCTGATTCGTTTATCAGAAGACACATTATTTGTTTCGTGATTGATTTCATTTTAAAAGTCATTAAGAAATTGACTTAAATCGCAAATGCAATGACGCTTCAATTATTTTAACCCTTCAAGCAGCCCAGGAGAGAATAGGGGAGAAAACAGAATCGAAGGGAAATGTATACAGGGGCCTAGAAATTCATCTCGGGCAGTGACGCTAAAACAGCGGTATCGGATTGGCCGCCCGTTATACGCAGCGCCCGATGTTCAGGTCCATTGCTGTACTAAATTCTCCAATCGTGTCACAATATCTTCTCCCTTCTTCTTAGGCAGTCCCTCGGAACCGAGGATGACTTGCTTCCACGTTAAAAATGGGTTCGCAGGCGACTGATGAGTCCAATGCGGGACCTACAGTCTCTGTCACAGGTGGGGCAGACGGTGGTTGAAGGGGCGGGTGGATGGGGTGCTTGGGTTGACGTGCGCTCCTTCCGCTGCCTGCGCTTGGCTTCCGCTTGCTCCCGGTGAAGAGACTCGAGGTGTTCGGCGCCTACCCGGATGTTTCTCCTCCACTTTGTGCGGTCTTGGGCCAGGGATTCCCAGGTGTCGGTGGGGATGTTACACTTTTTCAAGGAGGCTTTGAGGGTGCCCTTGAAGAGTTTCCTCTGCCCACCTGGGGCTCTCTTGCTGTGCCGGGTAGAGCACATGTTTTGGGAGTCTCTTATCAGGCATGCGGACAAATCACAAACAAAAAGACTTTTCTTCTTTCATTACAACACGTGGCAATGTCCGTCAGAAAAACAATTGCCCACATGCTAACATACGGCAGGAAAAGACCAGCTACCCGCCCTGCTGTATGCCTCAGAGACATCGACCATATGCAGCAGGCACCTCAAAGCACTGGAGAGGTACCACCAACACTGCCTCCGCAAGATCCTGCAAATCTATTGGCAGGATAGGTGCACCAACATCAGTGTTCTTGCTCAGGCCAACATCCCCAGCATCGAAGCTTTGACCACGCTCGATCAGCTCCGATGGACGGGTCACATCGTCCACATGCCCGATACGAGACTCGCAAAACAAGCGCTCTGCTCGGAGCTCCAACACGGCAAGAGGGCCCCAGGTGGGCAGAGGAAACGCTTCAAAGGCACCCTCAAAGTCTCCTTGAAAAAGTGCAACATCCCCCCTGACACCTGGGAATCCCTGGCCCAAGGCCGCACAAAGTGGAGGAGAAGCATCCGGGAAGGCGCCAAATAACCTTGAGTCTCTTCGCTGGGAGCAAGCGGAAGCCAAGCACAAACAGCAAAAGGAGCGCACGTCAACCCAAGCACCCCACCCACCCGCCCCTTCAACCACCGTCTGCCCCACCTGTGACAGAGACTGTAGGTCCCGCATTGGACTCATCAGTCACCTGCGAACTCATTTTTACTGTGGAAGCAAGTCATCCTCGGTTCTGAGGGATTGCCTAAGAAGAAGAAGAAGGTCTATAAGAGCATAAGAACAAAAGAAATAGGAGCAGGAGCCGGCCATTCGGCCCCTCGAGCCTGCTCCGCCATTCAATAAGATCATGGCTGAACTGACCTTGGCCTCGAATCCACTTTCCTGCCCGTTCCCCGTAACCCTCGACTCCCCTGCTTTTCAAAAATCTGTCTATCTTCACCTTGAATATACTCAATGACTCCCGACCCCCTAGCAAGTAATCTATCAAACCTGCGCCCCCCCCCACACATCATGATTGCAGGAGCAGCCTGACTAAGTACTTCCTTCCTCCATCTCATGTCTGCTTATTGTGCTGTACATTGTTAGTGCAGAATGAATGGCGTTTTGCTGCATAATAACAGGCAGATCACTCAAAAAAACAATCATTGTATGAATTGCTTTGCGATGGTTCGCTGTTAATAGTATTATGTACTATTATGTACAAGTATTATTGACTTATATTTACCAGCAGATGTTGCACAGAAATATAAGTCCACAAGACTTGTCCACAAGATTGTTTCTAATCCTGAAGCAAAGTGGGCAATTTTAACCCCCAAGACCGAATGGGTTGTGGTGTGGGTGAGAAGATAAAACATTTTACATTTCAAACCCGCCCACATCCGGCTTTAACGGTGGAGGATCGGGGGTCGGGCGACCAATCCACTCTCAGGAGGAGGGTCGAGGGTCAGGCCACCAATCCGCTCTCAGGAGGAGGGTCAAGGGTCAGGCTGCCAATCCGCTCGCAGGAGGAGGGTCGAGGGTCGGGCAGTCAATCCGCTCGCAGGAGGAGGGTCGAGGGTCGGGCAGTCAATCCGCTCGCAGGAGGAGGGTCGAGGGTCGGGCGATCAGTCCGCTCGCAGGAGGAGGGTTGGGGGTCAGGTGACCAATCCGCCTTCAGGAGGAGGGTCGAGGGTCAGGCCGCCAATCTGCTCTCAGGAGGAGGGTCGAGGGTCATGCCGCCAATCTGCTCTCAGGAGGAGGGTCGAGGGCCAGGCCGCCAATCTGCTCTCAGGAGGAGGGTCGAGGGTCGGGCCGCCAATCCGCTCGCAGGAGGAGGATCGGGGGTCAGGCGACCAATCCGCTCTCAGGAGGAGGGTCGGGGATCAGACAACCAATCCGCTCTCAGGAGGAGGATCGGGGGTCAGGTGACCAATCCGCTATCAGGAGGAGGGTCGGGGATCAGGCAACCAATCCGCTCTCAGGAGGAGGATCGGGGGTCAGGCAATCAATCTGCTCTCAGGAGGAGGATCGGGGGTCAGGCGACCAATCTGCTCTCAGGAGGAGGATTGGGGGTCAGGCGACCAATCCACTCTCAGGAGGAGGGTCGGGGGGTCAGGCGACCAATCTGCTCTCAGGAGGAGGGTCAGGGGTCAGGTGACCAATCCGCTCTCAGGAGGAGGGTCGGGGGTCAGGCGACCAATCCACTCTCAGGAGGAGGGTCGAGGGGTCAGGCGACCAATCCGCTCTCAGGAGGAGGATCGGGGGTCAGGTGACCAATCTGCTCTCAGGAGGAGGGTCGGGGGTCAGGCAACCAAAATTGCTTCTCTCCCATATGATTGCCGACTTTCCAACATCCCCCGATCTCCCCCGCAATCTTAGACTTCCCCCCTCCCCCCATTTCTTTCTTCCCCCCAGGCCCTAACCACAATCTCTCCCTCCCTGCTCTCTGCTCCCGGCTACGGCCTTGTGCTCAGGCTTTGTCACCCGGCGGGCAAGTAGCCTCTCAATCAGACCGGCTGGGAGCGGTAAACCTGGTGAAAACATAAAAAATGTGAACTGCTGTTTATTTTAGCAGGGCCTCCGGGAAACCCATACTCCTGATAATAATAATAATAATAATTCAACTTTATTGTCATTGCACAAGTACATGAACAACGAAATGTGATCTTGCAAGCTCCCATGACTGGGAGAAGCAAAGCCGCTGCGTCGGTGCGCGCCGCCATTCCATTTCCACCATTCCTCCTGTCCGACAACCTTCAGCCCAACGCCCGGGCCTGCTCACCAGCCGCTCCTCCTTCCGTGACCTTCTCACCAACCGCCCCTCCTCGGGGCTCCTTCCGTGACCTTCTGCACCTGGTCTTCCCTGATGATCACCCCTCCAGGTTACTAACCAGGCCTGGCTCATGTTTAGCTTCCAAGCCTTGCCAGTGACCCTGTCCCTAGTCCCAGGAACAGGGCATGATCACCTCCCTCCCCATAAATATCAGGGTTAATGGTCCTAAGAACTCCTTTCCTATTTCTGAAAACTTTGTTCAATATAACTGAGAATCTTTTTCCAATGTAGCTTGGAGTCCCTTTTCATTTTGCCTGAGAATTCCTTTTCAAAATGGCTGAAAATCTCCTCCAAAATGGCTGAAATTTCCTTTTGCAAAATGGCTAAAGATCAATTTCCATTATATCTGAGAATCCCTTTCTGATGCAGCTGAGAATTCGGTCATAAATTGAAATTGCATCAGCTGTGCTGGTGGAAAGCCCTTCTCGCTCAATTTTGATGTGATCCGCATTCTGGATCTTATCATGGAGAGACCAGGGAGAATTATATTTACTTTGTGCAGTTTTTCAGTACAGAACAACTGTGACTGCACTTCTGAAGTGACCTGTGTGGAACACCTTGCGATGTTTTGTCACAGACGTGATGAGGTGTTATATAAAACGTAAGACTTTCTTCTAAATTAAGCTCCAAGGGGAAAAAATCAGTTGTTTGCGCCTCCCATTAGTGCTTTAAGAGGGCGCTAATGGGGTGCAAAGCAACTAGAGGCCGGGCGCGGCGATATTTGCGCCGCTCGTGAAATTAACTAGACATTTTGCGGTGGCGCTGAACACTATCGCCACGATCTCCTGCGCCAGCAGATTGTGACGTCAGTCGAGTGTGCAATGCCCCGATAGCGCCCTGGACCAGATATTGAGTGGCGCCCCCTGCCTTACTGCGTGCCGCTAGCAACGACAGGTTGAGGGGAGCGTTATGCTGTCAGAAAGGGACTAGGGGAGCGCTATTTAAAGGCGACCGCTTCCTGCCTTTATTTGTCGGTGACATTTTTGCACCACGCATTCTGAGAGAGAGAGAGAGAGAGACTTCTGGAGAGATTCAACGCTGTGTGAAGGAGTTTTGGGTACTGAGCAGCACTTTGCAGGTTCATTTTGATTTGTCCTTCCTTGCTTCGCCAGCGCTCTGAGGTAGCGCCTCGCTCCTCGGCCTTTGCGCCTTAAGACAGGTGTGAAGCGCCTGATTTAGCGCTCCAATCACCTCCAGGGGCAATAAAAGCCAAGTTTGCTGTCGGAGGCGATAATTAGCGCCAGGCGCTAAACTTTGCACACGGCCGATAACGGCGTCCCAAACGGGGCGATACTGAATTTTTCCCCCCAAGTGTTTTATCACGAACTGAAACAAGGCTACAAAGTAGCAGGGCCCTAGATTTGATCCCCAAACTGTACTCAGTGAACTCAATTTGCTCGGGGGGTTGGGGTGCTCGCTGTCTAGCTCAGTCATGAAGGATGGTCAACGGAAATTCTGAAATCCCAGTAGAATCATAGAATAGCACAGCACAGAAGGAGGCCATTCGGCCCATCGAGTCTGCGTCGGCCCTTTTGAAGAGCAATCCAGTTTGTCCCACTCCCCCCGCTCTTGCCCCATGTCTCTGCAATGTTTTCTCCTTCAAGTATTTATCCAATTCCCTTTTGAAGGCTACTATTGAATCTGTATTCACCGCCCTATCAGGCAGCGCATTCCAAATCCGAACCACTGATTGGGTAAAAAGGTTTTTCCTCCAATTGCCTCTGGTTATTTTTGACAATCATCTTAAATCTGTGCCCTCTGGTTATCGACCCTTGGAAAGAGTGGGGGAAAATTTCAGTATCGCCCCGTTTGGGGTGCCATTATCGGCTGTGCGCAAAGTTTAGCGCCTGGCGCTAATCATCGCCTCTGACAGCAAACTTAGTTTTTATCGCCCCTGGAGGTGATTGGAGCGCTAAATCAGGCGCTTCACACCTGTGTTAAGGCGCAAAGGCCGAGGAGCGAGGCGCTACCTCAGAGCGCTGGCGAAGCTCATGTGATGTCAGTTAGCGATGGAACACAGACACACTGGCGCCGGACAGTTCTTAAAGGGTAGTTCTGAAGAAAGGTCATCGACCTGAAACGTTAACTCTGTTTCTCTCTTCACAGATGCTGCTTGACCTGCTGAGTTTCTCCAGCATTTTCTGTTTTTATCTTAAAGGGGAGGGTTGATTTTGCTCTCCATCCACATCCTGTTCATTGCAGCCTTGAATCTTGGCCTGGAGAGACCTGTACATCAAATCTACTGGAAAGAACAATGGAGAGACTCAGGGAAAGAGCTCAGAGTTCAGCCCCCACAGTCTCTTCTAAATCGATACAAGGAAGGGCAAATCAAAATGAACCTGCAAAGTGCTGCTCAGTACCCAAAACTCCTTCACACAGCATTGAATCTCTCCAGAAGTCTCTCTCTCTCTCTCTCAGAATGCGTGGTGCAAAAATGTCACCAACAAAAAAATGGCAGGAAGCGGTCGCCTTTAAATAGCGCTACCCCAGTCCCTTTCTGACTGCAAAATGCTCCCCTCAACCTGTCATTGCTAGCGGCAGGCGGTAAGGCAGGGGGCGCCACTCAATGTCCGGTCCGGGGTGCTACCGGGGCGTTGCGCACTCAACTGATGTCACGATCTGCCGGCGCAGGAGATCGTGGCAGTAGTGTTTAGCACTGCCGCAAAATGTCTAGTTAATTTTGCGAGCGGCGCAAACATCGCCGCGCCCAGGTGCTAGTTGCTTTGCACCTCATTAGCGCCCTCTTAAGGCGCTAATGGGAGGCGCAAACCAACTAAATTTTTCCCCCAGTTTCTCTTTATTTACTTTATCTAAACCCTTCATGATTTTGAACACCTCTATCAAATCTCCACTTAACCTTCCCTGCTCTAAGGAGAACAACCCCAGCTTCTCCAGTCCATCCACATAACTGTATTTTCCTCATCCCTGGAACCATTCTAGTAAACCCCTTCTGTACCCGCTCCAAAGCCTTACATAGAAACATAGAAGATAGGAGTAGGAGTAGGCCATTCGGCCCCTCGAGCCTGCTCTGCCATTTAATGAGATCATGGCTGATCATCCAAATTCAGTACCCTGTCCCTGCCTTCTCCCCATATCCCTTGATCCCTTTAGCCTTAAGAAAT
Source organism: Somniosus microcephalus (assembly GCF_052327205.1). Taxonomy (NCBI): domain Eukaryota; kingdom Metazoa; phylum Chordata; class Chondrichthyes; order Squaliformes; family Somniosidae; genus Somniosus; species Somniosus microcephalus. The sequence goes on along the minus strand of NC_140992.1, from coordinate 268,199,973 downwards.
ATATCTAACTCCTTCTTGAATATATTTAATGAATTGGCCTCTACTGCCTTCTGTGGTAGAGAATTCCACAGGCTCACCACTCTCTGGGTAAAGAAATTCCTCCTCATCTCTGTCCTAAATGGCTTACCCCTTATCCTTAGACTGTGACCCCTGGTTCTGGACTCCTCCGCCATCGGGAACATCCTTCCTGCATCTCGTCTGTCTAGCTCTGTTAGAATTTAATAAGTTTCAATGAGATCCCCTCTTATTCTTCTAAACTCCAGCGAGTATAAGCCCAATCGACCCAATCTGTCCTCATATGTCATTCCTGCCATCCCAGGTATCAGTCTTCACGTCCTTCTGTGCGGTGCCCAGAATTGGACACAATACTCCAGCTGGGGCTGAACGAGTCTTTATATAGGTTTAGCATAACTTCCTGGCTTTTGTACTCTATGCTTCTATTTTTAAAGCTCAGGATCCCGTATACTTTATTAACTGCTTTGTTAGCCTGTCCTGTCACCTTCAAGGATTTGTGCAGTAGTAAAGAGTTTATTTTTTTATTCATTTATGGGATGTGGGCATTGCTGGCAAGGCCAGCATTTATTGCCCATCCTTAATTGCCCTCGAGAAGGTGGCGGTGAGCCGGCTTCTTGAACCGCTGCAGCCCGTGTGGTGAAGGTGCTCCCACAGTGCTGTTAGGGAGGGAGTTCCAGGGCATTGACCCAGCGATGATGAAGGAACGGCCGATATACTTCTAAGTCAGGATGGTGTGTGACTTGGAGGGGATCTTGGAGCTGGTGGTGTTCCCATGCGTCTGCTGCCCTTGAGTTGAGAGAAGAAAACTGAAAACACTTTCAAATCACCTTTGCCAAGGCAAGTATTCAAATTCTATGTTAATATAAACTTCTTTAAAAAAAATATGGAATAAAGTTATTTGCATTACAATTGATATAATCCTGCCAGCCTCGCTGAGTTGGTTTGGTGTAACACTTGTGTTAGGGTTGCTCGGTAACCAGGTTCCACAGAGAGGAACTAGTCCTGCTGTAATAGATAGCTGAAAAGAATGGATTTAATGGACTTGTGGCTCAATCTTCTGAACAATGGATCCAATGTATTCCCAAGCTGCGGAATCAACATCCACCTTTTATATGCCAAAGATCCAACGTGGAGTTTCAGCGTATCTATGGGGTGAATAGGACTGAAGGTGAGTATTTAAATCACCCAAGAGGATAGGCCCAGGTTTGCAAAGTGTGAGAAACTGTACAAGCTGCCAAATACACTAAACATGATTGGGGGGGTGGGGGGAAAAACCTATTGATAAAAGAACAGACTCGCAGAAGAATGAGGAAGAAACATATCAGTCGTTTCCATATAAAGACCACAATGTAATTAAGTTTAATGATTATCATTTGTTAGCCTAACGGATTCCTGCAAAAATCACTTTCTTCTTCATATTTGTGTTACTTAAAATGGATGAATGTTGCTAATCAAGGGGATTTTTTTATTGAAATGGTTATTTATTGATGCCCCTTTATTTATTTTTGACTCCGTGGACAGTATTTTGTTCCAGTATTAGCTTTCAGGGGCTTTTTATAAAGTAGGTTTGACGTTTAATTTAGTTGAGGCACACACAGTCGCTGTGGAAGAGGGGGATGGGTAGCCTCCAAATTCTTCCCTACTGCAGGGTTAACCAGCAATCTCCAGCAATGGTTCCACCTCCTGCTCCCCTGTCACCACCTCCAGCTCCATCCTTCGCGGGCTCTTTGTGTTCATCTGCACCTGGCACCTTGGCCACAGCATCCGTAGGCATGCGGTCAGTTTCCATACGTATACTGCCGATACCGTAGCTCTACCAACTCCCGCCACGTTCCTCAACCCTGTAACTCCCTCTATGCCGTAGAACTGCCTAGCTTATCGTTAAGCAATGGATGAGCCACATTTTCTTCAGATTGCGCATTGGGAAAACTAAAGCCGCCGTATTCACTTTGCACCAAAATCTTCTGGGAAGTACTCTTGTCACCAGCTCTATGGCTTCGATATTAACCCCCGATAAGGGGCGGGAGAGGGTCTATGTTGGTGTTTTTATGCTTCACACCAGCCTCCTCCCACTCTACTTCATCTCACCTTATCAGCATCTCCTTCTATTCCTTTCTCCCTCATGTGTTTATCCAGCTTCTCTTTAAATGTATCTTTGCTATTCGCCTCAACCACTCCCTGTGGTAGCGAGTTCCACATTCTCCTCACACTCTGGGTAAAGATGTTTCTCCTGAATTCCCTATTGGATTTATTAGTGACTATCTTATATTTATGGCCCTGAGTTTTGGACTAATGGAACCAACTTCTCTACGTCTACCCTTATCGAACACCTTCATAATTTTGAAGGCCTCCATCAGGTGACCTTATATTTTCTAGAGGAAAGAGCCCCACCTGTTCAGTCTTTCATGATAGATATAACCTCTCAGTTCTGGTATCATCCTTGAAAATCATTTTTATGCAATGCCTCCAGCGCCTCTATAATCTTTATGTAATATGGAGATCAGAACTGTGCACAGCACTCCAAGTGTACATCTCGTTTCTTTCCTATTCGCTCTCGGTGTGGATGGGCACCTTTCTGTTAATTGAAACAAAACCCGGTAATTACAAGCGCTCCTTTGCGCAAAATCGGAAACTATAAGAATTTTCTCTGAAGTAAAGGGTGAATCTCTCACCATGCAGTGAGCAGTGCAGGGGAGGGGGAGGAAGGAAGTCTCTGCTTTTTAATAATAAAATATTCTCTGGATGTGGGCATCGCTGGCAAGGCTGGCGTTAATTGCCCATCCCTAGTTGCCCTGGATACAACGGAGTGGCTTGCTTGGCCACTTCAGTGGGAAATGAAGATTCAGCCACATTGGTGTGAGACTGGAGTCACGTATAGGCCCAGACTGGGTAAGGACGCCAAGTTTCCTTCCCTGAAGGGATACCGACCGGTTAACCAGTTGGGGTTATACCAACATCTGACAGCTTCACTGTCACTTTTACCAACACCAGCTTTCGATTTCCAGATTAATTCAAACCGAATTCAAATTTCCCAAACTCGTGTTCTCTGGATTATTAGACCAGGCTTCTGGATCACCCGTCCAGTGACATAACCACGATACTACTGTACCTCAGCGTGCAAGTCCTAAAAGAGAAGCACGTGCCTCGAGCTCCAATTTGCACAGCAGACAGATCTGACCCGTATTTGGACTCTTTCTGTCATATTGGTTCTGACTGCTGCACTCTGCTGAGCAGCAGGGAACCACTTGGACCAGGAATAGCTGCTTGATCGCTCCACTTAAGTCCCTAGCGATTCTTTTGTACATAACCTTCTGTACCTAGCCTCACTTTTTCTGAAGTTCACAGAAGTCTGCAACAATGCTCCAAAGCGTCAAGCTTCACATCTCTGCTAATACAGACTGATAAAACCGGCATCAATCACGAAACAAAAAAGATGCAACCAAATACATTACAGATCAGAGAGGACAACTTCTGCCATTTAATGCCACCATGGGCCGAAGGGCCTCTTTCTGTGCTGTATAACTCTATGACTCTACAAAATTATGAGGTATAGATAGGATAGATAGAAAGGAACTTTTCCCCTTTGTAGAGGGGTCAATAACCAGGGGGCATAGTTTCAAGGTAAGGGGCAGGAGGTTCAGAGGGGATTTGAGGAAAAACTTTTTCACCCAGAGGGTGGTTGGAATCTGGAACTCACTGCCTGAAAGGGTGGTAGAGGCAGGAACCCTCACAACATTCAAGAAGCATTTAGATGAGCACTTGAAACGCTATAGCATACAAGGCTACGGACCAAGTGCTGGAAAATGGGATTAGAATAGACAGGGCTTGATGGCCAGCGCGGACACGATGGGCCGAAGGGCCTCTTTCTGTGCTGTATAACCCTATGACTTATGCCACCCATAACCAGATAAAAATACATATCTGATTTTGGAAGCTCGATGCTGCAGAATAGTGCGTCATGACAGGATTAACAGCTTGGCACAAGCAGAGAGCACAATGGGCTAATTAGCATATAATGTGAAGGAATCGAGTGTGTGCATGCAATGGAGGACGAAGAATTAGTTGAACTCATCTGACAGCAAAGATTGAGAGAAAATAGAACAAGTACTTGATGTATAAAGTAGCTCACTCATTAAGTACAATTAAATAAAGTGTCAGATAGAGTTAGAATGAGTGTTAGATCATCTTAGAATTTGGTCTAGATGATCATAAGACGAACAACATGAAGAAAATTCCCTTGAGTACAGCAGATTGAGGGGCGATCTGATGGAGGTGTTTAAACTGATGAAGGGATTCGATGGGGATAGATAGAGAAACTCTTCTGTGTTAAGAACAGCCTAGATTGGTAATATTCCCAGCCCCCAATGAGTGTCCTACGGGTGAGTGTATAAATGTATAGCTTGCTTGTATCACTCATAGAAACATAGAAGATAGGAGCAGGAGTAGGCCATTCGGCCCCTCAAGCCCACTCCGCCATTCAATGAGATCATGGCTGATCATCCAAATTCAGTACCCTGTTCCTGCCTTCTCTCCATATTCCTTGATCCCTTTAGCCTCAAGAAATATATCCAACTCCTTCTTGAATATATTTAATGAATTGGCCTCAACTGCCTTCTGTGGTAGAGAATTCCGCAGGTTCACCACTCTCTGGGTGAAGAAATTCCTCCTCATCTCAGTCCTAAATGGCTTACCCCTTATCCTTAGACTGTGACCCCTGGGTCTGGACTCCCCGACCATCGGGAACATCCTTCCTGCATCTAATCTGTCTAGTCCTGTTAGAATTTTATAAGTTTCAATGAGATCCCCTCTCATTCTTCTAAACTCGTGTGTGCTGTCCCAATAAAATCTCTGTCAGGGTGATCTGACTCCTGCATTTCGAGCCTTTATTCACGGAGTGCGGATTACTCCGGCAACAGATGCCATTTGACCCTGCATGCTTTAGTCTCCCTGATTGATGGTCATCATCTGGTACTATTTTCTGTAGGCGTGTTGGAGGAGCAGGTGTAAAACTTGCAAGTCGTTTCAAAGCGGGGGGGGGAACGTACGGTACCATGTTCGCACATGTGTCAGCCCAAAACAGGAAGCAACTAATTTAACGGCAGCTCGAGAGGCCCATTAAAAAAAACTGGGCTAACCTCTGATTTCAACAGGGGTTGCATACTTTAGGCTGGAGAAGGGTCACTGATATTTCGTGAATCCATGCTTCTTTAAAAACAAAACATGCTGGAGGCTAGTAATATTCTTTGGGCCATTTAACGGTAAATAGAGAGGAATGGTACATAATTACCCCTTCCGTTCCGCCCACCCAGCGAACGATTTCGTTTTATTTCATTCCTGTTTACAAGCCTAGCCATCCAGTGGAACGTCAGCAGGAATCATTCCAATGAAACTGCGTAGCCGACAGAAATAAAACACTAAAATACCGGTAAATGAATGAAAATGGATTTTCTAAATCCCACCGAGAAGTAGGCCGGCTTCTCGGGAGAGTAGGCCTCTTCTCCTTTTCGAGAAAGATTCCGTACAGAGGAAATTCCGGGCTCATGAAATGATTTACCTGCAGCTCGCATGTGGTGAATGGGCCTGAGGGAGAGCTGCCCAAAAAAATGTCTTAATCACCTCCAACGATTGGTAAAAGTATAAGTAGCATAGTGGTTATGTTGCTGGATTAATAATCCAGCGAATGTGAGCTCATAATCCCACCACGGCAGTTTGAACATTTGGATTCTGTTTTTTTTTAAATCTGGAAATTAAAAAGCAACTTGTAAAAGTACAACCAGTTCATTAATGCCCTTTAGGGAAGGAAAGTTGCTGCCTTACCTGATCTGGTCTAGGAATATAGGAACAGGAGAAGGCTATTCAGCCCCTCGAGTCTTTGCCACTTTTCAATGGGACCATGACTGATCCGCATCTTGACTCCATCTACCCGTCTTGGTTCTGTATCCCTTCATGCCCTTGCCCAAGAAAATTCTATCAATCTCCGTTTTGGAAATTTTGAATTGACCCCCCCAAGCCTCAACCGATTTTTTTGGTGGGGGAGAGAGGTCCAGATTTCCACTACCCTTCGTGTGAAGAAGTGCTTCCTGACATCACCCCCTGAACGACCTGGCTCTAATTCCTAGCCTGTATGTGACTGCAGTCCCACACGTATGTGGTTGACTCTTAGCTGCCCTGTGAAGTGGCCTAACTGGCCACTCAGTTGCATCAACTAGGGACGGACAATGAAAGCCGACGTTGCCAATGTCGCCCACATCCCGAGAATGAATCAATAAATAAAAACACGAGGTGGGTGAAGACTTGCTAAAAAAAATTTCGAAAGCCGTTCATTATTTTTGCCGGTTTTCCTCCATACCAGAGAGCAGGCTACCATTTTGCCCTTTAATAATTGGCTTAATTGATGATTACTTGTTCGGGCACTAATGCACTGCACCTGTGATTAATTAACTAGACAAAAAGCGAGTTTGCAGTTAATTAAACCCACGGTGGGCCGAATGCCAAAACAGCCATTTCACTGTAAGTGCTAAACGGGCGCCAACCTCAGCCCCAGAAAGGACACTTTCACTACTGACGGGGTTAAATACTATGGGGGTCGGGGAGGATAGAGAAAGGACAGGATGCCCATGGGGGTGGGGTGGTTGCAGAATCTGCCCGTGTAAAATCCAGCCCAAATTCCGGTCGGTGAGGGCGGAGGAGAGGGCAGGTGTGTCTTCTGTCCATCAGAGCTGGCATGAGTTCTGCTGTGGGCTTAAGTAAAAGTCCCAAGGTTGCATCAGAGAAAGGCAACCAATCATAGGAGAGATCGCTTACCTTCCTAAAGACGTCCATTTGCTCCCTCAGGAGCGTGCAAAACATTTTAGAGCCTGCTTCCTCCGGCCCTTTCTGGGTCTCCATCTCTGCCATTGGAATGGCATGGTGCCACTCTAAGTTATACAGGCATGAGCATCCTGCGCCGAACATTTAAATGACCCACTTTCCATAACTTGAGAGGAGGTGTACAGCATTGTTTGCACGCGGAACGTCACATTACATCAAGTGTACAACACAGAAACAACAACAACAACTTGTGTTTACATAGTGCTTTTAGCGTAGGTGCTTCACAAGAGCGTTATCAAACAAAATTTGACACCGAGCCACATAAGGAGATATTAGGACAGAAGAGGTAGGTTTTAAGGAGCATCTTAAAGGAGGAAAGAGAGGTAGCGAGGAGAAACAGGCCATTCTAACCATCTAGTCTATGGCGGCGTTTATGCTCCACATGAGCCTCCTCCCATCCTAATTCATCAAACCCTATAGAAACATAGAAGATAGGAGCAGGAGTAGGCCATTCGGCCCCTCAAGCCTGCTCCGCCATTCAATGCGATCATGGCTGATCATCCAAATTCAGTACCCGGTCCCTGCTTTCTCCCCATACCCCTTGATCCCTTTAGCCTTGAGAAATATATCCAACTTCTTCTTGAATATATTTAATGAATTGGCCTCTACTGCTTTCTGTGGTAGAGAATTCCACAGGTTCAGCACTCTCTGGGTGAAGAAATTCCCTCTCATTTCTGTCCTAAATGGCCTACCCCTTATCCTTAGACTGTGACCCCTGGTTCTGGACTCCCCGACCATCGGGAACATCCTTCCAGCATCTAGTCTGTCTAGTCCTGTTAGAATTTTATAAGTTTCGATGAGATCCCCTCTCATTCTTCTAAACTCCAGTGAGTACAAGCCCAATCGATCCAATCTCTCCTCATACGTCATTCCTGCCATCCCAGGTATCAGCCTGGTGAATCTTCGCTGAACTCCTTCCATGGCAAGAACATCCTTCCTCAGATAAGGCGACCAAAACTGCACACAATACTCAAGATGTGGTCTCACCAAGGCCCTGTACAACTGCAGCAAGACATCCTTGTTCCTGTACTCAAACCCTATCAGCATATCCTTCTATTCCTTTCTCCCTCATGTGTTTATCTAGCTTCCCCTTAAATGTAGCTATGCTACCTGCATTAACTGCTCCTGTGGTAATGCATTCCACATTCTCACCACTCTCTGAGTAAAGAAGTTTCTCCTGAATTCCCTATTGGATTTATTATTAACTATCTTATATTTATGACATACGAGCATAGGAACAGGAGGAGGCCATTCAACGCATCGAGCCTGTTCCGCCATTCAATTCAGATCATGGCTGATCTGTACCTCAACTCCACTTTACCCCCCTTTGCTCCATATCCCTTGAAAACCTTACCCAACAAGATTCTATCATCTTGAAAATTTCAATTGTAGTGTGAAAAAGTGCTTCCTGATTTCACTCCAAAATAGCCTAGATCTAATTTTAAGATTAGAGTCATAGGGGTCGATTTTCATTGACCCGTGGAGTCGGGATTGGAGGCGTGCGGGGAGTTAAAGTCCCGAATTCGGGGGTCCCGAAACCATCCTGCCCCCAACCGCCTCCATGTAAGTTTCAAAGGAGACGGGTACCCGCCCTGCACTGGGACCCGCCGACCCGAGGCGGGAAGGGATTAGTGTCAATTAACTGCCTGTTAACAGGTAGTTAACAGGCAGTTTTTAGCCTAATCCCTATTTTAAAGCTTGAAGTGTGGGATTCCCGACAGCTCCAAACCACGCCAAGTTAGAGGGCTCGGGCCCTCGGGTTGAAGGACTTGGAGGGGTCGAGAAGTCGGTGTTCAGGTGAGTGATGTGTGCATGAGTGCAAAGGTAAGTGTGTTTGGTGTGTCTAAAGTGTCTAAAGAAGTTTAAGTTACCTGTACTTACCTTTACGGCCTTCCTTCCTTTAGGTTTCGGGAGTCCATTATCTAACCGGCACATAAAGCAGAATGGCTGTGATCTGTCAAATTGTGACAGCCTGCAGCTTTCTGTGCCGATGAGATTTCTATCTGAGTCTGTGTAGAAGGACTCAGGTTAGAAGTAAGACTGTCAGTGTTTGACAGCTTCAAACAGCTGTCAAACGCTGATATTTCATCTGTCCAAACGTCTTGACAGATGAAATTTCAGTCTGTGATGTCACCTGTTGCCGGGTGGCCCTTAATTGCCTGCTGAGCCCGCTGGGCGGGCTCAACAAGGTCAATCAAGTTAAAATCGTGTGGATTGGCCGCATCTCGATGGAGGCGGGACTACAACCCCGAAAGTTGTAGTCCCACCTCCTTCCCGACTTCTGAATGAAAATCACCCCCATAGAGTCATAATGGCATAGAAGGAGGCCATTCGGCCCATCAAATCCACGCCGACTCTCTGTAGAGCAATCCAGTCAGTCCCATTCCCCTGCTCTATCCCCGTAGCCCTGCAAGTATATTTCCCTCAAGTGCCTATCCAGTCTTCCCTTGAAAACATTGAGTGTCTCCGCTTCCACCACTTCCGTCGGCAGTAAATTCCAGTTCATCACCACTTGCTGAGTAAAAATGTTTTTCCTCATGTCCCCACTGCATTTCTTGCCCAAAACCTTAAATCTGTGTCCCCTTGTCCTTGTACCATCAACTAGTGGGAACAGCCTTTCCCCGTATAGCCTATGCAAAACCATCATAATCTTGTACACCTCTATCAAATCACCTCTCAACCTCCTTTGCTCTAATGAAAACAAATCCAGCTTCTCCAACCTGTCCTTGTAGCTAATTATGCCCATTTGTTCTGGTATCCTGCTCCATCACACTTCCATTGGCTAATGGAACTCCCAGAATTTTGGGGCTGTATGTAAGAAAACATCCAATCTTTTGTCTAGCCCATCAGCAGCCAACATGCGCCTTGTGAACCACACACAGCTCTGCCATTGCTCCAGTCTGCTTCTCTGACCTTTCCTCATGGTTGATGCGAAATTGTGGAGGCTCCGCCTTGTAAGAAGCAAGAAGTAAAAAAAGAACTTGCATTCATATAGCACCTTATCGAGTTCTCAGGACGTCAGAAAGTGTTTCTTAGCTAATGAATTACTTTTGAAGTCCAGTCATAAGTACATAAGAGCATAAGAAGTAGGAGCAGGAGTCGGTCATTTAGCCCCTCGAGCCTGCTCCGCCATTCAATAAGATCCTGGCTGATCTGATCTTGGCCTCAACTCCACTTCCCTGCCTGCTCCCCATAACCCTTGATGCCCTTATTGTTCAAAAATCTGTCTATCTCCACCTTAAATTGTTGTTATGTTGGTAAGCATGGCTGACAATTTCACACAGCAAGGTCCCATAAAGAATAATGATATGAGTGACCCGTTAATCTGGTTTGGTGGTGATAGCTGATGGGTGAATGTTGACCAGGACACTGGGAGAACGTCCTTGCTGTTCTTTGAATGGTGTCATGGAACCTTATACGTCCATCTGAGAGGGCAGATGGAGCTTTGGTTTAATAACTCGTATAAAAGACAGCACCTTTGACAGTGCAGCACTCCTTTAGTTGAATGGATAATTACTAGTCCTAGCCCATTTCGGGCTACCCCAGATGAGGCGTTCACCTTCAACTAAAGTTAGAGATAGCCAAATTCTATAAGACGCTTAATTGGGTGTAAAGGTTCAGACTATCTCTCCCTAAAGGAAAGGAATGACATGAAGATGTTACCATCCTCCGGATAGCACTTTTAATAAGCTTAACTAGACTGTAACCGTCCGGATATTTATGAGGGTTCGGAATACCCCTCAGAATTCTGCAACTCCTCACAAAAGAGTGTACAGAAATTGAGTTTACGAGTTTGATACAGAAATACTGCTTGAGGCAATTCTAAAAATATATAGATTTATTTAGGAACCGACATACAGTTGACAGCTTGTGAGTTAATCGCAACTTTAACAGTTCAAAAACAAATAGGTTATGTTTCTTATCCTCAGAGATCCTTATTCTCAAATCTTAACTTCGTACATTTTTATATTTCTTATTCTTAATTCTAATCCAGAATATCCACCAAAATCAAATTAAAAGTACCTTGATCCCCGAGGCCCAGAGTTAAAAACTTACAGAGCGTGCCTCTGAAGTTGAGAGAATTGCGTTGCCCTTTTCCAGCGACTTCTGACTGTCTATCTGAAAAGCTCTATTTTTATACCTTTTTTTAGTGGTTTATCCTTTGAAGTTTTCTGCTGATGTAAGCTAATTATCTCTAGCCATCTTCCTGTTGACTTTTTTCTATTCTTACTGTCAATTTAGCTGCTGCATGCATAATTATGTCTCTACCTTTAGGTGTTCCAAAAACTTATCATATAAAATTGTTATTACAGATTTATCTCTTTGATGCCATTCTTATCGAAGGCCTTCCATTCAATTCTAAAACTGGTTACATGTAAGAAGTCACACAACACCAGGTTATAGTCCAACAGCTTTATTTGAAATCACAAGCTTTCGGAGCGCTGCTCCTTCGTCAGGTGAAGTGGAGAAATGCATAAAGACACAGCTTCTATAGTCAGAGAATAATGTCAGATGTTTACAGGTAATCTTTCCAACTGCCATTTATCACACCTCGGCAGAGAGATAATCACAGTAATCAAAGGTGTGAATGGTGTCCAAACAGGTCCACCCCACTCCAACACCGGCATCTCCACACCTTAACTGGTTACAACCACAGACTCCAGTCCCCGTGGTGTTCCAAGTTCAATACAAACACCATGTGATTGTTTGGTGCATCTATTGAAGTCATATCTTCAAAATGTTCTGTTGGTATCATATTTACAACATGTAAATTAAAGACACTTCAACTAGGGTGTTTGTTTTCCTAGCCATCTTAGTTGGTTATATTATATCGTGTTTCCTGTTTCATTTGATGTTACTTTTACAAAGGCACATTGTTTTTTAATATTCTGTGTTCCTGTTTGAAGTGTTAGTTTTTAACACTTTACTTGGGTCATTCCATTGTGTTTCTCCCAAACTCCAGACCTTCTGGAAGTGCCAAGCTGCTATTTCAATAGGGCCATTGTTTTAGTTTTTTAACCAATCTCCATTTCAAAAGCTTGTGGTGTTTACAACTTTTGTGTTATCAAACCATCCCATCTCAGAAGCCTGTTTGCACAGCTTGTGTCGTTGAGACTTTAGATTTTTAAACCCAGTATATCATGTATTAATAAAATCAGAATTCTGTTCATATGATGGTGTAGCTTTCTGAAATATGCCTTATTCCTTCACACAGTATTCCAGTAAACTTTCCAAATATGCAGACCATTGCTTTTTATCTGATTTCTATGTTCAGTTCCACCTGTGTGTGTGAATCTGTTTTACTGGCTAACCTTTAAACATGTGAAATCGAAGTACAGGTTCGTTCCGACAGACTCAGACTTCTGAATTGTTTTTATTCATGAACTATTGAGTGAATAGCAAATTTCAAGATAGTAGGTCAAAAGTATGTCAAAAGTTGCATTGATTCCTGTGACTGACTGGATCTTGTGTGATGCCAGCGTACTTTAGTTTCAGTAACAGTGAGAGTATTACTGAGTGCATCAGTATTCCTTATTGCTAATGGGGTTTCATTACTGATTGACAGAGATTGTGCCTTGGGACATCCTGAGGTCGTGAAAGGCGCTGTATAAATGCGTGTTCTTTCTTTCTTTCTTTCTTTAATTTTTTTCCTTCTTTCCTTCTTTCTTTCTGTCTTTCTTTCGCTCTTTCTCTCTTTCTCTCAACAGAACAAAGAACTCCCACATTGCACAAAAGCAAAATACTGCAGATGCTGGAAATCTGAAATAAAAGCAGGAAATGCTGGAAACGCTCAGCAGGCCAGGCAGCGTCTGCGGAGAGAGAAACTGAGTCAACGTTTCTTACACATTTTTTCTTGTAATTTTTCCACTCCTTTCCTCCCCCCCCCTTTCCTTTTGTTTCTCTCTCACACCTGTCAGCTATCTCTTGCCCTGCCAGTACACTTTACACCTAATCTCAGCCTATTACATCTCGTCTAGCTCTTTTGTTTCTTTCACTTCTTTTGTCCGATCGCAGCCCTGCCTTCGATCTATTTTCTTTTCTTTCCAGTTTTGAAGAAGGGTTCGACCCGAAACGTCAACTCAAATTTCTCTCCACGGATGTTGCCTGACCTGCTGAGTTTTTCCAGCATTTTCTGTTGTTATTTCGGATTTTCAACATCTGCAGTATTTTGCTATCGGCTCAAAGTGATTTGTAGCCTTGCACCTTCTCGTGAAGTTGGCGCCATTTATATAAAAAAAACATTCTTACACAAACTGAAGATAGAAAGACGGTGTGAATGAGGGTGGCGTCTGCCCTCAAAGTCCGAGGGTTGCGCAGCCAGAAAGGGTAACCAGTTAGCTGGTCTGTGCCCAAATTGCTTAGCTGCACTCCTGCTGTGCAGCAGTGAATAACACGGAGGATTTGAATGGTTGGGCTTTCAGTGCCTGCACTTGACAGGAGATATATTCTAAAATAGAAGCTGCAGAGATGCCTGACACCTCATTCACTGTCTGAAAATTGGAGGATTATCCCACTAGTAGGATTCCAACACCGTTTACATCTCATGTCAGGAGCCTGCCAGGGGAAAATGTCTGCGCGATCCTTTTGCTAGTGTGCAAACCGATTACAGACAGATATCAATAGTTACCTGCTGCCAACTGATATGTTGATTCAATGGGTAGAGCCATGGTATGTTGAGATGCACCAACGCGCAAACTAAGATGATGGGGTTTCCAACTTTCTCTCTGATTGTCCTGGAGTCTCCCAGGTTGATCTCCTGGACACTCCTGCAAGCAATCCAGGCGGAAAATCATTCTCACATAGAATTACATAGGATATACAGCACAGAAACAGGTCATTCGGCCCAACCAGTCCATGCCGGTGTTTATTCTCCACTCGAGCCTCCTCCTGTCTTTTCTCATCTAACTCTATCAGCATAACCCTCTATTCCCTTCTCCCTCATATGCTTGTCTAGCCTCCCCTTAAATGCATCTGTACTATTCACTTCAACCACTCCCTGTGGTAGCAAGTTCCACATTCTCACCACTCTCTGGGTAAAGAAGTTTCTTCTGAATCCCCTACTGGATTTCTTGCTGACTATCTTATATTGATGGCCTCTAGTTTTGCTCTTCCCCACAAGTGGAAACACGCTCTCTGGCCGGGATTTTCCAGGGATTCAGCGGGCACGATCGGAGGTGGATCGGGAGGGAAACTTTTTTTCCCCAGCGGGTCGGGACCCCGCTGCAAACCCACCACCACACGCCTTTCCCCGATGTCGAGTCTGTCAGCGCTGAGCAGACCCGACATGCAGCGGCGGGGGACCCAATTAAAGTAATTATGACCTAGTTTAGAGATCATTAATACATTTGAGCTCAACTTTTGATTTTACCTGCTTGTCCACAGGGTCCTTGCTGCTCGGGGATCATGTCTGTTAAGCTGAGGTGAAAGGTCAGTGGCCATTGAATCAGCGGTTGAGTTGACAGCTTCAAATATAAAGTAAAAGGTCCCACCTTAGAGAGGTATCTTCCCTCAGACACAAGCTCTTCCTCACTGCATTTCCACAACAGCTTCACCATGCTGAAAGTCTTTACACAAGTCTCCATCCAGTCTGACCTCATTACCTCTCTCACCATTGACAGATCGCTTCTGTCACCTCTACTTCACCTGCCATCTATTCCATCAGTATGGTTGCCCTTTATACTCGCTCAACTTGGTCCTCAGAATCCAACCATGATCAGACCCAACACCAACAGCACCAAACAAAAAAGCAGCAACAACAACAACACCCACCTTCTCCGCAATCAACTGATGCTGCACAGGACACAGGGCATCAGCACCCGACACATTGCTGCCCAGGAGGCCAGGGATGGCCTCACCATGTCCAGATTTACTTCACTTGATGCTGTACACCCTGGCTGCCACAAGATGTGCCAGGTAGGCACCACCCCACACCAACACCATAAAGCATCCCTACAATGCCCAAGCCATTCCTTTCACACTTATCACCATTGCGGGGGGTACCGTTATGTCTCACCATTCACTGCAACTCACTAAGCCATTTCCAAAGGTGCACACACATCTGTCCAAGAACAGAAAGTGTTGAAAATAAAGGTTTCAATTTTTGACACCACATTAACAGAAACTTTATGTAAACATTGCATAAAACACCCAAGTGCCTGCCCTTGTATGTCGTAAGTTTATATGATTGGACAAGGTTAAGGTGAGTGTGAGAGGTGACTAGTGAGATGGGGATGTGATAATATAGATAGAGAGGGATGGGTGGAGGTGCAAGGTAAGTTTGCGTGAGTAAGGATGTGCAGGAGTAGGGTAGGGAAGGCAGAGTGATGGGGATGTGATGAGTGGCACAGCAGGATGAGGTTGAGTGTGGCTTGGCAGTAACATTTCGTGATCTACTGAGATCATTGAAACATTTGCGGCACTACACCCAGGTCCTCCTGCCCACATCCCTGCTTGTGTCCTCCTGTGCAATGTGCAACCAGGCTGTGTTGGTCTCCTGGGGAGGTGTCTTCCGGCCACTTGTCAGTGTTTGCAGCACCTCAGTGCTGTAGAACACTGACAGCACAAATGTCAAAAGAAATTTGGACATGGTCCCTTTAAGGAAACCGGCTGATGACACGTCATCAAATGACGTCACCAGACTCGCTTCCTCTAATTGGGCCGGGAAACGCGCTGGATGGGCTTAACCAGCCTAATCAAGGGAAATTTGTTTCAGACAGCGGGATGAAGCCAGCAGCGGAGTCAGGACCCGCCACCAACGTCACTCGCCACGGACCCACCGATGTCAACAAATTCGCGACCTTTGTGTCCACTCTATTAGTACCTTTCATAACTTTAAAGACCTCGATGAGGTCACCCCTCAGCCTTCTCTTTTCAAGAGAAAAGAGATCCAGCTTATTCTTACTTTCCTGATAGCTATAACCTCGCAGTTCTGGTATCATCCTTGTAAACCTCTTTTTGCACCCTCTCCAGTGCCTCCAATTCCTTTTCTATAATCTTCTCCTGTTTATTTCCGGCTGGAAGCAATGATCAGTCGGGCCATAAGATGCCATGTGACCCTGGCACATGCGCGCTCTGGTAAAACCATGCGATGGATAGAGCGACTTCTGGGGCGCAAAGGGCTGTGGGTATTAAAGCTGCCATGATTCACCGATTGGCGTGTCAGGCGACCAATGGCGGGAGCGAGGGGGCAGGCGGTGGAGCGGGAGGTCATGTGATGAAATCCCCCGGAGTGTGGTCCAACCAGAGTTGGTGACCCTACAAGGAGCTGCTGGGTTTGATTCCCTGGTCTGTGCGGAGTTAGCGGATCACAGCTGGGGCTTAATCATAGTTCAAAGACTCCTGCAGAAAAGTGCACATCTATGGACGTGAGGATAGGATGCGGATCAGTATCAGGCTCGGCTATGCTGCCCTCCCCTAGCTCTTCAACCATGATCGAATAACCTGCAGAAACACTGTTTTGTTGAGAAAGAAAAAAAAACAAACTCGCATTTATTATAGTGCTTTTCATTATCTTGGGATGTCTCAAAGCGCTTTACAGCCAATGAAGTACGTTTTAAAGTGTAGCCACTGTTGTAATGTAGGAAACGTGGCAGCCAATTTGCGCACAGCAAGGTCCCACAAACAGCAATGAAATAAATTACCAAATAATCTGCTTTAGTGATGTTGGCTGAAGGGTAAATTTTGGCCAGGACACCGGTGAGAACACCCCCCCTACTCTTCTTCAAAATGGTGCCGTAGGATCGTTTACGTCCATCCAAGAGAGTAGACGGGGCCTCGGTTTCACGTCTCATCTGAAGGACGTTAGCAACTTCATCATTTAGGATTCGAACCACACTGCAATACTTGAGCACGCTGTTCAGTGTCGAGGGAGAGTTGCATTGTCAGAGGTTTGTCTATCAGATGAGATGTTAAACCAAGTGCTATCCGTCTGCTGAGTGGACATAAAAGATCCGATGTTAAACCAAGTGCTATCCGTCTGCTGAGTGGACATAAAAGATCCCACGGCACCAATCGGGGAAGAGGAAAGAGTCCTCCTGGTGTCCTGAACAACATACATCCTTCAACTAACACCAGTGAAACAAAAACTAATTATCTAGGAAGCAATTTTAAACCTACCTACTGTAAAGTCTGTAGGTATTATGGCGAATTAATACACAGACTACAAGAGTAACTTTAACAGGACTTTACTATTCGAAGGTCAGGGCGAATCTGCCCAATAAATCCTGACACAGCACTTATATACCAGTGTGGTCACCGTCGGTATTACAGTATACAGCAGCCAAGATAAAGTAGTGCCACACCTAAAATAGTTCTCTTAAAGGTGGACGGTTACATACAATAGTTCTCTTAAAGGTAGAACAGTTACATACACTACAATCCTCCCTTTTTAGCTTACAACATACTTATTCCCCATTAACATAACATCATAACATATATACAACTTATGCAAAACAGTTCACAGATTCAGTCTCTCTGGAGGCTTCCTGACTCTGTCCGGATAACGCCTCGGTGGTGTAGTAGTTTTCGGCGGGGTAGTAGGTTCTTCTGACAAGGTCGATTCGGTTTGAAGGACAGTGTCAGGTTTATCTGATTCCAGTATTACCAGATCAGAGGTAGGTGCTCTGGGTATCTCTGCTTCAACATTAGCCGTGTAAGGTTGTGGCGTAGGTTGGTCCTTTGTGGATGACCCTATGATCTGGTCAACATGGCGCCTTATTATGCTGTCACCAATGTCCACGGTATACATCAGCGGCCCTAGCCTTTTCCCAATAGTTCCAGGCTGCCATTTCTCGGTACGGTAGTCCCGGGCCAAAACTTGTTGACCTATCTGAAAGGATCTAGTTGGCCTTTCATTCATGCCCTGAAATTGCCGGTTCTCTACGTCCCTTCTGACGTTTGGCTTAATCAAATCCAGCCGGCATCTTAGTCTTCTATTGGAAAACATCATGGCGGGAGTTTGGTTTGTGACCGCATGTGTTGCATTCCTGTACGCCAACATGAAGTTATCTACCTTATGTTGTAGGTTGATGTCTTCATTACCCATGGCCTTTATGGCCTTCTTGAAGGTCTGGACAAACCTTTCAGCTAATCCATTGGTGGCGGGATGGTATGGGGCTGACGTGTAGTGCTTGACCCCATTCCTTTTTAAGAACTTCCTGAATTCTTCGGACACAAATTGCGGTCCATTATCAGAACAGATCTGTTCCGGCAGCCCATTCCTGGCAAATATGGTCCTTAATACTGTGATGGTTTTTTCCGTGGTGGTGGAGGACATCTTTATTACCTCCGGCCACTTGGAGTGTGCATCCACTGCGATTAGAAACATTGAGTCCATAAATGGACCAGCAAAGTCGACGTGTACCCTTTGCCAAGGAGATGAGGGCCACTCCCATGGATGCAGAGGAGCTTGTGGTGGCGCATTTTGGACCTTCTGGCATCCTAGACAGCTCTTGGTTATTTCTTCGATGTCTCCATCAATACCTGGCCTCCACACAAACGCTCTTGCTAGGTTCTTCATTTTCACTCCACCCAGATGCCCCTCGTGAAGCTCCTTTAGCACCTTATGCTGAAGTTTGGGTGGAATCACCACTCTAGATCCACACATCAAGGTTCCTCGGCACACTGACAGCTGTTCTTTTCTTTGCGAAAATGCGGGCAGCGTTGGTTCGCCATGTGCTGGCCATCCCTCCACTGTTAAATCGTAGACTCGTGAGAGAGTCGGGTCATTTCTTGTTTCATTTTCGATCATCGAATTTGTTACTGGTAGACATTCCACTATGGATGAGTGGAACATCTCTACCGGGTCCACTGTAGCCGCCTCTTCTACTACTGGCAACGGTAGGCGCGATAACCCATCAGCATTTCCATGCTGTTTGGACCTTTTGTATTCGATGTCATATTGGTGTGCCCCAAGTAACACGGACCACCTCTGTAGCCTTTGCGCTGTCATAGTGGAAACGGCCTAGTTAGGGTTGAATATGGACACCAACGGCTGGTGGTCTGTCAGTAATGTGAACTTCTTGCCCTGCAGGTAATGATTGAATTTCTTTACTCCCCACACAAGGCTGAGGGCCTCCCTATCTATCTGAGCATAATTTCGCTCAGCGGAGGTCAATGATCGGGACGCAAATGCGACTGGCCTTTCCGAGCCATTTGGTAACTTGTGTGAAAGTACTGCTCCAATTCCATAAGGGGAAGCATCACAAGCTAGATGAAGAGGTAACATTGGGTTGAAATGAGCCAACACTTCCTCAGAGGTAATCAACGCCTTGCTTCTGCGAAAGGCCTTCTTACAGTCCTCGCTCCACTTCCATGGTACTTCTTTCCGCAACAGAGCATTCAGCGGATGCAGCACCATGGATAGATTTGGCAGAAATTTGTGGTAATAATTAATCAACCCCAGAAACGATCTCAACTGTGATACATTTTCCGGAGCGGGGGCCTTCACGACAGCTTCTATCTTGTCAGGTGACTTGTGCAGCCCCTCTTGGTCAATGACATGACCGCAGTACGAGATCCGTTTCTGGAAGAACTCACATTTCTGGCGATTAACTCGAAGGCCATATTCCTTCAACCTGGTGAGCACCAGTTTCAAATTTGTGAGGTGTTCCTCCTCGTCTTCTCCCGTAATCAGGATATCGTCCAAGTAACACTGCGTGCTTGGAATACCCTGTAAGACCTGCTCCATGGCCCTCTGCCAAATTGCTGGAGCCGAAGCTACTCCAAAAACCAGTCTATTATAACGATACAAGCCTCTGTGCGTGTTGATTGTGAGATACTGGCGCGACTCTTCCTCGACTTCCATTTGTAAGTATGCTTGTGCCAGGTCTATCTTGGTGAAGTGTTTCCCGCCAGACAATGAAGCAAAGATATCCTCAATCCGCGGAAGCGGTTATTGTACCGTGTGAAGCACCGGATTAACTGTGATCTTGAAGTCTCCGCAGATGCAGACCTTTCCCGGCCCCCCTGGCTTGTTACTTGATGAAGACTTCATGACGGGAACAATGGGCGTGGCCCACTCACTCCAGTCCACCTTAGACAGTACCCCTGAACGTTCAAGCTCTTCCAGTTCTGCCCCCACAGCAGGTCGTATCGCGTAAGGTACCGATCTGGCTTTGAAAAATTTTGGGCTTGCATGTTCTGCAATCTTGATTTTTGCTTTAATTCCTCTCAGTGTTCCCAGTCCTTGCTGGAATACCTCTTTAGCTTCGTCCAATATTCTGGACAACCGTTCAGGTTTGACATCTTCCTTTCCGGAATCTACCGTCATTGTGTTTAGTGAATGCCAGTCTATCTTTATTTTCCTGATCCACTCCCGTCCCAGAAGTGGTGGACCTCCCTTGGGCAGCACATACATGTCCATCCCTTGGTGATCTTTGTCCTTGTATCTCACCTTGACTTTTATCTTTCCGATGGGGTATACTTTGTGCCCCGTGTATGTCTGCAATACTATCTCCGTATCCCGTAGGGGAATATGTTTGAATAACTTTTTGTAATCTTGCTTATTCATGACCGTCAACGCCGATCCGGTGTCCACTTCCACCTTCACTTGGACTTTTGCAATCTGTAGTGTGACCCAGATAGTTTGTCGGTCAGCTTCTTTACTCACATTGTGGATCCTCAGACTACCCAGTTCCTTGCTGTTGGAGTCTGAGTCCGAATTCTGTTCATCTGGGCTCTTCCCAGTCACCTTATGTACCTTTCTGTACTTCTTCTGCGGTGACTTATTATTGCTGGTCTTCTTTCCTGACCGGCATACCTTAGCTATGTGACCAAGCTTGCCACATTTTCTACATTCCTGGTTTTTAAACCAGCATTGGTTCTGGTCGTGTGTTGTCTTCCCACAACGATAACATTTCGTTGTACCCGAAGTCATTTGATCCACACTGAGTACCGCTGTCTTCCGCTGCATTTCCGCCATGCCTCTCGCTGCGGCTTTGTGCGATGCTGCAATAAGGACAGCCTTATCAAGTGTAAGATCGTTCTCTTCGAGCAGTCGTTTTTGTGTTCCTTCCTTCGACATCCCGCACACGAACTTGTCTCTCAGTGCCTCTGTCAGATTTACCCCACACTGACAATATTTTGCTAGCCTACGCAGTTCAACCAGGTACTCCGCGTTGCTTTCCTCTTTTCGTTGCGTTCTCACGTAAAATTTAGATCGTTCCGCTAACATCAGCGGTGCGGGGTTAAAATGATCCTTCAGGACAGCAACAATATTAGCGAAAGACTGATCCACCGGTTTACCTGGTGATAGAAGATGCTTCAATAACCCGTATGTCTTCGCACCCATTGAGTTTAGTAAGGTTAGAGCTTTGTCATAATTTGCTATCTTATTGACCTTACAATATATCTCGATGCGTTCTACATACGTGGCCCAATCTTCCACATCGGAATCGAACCCGTTGATGTTACTACGCTTAGGCATCTTCACACTCTTCCTGAGAACAACGACGAAATATTTCTTTAACTTTTTTTTTTCAAAATGGCGGTTTCCCGCGCTTGTCTTCTTTCCCCGCCCACTTTCAAAATGGCGGTTTCCCGCTTCTGTCTTCTTCCCCGCCTACTGGCGGCTTCCCGCGTTTCTTCCCCTGGCGGGAGGGGTAAGCTTTTCCCTCGGGCGACGACCGCTGGCTTTCGGGGTTCGCAGCCTGCGCGTCGGCTTCAGTGCATTCCTTGTTCCCTTTTCTCGGCAGGGCAACCGGCGCTGGGTACAACCCATTGACGGCGAACAGTTTCAGCCGCTGGGCTGGATCTCGCTCAGTCTCCCTCGCTCGGGCTCTGTCTCTTCCGCTCGCTCGGGCTCTGTCTCTCCCTCAGCGGCTTCCAATCACGCCTCCCAGCCCTCTCGCAGTCCGGTGCTTTCCTCCCCGGCTGCGGCTGAGTTCTCCGCGATTTATTTATTTTTATATCTTCCCGCGCCTTACGATCCCGGTCGCAGCGCTTCGTGGCCTCGGTCGCTGCCCGGCCTTTTTCACTCCAATCGCGCCTCCCAGCCCTCTCGCAGTCCGGTGCTTTCCTCCCCGGCTGCAGCTGAGTTCACCGCGGTTTATTTATTTTTATATCTTCCCGCGCCTTATGATCCCGGTTGCAGCGCCTCGTGGCCTCGGTAGCTGCCCGGCCTTTTTCACCGGTCGCGGTCTAGCTGTCTCACGACGCCGTTGCGTCTCCCAGCCCGCTTGTACCGCGGCTTCCGTGCTCCACGCTGCCCCAGTCTCAGCGCCTCTGGGCCCGACTTCTGTCCGGCTCCTTTCCCCCCGACCGTGGTCGAGTTCACCGCCCTTATCCTCCGTTTATTTATTTTTTTATTTTCCCTTTACTCACAGTCACCGTGGCCGACTTGCTTCTCGTGCTGATCGGCTCACTCACCACCGTGGCAGAAGGGACAATCAGTGCCTGTTACTGATGGAAGGCTTCGTGTCTGAATTCTTCCTTCTTCCTTGCTCTGCAGACTCGAGTTTTCTCTCAGCAGAACGACGAGGGCGGGTGCCTCTTCTCGACGCTCGTTAACTGCTTCGGAAGTATTGTTGCCGCAGGGTAAGATCGAACTCGTCGCCACTGTAAAATCTGTAGGTATTATGGCGAATTAATACACAGACTACAAGAGTAACTTTAACAGGACTTTACTATTCGAAGGTCAGGGCGAATCTGCCCAATAAATCCTGACACAGCACTTATATACCGGTGTGGTCACCGTCGGTATTACAGTATACAGCAGCCAAGATAAAGTAGTGCCACACCTAAAATAGTTCTCTTAAAGGTGGACGGTTACATACAATAGTTCTCTTAAAGGTAGAACAGTTACATACACTACACCTACCAGGCAGAAACCCTTCACGGCCTCGCCCCTTGCTATCTCTGTAACCTCATCCAGCCCATCAACCCTCCCAAAGAGACCTCTCCATTCCTCTCACTCTGGCCTCTTGTACATCCCTCTTCCATTCATCCAACATTGGCGGCAGTGATGTCAGTCAGCTAGGCCCCACAGTCATTCCATCTCTCCACTACCCTCTCCCTCCTCCTTTAAAACCTTTGTCAAAACCCAACTCTTTGACCAATCTTTTGATCCTCCCCTCCCCCCCGCCACCTAATATCACCTTCTTTGCCTCAGAGTCTATTTTTTTATATTACACTTCTGCGAGGTGCTTTGAGGCATTTTTCTTACCGATGTGAATGTCGTCGTTGTTTCCTTAACTTCAGTGAGCGAAAGATTACCCACTGCATGTCACCCGCTCGAAACGGGCAGGAAGCACCAGCTGTTCAATGGGGGCAGGGGGCTGGCATCGAGGGATGGCACGCCTGCAAGCTGGTGATGCCCCACAATGAGCACAGCTACACGCTGGGGAGTGCGGGAGAGTAGAAGCGGCCCTAAGGTGCTGTCTCATCAGATCACAAAGGCTTTCTGCGGCCTCTTCTCTCTTGCTGTAACTGTACTGCTCAGGATTCTATTGGCTTTATCGATTGCAGCTCTGCGGTGACTGGACATTTATTAGCAATTAGCATTTCTTATTTAGACTGTGAATGATTCCCCCCTGCATTGTGCCAGAGGACTAAGTAGAAATGGATACGAGGGAAAGTGTGATTCACTGAAAGACCCATGTCCATTAAACTGGTTTCAGACGCAGCGCAGAATGAATGTATATCTTTGTCCTCTCTTTGCTCTTCGTGGGGTCCTAGCTAAAATTACGTAGAAGTTACAACACTGTTCGGCTGTTGGTGCTAATCCTTCACATGGGCAGTAGTCCTACAAAGAAACATAGAAACATCGAAGATAGGAGTAGGAGTAGGCCATTCGGCCCCTCAAGCCTGCTCCGCCATTCAATGCAATCATGGCTGATCATCCAAATTCAGTGCCCTGTCCCTGCTTTCTACCCATATCCCTTGTTCACTTTAGCCTTAAGAACTATATCCAACTCCTTCTTGAATATATTTAATGAATTGGCCTCTACTGCCTTCTGTGGTAGAGAATTGCACAGGTTCACCACTCTCTGGGTGAAGAAATTCCTTCTCATTTCTGTCCTAAATGGCTTACCCCTTATCCTTAGACTGTGACCCCTGGTTCTGGACTCCCCAACCATCGGGAACATCCTTCCTGCATCTAGTCTGTCCAGTTCTGTCAACGAGTTCATGATGCTCATGGCCTTGGAGGAGATGCTGGTGTCGGGGTGAACCTGCTTCATCACTTTGTAGATGTAAATGGAGTAACTCTCCTTCCTCGACTTTCTGCGTTTCTTGCCGCCCTTAGGAGGCGCATATTCACAATTTTCTTGGCGCCCTTCTTGGCAGCTGATTTCTTCTCATCAACCATTGTCTCGTTCAGGCAGCAATAGATTGCATGTTCAGTTCTGTTCCCATATCCCTTTCTTCCCCCCTTCGTTCAATCACCTATCTGACCTATTCTTAAATTACACAGAATATACGGCGCAGAAACAGGCCATTCGGCCCAACCAGTCCATGCCGGAGTTTATGCTCCACTTGAGCCTCCCTCCGTCCTGCCCCCTGAACTTGCGCTCCTACCCATCGGGCAGCCTCCGCTTCCCCACCCGTTTCGAGCAAGTGAGGACCAGGCTGCTGTCGCCCACCCACCTGCATCCCGCTCCCAGTTAAAACTCCGTTTCTATCTACATTTTCCCCATCTGTTCATAATTTTAAAAGTGCTTGTCAAATGACCCATTAATCTCCCCATCCCCCACCCCACCCCCTGTTCTAAAAGTAATGGGGGCGAGACCAGAACTAGGGGCCATAAAGATAGTCACTAATAAATCCAATAAGGAATTCAAGAGAAACTTTGTTACCCAGAGAGTGGTTAGAATGTGGAACTCGCTACCAGAAGGAATAGTTGAGGCGAATTACACAGATGGATTTAAATAGAAGCTAGATAAACACATGAGGGAGAAAGGAACAGAAGGATATGCTGATAGGATGAGATGAATTATGGTGGGAGGAGGTTCATGTGGAGCATAAACACTGGCATGGACCATTTGGGCCGAATGGCCTGTTTCTGTGCTGGAAATCCAATCAGATTCCAATTCCAAGTGAGCATGAGGACCACAGAATAAAAGTAATAAGTGATTCAGCCCCAGTCGGTAATAAATTAGCAGCCTCACAGAGAGAGGCCAGAAGGATTAAAAAAAGCTTGTAGATGCTGGAGACCGGAAATGAAGACAGTAAATGCTGGAAATACACTCCAGGTCAGTCAACATCTGTGAAGAGAAAAGGCGGATGATGACATCTTTCTTTAGAAGTCAATATGTGGTGGAATAAGCCATATTCCAAGAGATACACCATCATATGAACAGATTTCTGATATTATTAATACATGATATACTGGGTTTAAAAATCTAAAGCCTCAGCGACACAAGTTGTGTCAATACAGGCTTCTGAGATGGGATGGTTTGATAACACAAGTTGTAAAAACCACACAGGCTTTTGAAATGGGAATTGATTGTTAATGCTAAAACAATGGCCCTATTGAAATAGCAGTTTGGCGCTTCCAGAAGGTCTGGAGTTTGGGAGAAACACAATGGAATGACCCAAGTAAAGTGTTATAAACTAACACGTTGAACAGAAACACAGAAACATTAAAAGAGGCATGTGCCTTTGAAAAGATGACATCAAGTAAAAGAAACACCTGCTGGTCAAATAGTTTTAATGTTAAACTTGAAAAACAGGGAACACGATTAATATACAACCATTGAGATAGCTAGAAAACAAGTAAATACCCTAGTTGAAGTGGTTTTAATTTACATATTATAAATATGATACCTACAGAACACTTTGACGATATGACTTCAATAGATGCACCAAACAATTACATTGTGTTTGTATTGAACTTGAAACACCACTGAGACACAACATCTGCTAATAACCAGTTAAGCTAATATT
Source organism: Somniosus microcephalus (assembly GCF_052327205.1). NCBI lineage: Eukaryota > Metazoa > Chordata > Chondrichthyes > Squaliformes > Somniosidae > Somniosus > Somniosus microcephalus. The sequence goes on along the minus strand of NC_140992.1, from coordinate 268,174,206 downwards.
AAGAATTGAATGGAAAACCTTCGATAAAAATGACATCAAATAAATACTATTGTCATATTGTTTTTATGATAAGTTTTTGAAACACCTAAACACAGAGACAGGATTCTAAAAGTTAACAGCTAAATTGACAATAAGATCAGAAAGAAGTCAACAGAAAGAATTACTAGAGATAATTAGCTTACATCAGCAAAAAACTTCAAAGAATATACCACTAAATAAGGATATAGAAATAGACCTTTTCAAATGGAAAGTCAAAAGTCACTGGAAGGGCAAGTGTTTCTCAACTTCACAGGCACACTCTGTAAGTTTTTAACTTTGAGTCTCGGGTAATCAAGGTATTTGATTTTGGTGGATATTCTGGATTAAGAATAAGTAGAAGTGTGGAAATCTAATGAAGTTAAGATTTGAGAATAAGGATCTCTGAGAATAACATTGTGTAAGCTAATTGTTTTTGAACTGTTTATGTTGCGACTGACTCAACAACTATTAACTGAATGTCGGCTCTGAAATAAAACTATATATTTTTAGAATTGTCTCACAGAGTATTTCTGTATCAACCTCGCAAACTCAATTTCTGTACACTCTTTTGTAAGGAGTTGCAGAATTCTGGGGGGTATTCCAGACCCTCATAATATCCGGAAGGTTACAGTCTAGTTAAACTTATTAAAAGTGCTATCCGGAGGATGGTAACATCTTCACGACGTACCTTTCCTTTAGGGAGAGATAGTCTGAACCTTTAGACCCAATTAAGCGTCTTATAGAATTTGGCTATCTTTAACTTTAGTTGAAGGTGAACGTCTGGGGAATACGCCTGATCTGGGGTAGCCCAAAAAGGGCTAGGACTTGTGATTATCCCTTCATATAAGGGTACACTCACCCCAACTAGTCCTTTGTCCCTCTTTACAGTTCTGACATGAAGAGGATGCCCCGCCTTATCTCTGTAACCTCCTCCAGCCTTATAATCCTTCGAGATCTCTAAGCTCTGTAAGTGGTTTTCTCGGGCACACTGAAAACACACCTTTTACTATAAGTTCTGGACAATTGGGATTATATGGAACAGATCAGACTCAGACACCCATTTGAGCTCAACCGTATTGTGTTTAATAGGATTAACAATAACACTCGTAACAGTACAAAACAATACAACCCTGGCTTGTCCAACAAGCCATACCATGCTAAATTACCATGGTCTAATAAAAGAACCCTCCCGTGAAATAAACTAACACAGGACCCCAGCACTAAACCCCTCTAAGGTTTGGTTGGGACTTACAATCACCCCCTCAGACAGCTAAGTGGTCTTGTGGATGTGTAGGTGCAGGCACTATGCTCACCCCGATTGTCCGTTGTCTTGTTTGCAGCTTCTTCCTGTATGTCTCGCTCCTGGTTCCGTACCGCCGATGTGGTATCCAAGTTCAAGTTTGAGTTGAGGTCCGTTGATGAGGGATGAAGAGCAGCGCTCAACTTCTGGCGGTGTTCCGTCGAGCCGAGCCCCACTCGGGAGACTCGCTGTAGATTGATGCTGAGGAGAAGAGAGAGAGAGAGCATGCCCTGAACAGCTCCTGATATACCCAAAACGCATCACCTTTTCCTCCCGCCAATACTGATCGATGTATTAACTCAAGTGATCTTGTCTGGACCCCCGCCCCTGTTGCTTGGAGTGACTCGTGACCTTTGAAATCTTTGTGAAAAATGATATTCCATTTCCCCGCTCCCAGGCCTGGCACCTGGAGAGACAATGAGTGCTAATTACTGGATGTCTGTCGTTTCCTGAGTTGATGGCCCCCATTAGCAGGTAATGGGTTTCAATCTCAAACAGAACTTGCTTAACTGGCTTATCTCCTGGAAGACAATGGCCTGGCCATCTCTTGCCTTCCACCAGTTTCAGTTGGAACTGTGCTTTATTGATAGTGTCTCTGAGTTACCTCTCGGGGTCTTGTTCCCAGTAATCATGTTAGATGGTGGTGACATCAATTGGCCTGGATTCCCTTCCTCCCAGCCTGTCAGTGTGAGATGGCCGTTAGCCTGGATCCTATTCCCTAAGCCACTCCCACAAGCTTGTCCAACAGTACAGTTCTTTTCTTGGGGTTTTGGATATAAAATATGATTCCTAAAAATGGCCAAAAAGCTGGTGTTACAGCTCCTCCAATTCTGGAATCTCATGTGCATTCCCGAATTTCATCGCTCCACCATTGGTGGCCGTGCCTTCTGTTGCCTGGGCCCTAAACTCAGGCATTTCCTCCCTAAACCACTCTGCCTCTCTACACCTCTCTCTCCTCCTTTAAGACGCTCCTTTAAACCTATCTCTTTGGCCAAGCTTTTGGCCACCCCTCCTGATATCTCCTTTTGTGGCTCGGTGTCAAATTTTGTTTGATAATTGCTCCTTTGAAGCACCTTGGTACACTTTACTACATTAAAGGCGCTATATTCATATGCAAGTTGTTGTTGAAAACACCCCAGTAGATCCTCACCTCTAGCTGATCCTTCTATTGTATAGTCCCCACATCCAACTGCCTCTTGAACGATCCTAGTTTTTTTTTATCTTGATTACTCTTCCCAGAAGATCATTCCCGGGACTGAGCACTCTTAGCAGAAAGGAGGGCATTCTGATATCAGTCCTGAGCTTGCCTTGTTGCTCCCCGCCCTCTTTATCCGACTGTCACGCATTTAACTTGAGATACTAAATAACAACAGAAAACACTGGAAAAACTCAGCAGGCCAGGCAACATCTGTGGAGAGAGAAACAGAGTTAACATTTGAGATACTGTTGCGGATGGATCTTTTCTATTCCACATAGTATCTCATGCACCTCCTATCACAGAAACACAGAAATTTAAAGCACAGAAGGAGGCCATTCGGCCCATCGTGTCCGTGCCGGCCAAATCCCATTTTCCAGCTCTTGGTCCGTAGCCCTGTAGGTTACGGCACTTCAAGTGCATATCCACGTACTTTTTAAATGCGATGAGGGTTTCTGCCTCTACCACCCTTTCAGGCAGTGAGTTCCAGACCCCCACCACCCTCTGGGTGAAAAATGTTCTCCTCAACTCCCCTCTAATCCTTCTACCAATTACTTTAAATCTACGCCCCATCTGGTTATTGACATCTCTGCTGGGGGAAATAGGTCCTTCCTATCCACTCTATCCAGTCCCCTCAGAATTTTATACACAGGTCGCTTCTCATTCACCTCTTCTCGAGGGTAAAAGGTGGCCAACAGTCCGTACACAGGAGATGCTGATTGGCTGGCGGCCTGTCACATGATACGGAACGCAGCATTCAATCCTGACCGTCCTCATTTAAGTTTGCCCAGAGTGATGGAGAAAGCAATGCTATCTCATAAACAATCGTCAAATGAGAAGATATTGCCTTCTGACTCGCATTACCACACAGACTGCATTAACTGATACAACAGCTATTATGGTGCAATAATAGAAATAGCGAAATAATAAACATACTGATTGTCAGAGGTGGGGTGGGGGCGGTGGGGTGATGGGGGGGAATTGCGATTTGATAACAATTTGTTTTGTGTGGAAATTTCTGTGACATCAGGTTTACAAATATGTGGAGATGAACTGTATGCCAATCTTGTGTATCTAAAATCTATTTATATGCAAATTAGCAGGCTTAAATTCTGCTGTTCATTTCCATATTTATGTACAAGTGAAAAGCTTATAAGTAACTGTTAATCTCTGTTTGCCGTCAATGTTTATGAGCAGATTTATTTGAGATCTGCTCCATGTTTTCACTGCTTTGCCTTTTAAGGGCCTCCCCCATTCCCTGTGCCATTTAGAGTTGGGAGATTGGGCGTGGGAGCGGAGGGGGAATTTTAACTTAAACCGCCTGGTGGGAAGGGAAGGGTGTGGGGGGACGGAGCTGGATCGCACGCCCACTTTACACCCCGCCCGATCTTCCAGTTGCTCTAGAAACGAGGCCTGGTGTACTTTAGCTCCTGGGCCTCAATTAAATCCTGTAGCTCCAATTCCCACCCCCATTCCTTCCCCTTCCCTTCCCCATTCTGGGCGGGAAATCGCGCTGCCCAGATGCCACCCCCTGAGCAAAGCGCCTTCACAACCTCAGGATGTCCCAAAGCGCTTTACAGCCAACAAAGTACTTTTAAAAAATGTAGTCACTGTTGTAATTTAGGAAATGCGGCAGCCAATTTGCGCACAGCAAGCCCCAACAAACAGCGATGCGATAATCACCAGATGATCTGTTTTTAGGCATTGCTTGATGGATAAATATTGGGCAGGGCACTGGGGAGAACTCCCCTGCTCTTCTTGAAATTGTGCCATGGGATCTTTTATGTCCAACTGAGAGGGCAGAGGGGAACGAAGTTTAACATCTCATTTGAAAGTCGGCACCTCCGACAGTACAGCACTGGAGTGTCAGCCAGGATTTTGTGCTCAAACCCACAACCTTCGCGGTGTCAGCCGTGGCTCAGTGGGCAGCACACTTCGCCTCTGAGTCAGAAAGGTTGTGGGTTCAAGTCCCACTCCAGAGACTTGAGCACAAAAATCTAGGCTGACGTTCCCAGTGTAGTGCTGAGGGAGTGCTGCACTGTCGGAGGTGCTGTGTTTCAGATGAGATGTTAAACCGAGGCCCCGTCTGCTCTCTCAGGTGGACGTAAAAGATCCCATGGCCCTATTTCGAAGAAGGGCAAGGGGTGTTCTCCCTGGTGTCCTGGCCAATACGGAGAAGATAAATCCAGAACACTACTTCAAATTAAATAATGACAGCAGCACAGCAACAACTTGTATTTATATAGCTCCTTTAATGTAGTAAAAGTCCCAAGGTGCTTCACAGGAGCGTTATCATACAAAATTTGACACTGAGCCACAAAAGGAGATATTAGGACAGATGACCAAAAACTTGGTCAAAGAGGTAGGTTTTAAGGAGTGTCTTGGAGGAGGGAGAGGTAGCGAGGTTTTGGGAGGGAATTCCACAGCTTGGGTCCTAGGCAGCTGAAGGCACGGCCGTCAATGGTGGAGCGATTAAAATTGGGGGATGCTCAAGAGGCCAGAATTGTAGGAGTGCAGAGATTTTGGAGGGTTGCAGGGCTGGAGGAGGTTACAGAGATAGGGAGGGGCGAGGCCATGGAGGGACCTGAAAACAAGGATGAGAATTTTAAAATCGAGCCATTGCTTAACCGGGAGCCAAGGTAGGTCAGCGAGCACAGGGGTGATGGGTGAACGGCACGCAGATTTAATCTAGTGAAAGACAAATTTGGAAGTTCTTCTTCACAAAACGTGATGAAAACATGGAATAGACTCCCAGGTAGGGTGGTGAATGCCGTGACGGTTGATTCTTTCCTGATGAGTAAGTTTGGATGGACCGAATGGCTTTTCACATTCAGATCTATCTGGCGATTGTGCTGTGGAATATGGAGTAACAGTTCGAGAGGGAATGACTTTCTCCCGTCCCTTTTAGAAGGAACTTCAACAAAGGTCACGACAATCAGGAAAGGGGGCGTCTGCTGAGCAAAACGTGAGAGAGAAGTTACAGGAGGTGACTGCAGTGACAGCCAGAGAGGAAAGTTCTGAGGAGGCTTTTGAAAGGGGAGAGAGGGAGTGAGCGGGGGAAACGGCTTCGGAAGTGAATCCCAGAGGGTTGCTGAAGTTTCCGTCATGGATTGGGGGGCGAGGGACGGGAGTTATGAGCAGTACACCGGATTAATTTTTATTGCAATGGAATTTTTTTTTAAGAAAGCCAGGAGACTCGGAAATCACCAGAAGCAGATTCCCACTGTTATTTTTTTTATACCCCGTTTCTGATTGCTGTGTATTTGTTTTTCCAATGGATGGCAGTGGCTTTCTTTGCTTTCCCTCCATGGTAACCATGACAACTGATGCACAATGCTGTTGGAACCTGGTAATATCTTGCTTGTAATTTTGTTTGCAGAGTATTGTAATAAAATAACAGAAACAAAAATTGAAAGCATATTTCAGGAGGCAAATTGAACATTGTTCCTGCATTATCGCTCAATTCCTTGCTCACGAAACCATGGCGATGCACGGCCCCCCAACCAACAATTCACAGTAGGGACAGGGGTGAAAAAACAAAGCAGGAAGGGCCAATTCTATGAGAAGAGTCTATTTAATTAGCAGGCCCAGTAATTTGGAGAAACAAATGATAAATCACAGATGTGCGGCAGACAGGATTAAAAATAAATAAATAAAAGATGACTATTTTCAATCCTCTGAGCAACCGAATGGAGGAGGATCCTAATGAGGAAAGCTGGCTAACTGTGTTACTGTGGCATGAATTCTGAGCTCTTCTGCAGCTGAAGCTCTTTCCTATGTGCCTTTGTTACCTCTGGGCTTTACTATTCCTGGCCAGCCTTTTATCTTCCACTCTCCGTGAACTCGAGCTCATCCAAAACTCGGCTGCTCGAATCCTAACTCGCACCAAGTCCCGTTCACCCATCACCCCTGTGCTCGCCGACCTACACTGGCTCCCGGTCCGCAACACCTCAGTTTTAAAATTCTCATCCTTGTTTTCGAATCCCTCCATGGTCTCGCCCCTCCCATCACTGTAGGGGTGTTTTCCCCGGTGTCCTGGGGCCAATATTTATCGCTCAACACACGTCACTAAAAGAGATGATCTGGTCATTATCTCATTGGTGTTGGTGGGATCTTGCTGTGTGTAAATTGGCTGCCGCATCTCCTACATTACAACAGTGTCGACACTTCAAAAGTACTTCATTAGGAGTAAAGTGCTTTGGGACGTCCTGAGGCTACATAAATGCAAGTCTTTCTTTCCATGATGGTGGAGTATCGGGGCACAGTGCGCCTCGAGCAATCTCAGTGAAAGGCCTGCTAAGCTTGAGCGGAGGCTCCAAAGATGTAGTGCGGACCCTTGGATACCAAAGGGAGGTTGCCTCTGTCTGAGTTCCGATATCCTATCATTGAAGTTTTCCCACATAGCACATTGGAGGTCTTCATCTGCTCACACCTGCCAGTGATCCATCTGAGATCCGAACATTGTGCTTCCGAGATGTCGGACAAACTTGGATTCCACCCTCACTTGAAGACTTTCCAAACCTGACTGGATTATAGGCAGAACAGTCCAGGTATTCACACAGTTCATCCTAGGCTACGCGGTGGCCATAACACTGTAGATAACGTTCTTGTGCTTATGACTCTCATTTTCTGGGTAGCCACACTAATCTGCAGTGTCTATGTTCAGGTCTCGGGCATCTGTCACTGACCCATCCAATACACTGTTAACAAGTGGAAGCGCTACAACATCTCTGGTCATGTGTTGGCAATTTGCTAACTTCCAGAGGTACAGGTGCCTTTGCCTGGTGGCGGCGAGTGTGTGTGGATTCTAGCGTGATATGTGGTCATGTCATCCACTGCCCTCCAGAGGTCCAGGTTCAGCTGCGGAGAGAAAATGATAAAGGTGTTGCATTTGCAAAGATAATCCAGAGGCCGTATGCAGAGCTCAGTTCATGTTGCTTTTAATGGCTGATCCAAACACACTTACAGGCAAAAGCAATCGAATACCTATATCCAATGTCAGACACAATACAACGATAAGAGCACTATCAAACTCCATGTGCTCAGGCCAAGGCAATCGAGTACCTATCACCAATGTTAGACATAACATTTCCTCCCCCCTCACAGAATTTCAAACATGAAATGTAGTGACAAAGCCCTGTAGGTGGCCAGGGCGAGAACGTGTACGAACAGGCCGAGGTGCGGGCTGGTGAAGAGCAGGCTGAGGCACAATATCTGCTTGAGGGTTGGCTGGCTGAGCCACATGTGCATCCTGCCACTCTGGGGTTAAGGCTTGGGGATTAGGTCCGTATAATCCCACATCAGGGGGTGCTGGCACCTTCCGAAGGCGGCTGGCATGCCACTGAGAGCCGTCAGTGAGGCAGAAAGTGGCTTGTCCAAGTTGGCGGCTGATTTGGAGAGGGGAGGACCAGAATGAGGCCATCTTATTGTTGCGGTGAGGCCTGCGGACTCTGACCCAATCGGAGACTGAGATGTTGGGCGCCTTGGCCCTCTTCGACTGGTCGAAGCGGAGTTTCATCTTCTCCTGCTGTCTAGCGACTGTGGCTTGAGCCCGTGGAGCAGGGCTCTGAGCTAGCGAGGGGTGGAGCCTGCCAAGGGGCAGCATGAGCTCACGGCCTAGCATGAGGGATGCGGGTGAGACCCCTCTAGTGGAATGCTGGGAGGCTCTGTAGTGCAGCAGTGTGTGGAGGAGGGCCTTGTCAAACGCACACCCCTGGGATAGGTGTGCTCTGAGGCCATTTTTCAGTGTCTGGTTAAAACGCTCCACCCCCCCATTTGACTCGGGGTGGTAGTACGTGCATATGTGATGGATGCCCTTGCTCTCAAGGTAAGAGGAGAGTTCCGAAGAAAGCACTTGGGGGCCATTGTCTGTGGTGATGGCCTTTGGATGCCCCCAGCGGGAGAAGAGGGACTCAAGGATATCGATGATGACCCGAGAGGTGACGGAGCCCACGGCAGTGACCTCTGGCCATTTTGAGTGCAGGTCATAGGTCACCACTAGGAACCGTTGATGGTGGGGGACACCATGTATCGCCCCGCAGACGTCCAGCTGCAGGTGCTCCCAGGGCTGAGAGGGCCAGGCAAGGGGTTGCAGGGGTGGTGGAGCTTGGTGGCCAGTCTTGCCACTTACAAGGCAGGCTGCACAGTCCTTGACCAGGGCCTTGATTTCCCTGTCGATACCCAGCCACCACACTAGGTCTCGGCATCGTTGTTTGAGCTTCACTATGCCCAAGTGGCCCTCGTGTGCCATGGATAAAACACGCGCATGAAGGGCACTTGGGACCACAGTGCAGAGCCCACGTGCAACACAGGAGTCATTCCAGCAGGAGAGCTCCTCTTTAACTCTGGAGTAGGCAGACAGTTCCTCAGGCACCTTGCGAGGCCAGCCATCTCTGATGAAGGTGCACAGCTGGGAGAGGGCCAGATCCTGTTCAGAGGCCTCTTTGAGCTCCTGGAGAGAGACTGTGGTTTGGAGAGGCGTGTGCAGCATCTGGACGATATCCTGTTCCACATGTTCAGACCTGACGAGTGGGGCTGGGGCAGAGACAGTGCGGGAGAGCAGATCTGCAACAACATTGTCACGTCCTGGTGTGAACTGGAGACTGAAATTGTATTGGCGGAGGTGGTCAGACCAGCGGTGTAGACGCAGTGGTCTGTGGCCTGTGCCGGATGTCGACAGCAGGGCAGTGAGAGCCTGGTGATCGGTTCGCAGGGTGAAGGCACGGCCATATGTTTACAGGTGCCACCGCTCACATGCCCAGACGCACACCAGCGCCTCACGCTCGCCTACTGAGTACTTCTGTTCAGTGGGGCTAAGGGCTCGGGAGGCAAAGGCAATTGGTTTCTCCACTCCATTCTGTATCTGCGATAACACCGCCCCACAGCTGCAGCGGACGCGTCACAGGTGACGAGGGTGGGGCTGGCGACGTCAAAGTGAGCCAACACTGGAGGCGACGTGAGCTGCGATTTGAGGAGGCGAACAGCTTCCGTACAGGCTTGTGACCACACCCAGGGCTCATCCTTTCACAGGAGCTGGCGCAGTGGGGCTGTGGTGGCTGAGTACTGGGGCAAAAACTTCAGGTAGTACCCAGTCATGCCAAGGAAGGAGGCAACCTGTGCTGCAGAGCTGGGTTCTGGGATGCTGTGAATGGCATCCACGTTTGACTGGAGTGGGGATATACCGTCAGCCGACAACCGAAACCCCACAAATTCGATCTCTGAAACAGCAAAGACACACTTTTCACCATTCAGTGTGAGCTTGTGTTTTGCTAGAGCCGTGAAAACTCTGTGAAGGCGTTCGTCGTGAGTGGAGGTCGAGGGCCCATGCACAACGATGTCATCCAGGTAGATGGCCACCCCAGGAATGCCCGCGAGCACAGAGGACATCACCTTTTGGAAGCAGCTGGGTGCAGAGCTAAGTCCAAATGGCATCCTGGTGTACCGAAAGACGCCAGCATGTGTCACAAAAGCAGTGACGTCCCTGCTGCTGGGGTGGAGGGGAACCTGTAGATAGCCCTGTCGAAGGTCCAGTTTCGAGAACAGGATGGAACCATAGAACTGCACTGTGAGTTCCTCTGACGTGGGCAGTGGATATTTGTCGGGGATTACGGCCTTATTCACTGCTCGAAGATCGACACAGACGCGTAGACCACCTGGCTTTTTCGTTGCGACCACCAGGATGGAGACCCATGGGGAGGTCTCAACTGGTTCGATGATGCCAGCTTCCAGTAGCTGCTTTAGTTCAGCTGTGACCCCGTCACAGAGAGCAAGCGGGATGCGGCGCAGTGGCTGAATGACAGGGGTAACGGTGGAGTCAACCATGGGCTGGTAGGTGAAGGCAGTCAGGCAGCCCAGGCCCTCGAAGAGTGCTGGCCATGTTTGGCGCCACGGTGAGGCGACGTACAGAATTGCAGACCCGCCGGTGTCCAAAAGAGAAAAACCCAGGTCAGTGAAAAGATCCAGTCCCATCAGGTTAGCTCCTTGGCGTGCCACATGAAAACAAAAATCTGGCAAAACTTTTGTTCCATAGCGTACAGTGAGGTTGACTGAGCCCACTAGTCCAATTTTTGAATGACCATACCCGCAAAGGGCAGTGGAGGGCGCAGAGAGTGGCAGGGAGCTGAAAAAGCATTTGAATGTGTCCACATTCAGCAGTGAGACGCTGGCACCAGTATCCAACAACAGAGGGATGCGCACATCATTCAGGTTAATTGTGCATGACTTGAAAGCCACTACTGGCCCAGAGTTCACGTTGTGAATCATAGGCCAACTGCTTGAGGACTGAGAGTGTTCATTTGTAGCAACAGGGGCAGAGCGGCAGACATTGGCAAAGTGATTTTGTTTTCCACAATTGCGACAGGCTTGGCCACGCGCGGGGCAATTCTGCGCTCTGGTAGCATGTGAACGAGATCCGCAGTTTCCGCACAGTTGCCGCGGTAGCGCGCGTTGCTGCCATCGCGCAAGCATTACCGTGTCAGAGCTGTCGGGGCCGAGGGCGCTGTCACTGGGTGTGTGTGCTAGTTTCGCTGCACATTCGGCTGCAATGTTGACTGCCTGTGACAACGACAGATCGTCGAACTCGAGTAACAGTCTTTCACATTGTTGGTGTGCTCTATTAGTTGATCATGCACCATCTCGTCTTGTAGTGCACCGAACTTGCACGAGCTAGCTAACACCCTCAAATTTGCCACGTATTGATGCACCGACTCGCTGGGGAGTTGGTGACGCTGTCTAAAAATGAATCGCCGCAGGAGGGCACTTTGTGGGGCAGAGAAGTGTGTGCTTAACAGAGCCACAGCCACATCATACGTTTGAATTGAGTCTGCTGCGCATAATGTCCCAAGAACACGCTGGCCCTCCACTCCTAAGCAATGGGATAACAGTGCCTTTTTCCGTGCTGTACTCACATTTTCTACTCCAAGAGCAATGAGGTAGGTTTCAAAGGACTAACCAGCGAACCCATGGGATCGGGGGCTCACCGGATAGTGCAAGTAAGGGAGGAGGTGGTGGAAGAGAGATTTCAGCCATCCTCGTCGCCAAATGTTGCATTTGCAAAGATAATCCAGAGGCCGTATGCAGAGCTCCGTTCATGTTGCTTTTAATGGCTGATGCAACCCCACTCTTACAGGCAAAAGCAATCGAATACCTATATCCAATGTCAGACACAATACAACGATAACAGCACTATCAAACTCCATGTGCTCAGGCCAAGGCAATCGAGTACCTATCACCAATGTCAGACATAACAAAAGGGGTGAAGTACAAACACAGGTTTTGTTTCTCATTCAAAAGTATTGCTCATCTCTAAGCACTAAAAGCTTCATAATATATATAAAACAAGTACTAGCGTGTTATCCAATTATTACTCCAGCCTAAGCTTCAATCATTTAGGAGGTAGTCGTACTGTCACTTTTGTGTTGTTAAGAAGTGGTTTCCACTTTGCAACAAGAGTAACTATATCTCCGTAATCTCCTCCAGCCCCACAACCCCCCGAGGTCTCTGCGCTCCTCTAATTCTGGCCTCTTGAGCATCCCTGATTATAATCGCTCATTCATTGGTGGCCGTGCCTTCAGCTGCCTGGGCCCTAAAGCTCTGGGATTCCCTCCCTAAACCTCTCCGTCTCTCTACCTCTCTTTATCCTTTAAGACGCTCCTTAAACCTACCTCTTTGACCAAGATGCCCTAATTTCTCCTTATGTGGCTCAAATTTTATTTCATGACACACCTGAGAAGCACCTTGGGATGTTTTACTAGGTAAAAGGCGCTATATAAATACAAGATGTTGTTGTATAACTCCCAATCTAACTTCAGAATAAGTTTGCCAACTCTGGTTGGAGGCATTCCTGGAGGTTTAACCATGTGACATTCTGACCACATTATGCCTGAATATGTGATGCCTGATCACATGACAGCTGATCATGTGATATTCGATCAGGTGACATTTGCTCACATTACTTCTACAAATGTTGTTGCATTTACCTTCTAAAGTTTGGAGATGGAGGGGATTTTAACCCGACTCGCTCAGTAGAAACCTGGCAGAAGGGCAGATAAAATGGCCCCTGGCTCTCACCTGTCCAAAAGCCGCCACGATCACAGCATCTGCAATTTTAACCTGCTCTCCTGAGCGGGCAGCAAGGACAGGCGCCCGGAGCCAACGGGGTCCTTCTTCACCTAGGCATGTTGTGGCCCCATGACATCATTGAGATCCGACTGTAATTTTAACTCAGGCCTGAGCGGGAAATCCGCCTGGAGTTAAAATCAGGATTTGTTTGAGGAAATCTATGGATACTTTTGTAAATTTTGCTGTTGTGTGACAACAGGAGGCCACACATGCGCAGGCGATGAGGGGAAACCGAGGGCCGGGAAGAGGGGAAACCAATGCCAGGGTAGAGAGGAAACCGAGGAATCTTTCATTTCAGAACCCCCCCCAATTTTAGAGCCACTCTGACTGCTGAGAATCTCCGATTGATGAGACCCCCCCCCCGCCCCCTGCACCGCCCGAAGCTAAAACCTGTGATTCCCGAGCCCTCCCAATTCCTGACTCTCCAGCCTCCTCTATGCGGTCACAGCTCTCTGCGGGTGACGTCACCGAGCCGGAGGCTTCTCTAACAGCAGCCAGTCACGTCACGAAGCGGGGTGGGTGGTGGTGTGGGTGGAACTTAAATGATCAGCCATGATCTCATTGAATGGCGGAGCAGGCTCGAGGGGCCGAATGGCCTACTCCTGCTCCTATCTTCTATGTTTCTAAATCACTGAATCTCGCAGGCTGCTGGAAGCAAGTCGGGGCAGGAACCCCCAATTCCGGGAAACTCCCAGTCATTTTGGAAAGGGTTGGGAACCCTACTCCAGAACACAGAGGCATAAGGGCCTAGAACAATCCCTGCTTCTGAACGGGCAGGCCCAAGGCCCTCTCGATATTGGGCCTCGGGCTTCATTTGAATGAGGCGGGGGAGCCGTGGACACCAGCTGGGCAGTTCGCCAGCCAAGAGGCTTTGAATTTCGAGCGGGACATCAGGAGTTGGGCTGGGCAGTGCGGCAGTCAGGAAACGGGGGTCGAGGCAGCCATCAGGAAGGGGCTAAGAGGTGGCCAGCAGCTGCCCGCAGTTTTAGCAGGGAGCCGGGAAGATCAGTCCTACTCCTCCCATGTTAATAAAGCAGCATCCACAGGAACAATGAAGCATATTCAATTGTACATAGAAAGAGCTCTCAATTTTTGCGGACATTCCCTCAAACCGAAATAAGATAATTTTTCATTTTTTTCGGTGAATCACGTTGACTTTATGCTCGCCACACAGAGATCCATTGAAAAACCAACAGAACATCCGAAGCCTAACCTTATTGACTCTGTTATCAACTTTGGTGTATCGGATATATTGTATATAAACTATCAACAGAAGAAATGTCAATCCCACCACTGTAAAGAAGAGAAAACAAACTTCCATTTCTATAGCGCCTTTCACATCCTCTGGACCTTCCAAAGTGCTTCACAGCCAATGAAATACTTTTGAAGTGCAATCACTCTGGTAGATTTTTTGTTCGGTAAGATTGTTGAGGGATATGGAACCAAGATGAGAACATAGAGTTAAGATACAGATCAGCCACGAACTAATTGAATGGTGGAACAGGCTCAAGGGTCGGAATGGCCTCACTCCTGTTCCTATGTTCCACCGTTGTAATATAGGCAAGTGCACAGCCAATTTGTGCACAGCAAGGTCCCACAAACAACAATGTGGTGGACGACCAGTTAATCGCTTGTGGATTGAGGGCTGCACATTGGCAATAAACTGCCAGTGCTCTTCTTCCAATCATGCCCTGGGAGGTTTTACATCCACCTGAACAGGACGGCCTCAGTTTAACCTTGCCTTGCCAACGACACAGCACTCCCTCAGTACTGCACTCAAGGGTCAGCCCAGGTTATGTGCTCCAAATCTAGCAGTGGAGCTTAAACCCACAAGCTTCTGACTCAGAGTCCTGAATGCTACCAGCTGACCCAAGCTGAGGCCTCAAACTCATCATTCTCCCAGCTGGAGGGCTACAAAGAAAAAAAAAACTGCATTAAGGTGCAAATTATCGAGTCGATTTTGCAAGGGGCAAACCCGTGGCAGTATCTGGAATAAACTCAGAAAATGCCGGAAAAACTCAACAGGCCAGGCAACATCCGTGGAGCGAGAAATAGAGTCAACGTTTCAGGTCGAAACCCTTCGTCAGAACTGAGAAAAAACACAGGAAATGAAACAGATTAAAAGGCCAGTTTGGGGGGCTGGGAAATGGGGGAGGGAATGAAAGAACAAAAGGGGAAGGTCTGAGAGGTGAAGAGACATTAAGAGATATTCAAGACGAGACGAGATGGTAATAGGACAGGTAAAGAGACAAAAGACGGCTCTAGATGAAGTGTGAAATGCGCTGGCAGAGTGAGAGACAGCTGCCATGTGGGAGAGAGAAAAAGGGGGAAGGGCACAAAACAAAGGTGTGGATAAAAAATATATAAAAATGTAATGGGGGCCGAGGTTATGATCTGAAATTGTTGAACTCGATATTGAGTCCGGAAGGCTGTAAAGTGCCTAATCGGACTGGCCTTTTAATGTTTCATTTCCTGTGTTTTTTCTCAGTCCTGATAAAGGGTTTCGACCCGAAACGTTGACTCCGTTTCTCTCTCCACGGATGTTGCCCGGCCTGCTGAGTTTTTCCAGCATTTTCTGTTGTTATTTCGGATTTCCAGCATCCGCAGTATTTTGCTATTGTCTGGAATAAACTCTCTCGGCTGCTTTTTATGAAAATATACAGCTGTAACTCAACCGGTCAGTCCCTGAGCTAGTTTCCATTTCCTATATTTTAAATGAAGCCACAAATCATAGACCAAACCAAAGTTTATTAGAATTCTGACACATTTTGATAGTCAGAATAACACATTGTGATTGTGTGAATCCACATTACCCAAAGGATCTTAATGAAAGAGTGCTGTTGTTTTTAATAGCTTGAGGCTAAAATAGTGGAGCAGTGGAATTTGAAAGACCTTTGCCAACTTGTTCATAGCTTGCACTCACCCACCCTCGCAGACCTGTTCAGTAGGTTAACAGACACTTGTAGAATGTGGAACTGAATACCTCGTGGAGTAGTTGAGACAAATAGTATTGATGCATTTAAGATGGAGCTAGATTTGGGCCCCGACAACGTCCCGGCTGTCGTGCTGAAGACTTGTGCTCCAGAACTAGCCACGTCTCTAGCCAAGCTGTTCCAGTACAGCTACAACACTGGCATCTATCCGACAATGTGGAAAACTGTCTGATGTAAGAAAACTACTGGGCACTTGGTCTAAGCATTAAACAAAGCTTTAATCAACTGTTTTACAACATGGAGGTCTAGTGGTGTCCTTCACTAGTTCCTGTTAAGAATGTCCTGCGCAAGCTGGGCCCGTGCCCGAGTATTTATACTCTCTCTGGACAGCGCCACCCGTAGGCCGCTCAGTATTATTTCATAAGTCTTTCTTTCATGAATGACTGATTCATGTCACTGCCCAGGTATGTCCTGGCCACAAAAAGCAGGACAAATCCAATCCGGCCAATTACCGCCCCATCAGTCTACTCTCAATCATCAGCAAAGTGAAGGAAGGTGTCATCAACAATGTTATCAAGTGACACTTACTCACCAATAACCTGCTCACTGATGGCCAGTTTGGGTTCCGCCAAGACCACTCAGCTCCAGACCTCATTACAGCCTTGGTCCAAACAAAGGAGCTGAATTCCAGAGGTGAGGTGAGAGTGACTGCCCTTGACATCAAGGCAGCATTTGACCGAGTGTGGCATCAAGGAGCCCTAGTAAAACTGAAGTCAATGGAAATCGGGGGGAAAACTCTCCACTGGCTGGAGTCACACCTAACACAAAGGAAGATGGTTATGGTGGTTGGTGGTCAATCATCACAGCCCCAGGACATCACTGCAGGAATTCCTCAGGACAGTGTCCTAGGCCCAACCATCTTCAGCTGCTTCACCAATGACCTTCCCTCCAACATAAGGTCAGAAATGGGGATGTTCGCCAATGACTGCACAGTGTTCAGTGCCATTCACAACTCCTCAGATAATGAAGCAGTCCATTCCTGCATGCAACAAGACCTGAATGACAGTAGGTTTGGCTGATAAGTAGCAGGTAACATTCATGCCACATAAGTGCCAGGCAATGACTATACCCAATAAGCAAGAGTCTAACCACCGCCCCTTGACATTCAACAGCATTACCATCACCAAATCCCCTACCATCAACATCCTGGGGGTCATCATTGACCAGAAACTTAACTGGACCAGCCACATAAATACTGTGGCAACAAGAGCATCTCCAACAATGTAGCACTCGCCAGCCTGGATTTTTGTGTTGAACCCACAACCTTCTGACCCAAAGGCGAGAGTGCTACCCACTGAGCCATAGCTGACACTAAGCTTATCTTCTCAGCTGGAAGAGGGGATCCACACTAATGCTCAGCTCTCCGTGGCATCACCAAAGCGGCCAGGCAATAAGGGAGATTTACTGTAGGTTTTCTGTGGAGGTCAGAATATATACTTGTTTAAATAAATAGTAATATTTAACATTTTGTAGGGATGATTTTAACCCTACCAGTCCAGCAGAAATTAGGTAGGCAGGCAATTACAATCAGCCAGACGACTTCTCGCACCGACCCCGCTGGCTTGAATTTTAATCCGCTCTTCTGAGCGGGCAACAGGGACACCCACCTAAAGCTGGCAGGGTCCTTCGTTAAATATGCAGATCAAGGTCCAATGATATTGGGTCCAGATTGCAATTTTAACTGCTGGTCTGAGGTAGATGAAAACTGTAATGTATGTACCTTTAAGGGGGGAACTACTTTGTACAGCTTATGTATACTGTAGTACCGGCAGTGACCACACCTGTATATAACGCTGAGTAGTAATCTGTACAGTTCAGTTGCAGTCTGAGCCACGTTGAGTAAACATCGTTTGTACCGTTCTCCGCAGTTTGTGTCTGATTATACACGGACGTAACATTGGCGACGAGGCAGGTTCGAACCTACCTGCAACTCTGCAGCTCCTCCCGGGGATTTGTTCCTGGAGATCAGTGGATTGGAGGTCAAGGCCAGAGACTCGGGCGTCGGCCACAGGCAACCGCCCAGTCATCCAGCAGAGACTCGAGAATTGCGGGGGAGGCTGTCGAGAGCCAGGCTTGGTTTTCCAGTCGAGGTGGTCCAGCGAAACGGGCTGGCAACAGGTAGTGCGCAGACCCTTCCCGGACAGCGGCGGGCTAGAGCCCGACCGAGCGGCACAGCAAAGGGCCGAGCAGCGTCGACAGGGGAGAGAGAGAGAGAGGGCAGAGCGCACAGGGCGCAGCCGGTGTTCAGGGACCGAGCAGCGTCGGAGAGAGGGAGAGAGAAGCGTGCGAAACCTACAGGGCACCGCCATTGCCACAATAACTGCCGGGAGCGACGTCGGCAGCAGCGGGGGAGGAATGAAAGCACGGGAGACGCCATTTTAAGCCATTGGGAGACGCCATTTTAAACCACACCCAAAATGCCGAAGAGTGGCAGTATCACCGCATTTGACAATGAAGTCAAAGATTGGACTACATATGTCGAACGAATAGAGGTGTACTGCAAGGCAAATGGGGTGTCAGATGACAAGAAAGCGTCGGTATTGTTGAATTTAATGGGTGCAAAGACGTATGGTTTATTGCGAAATCTAGCAACCCCAACGAAGCCAATGGAAAAGAGTTTTGAAGACATAGTAACGATACTAAAGGAATATTTAAACCCCACACCGCTGCTGATAGCAGAAAGATTCAAGTTTCACAAACGGAACCAGCATAAGGATGAAAGCAATGCTGATTATTTAACAGAACTGCGCAAACTATCGAAACACTGCCAGTTTGGAGCGGGACTGGCAGAAACCTTAAGGGACAAGTTTGTGTGTGGGCTTCAAAGTGAAGGAACCCAGAAACGGCTTTTATCTGAAAAGGACCTTACGCTGGAAAAGGCTTTGAGCATTGCGGTATCATATGAAGCAGCAGCACGGGGCGCTGCAGAGATACAACAGAGACCGCAAGAATATGCACAAACGAAATGTCAAATGGAACAGAGAAGTGCTATCGCAGCGTCAGAACAACACATGACCAGAATGATTGCTGGTTCAAAGACAAAGTGTGCAGACAGTGTGGAAAAGTAGGACACATAGCACAAGTCTGCAGGTTGGGAAAGAAAACCAGCAATAAGAAACCTACCAAAGGAAAGTACCAGAAGGTACATAAGATGACGGAGAATAGTTCAGACGAACAAAAGAGTGATAACGACTCCGAAAGCAGGGAACTGAGTTGTCTGAAACTACATAATGTGATCACAATGGAGGATCACCGAACCATTTGGCTCACTCTCAAGATAGCAGGAGTCCAGGTAAAGATGGAATTGGACACAGGATCAGCCCTAACTGTCATAAACCGACGGGACTACGAGCGGCTATTCTCACACATACCCTTGAGAGACACAAACATTATTTTGAAGCCGTACACGGGGCAAAAAGTCTACCCCAAAGGAAAAATAAGGGTGACCGTTATATATAACGGTAAGGAAACACCAAAACTAGACCTGTATGTATTGAAAGATGGAGGACCACCATTACTGGGACGTGAATGGAGCCGGAAAATACAACTGGATTGGCATTCCATACAGGCACTGACTGTGGCTGACAAAAAGGATGACGACGTCACACCTGGGCGACTGTCAAAGATCCTAACTGACGCGAAAGAAGTGTTCCAGCAAGGACTCGGAACACTAAAAGGCATGACAGCAACGGTTAAAATTGAAGAAAACGCAAGCCCAAAATTTTTTAAGGCCAGACCGGTACCTTATGCGATCCGCCCAGCCGTCGAAGCAGAGCTGGAGAGTCTAGAACGTTCAGGTGTACTGTCCAAGGTAGACTGGAGCGAGTGGGCTACACCCATCGTCCCTGTCATGAAAAAGTCGTTGAGCAGCACGCCTGGGGAACCAAAGAAAGTTCGCATCTGTGGGGACTTTAAGGTAACAGTGAACCCGGTCCTTCACACCGTACAATACCCACTTCCGCGGATTGAAGATATTTTCGCCTCGCTATCTGGAGGGAAACGCTTCACTAAGATTGATCTGGCCCAGGCGTATCTGCAAATGGAGGTAGAAGAAGCATCAAAAAAATACCTCACAATCAACACCCATAAAGGTCTCTACCAATACAACCGGCTGGTATTCGGGGTAGCATCAGCTCCGGCTATTTGGCAGAGGGCAATGGAACAAGTCCTGCAAGGGATCCCAGGGACCCAGTGTTATTTGGACGACATCCTGGTCACGGGCGAAAATGACAGTGATCACCTCGCCAACCTGGAGCAGGTGCTCACTAGATTGCAGGAATATGGGCGCCGAGCTAACCGCCCCAAATGTGAGTTTTTTAGAAAACAAATCTCGTATTGTGGCCACATTATCGATAAAGAGGGGTTATATAAGTCCCCAGAGAAGATTGAGGCAGTCGTCAAGGCTCCAGCATCGGAAAATGTGTCACAACTGAGGTCGTTCCTCGGGCTGGTAAACTACTACCATAAGTTCTTGCCAAATTTGTCTACAATACTACACCCACTGAACACCCTACTGCAAACTGGGGTGCCATGGAAGTGGAGTGACGAATGTAGACGAGCTTTCCAGAAGAGCAAAACACTAATCACATCGAAAGAGGTATTGGCCCATTACAACACAGCATTACCAATTCGGTTGGCATGTGATGCGTCACCCTACGGCATTGGAGCGGTGCTGTCGCACAAATTCTCGGATGGCTCAGACAGGCCAATAGCCTTTGCGTCACGATCATTAACCTCAGCCGAGCGTAACTATGCCCAAATTGACAGGGAGGCCCTCAGCCTAGTGTGGGGAGTGAAAAAGTTCAATCACTATCTGCACGGGCAGAAATTCACCTTGCTGACTGATCACCAGCCTCTTGTCTCCATTTTTAATCCGAAGAAGGGCGTTCCGGTGATGACTACGCAACGACTACAAAGATGGTCACTTTTTCTAGGGGCGCACCACTATGAGATTGAATAAAAGGGCACGAAACAGCATGGAAATGCTGATGGGCTATCACGCCTGCCACTGCCTACATGCGGAGGAAGCACCAGCAGTGGATCCTGTCGAAATATTCCATTTGACTACAGTTGAATACCTACCGGTAACTAACGCTTGTATCGAAAAGGAAACCCGAAATGACCCGACACTGTCTCGGGTATATGATTTGACTGTGAAGGGATGGCCAGCACATGGCAACTCACTGTTGCCAGCATTCTCGACAAGGAGAGAACAGCTGTCAGTGTGCCGGGGGACCTTGATGTGTGGATCCCGAGTGGTAATTCCACCCAAGTTAAGGGATAGAGTGCTCAATGAGCTTCATGAGGGTCATCTGGGAGGGGTAAAAATGAAAAGCCTAGCCAGGGCTTATGTGTGGTGGCCAGGAATCGATAAACAAATCGAGGACCTGACCAAGAGCTGCTCAGGATGCCAGAGAGTCCAAAATGCACCACCACAGGCCCCTCTACACCCATGGGAGTGGCCCTCATCTCCATGGCAATGGGTGCATATTGATTTTGCTGGTCCATTCATGGACTCAATGTTTTTAATAGCCGTGGATGCGCACTCGAAATGGCCTGAGGTCATCAAAATGTCCTCCACCACCACGGAGAAAACTATTGCAGTCCTACGGACCATTTTTGCCAGGAATGGCTTGCCAGAACAGATTTGCTCCGACAACGGACCACAGTTTGTGTCCGAAGAGTTCCGGAGGTTCTTGAAAAAGAATGGGGTAAGGCATTACACATCCGCCCCGTATCATCCAGCCACAAATGGATTGGCTGAGAGGTTCGTACAAACCTTTAAGAAGGCAATAAAGGCTATGTACAATGACAACATTCCGCTGCAGCATAAGGTGGACAATTTCCTGTTCGCCTACCGGAATGCGACACATGCAGTCACCAACCAGGCCCCAGCCATGACGTTCTTTAACCGAAGGTTAAGATCTCGCCTGGATTTGCTCAGACCAAACGTACGAAGAGATGTTGAGAGTAAGCAATTCCAGCACATCCATGAGAAGCCAACAAGGAGCTTCAATGTAGGACAACCAGTCTTGGCCCGTGACTACCGAAAAGAAAAATGGCAGCCAGGAACGATATGCACACAGTAGGGCCCACTAATGTACACAGTGGACGTTGGGAAGAGCATCGTGAGACACCATGCTGACCAGATCCTAGAGTCACAGGAACAATTCAACCCCATGCCTCGCCCATACGTACCTGGTGATGAACCCGACGTACAGGTCGCATCTACCCCAGAAACAGTAGCATCGGAAGCTGATGAACCAACCGACGACAGGGGGCCAGAATTGCCTCCGCACCAAGAGCAAGACACTCGGGAAAGGCGCTATCCAGAAAGGATCAGGAAGCCTCCCCAAAGACTGAATTTATAAATAGACTATTTTCAGCTAATGTTGCATGTTAAAAGTGTTAATTTTAATTAGTTTAATATTTAATTGTTAAATGAGTGTTATGGTACTGTTAATCTAAAAGGGGGGAACTACTTTGTACAGCTCATGTATACTGTAGTACCGGCAGTGACCACACCTGTATATAACGCTGAGTAGTAATCTGTACAGTTCAGTTGCAGTCTGAGCCACGTTGAGTAAACATCGTTTGTACTGTTCTCCGCAGTCTGTGTTTGATTATACACGGACGTAACAAAAACGTGGTAACAAAAAGTACTGGGCCAGAAGAGACCCAAATAGGGTATATTTTTTGAAAACTTTTTTTTTTAATGGGACCCACAAGGAAAGTTTAAACACTCTCCTTCCAATCTTGCCCCCATTTCCCGAACATCAGACTCTCCCCGGAACCAGCTGTACCTTCATCGTCGCTGGGTCAAAATCCTGGAGCTCCCTTTCGTGACAGCACCGTGGAAGCAGCTTCACCACACGGACTGCAACGGTTCAAGAGGAATAAGACCCCAATAAAACCCAGGTCCCAGGAATGAACAGAAAAAAACACCATTCCTTATCCGTAATAACAACTGAAAACGCTGGAAAAACTCAGCAGGCCAGGCAACATCTGTGGAGAGAGAAACAGAGTTAACGTTTCGGTTCGAAACCCTTCGTCAGAACTGAGAGAAAAGGCAGGAAATGAAACAAAAGGCAGTTTGGGGGCTGGGAAATGGGGGAGGGGATGAAAGAAGAGACATTAAGAGATATTCAAGGTGAGACGAGATGGTAATAGGACAGGTAAAGAAACAGACAATGGCTCTAGATGAAGTGTGAAATGCGCTGGCAGAGTGAGAGACAGCTGCCATGTGGGGCAGAGAGAGAAAAAGGAAAAGTCACAAACCAAAAGTGTGGATAAAAAATATAAAAATATAATAGGGGCCGAGGTTATGATCTGAATTTGTTGAACTCGATAGTGAGTCCGGAAGGCTGTAAAGTGCCTAATCGGAAGATGAGGTGCTGTTCCTCGAGTTATCCGTATCTAATCTGTGATCTTACGACCTGGGATTAAAAAAAACACGCCCTCCTGTGGTGAGGTTAAAAATAGGTCGCACTGCCAATGACATCATCAGGCCAGGATTTTTGCGAGTTAAGGAGGCCCCTGCCTGCTTTTAGCGGGAGCCTCGACCAGGGCCTGAATTGCCCCCTTAAATATTATGGAGGTCGGGTTGCTCGATTCCGATTATTTTAACCCCATCCTGACCCTCTCCCACCCATCGGGGGAAGGGTCAAATTCAAGGCCAAAGTGTGTGCTCAATTTAAAACTTCTCATCCTTGTTTTCAAATCCCTCCATATCTCAGTAACCTCCTCCAGCCCTACAATCCTCCAAGATCTCTGCGCTCCTCTAATTCTGGCTTCTTGCGCATCACGATTTCCATCGCTCCACCATTGGCAGCCGTGCCTTCAGCTGCCTGGGCCCTAAACTTTGGAATTCCCTCCCTAAACCTCTCCATCTCTCTACCTCTCTCTCCTCCTTTAAGCTGCTCCTTAAAACCTACGTCTTTGACCAAGCTTTTAGCCATCTGCCCTAATATCTCCTTATGTGGCTCGGTGTCAAATTTAGTTTGATAGTCGTTCCTGTGAAGCGCCTTGGGATGTTTTACTACATTAATGGCACTATATAAATACAAGTTGTTGTTTGTGTCTGTTGAATTTGTGTTTGAGTACACTTGCTCAGTCTCCAAACAATTAACATTTAATAAACAGAACACTCCATCAACAGTTCCAAAGTAACTTGTGTTGTTCTCTTTAACCAGCTCACGGTAAACTTCCTCCTCATGATTTTCCATGGGAGACATGAAAGCAACAATCAAGGATTAACTTTCAGCCATTAGTTGCTCCACAACGTATTAAAGGATGTCTGATCTTTCATTCTGATCCCCTCAGATAATACTTGTGGTTTTATTAAAGAATTTTTCTTGTTACAATTCACCCCGGGGGTAGCGGCGATGCTTGACGAGAGATTTTGTTCAACAGCTGCTCGTCATCTTTATGCTTTAACAGGGCACAATGACTAACCAGGTTATCCTCAGGAGCATGTTTGCTGAAGCAGGATAAAGGTGCAATCACTGGGATAGCATGGAGACAACGCAACCATCGGGCCTAATTGTCACCTTCACCCTCTTCATAGAATGAGACAGCACAGAAAGAGGCCATTCAGCCCATCATGCCTGTGCTCTTTGAAAGAGCGATACAGCACGGTGGCATAGTGGTTAGCACTGTTGCCTCACAGCGCCAGAGACCCGGGTTCGAATCCGGCCTCGGGTGACTGTCTGTGTGGAGTTTGCACATTCTCCCCGTGTTTGCGTGGGTTTCCTCCGGGTGCTCCGGTTTCCTCCCACAGTCCAAAGATGTGCGGGTTAGGTTGATTGGCTATGATAAATTGACCCTTAGTGTTAGGGGGATTAAATACGTGGGGTTATGGGAATAGGGTGGGATATGTGTTGGTGTAGGGGTTACGGGGATCGGGTGGGATATGTGTCGGTGCAGGCTCGATGGGCCGAAATGGCCTCTATCTGCACTGTGGGGTTTCTGTGATTCTGTGAATTAGTCCCGCCCCCTCCTCCTGTCCTTTCACCATAGCCCCTGCAATTTTTTTTTTATCCCACTTCAAGTATTTATCCAATTCTCTTTTGAAAGTTTGCTATTGAATCTGCTTCCAACAGATTTTTGGGCAGCACATTCTAGATCATAACAACTTGCTGCTTAAAAAGAATTCTCCTCATCTCCCCCACCGCCCCCCTGGTTCTTTTGCCAATTTTGGACTGTGGGCAAAAAGCAGGGGGGGGGTGGCGGTGCGGTTGGGACGAAGCACGACTGCTGTTTCAAACAGCCAGCACAGGCACGATGGGCCGAATGGCCTCCTTCTGTGCTGTACGTTTCCAGGATTCAGTGAATTAAATCTGTGTCCTCTGATTACCAACCCTCCTGCCACTGGAAGCAGTTTCCCCTCATTTACTCTATCAAAACCCTTCTGGATTCTGAACACCTCTATTAAATCTCCCGGTAATCCGTTGGGAGTGGATTGCCCACCCTTTTTGTAGAACCCATTTTGAAATCAATAAGTTAAAAGTTCTGTTTTAGTTCATTTTTAATGTGTCAGCTGTGGCTCAGTGGGTAGCGCACTCGCCTCTGAGTCAGAAGGTTGTGGATTTACGTCCCCCTCCAGGGACTTGTACACATTAAGCTAGGCTGACACTCCAGCGCAGTACTGAGGGAGCGCTGCACTGTCGGAGGTGCCGTCTTTCAGATGAGACGTTGAACCGAGGCCCCGTCTGCTCCCTCAGGTGGACGTAAAAGATCCCAGGGCACTATTTCATGGAAGAGTAAGGGAGTTCTCCCCAGTGTCCTGAACCAATATTTATCCCTCAACCAACGTAGCAAAAACAGATTATCTGGCCATTATCATATTGTTGTTTGTGGGAGCTTGCTGTGCACAAATTGGCTGCTGTGTTTTCCACATTACAACAGTGACTACGCTTCAAAAAGTACTTCATTGGCTGTAAAGTGCTTTGAGACGTCCGGTGGTCGTGAAAGGCGCTATATAAATGCAAGTCTTTCTTTTTTTTGTTCTGCCTTTTTCCCTCCTTCCTTCTGCCCACCTGCAGCCAACTCATGACCACAGTTAACCACCTGATGCCTTTCACTTCTCTCAACTTCGCTGCCAAGGGCCTCGCCCTGCTGGTTTTTTGCCGGTCACCCAAAATTTTAGCTCCACTGCTGGAGTTACATCGTCCGCATGTATTTCACTCTCATTGCTGAGTTAGAAGGTTGTGGGTTCAAGTCCCACTCCAGGGACTTGAGCAAAAATCTAGGCTGACACTCCAGTGCAGTACAGAGGGAGTGCTGCACTGTCGGAGGTGCCGTCTTTCGGATGAGACGTTAAACCGAGGCCCCGTCTGCTCTCTCAAGTGGACCTAAAAGATCCCACGGCAGTATTTTGAAGAAGAGCAGGGGAGTTCTCTTTGGTGACCTGGCCAATATTTATCACTAAAACAGGTTATCCGGTCATTATCATATTGTTGCTTGTGGGAGCTTGCTGTGCGCAAATTGGCTGCCACATTTCCTACCTTACAGCAGTGACCTTTTTTTATTTGTTCCTGGGATGTGGGCGTCACTGGCAAGGCCAGCATTTATTGCCCATCCCTAATTGCCCTTGAGAAGGTGGTGGTGAGCCGCCTTCTTGAACCGCTGCAGCCCATGTGGTGAAGGTAATCCCACAGTGCTGTTAGGGAGGGGGTTCCAGGATTTTGACCCAGTGACTATGTAGGAACAGCGACATATTTCCAAGTCAGGATGGTGTGTGATTTGGAGGGGAACATGGAGGTGATGGTGTTCGCATGCACCTGCTGCCCTTGTCCTTCTAGGTGGTAGAGGTCGTGCATTTGGGAGGTGCTGCCGCAGAAGCCTTGGCGAGTTGCTGCAAATCTTCAAAGTATTTCATTGGCTGTAAAGCACTTTGGGACGTCCTGATGATGTGAAAGGCACTATGTACATTTAAGGCTTTCTTTATTTCACCTATGTAGGCTGATCAATGGATATTAGAGGATTGGACACCTGATGCCTTCTGGATTCAGAACACCAACCCTTGGCAAACAATACAATTACAATGGGGAAGGAAAGCAAAGAAAAAGAAAACAGCGTGGCCGAAATTCCATGGCAGGTGCTAAACTCCACACCAGTCCCCACGGTCACAGAATCACTGAACAACGGGGGCCCTGGTTAATAGTTGTAGCAGTTTCATTTTTCAGAAAAGTGCAACTCGCCCTTGATACATTTTTGTTTGCTGTCTCAAATGCAATGGCCCTGATATTAATGGTGAGGGTGTGGGGGAGCGCAGTAGCCCATCAATAACCCAACAAGGCAGCAGCCTCCCACCCGATAGCCTGGCCAGAAAGACAGCCTGGCCCACGGGGGGTGGGGGGGGGCAGACAAATGGCAGGAGGCCGCAGCCGGGGACCCATGGCGGGGTGGGGGGTGGTCGCCGGCAGTTAGTTTGGGGAGGGGGCAGCTTGGGGCCACAATTGTGAGGGGAGGGGGCTGGGGGGGCGGGGGTTGTGAACAGAGCTGCGATCGAGGTGGAGGTGGGTAGCACGGTGCAAGGGAGGTTCAAGGCTTCCTTGTGAGGGCCCGAGGAGCACTCCTGCCCCTCCTGGGCAACAAGAAAATCTGAAAACGAACTTTAAAACTTACCTCACAGGTCACTTGCGTCAGCCGTGGCTCAGTGGGTAGCAGAAGGGTGAGAGTTCGAGTCTCACTCCAGAGGCTTGAGCACAACAAATCTAAGCTGACACTCCAGTGCAGTACTGAGGGAGTGCTGCACTGTCAGAGGTGCCGTCTTTTGGATGAGACGTTAAACCGAGGCCCCTCAGATGGACGTAAAAGATCCTATGACACTATTTCAAAGAAGAGCACAGGAGTTCTCCCAGGTGTCCTGGGCAATATTTATCCCTGAATCAACATCACTAAAATAGATTACCTGGTCATTATCACTGTGGGATCTTGCTGTGTGAAAATTGGCTGCCGCATTTCCTACATTACAACAGTGACTACACTTCAAAAAGTATTTTGTTGGTTGTAAAGTACTTTGGGATGTCCCAGTGGTGAAAGGCGCTATAGAAATGCAAGTCTTTCTTTCTCTTGCCCAGGACCTGGCTCCAGGGAGGTTTTGCCTTTGGGGGAGATGATACAGCAACCCCACCCCCCTGCCACTACCCCCGCTCCGAACTCAGGTTGATATTATAGATCAGTTCCTGTTGACATCTGGACCTGATCTGCATATTTAAAACAAGACCCGGTGTGTCCCCATATTCCATGCCTTTGTTACCTCTAGACCTGACCGTTCCAAGGCTCTCCTGGCCGGTCTCCCATCTTCCACTCTCCATAAACTTCAGCTCATCCAAAGCTCTGCTGCCCCCGTGTCCTAACTCACACCCAGTCCCATTCACCCATCACCCCAATGCTCGCTGACCTACATTGGCTCCCGGTCCGGCAACACCTCAACTTTAAAATTCTCATCCTTGTTTTCCAATCTCTCCATGGCCTCACCCCTCCCTATCTCTGTAACATCCTCCAGTCCGACAACCCTCCAAGATCTCTGCGCTCCTCCAATTCGGGCATTTTGCGCAGCCCCTATTTTAGTCGCTCCACCATTGGCGGCCGCGCCTTCTGTTGCCCAGGACCTAAACTCTGGAATTCCCTCCCTAAACCTCTCCACTTCTCTGCCTTTCTCTCCACCTTTAAGCCGCTTCTTTAAACCTATCTCTTTGACCAAGCTTTTGGTCACCTGTCCTGATATCGCCTTGTGTGGCTGGGTGTCAAATTTTGTTTGTTAACGCTCCTGTGAAGCGCCCTGGGACGTTTTACTACGTTAAAGGTGGGGTAAGTTGTTGTTTTTGTAACCTGCTCTTTTGAGCGGTCGATCAGGACAGCTGCAGGAAGGAAGCGGGGTCGATGGGGGGTAACTGTACCACCGCCCCACCCCCACATGCCCAGTTCCACCAGATTGGGGAAGTTAAAATGGCTCCAAATATCTTCAGCTTTAAACTGCAAGCGTTCATATTTCAAATAAATCAGTGTGCTGGTGATATACTGCAAATCCATTAGGGTCTGTGAAGAGAAAAATTAATCTTCAGAACTGAGAACTCACTTCAACACTTCAGACCTCATTTTGTCGAGAAGGTTTGCCATTCATTCACTGTAATTGACTAATTATTACATTGACTAACAGAGACAATGCATACTAATTCATCCATTGATCAATCATTGCATTGAGTAGCAGTGATAATGCATGCTTATTCACCCATTGAAATTGATTATTAGTAGCTCCAATGTACTGTCTGCCCTATATAAAATCTTCATTTCAGCTACTAAGACATGCAAAGTTCAGGAATGCTTCCAAAATTTGTTTACATATTTAATTCATTAAATAAAACAAAACCCTTCACTTATTTATCTTCTGGCTCAGTTGCAACACTCTTGCCTCTGAGTCAGCAGGTTTGTGGGGGTCCGAGCTCCTTCTCTAACTTAGGCCGGCGCTTCACTGCAGTTTTGACAGAGTGCTACATTGTTGGAGGCGCCGTCTTTCGGAGGAGACATTGGCCCAGAAATTCAGGTCTCCACGGGTGAGTACGCATGGGGTACTCACCCGTAGGCCCAATGGAAGTGCCGGTTTCCTGCATGCACTGCGCATGCGCAGGAAACCGGCACTTCCGTTCCCCTGAAAGAAGGGGTTAAGAGGTGGAATGCGTGCGCCGGAGAGGCAACACATGCGCATTGAACTTACGTTTTTTTTCCAGGTTTTTCCAGGAGGGTAAGTCTCCAACAGCTACGCTTATAAAAAGCAGGTGCAAGGCCTGCTTTTAACAAGGCAAGTGGTGAATTAATTAAAATTAAAACATTTTTTCCACAGGTTTATTATTTTTAAATACTTTAAAGAAAGGTAAGTTTATTTTTAGCCCCCGTTAGAAAATGTAATTAATTTTTTCAAAAATTAAATTATTGTTTAAAATAATTATTTTATATAATTTATAGTTATTTTAAAAATGTGATTTAAAAAAAAAAATTATTTGAAATTTTAGTGATGTTTTGGGGCTTATAGTATTTATAGGTTTGACAGCTCTTCCTGTCAAACATATGATTGGAGCATTCCCTGCTACCATTGGCTCTCCATGGCCCACGTGATCCCAGGGGACGCATCGAACTAACTGCGCCCCTGGGATACGCAAGTACTGCGCGCCGGCAGTTGGAGGAGGCCCAGGATCGGAATCCCACGCGGGCCCACAGCACAACGGCCGGCGCGGTAGGTAAGTGCAGGTCGGGGGCTTGCACTCACGGGAAGCCCCTGACCCGAATTTCTGGGCCAAGCCAACAACTGCTCCGATGAATGTAAAAGATCCACAGCACAATTTTAAAGAGCAGCAAGAGGCGTTCTCGCAATGTCCTGACCAACATTTCATCCCTCAACTAACACCGCCAGAAGCAGATGGGGACCCGTGTCCGTTTGGCTGTGCCACTGCACTCCAGCGTGATTTGGGCAGAAGGGCTGAGATAACAGGTCATGACGCAGATGCGCTATGTTAGTTCGGAATTCCTGCTCCGTCTTGTAAGGGGGGCGGAGCCTCTGCAGAGGGGGTGTGGGCTACTTATACTGGGAGTTCTTGGGGTCGATTTTCATTGACCCGTGGAGTCGGGATTGGAGGCATGCGGGGGGTTAAAGTCCCGAATTCGGGGGTCCCGCCACCATCCCGCCCCCATGCCAGTTTCAAAGGAGGCGGGTACCCGCCCCGCACTGGGACCCACCTACCTGGGGCGGGAAGGGATTAGTGCCAATTAACTGCCTATTAACAGGTAGTTAACAGGCAGTTTTTAGCCTAATCCCTATTTTAAAGCTTGAAGTGTGGGATTCCCGACAGCTCCAAGCCACACCAAGTTGGAGTCGTCGTGCCGTCGGGTTGAACGACTTGGAGGGGTCGAGATGTCGGTGTTCAGGTGAGTGATGGGCGCATGAGTGCAGAGGTAAGTGTGTTTGGTGTGCCTAAAGTGTGTAAAGAAGTTTAAATTACCTATACTTACCTTTTCAGCCTTCCTTCCTCTAGGCTTCGGGAGTCCATCATCTAACCGGCACAGAAAGCAGAATGGCTGCGATCTGTCAAAAGTGACAGCCTGCAGCTTTCAGTGCCGGCGAGATTTCTAACTGAGTCTGTGTAGAAGGACTCAGGTTAGAAGTAAGACTGTCAGTGCTTGACAGCTTTAAACAGCTGTGAAACACTGATATTTCATCTCTCAAAACATCTTGACAGATGAAATGTCAATCTGTGACATCACCTGTTGCCGGGTGGCCCTTAATTGGCCTGCTGAGCCCGCTGGGTGGGCTCAACAAGGTCAATCAAGTTAAAATCGCATGGATTGGCCGCATCGTGATGGAGGCGGGACTACAACCCTGAAAGTTGTAGTCCCGCCTCCTTCCCGACTTCTGAATGAAAATCACCCCCCTTGTCTCCCCGACCCAGGGTAGCAATGGCATGGCCGGTGAGATGAGGACTACCAGACTCCAAGTGTGTCCCATGGGGGTGGGAAGTTTCCAGGCCAGGAAGTGGTCTGGACCCCTGAAGAGTTCTATTTTACAGAAGGGGCCATGGGGTGTACATACAGGTGCTCTCCTGGGCAGGGCGGGGAGGAGGGGGTGGGCCTGGGCTGGCAGTATGGCACAGTTCGTGGCTGATATTCACCCATAGTGGCGTGAGCACCAGCCAGCACCATGGAAGTGAGATACACTCCCGCTGACCCTGCAAATACAGAAGGGCACCAGCGGGTGTGATCCTGACACAACTGCCGAGATCGTGGCCTGTCCATATTTGGTGCCATTAACTGGTTCATTTGTCTTATCTGCAACCAACCTCATTTATCTGGTCAGGAAGAAAGAAGAAAGACTTGGGGGGCGAAATTGGGTGCCTTTGCGCCTCCCATTAGGGTGCTAATGGGGCACAAATGGCTTTGCGACCAGGCGCGGCGCTAACATCGATTTCCGCCATATTCGGTGGGAGTTTTGCGGTGGCGCTACGGCATTGCACCCCGATCTCCTTTGCCCAGAGATTGTGATGTCATCACCGTGTGCATCGCCCCGGTAGCGCCCCAGACCCAAAATTGACTCTCGCGCCCTGCAGCAGCGCCGGGCGAAAACACCGACAGCTGTAGGAGGCGGGCATCGGGCGGCCGTTTCGGGGGCAGTGATTAAAGGCGAGGTGGCCGAGGTATGTAAAAAAAAACTTAGCTTTTCCAGTTCCATTTTTTTTCGTGGGTTCCTGCCCGCGATCAATCTGCCGGGCACTCTGCTTGAGCGCAGGGCTGATCGCGCGGGATCGCGGCTGCCTTGGCGGTCCAGGTCAGTACTTTGTATATTGCAGAGTCTGCAGCGATGGCCCTCCCCTTTAAGGGAGGGAAGGAGCCTTTGAATGTGGTGGCAAGTCCCACGGCACCTCTGACAGTGCAGCACTCCCTCAGCACTGCACTGGAGTGTCAGCCTAGACATTTGTGCTCAAGTCTCTGGAGTGGGACTTGAACCCACGGCCCAGTGTGCAGCGCTGCTGAAGTCTCCGCCCAGCCTGCTGCTGATTGCGCTCCAAGAAGGAAGTGGAGCGCTTGATTTAGCTCGCCACTTTCTTCCTGGAGTGCAAACGGCTAATTTTTCAAAAGTTTGAAATCGTTAACGCCTGGTGCTAACTTTTCAAACTTTGCGCCCCGAATGCGGCGATAGTGAATTTCTCCCCCTTGCATTTATATAGCGCCTTTCACAACCACCGGAAATATCAAAGTGCTTTACAGCCACTAAAGTACTTTTAAAGTGTAGCCGTTGTTGTAATGTAGGAAACGCAACAGCTCATTTGCGCACAGCAAGCTCCCACAAACTGCAGTGTGATAATGACCAGATCATCTGGTATACAGATGTTGATTGAGGGATAACTATTGGCCAGGACACCGGGAAGAAATCCCCTGCTCTTCTTCAAAATAGTGCCGTGGGATCTTTAACGTCCACCTGAGAGAGCAGACGGAGCCTCGGCTTAGCATCTCCTCCGAAAGACGGCACCTCTGACAGTGCAGCACTCCCTCAGCACCGCACTGGAACGTCAGCCTAGATTTTTGTGCTCAAGTCTCTGGAGTGGGACTTGAACCCACGACCATTCTGACTCAGAGGTGAGGGTGCTACCCACTGAGCCACAGCTGACACTACTATGTGCGCAGATTGGCTGCCACGTTTCCCACACTACAACAGAGACTGCACTTCAAAAAGTACTTCATTGGCTGTAAAGCGCTTTGAGACGTCCGGTGGTCGTGAAAGGCGCTATGGAAACGCAAGTCCTTTTTTGCTTTTTGTGGGCCTTGCTATGCACAGATTGGCTGCAGCGTTTGCCTATATAACAGTGACTGCACTTCAGAAATAATTTATTGACTCTGGAGCACTTTAGGGCATTCTCAATAAAAGAAAGATGTGCATTTCTCGAGCGCCTTCCATGATCTCAGGACATCCCAAAGCGCTTTACAGCCAGCGAAGTACTTTTGAAGTGTAGTCACTGTTGTAATGTAAGAAATGCGGCAGCCAATTTGTGCACAGCAAGCTCCCACAAACAGCAATGTGTTTTTGTGATGTTGGTTGAAGGATAAATGTTGGCCAGGACACCGAGGAGAACTCCCTTGCTCTTCTGTGAAATAGTGCCGCGGGATCTTTTACGTCCACCTGAGAGAGCAGGCGGGGCTGCGGTTTAGCGTCTCGTCTGAAAGACGGCTCCTCTGACAGTACAGCACTCCCTCAGCACCGCACTGTGAGTGTCAGCCTAGATTCACGTGCTCAAGTCCCTGGAGTGGGACTGGAAACCGCGTCCTTCGGACTCAGAGGCGAGGGCGCTACCTAACTGAGCCACAGCTGATGCTTCTATTACTCTTCTGTCTCTTATATTTATTTGTTATCGTTTTAACTGCCTTTAGTTTTTACTCCAGTGTCCTCATGGCTGTCCATTAATGTGCCTGAAGGCTTCTCGATGAAACAATGAACCTCAATGTTTTAATAAAAACTCAGAACATGTAACGTGTCTCAGAGGAAAACTAACCATTGAATTATTTGTGTTGTATAAATGTGAATTTGATTGTCGGGGTCATCGGCAAGGCCTGGTTGATCGGTCCGTACAGGCCCACCCCACACTCCCCGTCCCCTTGCTGGGAAAGAGTGTTGAGGTCACCAGGGGCAGCTGCAGGCCCAATATTCCTGCCTCTTTTGGGATTGGCCACCGGCCTGGGGCTTTCTGCCTGCTTTTGGAGGACAGCAGCCTGAAGATCTCCAGCCCTGAGGACTGATGGAGAGGCGGGAAGCGATAGGCAACACCTGCCTTCACTTGGCTCCCTTGGCTTGCTGCCTGGCCCCCCTTCAGCCCTCTGAACTCGGGCGGTCCTCGGCGATGGGCCTAACACTGGCTTCTCCCGGTGCCCCTGCTAATTTGGCTGCCCTTGCACTGCACTGAGAGGAAAGTGATGTGAGGAGGGGCTGGCGATGCCATCACCTGCCACCTTTCCATGGTGGCCCTGTGCCTGTTGCAGGTGGAAGGCCCCCACTGCTGCCTGAAGAAGCCTCGGGCATTCCAGGGCAACATAACTGGGAACTCACGTTCGTGGTTATGTCCCCCTTTACGTTACCTCGACATAAGTGCTCCCCACCTCCTTTTCATCTCCGTAGCATTTAGGAAGTGCCGAGGAGTTGTGGAGAGCAATATCGCAGCCAAGCTGTCCAAAACTGCACAAATTGTGATCATATCAGCGGGTTAAACAGAGTCAAAGTGGCCTTTTTGATGTATCCGAGTACGTGAATAGTCTTGTTTGGCATCGAATGGATGCTTTCAGTGAGTTGCCAATAATCACACTCAAATTGATTCACTTTCCTACATTTTGGTAATGGACACTTATTCATTGTGCGCACGTTGTTCCTAAGCTGCTGTGCATTTACCCAACACTCACCAGATTGAGTGCAGTGTTTTTGAGTTCTTCTTACCCTGAGCTTTCATACCTTAGATCCTGGGTGAGTTTCAAGATAGTCTATCCCTATCCTTAAGGTCGAGCTAAGCTTGCAGTAATGTGCCTGAAATAAACAGCAAAGCCTATTTGGTTTTATGAACCGGATTGCTTACTAACTTGGCAAGATTTCACTTCAGTCTTTGAAAGGAGTAGAATATCACAGCAGACCTCATTTAACTTTTAACAAATGAAGCTAATATAGTCCACAAATAATAAACAAGCACATAGTCTAACATATTGGCCCAGAAATTCGTGTCGGGGGCTTCCCGCGGGTGCAAGCCCCTGACCTACACTTACATAGCGCGCCGACAGTTGAGGCCTGGGCCTGCGTGGATTTCCTGTCTGTGGCCCGGTCCAGCTCCCGGCGCGCTGTGCTTGCGTGACCCAGCGGCGTACTTAGTGCGATGCGTCGGCTGGGATCATGTGAGCACTGGGCAACCAATCGGAGGAGGGAAAAGTCCATTCTTGAGTTTGACATAAGACCTGTCAAACTCATGAAAACTCCGGGCGCCCAAAACAGTACTTAACCTGAAAATAAATTTGAAAAAAAATCACACTATTTAAATCAACTATAAATAACATTAAATAACTATTTTAAACAATAATTTAAATTTTTGAAAAAAATAATTTTATAAAAAATCGGGGCTAAAAATACACTTACCTTACTTTAAAGTATTTAAAAATAATAAACCTGTGGAAAAAATGTTCTAATTTTAATTAATTGACCACTTACCTTTTAAAATGAAGTCCTTACGCCTGTTTTTTTAATGTGCAAAAAGTAGAGGCCTTCACGAACGGGCAAACCTGTAAAAAGAAAGGAAGTTCACCGCACACGCGCAGACTCCTGCGCGCACGCGTTCGACCTCTGAACCCCTTGGTTCAGAGGATCGGAAATGCCGGTTTCCCGCGCATGCGTAGTGCATGCAAGAAACCGGCACTTCCATCGGGTCCACACGTGAGTACTCCGTCCATATTCACGCGTTGGGACCCGAATTTCTGGGCTGATATATACAAATTATACATTTGCAGTAGAATTCTACTGTACATAAAATAATAAAAGAACACAAAAGGGCCAAATTTAACTCACTCCGCCTGACCTAAATGGGGTGCTAGTGGCCTGAAAATGATGTTGGGTCATTATCCACCCCAGTTACAGGGTCCTGAGATGGATGGCCGGAGTGCCCGCCTGATTCAGGTGGGAGGCTACTTGTAATATACAAATTGGGGTCCTATCACGTACTTAGGACTCTGATTACAATTTTGAGGTAAAAATGGGCAGAGCATGCACCACACACCTTCCGCCCATTCGTACCAGGCACTGAGCAGGCTCACCAGTGGTCCATACGGGGACCACCTGAGGTCACTCAGAAGATGGCCCAGGAAATGTAACCTGGGATCACAGAAAATCTCCAGCCCCCTGCTGGCTGATCGGAGGCACTGCCTCCACCACCCCCTGCCCCCCACCACCACCCCCCCACAAGCTCCGATTCCAGCATCACGGCATGGGACTCATCTGAATTCCTGCCCTCCTTCAATACAATGCAAAATGAGGCACTGAAAATATACCAGATAATTTCAAATCAAAAGTTATCAGAATGAAGCTAGATTGAAAAATTATGACTGAGGAATGGAAGAACACTGGAGCAAGGGGAATGAGGGAAATAAATAAGTGAAAGATGAAGAAAAGGCTTAAGGTGGCGGGAATAGAACTATTGGGGATCTGAGGGGGAGGCAGAGCCACAGGCTTAGAAAAGTGAGGAGGTTGATATCAGGGTTGAGAAACTATAGTTATGAAAGATAGAAAGAAATAAAGACTTACATTTATATAGCGCCTTTCACGACCTCAGGACATCTCAAAGCACTTTACAACCAATGAGGTAGTTTTGAAGTGTAATCACCGTTGGAATGAGGACAGACTTGAAATACTGGGA
Source organism: Somniosus microcephalus (assembly GCF_052327205.1). Lineage (NCBI taxonomy): Eukaryota > Metazoa > Chordata > Chondrichthyes > Squaliformes > Somniosidae > Somniosus > Somniosus microcephalus. The sequence goes on along the minus strand of NC_140992.1, from coordinate 268,137,657 downwards.
CTATTTCCACTGGAACAGAGAGGTCCAAGAGGATACTTAATAGTGGTTTCTAAAATTATGAAGGCTTTTGATAGATTGAAAAGGGAGAGACGATTTCCTCTTGTTGGTAAGTCAGTGATGAAGGGTCATCAACTTGAAATCTTCATGAAGGGAGTGAGGAGAGAGGTGAGGAGAAATTTCTTTATGCAGACTATGGACTACCTTGGCACAGGTGTAGCTGAGGCAGAGACCATTGCACACATTAAGGAGAGAGTAGATACATATTCTGAAGCAGAGAAAGGTACAGGGCTATGGGGAGAAAGGAGAAAGCAGAGCATTGGGTGTGGTTTTGGATTGCTCCAGCAAAGTGCTGACATAGACACAATGGGCAGAATGGCCTCCTTCTGTGCTGTCCACTTCTGTGATTCTGTAGAGACAGTCCAATGTGGCAGTTAGCTTGGATACAAGTCCATAAAGTTTTCCCGCCAACACTTTTGCCTAAGCTTTGATTTCCAGTTAAAATGAAAAGGCGATTCACATTGGGTTTATCTATCACGATATTGGCCTTCACACTCTGATGCCTCCAAGTTTTTTAAAAATTCATTTTCGGGATGTGGGCGTCGCTGGCAAGGCCGAGATTTATTGCCCGTCCCAAGAGGCCCTGGTGGTGGGCCTTCTTCTTGAACAGCTATAGCAGTTTGATACAAGTGAGTGGCTTGCTAGACCACTTCGGAGGGCAGTTAAGAGTCAACCATATTGGTATGGGACCAAAGTAGCATATAGACCGGAGCGGGTAAGGACGGCAGGTTCCTGTCCCTAAAGGACATTCGTGAACCAGTTGGTTTTTTATATGACAATCCAACAGCTTCGTGTTTTTTTTAAACTAAATTCAATTTCTCAAACCGTCATGGTGGGATTTAAACTCATGTTTTCCGGATCACTCATCCGGTAGCAAAACCATTACACTACTGAACCCGGTATGGCCTCACAGACAAATAAGAAAGAAAGAAAGACCTGCATTTCTACAGCGCCTTTCCTTACCGCCGGACGTCTCAAAGCACTTTGCAGCCAATGAAGTACTTTCGGGGTGTAGTCGCTGTTGTAATGTAGGGAAACAGCGGCAGCCAATTTGCGCACAGGAAGCTCCCACAAACAGCAATCTGATAATGGCCAGATCATGTGCTTTATGCAGAGATGCATTTAAGGGGCCGCTAGATAAGAACAGTAAGTAGAAAGGAATAGAATGAGATGAAGAGGGCTGGGAGGAGGCTGGTGTGGAGCATAAACACTAAGATCAACCAGTTTGGCCGAAGGGCCTCTTTCAGGGCCGTTAATGCAATGTAATCTTCTGTGTCAGCATTGGCTTGTACCACACCTTATGTACGCTTCAGGGCTGCAGCAGAATTCTGTGCAATATTGGTTTAGCTGTGTGTTTTTAAATAAAAATGAGCTCATTCTTTGCCCCGTCCTCCCAAGTACTTTTGCTGTCCCTCTATTTTCTTTCGAATCTTTGATCTATATAAAACCTTCACATATAAAGCTGTCAAAAGAAAATAGATGAGGCATAGATGCGGGCGTTTTTGTATCTGACGAGTGAAGGCTAATACAAACACAAAGCAATCCGTTATTTTAACAATGACAAATCCTGCGTCTAAACAGTTTCTCTTGCCACCGGGAGAAATATGACAGAATATTATTTTCTTTTGAATACAAAATGAACAATGTCTTTAAAAATATATTAAACTCACCCGGAAGGCCAGGGCTCAAATTTAACAACTAGTAAACCATTTTGTTCTTTTTACTTCACAGCAATTCAAGCAGTTAGAGTCTGTATATCGAAGCATAAATTATTCAGGGGAGATGATCTATTAATAATAAATGCAAGAAAGCTCAAAAAATCAGCAGGAAACACAGCAAAGTTAGAAAATGCAATTTGCCAATGTCTTCGGTGCTAAACTACCGATATTGAAAAATAAAATTGTCTGAACTTCTTCGAGAGATTAAAATTGGCACATGTACAGACAGCTGCTGAGCTTGCTAACCTCATCCATTTTTAAAAATTATTCATTCTTAGGATATTTAATGCCCATCCCTAGTCGCCCCTTGAGAAGGTGGTGGTGAGCCGCCTTCTTGAACTGCTGCAGTCCGTGTGGTGAAGGTATGCCCACAGTGCTGTTAGGGAGGGAGTTCCAGGATTTTGACCCAGCGACGATGAAGGAATGGCCGATATATTTCCCAGTCAGGATGGTGTGTGACTTGGAGGGGAACCTGGAGGTGGTGGTGTTCCCATGTGCCTGCTGCCTTTGTCCTTCTAGGTGGTAGAGGTCGCAGGTTTGGGAGGTGCTGCCGAAGAAGCCTCGGCGAGTTGCTGCAGTGCATCTTGTAGATGGTACACACTGCAGCCACGGTACGCCGGTGGTGGAGGGAGTGAATGTTTAAGGTGGTGGATAGGGTGCTGATCAAGTGGGCTGCTGTGTCTTGGATGGCGACAAGCTTCTTGAGCGTTGTTGCAACTGCACCAACTAGGCAAGTGGAGAGGATTCCTGCTCACTCCTGACTTGTGCCTTGTAGGCAGTGGAGAGGCTTTGGGGACATTTTTGGGAAGTGGGCTGATTTTTTCTTTTAGCAAAGCCTCACTATTTTAACTGCCGTGTTCGCTTGTCCTGTCTGCATGTCTGTAATTAGGTCTTCTAATTGCTGCAATAGATCACTGGTATCTCAATCAATGACAATAAATGAAAGCTTCAGTAAAGCTTTCAAATTCAAATAATTTACAGCGAACCTGTCCATTTATCATTGCTATATCGGCCGTCATTAGCTGCATTATAGAGAATGGTCTGTGCCACATCATGAACGAATGGCCCACTGAATTCTACTTAGCTTAGCTGGAGGGAATTGGACATTAAAGAAGGTGTTATATATAGTGACACCACTATTCATAGAATCATAGAATCACAGAATGGTTACAGCACAGAAGGAGCCCATTCGGCCCGTCAAGCCCGTGCCGGCTCTCTGCACGATCACTTCAGCGAGTCCCACTCCCCCGTCTTTTCCCCAAAGCCCTGCAAATTTTTTTCCTTCAGGTACTTATCCAGTTCTATTGTTGCAAATCTTTTCTGCACCTTGTCTAAGACCTTCACATCCTTCCTAAAGTGCGATGCCCAGAATTGGACACAGTCCTCCAGTTGAGGCCGAACCGGTGTTTTATAAAGGACCATCATAAATTTCTTGCTTTTATACTCTACGGGCTCGATTTTGTCATTGGGGCTGGCTGGGGGCGTGTCAGCCGGTTTTTGTGTTATCCACCCGACTCCACTTTGATGTGGGGGAAAAATGTGATTTTCACCTAATTGGCCAATTGATTCCCAGCGTGTGGGAAGCCATGGCCCACTTAGTCTTTCATCCTGAAAGTCGCCTCCGATGACGTCATCAACGCTGCTGGATTTAAGGCCTGCAAGCAGCCTTGCTTCTTTTGCAGACTACAAACGTCATGCCCATTGCTGTAAGCCCTTATTTCAGCCACGATGTCCAGCAGCAGGCCAAAGTCTGCTCCACGCTTTGATGAAGCCACCCTGCAAGATCTGGTGGAGGGAGCCAGATCCAATAAGGAGGTGCTCTTCCCTTCCTTGGGGAGGAAAAAGCCTCCTCAGCAGACTAAAGCAGTGTGGATACAAGTGGCCCAGGAAGTCAATTCAATGTCTATGTGCCGCAGAACCTGGCTGCAGTGCAGGAAGAGGTTTCATGACCTTCTGCGCACTGGAAAAGTGAGTATGACTTTCCCATCACCCTCAATCTGATCCCCATTGCCTCTCCTCATCAGCACTCAGCTTTGACAACCTCTTCCTCCACATCCCACTTGACACTAACATCCCTGCACCCTTATCCATTCCCTCTCTCTCTATGGTCACATTCACCTAACTATTCGACTATGCAGCCCTCACACTCCCTATCGCTGTGATGCTATGAAAACAACTTACAACACACAGGGAGGGCCCTTGGTCTTGCCAACTCACTCCATCTTTGTCTCCTTCTAACCATCAATGATATGGATTCTCTGCACTCCTTCATTCTTACTCAAACTCCACTTGTCTCCCTCATTGCAGGAAAAGAGAGTTCACAATAAGAGGGAAAGAGCGAGGACAGGAGGAGGGCCACCCTCATAAGCCCAGCTCAGCCCCTGGGAGGAGGCGGCCCTGGAGATCGTGGGAGTGGAGGAGGGTGCGCAAGTGGGGGATGGACAGATTGGTGCAGCAGAGCAAGCTGGTGACAGAATAGTTTATCATCTCTTTCATTGACATTGCATGAGTCACTGATAATGATTCTGATGCTCTAACAGATGGACTTATGATCATCTGCAATATGCAATGTGCATGTAACCTGGGCCTCACATCTCTGACTCTTTCCTTTACTCCCCCACAGGACCATCGAGAGCCCCCATCCCCACTATCCAGGTGGAACAGCCTGAACCTCCAGACTCCTCAGAGGAAGCTCCAACCACTGAGTGCGCAGCGTCAGCAGAATTCAGAGCACCCAGCACCAGCGCAAACTCTCACACCTCGATGGGACCCTCGCGAGATAGTGCAGTGTTGTCACCTGGTGTATCACAGCTCACAAGTGAGCATCAGCAGATGGTGGAGACAGGGACAGCAGTGGAGAGTCCTCGTCCGAGGGCGCAGAACTCTGCCAGCTCAGCTCAGCTGCATGTCGACCCTGTGCCTACGGGTCCATCCAGAGGAAGAGCGGTGCTGGAACTCCAGGAACAGGTGCAGGAGCCTCTGGCAGGTTTTGTCTCTAGGGTAGCTGCGAGTGTGGAGCGTGTAGTGTCCGAGTATCAATAATACACGGACTGCAGGAGAACAATAATAACAGGTATTTACTGAACAGAGGGTACTCTTTTATTAAGCCTATTGCACCTGGTATTCCCAGGCAGTCTCCCATCCAAGTACTAACCAGGCCTGACTCTGCTTAGTTTCCGAGATCAGACAAGATTGGGCGTTTTCAGACTAGTGTGGCCGTAGGCCTGAACAGAGGGTACTCTTTTATTTGGACCCAAAGAAAACCCCAATTCAACTGTAAATAAACAAAAGTTCAACTAAAGCTTAACAAATCAAATTAAAATTTGGTTTTCTGTGTTGATGATGCACTCCAGTCCCCGCGGCGCCCATCGGTCGCGGAAATACTCAAGCGCACTGGCGGACACCGCGTGCTCCATCTCCAGGGCCACCCGGGCGCGAACATGGCCGCGGAAGAAATGCAGGCAATCCGGCTGGACGACCCCCTCGACCGCCCGCTGCCTGGACCAATTGATGGCTCTTTTAGCCAGGCCCAGGAGCAGGCCCACAAGGAGGTCCTCCAACCTGTCCGCTCCCCTCCGCACCGGGTGACTGTAGATCAAGAGCGTGGGACTGAAGTGCAACCAAAAATCGAGGAGCAGCCCCTTCAAGTAGTGAAAGAGGGGCTGCAACCTCTCACAATCCATATAGACATGAAACACGGACTCCTCCAGGCCGCAAAAAATGCAGGCGGCCTGGGAGTCCGTGAACCTACTTAAAACCTTATTGCACGGGACCGCTCCGTGCAACACCCTCCAGGCCAAGTCCCCGATGGAACAAGGGAGGACTCCCGCATAGAGAGCCCTCCATTGGGGACCTCCGCTACCGCCGGTCGGCAAAACGCCACGCCAAGGCGTGTCCGGACGGTAGACGAAGATGGCAAAGTGGAGAGTGTGCAGGAGCAGCCCGTACAGGAAACCCCTCCGCGCGGAATGAAAAGGCACGGAGGGTATTTCCTCGAGATGGCTCAAGTTGTGAGGCGCCGGTTCCCGAGGGGAGTTTCGGGGCCGGGCGCCGATGAGGAATTCCGTCCGAACGGGGGTAAACTTGGACGGGATCGCCCCACGTGCTTGAGCCGCCTCGATACACCTACTGAAGTCGGGGCCCAATGCCGCTTTTACCGATTCGATGGTTTCGACCGCGAGCTGGACGTTGGCCCAGGACAGGCGCCGCGCCAGCTCCTCCGGCGCCATCCAGCCCGCTCCTCCGCCATCGAGCAGGTCCCCGACTCTGGTCACCTTGCCAGCCACAGCCCTACCCTCCGCCAGCCGCCCGAACCCGTGTTCGTGGAGGTGCGGATTCCTGAGCAGCGGCTCCCGAAGGAGAGCCGCCGCTCCTGACGGGGGAGAGCTCCGCCTGGAAGCGACGTAGTTCCAAACCCATAGTAGTTCCTGGTAGAAGACAGGCAGCTCCCGCAGGCCGGCACGCCTGCTGCCCACTTTCGCAAACAGGAGCTGCGTGTCGTAATTGAGGCCATGCAGCTGGCGGAAGAAAAACGTCGCCAGCGCACACCATCTCGGAGGATTCTCGACGTACAGGTATCTCTGCAGCGTCTGAAGACGGAAAGTCGCAGCCTGGGTGCGAAGGCACACCAGCGCCGGACCGCCCTCCCTAAGCGGGAGACACAGAACCGCGGCAGAGACCCAGTGCTTCCTTTTGTCCCAGAAGAAGTCGATGAGCTTCTTCTGAATCTTGGCGACAAACGCAGGGGGAGGGATCAAAGTGACCAACCGGTACCACAACATGGCGGCCACCAGCTGGTTTATGACCAGCGCTCGACCCCTGTAGGACAACACTCGCAGCAGTCCTGTCCAGCGTCCTAGGCGAGCGGTGACTTTGGCCTCCAGCTCTTGCCAGTTCGCCGGCCAAGCGTCCTCGGCAGGGCTAAGGTAGACTCCCAAATAGAGGAGGTGCGTGGTGCTCCAGGCGAAAGGCCTGAACTCCTCCGGCAGGGAGTCCACCCGCCACTGACCCACCAGGAGTCCGGAACATTTCTCCCAGTTGATCTTGGCGGAGGATGCGTCCGAGTAAATCTGCTGGCATTCCCGCATCCTCCGCAAGTCAGCGGGATCCGTGACCATGAGGAGCACGTCATCGGCGTAAGCCGAGAGGACCACCTCCACGCCCGGCCCTTGCAGAGCCAGTCCCGTCAACCTCTTCCGCAAGAGGCGCAGGAAAGGCTCCACGCAAATGGCATATAACTGACCGGACATGGGGCATCCCTGACGCACCCCCCTCCCGAAGCGAAGGGGCGCCGTCAAGGACCCGTTAACTTTAATCAGACACTCCGCGGCGGCGTACAGAAGTCGGATCCGGGCGACGAAATGCGCCCCGAACCCGAATGCGCGCAGAGTCCCGAAGAGATACTCGTGATCCACCCTGTCGAATGCCTTCTCCTGATCCAGGGAAAGGAAGGCGACCGACAGACCAGCCCTCTGGGAGTGGTGGACCAGGTCCCGGACCAGATGGATGTTATCGTGGATGGTCCGGCCCGGGACCGTGTAGGACTGGTCGGGGTGGATCATGTGGGCCAGCACGGTGCCAAGGCGAGCAGACATGGCCCTGGCAAAGATTTTATAGTCTGTGCTGAGGAGGGAGACCGGGCGCCAGTTCTTAAGGAGGCGGAGATCGCCCTTCTTAGGCAGCAGGACAATGACCGCCCTGCGCCAAGAGAGGGGCATCTCCCCGGTCGCCAAACTTTCCCCCAGGACTCGCGCGTAGTCGCCCCCCAAGACGTCCCAGAACGCCCTGTGGAACTCCACGGTCAGCCCGTCCAGCCCCGGGGACTTTCCCCTAGAGAGCTGGCGGAGGGCGCCGGTCAGCTCCGCCAGACTTAGCGGAGCGTCCAATTTTTCGGCGCCCTCCGGGCCAACCTTCGTCAGGTCCTCCCACAAAACTCTGCGCGCATCCTCGCTGGACGGATCCGGAGAGAACAGAGGCCCGTAATAGGCGCGGGTCTCCGCGCTGATTCCCTCCGGATCCGAGACCAGAGATCCGTCGTCGGCCAGCAGCCCCAAGAGCTGCTTACGGACCCCCCGTCTTTTTTCCAGCGAGTAGAAGAAGGGGGAGCCGCGGTCCAGGTCCCGCAGGAGCTGGATCCGCGACCTCACGTACGCACCTCGGGACCCGACGAGCTGCAGGTCCTTCAGCGCGCCCTTCTTCTCTTCGTACACCTTCCGCAGGGCCGGGTCCTCGACGACCTGACCGAGACGGGACTCCAGATCGAGCACCTCCTTCTCCAACCGCCCGACCTGGGCCTCCCGCCTCTTGGTCGACCCCTTCGCGTACTCCTGACAGAAGAGACGGATGTGAGCCTTGCCCACATCCCACCATAGCCTCAAGGAGGGGAAGCCCCCCTGCTTCCTTCTCCAGTCGGCCCAGAATCGACGAAACGAATCCCGGAACCGTGCGTCCTCCAGCAGCAGGTTGTTAAAATGCCAGTACACGGACCCCCCCCGCGCGTGCAGCGGAGCGAGCTCCGCCCACACCAGGTGGTGGTCCGTGCACGGCACCGGCCGCATGGAAGCTGCCGGAACGCAGGAGACGTACGCCCGGGAAATGTAGAGGCGGTCGATTCTGGACCTTCCTCCCCCAGACCTCACGCTAGTGAAGGCGCTGGAGTCGGGGTGGAGATTTCGCCAGACGTCCACCAAGTCGAAGGACCCAACCAGGTCCCTCAACTTCTCCATCGCCGCCGGGCTTCGCGGGGGACCCGAACGGTCCCTCGCCTCGAGGGTGCAGTTAAAATCCCCCCCGAGGATGACGCACTCGCCCACGTCGATGGAGCCCAAGAGAGCGGACACTTCTTCGAAGAAGCGCACTTGCTGCGCACTGGTCTGAGGGGCGTACACGTTCACTAGATGGAGCGGCACGCCCCCCAGGCGAACAGTGACCTGGAGCAAGCGGCCCGGCACGTGCTCCTTGACCCCCAAGATCTCCGGCTGAAAATGCGGGGCCAGCAAGATAGCCACCCCGCTGGAATTGTTGGAGAGGTGACTCATGCTGACCCCTCCTTGCCACTCCAGGAGCCACGTGGCTTCGTCTCCCGGAACGGTGTGGGTTTCTTGCAGGAAGCACACCGCATACTTCCCGTCCCGAAGGACCGAGAAGTTATTGAATCTGCGGCGCGCCTCCCTGCTGCCGTTGATGTTGAGGCTGGCTATGGTTATCTTCATGTCAGAAGCATAGTGCAACCTCTACCTACACCTAACGGGGGGAGGAAGCGCAGCTGCTGGTCAGCCGCCACTTCCTCAGCAGCCCAGTGAGAAACGTTGTGAGCCGACGCAGCTCGAGCGGGTTCACACCCTCATCCGCGCCCATGATCTTAACGGCGGCGCGGACGGAATCGATGAGCAGCGCCAGCTCCGACCACCTGTCGAGGGCCAGCCGGACCTTATTGCGCTGACCCAGGCACGTGGCCATAAAATCCCAGAGTTCCCTTACGGAAATGAGGGGAGACTCGGCAAGGGGCACGAGGTCATCCATCGCCACGTCGGCGCTGGAGTCCGAATCGTCCTCCGTGCCCATCACCGAGTCCCCATCCTCCTCCAGGGGGTCGTCACCAGCGGCCGACCCGTCCGCCGCGCAGTGCGAAGCGAACGACTCGGCCGCGCCAGCCAGCCCCGCCTCCGCCCGGATCCCACCCCCAGGATCGGCGGCAGAGGATTTCTCCCTGGGCTCCTCTAGGGGTGCCGGGCCAGAAGACGGCGGCGGTTCAGAGCTCCCCTCCGCCTCAGACGCCGGAACGACCGGAAAAACCGGGGAGAGAACAATTTCCAGCTCCTCCAGTACGCCCGGCACCAGAGACGCAGCCAGGGGGCCATCCTCCTCCCCGCCACCAACCTCCGACCCAGCGGACGGGGGGTTTTGAATTAAAAGCTCTACCAGGACGAGCATCCCCTGGGAGACGTCCGGGTCGCATTGGGCGAGCTCATTATCCTCGAGCTCGCCCGACCCAGCCCCCAGGCTGCCCGACCCGGCGAGGGGTAACGGCACCGATAAAAGGTCAATTTCAATTACTGCCGCGGGTTGTTCCGCAACCCCCCCCACGGGCAGGGTCTCATCCCCATCCCCGGGAGGCACGTGCTGGACAGACACATCTGCCTCAGCCTCCCGAGGGACAGGCGACCCCTGCCGATCGCTGGTGATGACGACAGCGCTGGGGGGGGGGCGCAGTACCCGCGGCGGGCGACGACTCCCCCTGCTCAGAGGGACCTTCCTCCTCCCGGTCCTCCTCCTCATCCAGAGGGTCGCGCCTTCTTTTTAGCACGGAGGGAGCGAGGGAGACCTCCATGTCTTCAAAGGCCTCCTCCTCGACTCCCTCCGGCGGAGCAGGTTTGTCGGGTTCCTCGGGCCCGAGCCCGGCCGCAGGTATTGGCATTACCGCTGCGGCGGTTGCGGCCACAGGCTCGGGCACGCGGCCCCTCCCGCTCACATCTGCCCTGATCAACTCCGCGAGGAGCGCGGGTGTAAGGGGCTCAAGGGGCAAGGGCTCGCCATCCACGGGGGGACCCGCCCTAAGGTGCTTCTTTTTTCCCCGCGCCTTCTTTCCGGCCGGACACGCTCCCTCCCCCCCGCCGGAGGCCTTGGTGGCATCGGCCCCCGACGTCAACCGCGCATCAGACGTACTTGACGCGCGGGCAGATCCGGGGGGAAGGGCGGCGGCGGCGGCGCCAGCCTCAGCCGCACGAGATGATCCGGCGGCCTTGGAGGCAGGGAAGTTCCTCCTGATGTGCCCCACCTCCCTGCAGGCATGGCACCTCACACCATCCGACGTCCAAAAGGCGCGGTAGGCGGTCCCCTCGTGGAGGACGACGAACGCCCCGTCAGTGTCCTCCTCCCGCGCCAGCTGGATAAACAGCTGGCGCCGGAAGGAGAAGACGTGGCGAAGGCTGGCCTCCCGGAAGCCGAGCGGGATGGGTGTGATCCCCGACCTCACCTCCCCAAGTTGTCGCAAATGGGGAAGGAGGAGCTCACCAGGAACATAGGGCGGGACGTTGGAAATAATGATCCTCTGCGCGGTGGCCTCGAGAGGATCCACCGGCAGGAAGGTCCCGCCCACGGTGAGCCCCTTGGCGACAGCCAGGGACACCGCCCGCTCCGACCCCAGGAAGAACACAGCCTTCCCATACATTTTCGAGGCCGCGACGATGGCTGAGGGGCCGACAACCCCAGCCATGGCCTTGACGCAGGCCTCGATGGTCATAGTGGGGTGAGTGTAGCTCTTCACCCCAAGCTTTTTTGTTATTAATCGAAAAGGTGACGGGGCAGCAGGAACAGCGGGAGCAGCTGTGGCTGTGGCTACCACTCTCGCATAGGTCCCGGCTGGCTCCGCCACCGGCGAAGACGCAGTCGCCATTCTGGGGTGCTTTTTTTAAGGGCTACACTCACCCCAAGTCACAGGCCTGAAGGTGTTAATGGCCTCGGTGTATATATATATTTTTTTGTCCTCTATTGAGCAGAGGGAGCTGATTAAAATGAGGACACACCTTTCTCCTTATTGATTTAAATTGGGAGAGGGGCCCTCTCCCCTCTGCTCAATTGGCAATTAATAAAAATAGATGAAACTAAGGTGCCTTAGAAAGACAGGCAGAGAGAGACAAAGAGAGAGAGAGAGGTGGGGGGGTGGGAAGGAGGGAGGCCGCAAAGGGCAGTGTTGCCACTCAGGATGGTGGGTGGGTGTTGGCAGGGTTGCACTCTCCGATGGAAAAGGTCTTTGGTGGTGGTGGTCTTCTGGCAGGGGGAGAAGACGTCTTCACCTGGAAAAGCTGGAGAAGCCCAGGCTCAGTCCTGCAACAGGTCTTAACGATGTAATTAAATTAAATTAAGGACTTCACCTTGGGCAGCTCCAAGCTCTCCCAGGGCAGGCAATAGAAGGGATGCTAATTAGTGGTGTGTGTGGCCTAGCTTTTAACAAGAGCCACACACACACACACTACACCCCTTGATGATCCGGCCTTGCTTCTTCTTTTCTCCCCCCACCTAAAATACAAAGTCTTGGGAGAGTGCCCCAAATAACACCCACCTGTAGATGTTCCGGATGAAGTTTTCTTCCCTCCTTTCAAGCAGTTGGTTTCTCTCCCCTCTCTCCCTCTCCTGAAGTGGAGGCCAATTTGGGGAGGCAGTGATAGAAAAGGCCTCTCCCCTGGTTGATGTTGATGTAGGCCTCCTTTCTCCTTCTCCTCCTCTGTCCTCTCTCTCCAGGCACCTCAGTTGATGTAATGATGGTGGAGTTGGTGGTGGTGGTGGTCCAACGTTCTCCTCCTCTTCCTGGTCAGGGGACCACCACTTTAATCCACTCTCCAAAGTCTGGCTGCTCCCTCTGCTCGTGCTTGCAGCTGAACAGAGGGTAACTTAAGACTGAAGTACAAAAGCCTGCTATGGCTTTATATACAGAGGTGGTCACTGCCGGTACTGCAGTATAGAATCAGTTCTTCTCTTAAAGGTACATACACAACAATTCCTCCCCTTTTAGATAAACAGTACATAACATTCATTTAACAACTAAATAATAAATAATTACAATTACAATTTTCTCTGTATTATATACATCAACTGAAATAATCATTTATAAGTTCAGTCTTTGAGGAGGCTTCCTGATCCTGACTGGATAGCGCCTTTCTCGAGTATCCTGTTCTTGCGGCGGAGTTGATTCTGGCTCATTGTCATTGGTTGGTTCGTCAGCTTCCAATACCCCTGCTTCTGAGGTAGACGCAATCTGTACTTCGGGTTTATTACCAGGTGCACATGCTCGTGATATGCGTTTGGCTTGTTCCTGTGACTCTAGAATCTGGTCAGCATGGCGTCTCACGATGCTCTCTCCAACGTCCACTGTGTACATTAGTGGTCCCTGCTGTGTGCATATTGTTCCTGGCTGCCATTTTTCTGTTCGGTAGTCGCGGGCCAAGACTGGTTGCCCTATCTTGAAGCTCCTGGTTGGCTTCTCATTGATGTGCTGGAATTGTTTATCCTCAACATCTCATCTTATGTTTGGTTTGAGCAAATCCAGGCGACATCTTAGCCTTCGGTTGAAGAACATTATGGCTGGAGCTTGGTTGATGACTGCATGTGTCGCATTCCGGTAAGCAAACAAGAAATTATCCACCTTGTGTTGTAGTGGTATGTCGTCATTATACATCGCCTTTATTGCCTTTTTAAAGGTCTGAACAAACCTCTCAGCCAATCCATTTGTGGCTGGATGATATGGGGCAGATGTGTAATGTTTCACCCCATTATTCCTCAGAAACCTCCGGGAATCCTCGGACACAAACTGTGGCCCATTGTCGGAGCAAATCTGTTCTGGCAAGCCATTCCTGGCGAAGATGGTCCGTAGGACTGCAATAGTTTTCTCCGTGGTGGTGGAGGACATTTTGATGACCTCTGACCATTTCGAATGGGCGTCCACGGCGATTAGGAACATTGAGTCCATAAATGGACCAGCAAAATCAATGTGTACCCGTTGCCATGGAGATGAGGGCCACTCCCATGGATGTAGAGGGGCCTGTGGTGGAGCGTTTTGGACCTTCTGGTATCCTGTGCATCTCTTGGTCATATCCTCGATTTCTTTATCAATTCCCGGCCACCACACAAACGCCCTGGCTAGGCTCTTAATTTTCACCCCTCCCAGATGACCCTCAAGAAGCTCATTGAGCACTCTATCTCTCAACTTGGGTGGAATTACTACTTGGAATCCACACATCAAGGTCCCCCGGCACACTGACAGCTGTTCTCTCCTTGGCGAGAATGCTGGCAACAGTGAGTCGCCATGTGCTGGCCATCCCTTCACCATCAAATCATAGACCCGAGAGAGTGTCAGGTAATTTCGGGTTTCCTTCTCTATACTTGAGTTTGTAACAGGTAGACATTCGACTATGGTCGCATGGAATATCTCAACAGGTGCTTCCTCTACCGTAGGCAATGGTAGGCGCGACAGCCCATCAGCGTTTCCATGTTGTTTTGTACCCTTGTACTCTATGTCGTACTGATGTGCCCCTAGAAAAAGTGACCATCTTTGCAGCCGTTGCGCCGTCATCACCGGAACGCCCTTCTTTGGGTTAAAAATGGAGACCAGGGGCTGATGATCAGTCAGTAGGGTGAATTTCTGCCCGTGCAGATAGTGATTGAACTTCTTCACCCCCCGCACCAGGCTGAGGGCCTCCCTGTCAATCTGGGCGTAGTTACGCTCGGCTGAGGTTAACGAGCGCGACGCAAAGGCTATTGGCCTCTCTGAACCGTCAAGGAATTTGTGTGACAGCACCGCTCCGATGCCGTAGGGAGACGCATCACATGCTAACCGAATCGGTGGTGTTGGATTGTAGTGGGCCAATACTTCTTTTGAAGTGATTAGGCATTTACATTTCTGAAAAGTACGCTTACACTCATCACTCCATTTCCATGTTACTCCAGTTTGTAGCAGGGCATTCAGTGGGTGCAGAATTGTAGATAAATTCGGCAAGAACTTATGGTAGTAGTTCACCAACCCGAGGAACAACCTCAGATGCGACACATTTTCCGGTGCTGGAGCCTTGACTACCGCCTCAATCTTGTCCGGCGACTTATGCAACCCTTCCTCATCAATCATGTGGCCACAATACGAGATTTGTCTCCTGAAGAACTCGCATTTGGGGCGGTTGGCTCGTAGCCCATATTCCTGTAATCTAGTGAGCACCTGCTCCAGGTTGGCAAGGTGTTCACTGTCATTTTCGCCCGTAACCAGGCTGTCGTCCAAATAACACTGGGTCCCCGGGATCCCTTGCAGGACTTGTTCCATCGTCCTCTGCCAAATAGCCGGGGCTGATGCTACCCCGAATACCAGTCGATTGTACTGGTAAAGGCCTTTGTGAGTGTTTATCGTGAGGTATTTCCTAGATGCTTCTTCCACCTCCATTTGTAGATACGCTTGGGCCAGATCAATCTTTGTAAAGCGTTTCCCTCCAGATAGTGAGGCGAAAATATCTTCTATCCACGGAAGTGGATATTGTACTGTGTGCAGGACTGGGTTCACAGTTACCTTGAAGTCCCCACAGATGCGAACCTTCTTCGGCTCCCCAGGTGTGCTGCTCAATGATTTTTTCATTACAGGAATGATGGGTGTGGCCCACTCGCTCCAGTCCACCTTGGACAGCACACCCGAACGCTCCAGACTCTCCAGCTCTGCTCCAGGTGTGATGTCATCATCCTTTTTATCAGTCACAGTTAGCGCCTGAATGGAATGCCAATCCAATTGTATTTTTCGGATCCATTCACGTCCCAATAATGGTGGTCCTCCATCTGGTAGTATATATAGATACAGTTTCTGTGTTTCCTTGCCGTTGTATTCAACTGGCACCCTTATTTTTCCTCTGGGGTAGACTTTTTGCCCCGTGTATGTCTTCAATACAATGGACGTGTCCTTCAAGGGTATGTGTGAGAATAGCCGCTCATAGTCTCGTCGATTCATGACAGTTAGGGCTGATCCTGTGTCCAATTCCATCTTTACTGGGGACCCTGCTATCATGAGGGTGACCCAAATGGTTCGGTGATCCTCCTTTGCGAACACCTTGTGTAACTTTAGACAACTTAGTCTCCTGCTCCCAGAGTCATTATCACTCTCCTGATCTTCCGAACTACTGTCTGTCAATTTCTTTACTTTCTTGTACTTTTCCTTAGTAGTTCTTGTAGTGTTGGTTTTCTTTCCCGACCTGCAGACTCTTGCTATGTGTCCCATTTTCCCACATTGCCTGCATACTTTGTCCTTAAACCAGCAGTCCTTCTGATCATGGGTTGTTCTGCCGCAGCTATAGCACTTTTCTGTTCCATACGCCATTTCGTTAGCGCTGTATTCTTGTGGTTTCTGTTGTATTTCTGTTGTTGGGTTTGTGCTGCTGCTTCATAGGATACTGCCACGCTGAAAGCCTGTTCTAGCGTCAGGTCCTTTTCCGAAAGTAGTCGTTTCTGGGTTCCTTCACTCTGGAGCCCGCAGACAAACTTATCCCGTAAGGTGTCTGCCAGTCCTGCTCCGAACTGGCAGTGCTTCGATAACTTGCGTAGTTCCGTAAGATAGTCAGCATTGCTCTCATCTTTGTGCTGGTTTCTTTTACGGAACTTGAATCTTTCTGCTATCAGCAGTGGTGTAGGGTTTAGGTGTTCCTGTAAGATATTAACAATCTCTTCAAAACTTTTCTCCATTGGTTTAGCTGGGGTAATTAAATTCCGCAATAGGCCGTAGGTTCTCGCACCCATCAAATTTAATAATACCAATGCCTTCTTTCCATCGGCCACCTCATTTGCCTTGCAGTACACTTCAATTCTTTCCACATACGTGGTCCAGTCTTCTACCTCGTTGTCGAAAGCAGTGATACTGCCACTTTTCGGCATCTTGGGTGATTTTAAATGGCGCCTCCCGCACTTTTTCTTCTTCCACAATGGAATAAAATGGCGCCTCCCGCGCTTTTCCTTCTTCCCCTTGCTGCGACGCTGCTCCTAGCGTTCTGCAGGGCAATGGCGGCGACCCGTGGCTTCGGCGTGTCTCACTCTTCCTTCCCCTTGTTTTATTTTCGCTACGCTGCCCGGTTCTTGAGCACCGACCGCGCCCTGTGCGCTCCACCCTCTCTCTCTCTCTTTTCCTCCCGACGACACTGCACGGCCCCTTTGCAGAGCCGCTCGATCGAGCTCGAGCCCGCCGCAGTCCAGAAGGGTCAGCGCACTACCTGCTACCAGCACGATTTGCTGGAACACCTTGACTGGGGAGCCAAGCCCAGCTCTCCACAGCCTCTCCTGCAACTCTCCGAACTCCGATGGATCCTTGGGCGGTTGCCCGCGGTCGACGCCCGTTGCTCTGACTTCGACCTCCAAGAAGCTTCTTCTCAGGGAAAGATCCCCGTGAGGTGATGCAGTACTGCAGGTGAGTTCGAACCTGTTCGTCGCCAATGTAGTGTCCGAGTATCAATAATACACGGACTGCAGGAGAACAATAAAAACAGGTATTTACTGAACAGAGGGTAACTTAAGACTGAAGTACAGAAGCCTGCTATGGCTTTATATACAGGGGTGGTCACTGCCGGTACTGCAGTATAGAATCAGTTCTTCTCTTAAAGGTACATACACAACAGAGCAAATGGAGGAGTACCTCACTAACATGAGCAGAGCCTTTGTGGAGGCATTGGTGCATGAGGGCAGCACCACAGAAAGGATGGCAACCACCGTGGAAAGGCTGGCTATGGCCATGGAGGCAGTAAGTTGCCGGAGTGAGAAAACATGGTGAGTGTTCAGAATAGAATGACATCTCTGGAGGAGCGATGGTCAGCTATTGAACAGAGAAACCAGACCTTCATGGAAGTCCTTCTCAGTAGGACTGCCAGTGCAGATACAGGTCCCCATGGCCCCCCTGATGTGCAGCAAGGTGCTCTCAAGCCACTTGCAAGCACTGAAGGGGACCTGACCCATGAGAGGGAAATTGGTGGCAGACATCAAGGAAGTGGGGCTCCTCTCCAAGTGCTCATACTTCCATGCCACTGCAGAGCCCTCGGTCAGAGCCCCACCAGTGTCCCCACCCAACTGAGATCGGCATCTCAACCCCTGCACAGCCGCAGGAGCAGCAGACTGCTGCCGAGCCCTCACAGGCTCGCAACCCCAGAGGACGCCCGCCAAAGGTGTCGAGGCAGGAGCAAGGGGCCTCCACATCTGCTGAATCCACAGGGGAAGCACCACGTAGGCGCACGCGTAAAAGAAAGATACTGCACAAATAGTCACAAGGGTAGTCACTTGGGTGTAATTTTGTGTTTATTTTTAACATGCCATCAGTTACATATTGTCATAAAACATACTGATGGGAAACTGTGGCGTCTGTCATTTCGCAAATGGGACTTCCACATTGAGGGCTTAGGGTGACTTGCAATTGTCAGTATGGTGGTCAGAGTGATAGGAATCTGCAGGCTCTTGGCCATTGTCGATGGTCTGATAAGAAGCTGCGAGGCAAAAGTGTTTGATTGTGCAGGCTAAGCAAATCTGGCCAAGTGCCTCCCTTGCATCCCGGGCAGCAATGTGGTCGCGCGCTGGCGCCTTCTGGCCTGTGCAGCTTCAGGTGGGTGAGCAGCAGCTTGGCACTCCTGTTGTTGCTGCTGCTGTTGGTGCTGCTGTTGTTCATGGTTCTGCTGCTGCCACGGCTGATCTTCGTCCGAATCTGATGTCCAGGAGGAAAGGAAATAAATGGTTCCCATGCTTCTGGTATATGCCTCAGTTGAGGAAGCGCTCAGTCAAGGTGGGGAGCGGGGATTCCCAGGAGGTCACACTGGAGATGGGTGTCAGGCTCCAAACTTCCAGAACGATGAGTAGGCCTGTTAAAAGTTCCCCCAGACCTGAGACAACAAAGTTCTGCCACCTGCAAATGAAGATTGCTGAAACTCCTTTTTAATGGTGGCGCTGCAGCTGTTAGTAAGCAATCCAGTTGTGCTGCCGCCAGGTTTCACTGGTGTGTTTCAGAGGAGGCGTGAAGCGTGTGGAAAAAGTGTTAAAGTCAGAAAGGCCTCTCAAAATGGGATTATAGAGGCACTTAACTGGTTGTTAAGGGCCTTAAGAGCCTATCCCGCCTCTTGGAGGCGGGATGGAGACGGTGTCAAAAAACACGCATTTGGAAAAATTGCTCGGAGGCAGAATGGAGGCGGGATCGGGCCCGCCCGCCAGTTTTTGCGATTTTAACACCTCACACGCCGCCATTCCCGCCTCCTCGGGCCTGGTAAAATCGAGCCTTAAGCCTCTATAAAGCCCAGTGTCCCGTATCCTTTTTTAACGGCTTTCTCAACCTGCCTTGCCACCTTCAATGATTTGTGCACATATACCCCCAGGTCTCTCTGTTCCTTCACCCCCTTTAGGACTGTACCCTTTAGTTATATTTCCTCTCCTCATTCGTCCTACCAAAATGTATCACTTCACACTTTTCTGCGTTAAATTTCATCTAACACGTGTCCGCCCATTCCACCAGCTTGTCTATGTCTTCTTGAAGTCTATCACTATCCTCCTCACTGTTCACTATACTTCCAAGTTTTGTGTCATCTGCAAATTTTGAAATTGTGCCCTGTACACCCAAGTCCAAGTCATTAATATATATCAAGAATAGCAGTGGTCCTAGTACCGACCCCTGGGGAACACCACCCTATACCTGCCTCCAGTCCGAAAAACAACCATTCACCACTCCTCTCTGTTTCCTTGTCGCTTATCCAATTTCGTATCCATGCTGCCACTGTCCCTTTTATTCCATGGGCTTCAACTTTGCTGGTAACCCTATTATGTGGCACTTTATCGAATGCCTTTTGGAAGCCCATGTAGACCACGTCAACCGGATTGCCCACATCAACAAACTCGATCAAGTTAGTTAAACACGATTTGCCTTTAACAAATCTGTGCTGGCTTTCCTTAATTAATCCACACTTGTCCAACTGATTGTTAATATTGTCCCTAATTATCATTTCTAAAAGCTTCCCCACTACCAAGGTTAAACTGACTGGCCTGTAATTGCTGGGTTTACCTTGCACCCTTTTTTGAACATGGGTGTAACATTTGCAATCCTCTGGCACCAATCCTGTACTTAAAGAAAATTGGAAGATTATGGCCAGTACCTCCGCGATTTCCACCTTAACATCCCTCAGCATCCTAGGATGCATTGCAGGAAGGAAGTGTCCTGCTGATGTATCTATTATAAGTACAGCCAGCCTTTCTAGTACCTTCTCTTTATCAATTTTAATCTCTTCCAGTATCTCCACTACCTCCTCTTTCATTCTGACCTTTGCAGCATCTTCTTCCTTGGTGAAGACAGATGCAAAGTACTCATTTAATACCTCAGCCATGCCCTCTGCCTCCATGCGTAGGTCTCCGTTTTGGTCCCTAATCGGCCTACCCCTCCTCTTACTAACAATTAATATTTATCTGCCTATAGAAGACTTTTGGATTCCCTTTTACGTTAGCTGCCAATCTATTCTCATATGCTCTCTCTTTGCCCCTCTTATTTTCTTCTTCACTTCCCCTCTGAACTTTCTATATTCAGCCTGATTCGCACTTGTATTCTCAACCTGACATCTGTCATACGCGCTCTTTTTCTGCTTCATCTTACTCTCTATCTCTTTCATCATCCAGGGAGCTCTGGCTTTGGTTGCCCTACCTTTCCCCCTTGTGGAAATGTGCCGCAACTGTACCTGAACCATCTCCTCTTTAAAGGCAGCCCATTGTTCAATTACAGTTTTGCCTACCAATCTTTGATTCCAATTTACCCGGGCCGGATCCGTTCTCAACCCACTGAAATTGGCCTTCCTCCAATTAAGTATTTTTACTCTAGATTGCTCCCTGTCCTTTTCCATAGCTAATCTAAACCTTATGATACTATGATCGCTGTTCCCTAAATGTTCCCCTACTAACACTTGCTCCATTTGCCCCACCCCATTCCCCAGAACCAGATCCAGCAATGCCTCCTTCCTCATTGGGCCAGAAACGTACTGATCAAGGAAGTTCTCCTGAACACATTTCAGAAATTCTTCCCCCTCTCTGCCCTTTACGCTATTACTTTCCCAGTCTATATTAGGACAGTTGAAGTCTCCCATTATCACTACATTCTTTTTTTAGGTGCAAGAACTATAGAGTAGTTCGGGCCACAATGAAGATAATTGGTTAATTCCCCCATCAATCACTGCTGTAAATGATTGAGATTAATTTTACACACATAATTTCTATTATGTAACTATTCTCCACTCACTGCATTTTGCTGGAGAAATCACCCGGATTTTATTAAGAGATGTTGCTGTAGTTTTGGTCACGGGTTCTGTTCCTAGTTTCTAGAGACTCTTTTTTTTTAAAATAGACTCTGTAGACTGTTTGCTGTAACGCACTGTATAAATGACCTCTGTTTGCTGAGTAAATTGGACTTTGTTTGCTGTGAGTCCTGCTGTAAGTCCCACCTCCGCCTCCAACTCATTGCTTGACATAGTGCAACTCATTGACTGATGCAGTGGTGTCAATAGATACTCTGGTTAAAGTATTGGCAGAAAAGTAGGCACGTCCTGATATTTCATCAGTAACCTGGCAACGGTGCTCATTATGGACTGGCTTGAATGCCACAGCAACTAACACAGCCCCTAAGTCAGCCGACATGGAAAATGGTCAATAGTAGATGAAATGATCTATGTCAGAGTGACAGTAAATAAGGACCACGAGCGCCCCTGTAATCGTACCTCATAATAAGTCACAAACATCAGGACAGGAGGGGAATTAAACTAGGGATTTTTTTTTTTGAAATAACAACTACCAAGTAGGAAAGTGAAATAGGTAACATCCGGCTCTGCTGTTGCCAGGGGAAACTCCACAGTGATGTAGAATCAAACTTGCTGAAGTCTTGATATCTGTTTGATAATAGCATCTTCGGAGCAGTCACGCTCCCTGAAGCAGTGTTCTCTGTAATAGAGATATTTGAAATATATGTGGCTATTCATCAATATTTCACGTCAAGATAGTCTGAAAAGAACTGATACAAGATAATGAGAGAAGCTGGATAGGAGAAGGCCCTTCAGCCAATTTGATTCCAGAATACTAACCCCATCATCTCCCCACTATAACACCTAGTCATTTGTCAAATGTGTCCAGTGTGCTACCCCAACCACCTTTACAGTGGTTAAAAAAAGAAAGACTTGCATTTCTATAGCACCATTCATGACATCCCAAAGTGCTTTACAACCAAAGAAGTACTTTTCATAGAATCATAGAAAGTTACAGCACGGAAGGAGGCCATTTCGGCCCATCGTGTCCGCGCCGGCCAACAAAGAGCTATCCAGCCTAATCCCACTTCCCAGCTCTTGATCCGTAGCCCTGCAGGTTAGAGCATCCCAAGTGCACATCCAAGTACTTTTTAAATGTGGTTCGGGTTCCTGCCTCTACCTCCCTTTCAGGCAGTGAGTTCCAGACCCCCACAACCCTCTGGGTGAAGAATTTTCCCCTCAAATCGCCTCTAAACCTTCCATCAATTACTTTAAATCTGTGCCCCCTGGTTTTTGACCCCTCTGCTAAGGGAAATAGGTCCTTTCTACCCACTTTATCTATGCCCCTCATAATTTTATACACCTCAATAAGGTCTCCCCTCAGCCTCCTCTGTTCCAAGGAAAACAGACCCAGCCTATCCAGTCTTTCCTCATAGCTAAGATTCTCTACTCCCGGCAACATCCTTGTAAATCTCCTCTGTACCCTCTCCAGTGCAATCACATCTTTCCTGTAATGTGGTGACCAGAACTGCACGCAGTGCTCTAGCCGAGGCCTAACTAGTGTTTTATACAGTTGAAGCATAACCCCCCTGCTTTGAAGTGCAGTCACTGTTGTAATGTAGGAAATGCAGCAGTAATTTTGCACACAGCAAGCTCCCACAAACAGCAATGTGATAATGACTGGATAATCTTTTTTTAGTGATGTTGATTGAGTGATAAATCTTGGCCAGGGCACCGGGGATAACTCCCCTGTTCTTCAAAATAGTGCCGTGGGGTCTTTTACGTCCACCTGAGAGGGCAGACAGGGCCTCGGTTTAACGTCTCATCTGAAAGACGGCACCTCCGACAGTGCAGTGCTCACTGGAGTGTCAGCCTAGATTTTTGTGCTCAATCTCTGGAGTGGAACTCTGAACCCACAACCATCTGACTTAGAGGCAAGGGTGCTACCAACTGAGCCTCAGTTGACACAGCTAATCTCCCCTTCCCTCCCTAGGGTAAAGAAATAATTCCTATTTTCTATCTAAACTTGCCTTCGTAGACATGAACCTATGGGGGAGAAATTCGGTGGGCTGCACCACCAGTTAGCGCCTAAAGAGGGCACTCAGTGGCTTTAGCGCCACTGGCCACGCTGCCCGCGATATTTAGCTGGGGCGCTAATGGCAGCGTTAGCCTGTTGCGCTGCGCCGCCACCGATGACGTCATCAGTGTACGCAGTGCCCTGCTACTGCCCCGCTACCGCCCCGATCGTGATATTTGGCAGCGACCGCCTCTGTAGCGCTGCTCGCTAATCGCGCCCGGTTCACGGGGCCTACCTGTGGCGGCAGTGGCGCAAATTAAGGTGGAGGTGCAGGGCGGCCGTTCTTTCCGGCGGCCGCCTGCCAGCACCTCCGTCCCCGGCCTCCTGTTCTCCCCCCGCGGCATTGCCGGCTGTTTTCCGAGAGCCCGGCACTTCTCCTCGGTGCCGGGCTCTTTTGCCGGCACTCGCGATCACTCATCACGCTGGTGCAGGCCCCTCCCCCTTAAGAATGGGAGGAAGGCCTGCAGTACTGCAGCGCACCGTGCCGCAGCGTGTGGCGCTGCGGCATGTTGCGCTGTGATATTCAGTTTCAGCGCCCTAAGAGGGACGCGGAGCGCCTCGAGCCTCGCCCCGTGTCCCTCTTGGGGCGCTCAAGCTGAATTTCCGGCAATCGCTGCTGCTCCGATCGCAGCGCAAAATCTGGCGCCCAGGCGAGCTTGGCGCCCCGTTTGCGGCTCCACCCAATTTCTCCCCCATATCTTTTAACTTGTTGCTAGAGGTTTGGTCCTGGTGTGCAGTGAAGAAGGGCTTGAAAAACATGAGTAAGCATCGAATGAGAAAAGGCAATTTCACCCGTCGAGCCTGCTCCTTCGACTGGCCATCTGCAATTTATTCTGTTAAAGAGATGGACTTGTTGGGCTTAATGGCCTCTGCTGTTCTTAAAACTTCTTAGGTACTCAGTCAAATGCAGCCAACACATTCAATCTCCTGAGGAAAGGTTCTGAATCTCAAAGATCAGTCAAACAACATTCAAAGAGCCTACCTAAGCTTATAACTTACCCGAGAGACTTCGGATCAGCTGTCTCCTTTGGCTTGAAATTCCCATGAGCCAAGAATTTCAGGCACTATTATATCCCTGTTCCTGGGACTAGGGACAGGGTCACTGGCAAGGCCAGGCCTGGTTAGTACCTGGAGGGGTAACTATCAGGGAAGACCAGGTGCAGAAGGTCACGGAAGGAGCCCTGGGAGGGGCAGCTGGTGAGCAGGCCCGGGCGTTGGGCTGAAGATAGGAGGAATGGTGGAAATGGAATGGCGGCGTGCACAGATGCAGCGGCTTTGCTTCTCCCAGGATGGTGCTATTTACGGTTAATGTTATTTGTACTGGACTCATGGGAGCTTGCAAGATCACATTTCATTGTTCATGTACTTGTACAATGACAATAAAGTTAAATTATTATTATATTATAAAACCTGTATAAAACTCTTGTTCGGCCTCAAGTGGAGTATTGTGTCCAATTCTGGGCATCACACTTTAGGAAGGGTGTGAAAGCCTTAGACAAGCTGCAGAAAAGATTTACGAGAATGGTTCCAGGGGTGAGGGACATCAGATACGTGGATAGATTAGAGAAGCTGGGGTTGTTCTCCTTAAAGCAGAGAAGATTGAGAGGAGATTTGATAGAGGTGTTCAAAATCATGAGGAGTCTAGACAGAGTAGATAGAGAGAAACTGTTCCCATTGGCAGAAGGGTCGAGAACCAGAAGACACAGATTTAAGGTGATTGGCAGAAGAACCAAAGGCGACATGAGGAAAAACTTTTTACGCAGCGAGTGGTGATGATCTGGAATGCACGGCCTGAAAGAGTTGTGGAGGCAGATTCAATCGTGGCTTTCAAAAGGAAATTAGATGAGTACCTGAAGGAAAAAAAATTGCAGGGAAAGGGCGGGGGAGTGGGACAAGCTGAAGTGTTCATGCAGAGAGATGGCACGGGTTCGACAGGCCGAATGGCCTCCTGTGCTGTAACCATTCTATGATTCTATTAGAGTGTGCACATCATTCACTTATCCTTACCCCTTTTATCCTTATAATCCTTAGTATTGTTCCCAGCCAGATATTCAGCCAGCTCTATTAATCAACATAAAGGAGGTGGCAGTCCCAGAGAAGGCAGAGGATAAAGAGCGCGGGAGGCCGAGGACAGCGGACCTGAAAGGAGTCGGCATCCCTGGAGAAGGCAGAGGATAAAGAACGCGGGAGGCCGAGGACAGCGGACCTGAAAGGAGTCGGCAGCCCCAGAGAAGGCAAAGGATAATTCAGAGCCGCTGAAGGCAGTAAATTAGGGAAACTAGGTTAAACTGGTTTTCCTGTAACAGGGCCCAGCCAGCTCCCTTGTTTAAGGGCCTATAAAAACAGGGTTTGCAGTGCGATTTGCACTGAGTGCGGTTTGAACAGAGTGCTGGGAATTGGGTGAGTGAGGATTGGAAGGAGGAGCTCCCTTGCTTCGCCTTTGCTTTCCCTAACTTTTCACCCTGTAGGAATTGGTTCTTACTTTACACCCAGGAAAGAGTTCGAGAGTGGGAGCAATCGAACAACAACTGCAAAACCGCTAAAGTGACGTCACAACCAGGGAAGGAGCTGATTGGTAAGTAGGACCTGATGAGTATTTCTACAGTCCAGTTGTTAAAGTAAAAGCAAGGTCTCTAGTTTAGAATAAGTAGTGTGTAAAGTGAAGTAAGGTCCCTAGTGTATTTAATATTCTTTAATTCAGGGGAAGTAAAGGGAGTAAATTAAGTGTAGGACATGACAGGGCAGCATGGAGTGCTCCTCCTGTGCTATGTGGGAAGTCAGGGACACTTTCGGTGTCCAGGGCAAACACATGTGCAGGAAGTGTCTCCAGCTGCAGCTACTTGAAATCCGCGTTTCAGAGCTGGAGCTGCGGCTGGAGTCACTGTGGAGCATCCGCAAGGCTGAGATCTACGTGGATAGCAGGTTTAATGAGGTGGTCACACCGCAGGTAAAGAGTGCACAGGCAGAAAGGGAATGGGTGACTGTCAGACAGAGTAGAAGAACTAGGAAAGTAGTGCAGGAGTCCCCTGGGTACATCTCCCTCTCCAACAGATTTTCCATTTTGGATACTGCTGGGGGAGATGGTTTCTCAGCGGAATTCAGCAAGAGCCAAGTCCGTGGCACTATGAGTGGCTCAGCTGCACAGGAGGGGAGGAAAAAGAGTGGGAGAGCAATAGTGATAGGGGATTCTATCGTAAGGGGAACAGATAGATGTTTCTGTGGCCGCAGACATGACTCCAGGATGGTATGTTGCCTCCCTGGTGCCAGGGTCAAGGATGTCACTGAACAGCTGCAGGGCATTCTGAAGGGGGAGGGTGAACAGCCAGAGGTTGTGGTCTATATCGGTACCAACGACATAGATAGAAAGAGGGACAAGGTCCTGCAAGCAGAATATAGTGAGCTAGGAAATAAATTAAAAATCAGGACCTCAAAAGTAATAATCTCAGAGAAGTGTGAAAATAATAGGGTAATAATAGTGGGGGATTTCAACTTCCCCAATATAAATTGGGACAGTCAGAGTGTGAAAGGCTTAGATGGTGCAGAATTCTTAAAGTGCATCCAGGAGAGCTTTTTGAGCCAACCTGTAGAAAGTCCTACAAGAGAGGGGGCGGTACTGGACCTAATTCTGGGGAATGTAGCCGGGCAAGTGGTGGAAGTGTCAGTAGGAGAGCATTTTGGCGACAGTGACCATAATTCGGTGAGATTTAAGGTGGTCATGGAAAAAGACAAAGACGGCCCGGAAATAAGGGTTCTAAATTGGGGGAAGGCCGATTTTAATATGATAAGGCAGGATCTGGCCAAAGTGGACTGGGAGCAGCTACTTATAGGAAAATCCACATCAAAACAGTGGGAGACTTTCAGAAGGGAAATAGAGAGAGTACAACGCCAACATGTTCCTGTAAAGGTCAAGGGTGGGACCAACAAGCAAAGGGAACCTTGGATGACAAGGGATATACAAAAATGCATTAGAAATAAAAGGGGGGCTTTTGGCAGTTACAAAAGACTAAAGACGGAAGAAGCCCTAGAGGAGTATAAAAAGTGCAGGGGCATACTTAAAAAAGAAATTAGGAGGGCGAGGAGAGGCCATGAAATAACACTGGCGAGCAAAATAAAGGAAAATCCTAAGATGTTTTATAAGTATATTAAGGGCAAGAGGATAACCAGGGAAAGGGTAGGGCCCATTAGGGACCAAAGTGGCAATCTGTGTGTAGAGCCAGATGATGTAGGTGGGGTTTTAAATGAATTTTTTGCATCTGTGTTCACTATGGAGAAAGACGATGCGGACATAGAAATCGGGCAAGGGGACTGTGACATACTTGAACATATTAGCATCGAGAGGGAGGAGGTGCTAGCGGTTTTAGCAGGCCAAAAAGTGGATAAATCCCCAGGCCCGGACGAGATGTATCCCAGGCTGCTGTGGGAGGCAAAGGAGGAGATTGCAGGGGCTCTGACACAAATTTTCAGAACCTCTCTGGCCATAGGGGATGTACCAGAGGACTGGAGAACAGCTAATGTAGTACCATTATACAAGAAGGGTAGCAGGGATAAACCAGGGAATTACAGGCCAGTGAGCCTAACATCTGTGGTAGGGAAATTATTGGAAAAAATTCTGAGGGACAAAATTAGTCTCCACTTGGAGAGGCAAGGATTAATCGGGGATAGTCAGCATGGCTTTGTCAAGGGTAAATCATGTCTGACAAATCTGATTGAATTTTTCGAGGGGGTGACTACGGGGGTGGATGAGGGAAATGCTGTGGATGTGGTTTACATGGACTTCAGTAAAGCTTTTGACAAAGTCCCGCATAGGAGACTGGTCAAGAAGGTAAGAGCCCATGGGATCCAGGGTGCCTTGGCGCGTTGGATCCTAAACTGGCTGAGTGGCAGGAGGCAGAGGGTGATGGTCGAAGGTTGCTTTTGTGACTGGAAGCCTGTGTCCAGTGGGGTACCTCAGGGATCAGTGCTGGGTCCCTTGTTGTTTGTGATCTACATAAATGATTTGGATGAGAATGTAAAAGGTATGATCAGTAAGTTCGCAGATGACACGAAAATTGGTGGGGTGGTAAATTGTGAGGAGGAAAGCCTCAGGCTACAGGACGATATAAACGGGTTGGTCAGATGGGCGGAAAAGTGGCAAATGGAATTTAACCCTGAAAAGTGCGAGGTGATGCATTTTGGACGGACAAATAAGGCAAGGGAATACACAATGAGTGGTAGGACCCTAGGAAGTACAGAGGGTCAGAGGGACCTTGGTGTACATGTACATAGATCCCTGAAGGCAGCGGAACAGGTAGATAAGGTGGTTAAAAAGGCATATGGGATACTTGCCTTCATTAGCCGAGGCATAGAATATAAGAGCAGGGAGGTTATGATGGAGCTGTACAAAACGCTGGTGAGGCCACAGCTGGAGTACTGTGTGCAGTTCTGGTCACCTCACTATAGGAAGGATGTGATTGCTTTGGAGAGGGTGCAGAGAAGATTCACCAGGATGTTACCTGGGATGGAGCGCCTCAGCTATGAAGAAAGACTAAACAGGCTGGGGTTGTTTTCCTTGGAGCAAAGAAGGCTGAGGGGGGACCTGATTGAGGTGTACAAAATGATGAGGGGCATAGATAGGGTAGACAAAGAGGAACTTTTCCCCTTAGTAGGGGGGTCAATAACAAGGGGGCATAGATTCAGGGTAAGGGGCAGGAGATTTAGAGGGGATTTGAGGAGGAACTTTTTCACCCAGAGGGTGGTTGGAATGTGGAACTCAATGCCTGAAAGGGTGGTAGAGGCAGGAACCCTCACAACATTCAAGAAGCATTTGGATGAGCACTTGAAATGCCAGTGCATACAAGGCTATGGACCAAATGCTGGAAAATGGGATTAGACTGGACAGGGATGGATGGGTGGCGCAGATACGATGGGCCGAAGGGCCTCTTTCTGTGCTGTAAAACTCTATGACTCTATGACTCTATGACTCTATGATTACTCCCAGTGCCACATGCTAGCGAGAGCAGAAATAGGAGAATAGACCAGATGAATGCGTGCCTGGAGAGATGATGTAGGAGGGAGGGATTTAAATTCCTGAGGCATTGGGACTGATTCTGGGGAAGGTGGGACCTGTACAAGCTGGATGGGTTACACCTCGGCAGAACCGGGACCAATATCCTCGTAGGGGGTTTTGCTAGTGCTGTTGGAAAGGATTTTAACTAGTTTGTCAGGGGGCTGGGAACCGAGAGAAACAAAGCTGGAAGTGCAAGTTAGAAAAGTAGTCAGCAAAACTAGTAGGGAGCAGGAACAAAGGCCAACAGTAAAGAGGGTTAAAGTGCAGAAAAATATTAAACAGGCAAAGTTGAAGGCACTTTATCTAAATGCACGTAGCATTCGCAACAAGGTGGATGAATTAATGGCACAAATAGAAGTAAATAGGTCTGATGTAATTGCCATTACTTAGACATGGTTGCAGGGTAACCAAAGCTGGGCACTGAATGTTCTAGGGTACTCAACATTTAGGAAGGACAGACAAAAAGGAAAAGGAGGTGGCGTAGCACTGTTAATAAGGGATGAGATTGGTACGGTAGAGATAAAAGATCTTGGCTCGGCAGTTTGGGTGGAGCTAAGAAACAGCAGTGGACAGAAAACATTGGTGGCAGTTGTGTATCTTCTTCTTAGGCAGTCCCTCGGAACCGAGGATGACTTGCTTCCACATTAAAAATGAGTTCGTAGGTGACTGATGTGTCCAATGCGGGACCTACAGTCTCTGTCACAGGTGGGGCAGACGGTGGTTGAAGGGGCGGGTGGGTGGGGTGCTTGGGTTGACGTGCGCTCCTTGCGCTGCCTGCGCTTGGCTTCCGCTTGCTCCCGGTGAAGAGACTCGAGGTGCTCGGCGCCTTCCCGGATGCTTCTCCTCCACTTTGTGCGGTCTTGGGCCAGGGATTCCCAGGTGTCGGTGGGGATGTTACACTTTTTCAAGGAGGCTTTGAGGGTGTCCTTGAAGCGTTTCCTCTGCCCACCTGGGGCTCTCTTGCTGTGCCGGAGCTCCGAATAGAGCGCTTGTTTTGGGAGTCTCGTATTGGGCATGCGGACAATGTGACTCATCCATCGGAGCTGATTGAGCATGGTCAAAGCTTCGATGCTGGGGATGTTGGCCTGAGCAAGAACACTGACGTTGGTGCGCCTATCCTGCCAATGGATTTGCAGGATCTTGCAGAGGCAGCGTTGGTGGTACCTCTCCAGTGCTTTGAGGTGCCTGCTGTACATGGTCCATGTCTCAGAGGCATACAGCAGGGCAGGTATCACTGCTGCCCTGTAGACCATGAGCTTAGTGCCGGTTTGAGGTCCTGGTCTTCAAACACTCTCTTCCTCAGGCGACCGAAGGCTGCACTGGCGGTAATGTAGGGCACAGTATCAATCAAGAAATCAGAATGCATGTAACAAGGGCAATACGGTAATCATGGGGGACTTTAATCTACGTATTGACTGGGCAAATCAAATTACCACTAATGGTGTGGAGGACGAATTCTTGGAATGCATGCGAGATGGTTTCTTGGATCAGTATGTGGAGGAACCAACCAGGGAACAGGCTATTCTGGATCTGGTACTGTGTAATGAGAAAGGGCTAATCAATAATCTTGTGGTAAAGGGGCCTTTAGGGACAAGTGACCATAATATGATTGAATTTTACATTGGCCCGTATTTTCCGATCGCAGGCCTCCTGCGGGCGAAGGCTTGCGATCTGGAAAAATCTACGCCCTGACCTGAGGGCTCCCGGGACACACACGATTCCACTCCTGGGCCTCTCCAAACTTGAAGGGTGCAGGGCCCACATATCCCAGGGGCACAGGTAGTTCGCAGCATCCCTGGGATCACGTGGGCCATGGGAAGCCAATCACAGAAGGGAATCTCCCTTCATACATTTGACAGGAAGACCTGTCAAATATATGAATGGAGATCACCCCAAAAACATAGCAAAAGTTTAAATATTTTTTTTTAAATCACCTTTTTAAAATGACTTGACATTACAATAAATTAAGTACATCAAACAAAAATTTTTTTTTTTTTTTTACTTTTTTGAACTCTTATCCTTACCAGGCGTATGAATTGTAAGGGTTTTCTGTGGGCAGAGGGTCTCCAAAAAGCGGAACTATCTGCTCGCAGAGGCCCTTCTCCAGGGCAGCCGGAGGATCTGTCATGCCGATTTTCCACGCATGCGCTGTGCATCCCTGGAACTGGCATTTCTGATGTCCCTACGGGTGGGTACACAACGCGTACTCACCCATAGGGATCGGAATACCTGGACCATTAAGTTTGAGAGCGATGTAGTCCAATCTGAAACTGAGGTCTTCAATCTAAACAGAGGAAACTACAAGGGTATGAGGGACAAGTTGGCCATGGTAGATTGGGAGACTACACTAAAAGTTATGAAGGTGGACACACAATGGCTAACATTCAAGGAAATAATGCATAATTTGAAACAAACATATATTCCTCTAGTACATAAAAGCCCAAAAGGAAAAGTGATCCAACCATGGCTAACAAAAGAAATTAAAGCTAGTATTAAGTCAAAGAAGGAAGCTTATAAATTTGCCAGAAAAAGCGGTCAGCCTGAGGATTGGGATCTTTTTAAAAATCAGCAAAGGGGGACCAAGAAATTGACAAAGAAAGGGAAAATGGAATATGAGCACAAACTAGCAAAAAATATAAAAATGGGTTGTAAAAGCTTCTATAGGTATGTGAAAAGGAAAAGACTGGCGAAGGTAAATGCAGGTCCTTTACAATCAGAGACGGGAGAATTTCTAATGGGGAATGAGGAAATGGCAGAGAAATTGAATAACTACTTTGTTTCAGTCTTCATGGGGGAATAAACCTCCCAGAAATACGAAAAAAACAAGGGTGTGGCGAGAATGAGGAACTTAAAGAAATTATTATTAGTAAAAAAACTGTACTAGCAAAATTAATGGGACTAAAAGTCAATAAATCCCAAGGACCGGATGACCTATATCCTAGGCCTTTGAAAGAGGTGGCCATTGGGATAATGGACACATTGGTTGTCATCTTCCAAAATTCTATAAATTCTGGAACGGTTCCTACAGATTGGAGGATAGCAAATGTAACCCCACTATTTAAGAAAGGAGGGAGAGAGAAAACAGGGAACTACAGACCTGTTAGCCTCACATCAGTAGTTGGGAAAATGCTGGAATCTATTATAAAGGATGCAATAACTGGGCACTTAGAAACTAATAGTAAGATTGGGCAAAATCAACATGGATTTATGAAAGGGAAGTCCTGTTTAACAAACCTATTGGTGTTCTTTGAGGATGTAACTAGTGGAGTAGACAAAGGGGAACCGGTAGATATGGTGTATTTGGATTTTCAGAAGGCCTTCGATAAGGTCCCACACAAGAGGTTGGTGAACAAAATTAGGGCACTTGGAATTGGGGGTAATATACTAGCATGGATTGAGAATTGGTTAACAGACAGAAAACAAAGAGTAGGGATTAGCGGGTCTTTTTCAGGGTGGCAGGCTATGACTAGTGGGGTACCGCAAGGATCGGTGCTTGGGCCCTAGCTATTCACAATCTATATCAATGATTTGGATGAGGGGACTAAATGTAACATTTCCAAATTTGCTGATGATACAAAGCTAGGTGGCAGTGTCAGTTGTGAAGAGGATGTGAAGAGGCTTCAAGGGGATCTCAACAGGCTCATTGAGTGGGCAAGAACATGGCAGATGGAATATAATGTGGATAAATGTGAAGTTATCCACTTTGGTAGAAAAAACAGAAAGGCAGAGTATTTCCTAAATGGTGAAAGATTGGGGAATGCAGATGCTCAGACGGACTTGGCTGTCCTTGTACATGAATCACTTAAAGTGAATGTGCAGGTGCAGCAAACCATTAGGAAGGCAAATAGTATGCTGGCCTTCATTACAAGAGGATTTGAGTACAGTAGTAAAGAAGTCTTACACCAATTATATAGGGCCTTGGTAAGACCACACCTGGAGTACTGTGTACAATTTTGGTCTCCTTACCTAAGGAAGCTATACCTGCCATAGAGGGAGTGCAACAAAGGTTCACGAGATTGATTCCTGGGATGGAAGGACTGTCGTATGAGAAGAGATTGAGTAAACTAGGCCTGTATTCTCTTGAATTCAGAAGAATGAGAGGGATCTCATTGAAGAATACAAAATTATTACAGGACTTGATAGAGTGGATGCTGGGAGAATATTTCCCCTGGCTGGGGTGTCTAGAACCAGGGGCCACAGCCTCAGGATAAAGGGTAGGCCATTCAGGACTGAGATGAGAAGACATTTCTTCACACAGAGGGTGGTGAATCTTTGGAATTCTCTACCCCAGAGGGCTGTCGAGGCTCAGTCATTGGGTATATTCAAAACATAAGTCGATAGATTTCTGACTAGTAAAGGCATCAAGGGATATTGCGATAGGGCTGGTGAATGGAGTTGAGGCAGAAGGTCAGCCATGATCTCATTGAATGGCGGAGCAGGCTCGAAGGGCTGAATGACCTACTCCTGCTCCTATTTCTTATGTTCTTAAAGAATTGCTTTCCTGGTAATCTACTCCATAATTTGAATCACTGTTGTATGAAATAGGTCTTTAGAATCATAGAATCATACAGCACAGAAGGAGGCCCATCATGCCTGTGCCGGCTCTTTGAATGTGTTATCCAATTAGTCCCACTTCCCTGCTCTTTCCCCATAGCCCTGCAAATTTTACCTTTTCAAGTATTTATCCAATTCCCTTTTGAAAGTTACTATCCAATCTGCTTCCACCGCCCGTTCAGGCAGCGCATTCCAGATCACAACAACTCGCTGCGCAAAAACAATTCTTCTCATCTCCCCTCTGGTTCTTTTACCAAGTTTCTTAATCTGTGTCCTCTGGTTACCGACCCTCCTGCCTGTGGAGACAAGTTTCTCCCTATCTACTCTATCAAAACCCTTCATAATTTTGAACACCACTATTAATTCTCCCCTTAACCATCTCTGCTTCAAGAAGAACAACCCCAGTTTCTCAAACACTGTAATCTGACTGCTTTCCTGGACATCAGGTCCGGATGAATATTTCAATCTAAAGGAGAAAGGTTCCTCCACATACAAAGGTCCACTATTGTACCGTCTGTCATGAAAACCTGTCGCCGCAATGACATTGGTGCCTTTTTCTTCCTCATTAACAGGTTAGGATACTTGGGAAAACCTAAGTAATAATGATAATGATAACTACTTACATTTATAAAGCTTCAGGTGCTTCACAGGAGCGTAGGCACAAAAAAATGGCGCTAAGTCAAAAGAATGAGATATCGGGATGGGTGACCAAAAGCATTGGCCAAAGAGTTGGGTCTTAAGGAGGGTCTTGAAGGAGGAGAGGGGTTTGGAGAAGTGAAGGCACGGCCAACAATGGTGGGGTGAAGGATGTCCCTTCCACATGCTCAGCAGAGATGAGTTCCTTCAGCATAGATTGCTGGTTGAAGTGGAATTTCCCTGGCTGGTATAACTCAGTTCCATATTGGGCATCCTATTACCAGCAGTGCTAAACCAAATTGCTCCCCATCCTCAGTTATATTCTGGGCACCACACTTTAGGAAGGATGTCAAGGCCTTGGAGAGGGTACAGAGGAGATTTACTGGAATGGTTGGCGGGATGGAGGAATTACAGTTACGTGGAGAGACTCTGGAGAAGCTGGGATCATTCTCCTTTGAGCAGAGAAGGTTATGGGGAGGTTTAATAGAGGTATTCAAAATCATGAAGGGTTCTGATAGAGTAAATAAGGAGAAGCCATTTCCACTGGCAGTAAGGTCAGTAACTAAGGGACAGAGATTTAAGGTAATTGGCAAAAAAAACAGAGGCAAGATCAGGAGAAATATTTTTACGCAGCAAATTATTATGAGCTGGAATGCACTGCCTGAAAGGGTAGTGGAATTAGATTAATTAGTAACTTTCAAAGGGAATTGGATAAATACATAAATAAATGGGAGAAAATTGCAGGGCTATGGGGAAAGAACAGGGTAGTGTGCCTAATTGGAGAGCTCGTTCAAAGAGACGTCACAGGCACGATGGGCCAAATGGCCTCCTTCTGTGCGGTACGATTCCATGATTCCTTGACTTTTATTTCAATGGACTGCTGTAGGGGGTGGCGGGTGGTGCGTGCGCCCAGTCAGTTATGCCCCTGACTGCCTGTGAGCGGTTCGAATCATTCCCACGCCCCTGGGTTCTAGACACCAGACTCAGGTGCAGGCGGCGATACAGAAAAATCGAGTAGACAAGTGGTTTGGTGTAAGAAAACCAGGATTTTATTAAAACAGGAATAAAAACAGTCTTATGAGAAATTACTGGTAAACAGTTACAGGCATAAACAAATAACTATACTTATACAGGGAATGGGGAACACACGGCACATTGAGGGAAAACAACTACATTAACAATCCCCTTATCCTTATCCCACCCCCTATACCTAACTAGATTAAGCTATGAGGGGCCAGGAATTTATGCTCACCAATCCAAGGCCTGTTGCTTTAACAGTTGCGAGTTTAGAGGTTTAGTCTCCTGTCCTTTGGGGTATTCCGTCGTCACGTGGTCTCAGGGCGCAGTGCTGGAACTGTTGCTGCGGCACACCTTTCCTCTCCTCGGCTACCGTTGTCGTCTTGTCGCGATGGGTTCTCTTCTTCTTCTCCCTCAGGCGGTCAGCGGCGGTAACGTTGCGTTTGTGGGACAGTTGGCAGTCTTCACTGCTTAGATTTTTCTACCCATTCTTGGAACGCCGGTATTATTCGTCTAAAATTCTTCCCCAAATGCCAGCTTATAACTAGGCATTTGGCTTTTATCAATGTGTCTTTTGCTGCCCTTCTCTGCTCTTGTCGGGTCTCTACCTCGTTCTTCGTCTCGTTTCGTTTCGCCTCGTTTTGCTTGCCCTCTTTCGTGGCCCGTGTGTCCTGGGTGACTTTGGACTCGGGTCTCGTTCCCCTCTCCGCGCTTGGTATGGATGTCCTTGGTTGTTAAACAAAGCGGAGAGCGAGAAGAGAACCCGCCACGAGGCCAGGGCACGAGTACGGGCGGCAGCAGCCCAAGAGGTCAGAATCGAGAGAGCAGAGAAAGAGAGTCCAGAGAGATTGGTACTGATGGGCCTACAATTATACTCCTTCCGAAGGCCCTAATCTGAGCGCCAAATCAGGTCAGTCCATTGTTTAACTTTTGTCGGGCTGTTTCAAATGATTATACCAATCTAAACTAACTGGCTTTAGATGGCCGTTTATCGCACCTGATGGCCTGATGTCTGAGTTGTATTGTCATTAATGCATTTTAATCGGCCTCTGCAGCTTTGGTGGCTTCCTTAAGCTGTTTCTGATCATTTATGCGGACAAACTAATGGCCTCATGCTTAGGCCTAACTGGGTTGATCTGTTCCAATCTGATGAAATGCATATTCAGTGTTTGCCTAGCTATCTGGCTTTTCAAACACAAAGTCCTTTTCACAGAAATGCATTTTAAATTTTGATTTCCCAAAGCTGCCTGTTTTGTGCTACAGAGTCCAAGCTTTTTAAAAATCTTACAGGCTTTTGGTCACGAGGTGCGGACGCCATCTTTTTGGGTACCCTTTTAAAAATGTCCATGCAGGGTTCCTTTTATTAATAACCTTGGGGGAAATGTGGGAATTTTGCAAATCTTACACTGCCTTCCTGCAGACTGTCTACAGCGGAGAGAAGGAAAGACAGATGGCTTCTGTAATTTTCCCCAGGGCGTGATGTCCCAATCGGTGGCTCAGCTAAATAATGACTGAAATCGAACGCATGTATGCTTGGCAGGTCCTGGAGCTTGCCACATCTGGCACCTGGACCTGTGCCCACAAGTGCGCGGCTTCTTAAATATTCTGAAACATTTCTTTTTCCCTAAAGAACTTTTGATTTTGATTCCTCTCGAATGAAAGAAGGCAACAGCAAGTATCCTAGATACAATACAAATACAATTGCAAACCCCAGTCTGAGAGCCTTGCGTGGGCCACTGCATGTGCTGACACAGATGGGGGCCAGTGCCATGAGCCCAGCTCGTCGTATGATTGAAACACGCTACGAAGCAATTTAAAGGGAATACGGACACTTAAAAAAAAAATGGTTACATCTGATGACAGGAAAATCTTTTATAAGCTCAAAGAATTATTATACAAAGCTGGCAGCTTTTCAAAGGGCGTAAATGGGGGTGGGGGGAGGTCAGAGGAGGAAGAAGTGACAGATAAGACTGAAAGAAAACCAATATTGCGGGTAAAGTGGGCCAGAGGGCAGAGGGGTGCTGCACGCAACCCACTTTGATTTTTGGTAAAATGGTTGTGCCGCTCTACAGGTTTACCCAGTTTGCCACTCCCAGGCGATGCCGGTGCACCATTACTGGCAGGAGATGGCAACCAGGCTAGGCCCCATCTACAAGTACCTGCAGGACCTGGGAACAGAGAAGTCGGCACACCTTGAGTAATCTGGCAAGGTAAGACGAACCAACAGTGCCATTGACCAGGTCGATGGCTCATTGAATCCATGCCACAAAATGTTGACTGTCAACCAGTCCCACAGTTACCGCTATCCCATGTTAAAGCCTCCCAGCTCTCTCATTGCACGTGGCTCAGTGGGTAGCACTCCTGCCTTTGTGTCCAAAGGTTGTGGCTTCAAGTCTCAATCCAGAGATTTAAGCAGGAAAATCTAGGCTGACACTCCAGTGCAGTACTGAAGGAGTGCTACACTGTTGGAGGTGCTGTCTTTCAGATGAGGCATTAAACTGAGGCCCCGTCTGCTCTCTCAGGTGGATGCAAAAGACCCCATGGCACTATTGTGAAGACGAGCAGGGGAGTTCTCCCCGGTGTCCTGGCCAATAGTTCCCTCAATCAACATAACAAAAACAGATTATCTGGTCATTATCTCATTGCTGTTTGTGGGAGCTTGCTGTGTGCAAACTTGCTGCCGCATTTCCTACATTACAACAGTGACTACACTTCAAAAAATACTTCATTGGTTGTAAAGCACTTAGGGATCTCCTGAGGTCATGAAAGGTGCTATATAAATGCAATTCTTTCTTTCTTTCTTCCTGTCTCTCTCTCTCTCTCTTTCTTTCTTTCTTTCGTTCTCTCTCTCTTTCTCTCTTTCTCTCTCCTGCAAACCTGGCTGGTTCCAAGTGGGTACTCTGTGTTGTATCACCTGCATTTGTCTTATTATTTTTCCCTTTAAGTACACAGGCATCACGCTCTCTCAATTCGACATGAGAGTCAGCCTGGTGCGATTAAAAATAACTTTTAACTGCCACAGAAGCAGGTTAATCAAGGCCAGACCACACTACAATTATTGAACAGGCATATTCTCAGCAAGCCAAAAGTCGCAAATAAATAATCTGCCTTACAATTCCTTCTATTCCTCCTGCCTTAAACTGAATGTTCAGATAGACATGGGCAGCTCACACCCAAAATTCCAATATATGTCACTGGAGGTGAAGCTTGCTGACTAGGGTTGCCAACAATGTTCCCCCTAATTTTTTTATGGGTGCTAGGCACGTTTAAGGGGCTACCGCGACCCATTCACAGTTTCACGCATGCACAAAATTTAACATTGGGTCTCTTTCTCTTGAGAAGACAGGCTGAGGGGTGACCTAACTGAGGTCTTTAAAATTCTTGAGTAGATACAGAGAGATTGGGCTGGATTTTGCCAATGGGGAGCTTTTGGAGGCGGGACTCTCACTTGTCGGGTTTCAATCCTGCCTCCATCAACTTCTGGCCAACCCACGCTATTTTCCCTTGATTGACCTTGTTAAGCCGGTTACAGAGAACATCAACGTGTGACGTTTCTCTGTCAAAAATTTTTGACAGATGAATTGTCATCGTTAGACAGCTCTGTGAAGCTGTCAAACACTGACATTCTCTGTAGTTTGATGAGGTCTTGGATTCAAGACCTCATCAAACCTCTTTCTTTTGCAGAAATTAGATGGTTGTTGCATTGGAGAATGCAACGGCCATCTGTCATCTCCGCCGCGGAGGTGCAAGACTCTCCGCATACCCACCGACTAAAGCCTGCAGGAAGAAACAAAGGTAAGTACACTTTTACTAACACTTTCCACTTACCTCAGATACTCACCTCTCCACACTTGCACCCATCACTTACCTCCACAGCACACTTTTGCACCCCGCAGACCCACTACTCACCTCGGTGACCCTGGCGGGTTTTGGAGCCTTTGGGAAGCCCGCACTTGTGTCGGTAAAAAGTGAATAATCCTATTTGATAATCCTGTTAACAGGCAGTTAAGTGGCTGCAATCCCTTCCAGCCTCCATGGAGACGGGACCCGGCATGGGACAGCTACCCGCCTCCTGGCAAGATAGCATGGAGGCGGATTGGGGGCAGGTTGGGCACCCGCCCCCAAATTCTGCCAGTGTCCCGGCAGTCCCACCTCCAAACCCGCCTCCCCAGGGCTGTCAAAATACAGCCCAATATTTTCACTTGTGGGGAAGAGCAAAACTAGAGGCCATCAATATAAAATAGTCACCAGGAAATCAAATAGGGAATTCAGAGGGAACTTCTTTATCCAGAGAGTGGTGAGAATGTGGAACTGGCTACCACAGGGAGCGGTTGAAGTGAATAGTATAGATGCTTTTAAGGGGAGGCTGGACAAGCATATGAGGGAGAAGGGAATAGAGGGTTCTGCTGATAGATTTAGATGAGGAAAGTCGGGAGGAAGCTCGAGTGGAGCATATACGCCGGCATGGACTGGTTGTGCCGAATGGCCTGTTTCTGTGCCACCTATCCTTTGTCATTGGTAAAGCCAGTCCTGGGCTGCGCGGGAACGGCAGACAGCTGTGTGGCCGCGCAGCTTCGAGGGAGCATTGGTCGCCAGCTCTCCAGGGATTAAAGGCTAATCTCCGGGGCACTGTTGCAAACAACCCGGGAGTAAAATCAAAGGCACGTTAAAAAATATTGTGTGGTTTTTTTTCATTTCCTTTTGAACACTTATATTTATTGGTTATGTAAAGTAATATTGGAAATGGGGGGAAACTGCTGTTTGTCTGACAGCCAATCAGGTATCCAAGAGTCTGTTCACTCTCCAATTGGTGTGGAAAGGCAGGGCTCCGTGAGGATTGACGTGTCGGGTGACCAATGGCGGGAGCTTGGGGGCGGGGCAGTTGGCGGTGGGAGGTCATGTGATGTAACCTCCAGGTGCATGTCCAACCAGCGTTAGGGTAATTCTACCTCTGACAGCGATGCAGACTGATGAAGTCACCCCTAAAAAGGACAGGATTGGATTCGGCTATGACAAGCCCTCATGGAGAAATAGCCTGCCAATAACACACCCGTGAAGTATGGCTGGTTAGGTAAGGTACTGGGGGAGCTGTCTGTGTAACCGTACCTGAGAAGGAGTTACCAATTTCAGGAGAATAAGGAGAAAAAAATTGAGGAAAGAAAATAACAACAGAAAAAGCTGGAAATACACAGCAGGCCAGGCAGCATCCGTGGAGAGAGAAACAGGGTTAATGTTTCAGGTCTGGGACCCTTCATCAGAACTGGAAAAAGCTGGAAATGTAACAGATATTAAGCAAGTGCAGAGACAGGGTGGGGGGGAGGTTTAGGAGGGGAGGAAGGAATTGAAAGAACATGTTGTGAAAATGTTGCAAATGGGAATGGCAAAATCATACTGCATGAAAAATGGGGGCAGGGATAATTATCTGAAATTGTTGAACTCGATGTTGAGTCCGGCAGGCTGTAAAGTACCTAATCGAAAGATGAGATGCTGTTCCTCGAGCTTACGTTGAGCTTCATTAGAACAATGTAATAGGCCGAGGACAGAGAGATCAGAGTGGGAGTGAAGTGGAGAATTAAAGTGACAGGCGACCGGAAGCTCAGGGTCACCCTTACGGACTGAACGGAGGTGTTCCGCAAAGCGGTCGCCCAATCTGCGTTTGGTCTCCCCAATGTAGAGGAGACTGCATCGTGAGCAGTGTGGTTTTCATCGCCCCTTGTGGGATTGAGAGAGGTTGCGTTTAGCACTATTTTTCAAAAACTAATATTCTTCATTAAGGTTTCTGAATTTTTTAAACTTGCAATTGGCAGGCTTGCGTCACTACGGGGCTGTGTATGTGGAGTGGAGGAAGAGTAATTTTTAGAAAAGTGTTTCATAGAATCATACAGCACAGAAAGAGGCCATTCGGCCCATCGTGCCTGTGCCATCTCTTTGGTAGAACTATCCAATTAGTCCCACTCCACTGCTCTTTCCCCCAAGCCCTGCGAATGTTCTCCCCTTCTAGTAGTTATCCAAATCCCTTTTGAAAGTTAGTATTGAATCTGCTTCCACCGCCCTTTCAGGCAGTGCACTGTAGATCGTAGGATCAAGGATGTTCTTGCCATGGAGGGAGTGCAGCGAAGATTCACCAGACTGATACCTGGGATGGCAGGAATGACGTATGAAGAGAGATTGGGTCGATTAGGCTTATATTCGCTAGAGTTTAGAAGAATGAGAGGGGATCTCATTGAAACTTATAAAATTCTAACAGGACTAGACAGACTAGATGCAGGAAGGCTGTTCCCGATGGCCGGGGAGTCCAGAACCAGGGGTCACAGTCTAAGGATGAGGGGTAAGCCATTTAGGACTGAGATGAGGAGGAATTTCTTCACCCAGAGAGTGGTGAACCTGTGGAATTCTCTACCACAGAAGGCAGTTGAGGCCAATTCATTAAATATATTCAAGAAGGAGTTAGATATATTTCTTAAGGCTAAAGGGATCAAGGGATATGGGGAGAAGGCAGGGACAGGGTACTGAATTTGGATGATCAGCCATGATCGCATTGAATGGCGGAGCGGGCTCGAGGGGCCGAATGGCCTACTCCTGCTCCTATCTTCTATGTTTCTATAAGTTAAAAAAAAATTCCTCATCTTCCCCTCCGGCTCTTTTGCCAATTATTTTAAATCCGTGTCCTCTGGTTACCGACCCTCCCTATCGACCCTGTCAAAATCCCTCATAATTTCTCTTTAAGATTTTTAAAAATGTCATGTTTCAACCTCAGAAGCTCAAATACTTTATACTAGCATTGGTAAGTCTTTCAAATTTAAAGAAGATTCCTTTTGAGTCCTCCATTCCTCATAACATTGCTATGATTGAACTACAGTATATAGAATTTTAGCAAGCACAAAGCTATACAACACAAAAGCACTCAGTGATCTCTGCAATCCCGAAGGCATGTACACAATGTGACTACACAAAAATGGAGATGGTCACGTGCGTACGTTTAACTGGTATAATCCAACTTTTTCTAACTTATTTTTAAACGACGGTTCCCCTTCTAAGTCGAGAACACTGCTTCTAACTGACACATTTCCTGTTTTAGTCAGGGAGGCAGAGTGATCCAGAGTGAGAACTTCAACAGCAACAACTTGCATTTAAATAACGCCTATACCGTAGTAAAATATCTGAAGGCGCTTCACAGGAGCGTTATCAGACAACATTTGACACCGAGCCATATAAGGAGATATGAGGACAGATGTCCAAATGCTTGGTCAAAGAGGTAGGTTTTAAGGAGAAAAAACAGAAAATGCTGGAAATACTCAGCAGGTCAGGCAATGGCGAGTACTACAAGGTATCAAAGCTGGAAGAGAACATTGAAAATTAAAAAGATGGAAGGCGGCGAAGAAAATGGTAATGGCTGAGGCGAGTAGCATAGATGCATTTAAGGGGAAGCTAGATAAACACACGAGAGAGAGCAGAATAGAAGGATATGCTGATGGATTTAGATGAAATAGAGTGGGAGGAGGTTGGTGTGGAGCTTAAACAATGGTGCAGACCAGTTGGGCCGAATGGCCTGTTTCTGTGCTGTTAATTCAATGTAATTCGATATAATTCACAGCTTTGAAGAAGCTTCATCTGGGTGACAGAGTGCAATTTATATGTCATTGGATGCGATTTATGTTACAGTAAAATAGGGAGTTCATGTTGTATAACTTAGTAAAGCAAGTCAATACACCACTCATCACAGACTAAAGACTGTGGATGTTAGTGACAGTCACTGCTCCAAGTTATGTGTGATTTCTATAGACACTTCAAGGTGAGAACATCAAAAAGAAACACTATTAACACTGTAATGGATAAATGGAGATCACTTGGGAACATCAAAGCAGCTTTTTATTCAAGCCTGTACAATACAGCTTTGACACACCTGTCACTGAATCTATTACACACAAATCGATGAGTTTTAGAGACAAGCATTAAATGGATTTGCTGACTTAGATTCTTATTTGCAAAACTTAAGCACGTCCATGACGCACTGAGATTGTTTATCGGTCGTTTTTGCACGTCTTTAATCTTCATTATTAGAGGCGTCCCACTTAAAGGGAAATGGCAAAGCAAAAGCAATTGGGTATAATTACGGTAACAGCTGGATAAAAGAGATGCTCAATGAGGAGACGCAGCTTAAAGGGGAAATTAAATGACAATTTCCCTCGAAATGTTATCAAGAGGGATATCGGTAGATTCACTAGGGTCCCTCAGTTATCCCTTATAAATTATTTATTATCGGGCATAATCTGCATGTGTTTTTCAATATTGTCCATTCACAAGGCCGTGACAAGTTAAATTGGACTTTAAATCACTTTTTGCAATGTTTCATCAATGCCATTCTTAGGTAGGCGTGATGCTAAGGGCATTGCTAAACGGGGATGTACTTTCTATCAGCTTTACCCCCTTTTCTCTCACATCTATATTCTCAATAAAGTTATCAGAGAGAGGAAAATAAGGCCCAATTATCCTTCCCCGCCAACACCACCACCTCAGAAGAGGGACCCTCTATTGGGTCAGAGAGGTAGGTTTTAATGAGCGTCTTAAAGGAGGAAAGAGAGGTAGGGAGGGAATTCCAGAGCTTAGCGCCTTACCAGCTGAAGGCACGGCCGCCAATGCTGGAGCGATTAAAATCGGGGATGGGCAAGAGACCAGAATTGGAGGAGTGCAGAGATCTCGGAGGGTAGTAGGGCTGACTCCCAGAAGGCAGATGGGACCTTGGTTTAATGTCTCATCCGAAAGACAGCACCTCCGACAGTGCAGCACTCCCTCAGTACTGCACTGAAGAGAAGCAATTGCTGGAGATGTTCTGGTTAGAATAGCACATGAAAGAAAACTGCTTGCCGGTCATTAAGTCCATTAACTTTGTTTGGGTGATCGGAATATTTTTCCTCTACCTGTCCCT
Organism: Somniosus microcephalus; assembly: GCF_052327205.1. Classification (NCBI taxonomy): domain Eukaryota; kingdom Metazoa; phylum Chordata; class Chondrichthyes; order Squaliformes; family Somniosidae; genus Somniosus; species Somniosus microcephalus. Next base: position 268,093,877 of record NC_140992.1, on the reverse strand, counting down.
TACTTTTCCTCTCTTCAAACCTACAATGGGATCTACCTATCTGCCAGTTTCAAGGTTTAATGAAGGGTCTATACCTGAAACCTTGACCTGTCATTCCTCTTTGCAGATGCTGATAGACTTACTGAGTATTTCCAGCAACTTGTGTGCTCACTTCAGACTGCTGAGCTATATTGTCAGATCAGTAGAATACAAGACTGAGAAAGACATGACGAGGCTGTATGGCCCTCTGGTCAAGCTGCACCTTCGTATTACATTCAGTTCTGGCCACCAAGCTACTAGGGAAACATTCAAGCCATGGAAATGGTGCAGAGAAGGACCACAAGGATTGGTCCCTAGTATCAGAAGGGCAGAGTTATTAAGAAAAGTTAGAAAACCTCAGACAATTCAGTCTTGAAAGGAGGTGAATGAAAGGGAACTTTATAGAGGTGCATGAAATACACGTTAGTAAAGTCTAATCTAAAGTAATATATAAAGTTGAACCATGACTGTAATCCAACAGAAGTCTTCTTCCCACAAAGAGGGGTTAATAACTGGAATGATCACTCAGGTAGCATAATATAGGAAACTCTCGATTTACCGGCACCTAAATAACCGGAAATCTCTGTTAACCGGCAAAATTCAGGAGTAGGTTCAGGTAAGTTTTACTTCATAGTAGTGGCCGTTCCTGGATTTGTGGCTGTGTAATTGGGGTTCCTGCACTTGTTGCTAAGCAACAGGGATGCTTGGTCTGTGGCCGGGGTTGCTGCAGCTGTTGCTAAGCAACAGGGAAGCCTGGATTTGTTGCTGTGTACGGAGCTCTCATACCTTTTAACTATACCTCTCTGTAATCCGGACTTTTTGATAAACTGGCACCACGCCGGTCCTGTCAGCGCCAGATAAAAAAGAGTTTCCTGTAGATGCAAAAACTCTGGAGTTATTCAAGAGGCTGATAGATGCAGTGAAGCTGGGAACACAGGTTTCTATAGAAGGTGGATCTAGATGGTACAAATACCTCCCTCATTGGTACTTCTCTTTGTGATCTTGTGTTGTGGCTGGAGAGAATTTAAAAGGGATAAATCTCGTGAGTCAGCTCACAGGAGTGGATAACCTGTAATTAACTCCATGCCTACTCCCAGGTTTCCAGGGCATTGACTGGAGTCTAATTTATGTGTAAACACCAGCTGTTTTAACTTTAACTTATCCAGATGTTCAGAGCAGTCCTCCTCAGAACACTTGGGGAAGTTTTCAATCCCAAGGTCACTCGGTATACAGTAAAGAAACTTAAGTGTATGTAATTATTGTTTGTGTATAAGTTGAACTTCAGCCAGATGGTTTTGTTGCAATATTTGGCTAGGTTCCAGCTTCATAATGAGAAGACACACTTTAACCCTTCCCGTACAGAGCCATCTCGTACAGGATTGATATAATGCACTCCCATCATTGCTTCTTTTCCAAAGTACGACAGCTTTTGCTCCATATGCACTGGGTGTAATTTACTGAAACTATTATCCCATAAAATTAAAATGAGTTAGCATAATGATCAACAAATATCAAATATTTATTTATAGCCGTTCTGCTTTGAGATTAGTACCACACTAATTAGACTTGTAAATAGTCTTGTATCATAGACTATATGGCCTCCATGGACTCGCCCCTTCCTATCTCTGTAACCTCCTCCAGCCCTACAACCCTCTAGGATCTCTGCACGCCTTCAATTCTGGCCTCTTGCGCATCCCCGATTTTAATCACTCCACCATTGGCGGCCGTGCCTTCAGCTGTCTAGGTCCTGAGCTCTGAAATTCCCTCCCTAAACCTCTCCGCCTCTCTACCTCTCTCTCCTCTTTTAAAACCTACCTCTTTGACCAAGCTTTTTGTCATCTGTCCTAATATGTCCTTATGTGGCAGATTTTGTTTGATAATGCTCCTGTAAAGTGCCTTGTGACGTTCTACTGTGTTGAAGACGCTATATAAATGCAAGTTGCTGTTGTTTGCCTTGCATTGATGTTGCCAACTTGTGCTATTTACTCTTAACATAAGAACATAAGAACATAAGAAATAGGAGCAGGAGTAGGCCATACGGCCCCTCGGGCCTGCTCCGCCATTCAATAGGATCATGGCTGATCTGAATCTAGACTCACGTCCACTTCCCTGCCCTCTCCCCGTAACCCCTAATTCCCTTATCTGCTAGGAAAATGTCTATCTCCATTTTAAATTTATTTAATGTTGCAGCTTCCACAGCTCTCTGGGGTAGCAAATTCCATAGATTTACTACCCTCTGAGTGAAGAAGTTTCTCTTCATCTCAGTTTTGAAAGGGCAGCCCCTTATTCTAAGATTATGTCCCCTAGTTCTAGTCTCACCCATCAGTGGAAACATCCTCACCGCATCAACCCGATCAAGTCCCCTCACAATCTTATATGTTTCGATAAGATCGCCTCTTATTCTTCTGAACTCCAATGAGTAGAGTCCCAACCTACTCAACCTTTCCTCATACGTCAACCCCCTCATCTCTGGAATCAACCGAGTGAACCTTCTCTGAACCGCAATCAAGAATTGTTTTCACAATGTTCATTAAGAGTTAACTCCTATGTCAGCATGTTCCTTGAAAACCTTTTCCAAATTACAGTCAGATTCAGATAAAAACAAAGATAGAAAGAGACTAAAAATGACAGATAGTTGGAACAGAACAAGGACCCAACAGGAGTGATGAGGGAGTGGGGGGGGGTGGTGCCGAGGAGAGCTGAGTGGTGGCGGGTTAGACACTGCCCTTTCATCGCTGAGGTCAGTGTTTGAATTCATGACAGACTAATGAGAAGTCTATTCACTCTTCTGAAGGAAGCATCCTACATGAAAGGACCTTGACCAGTCTCAACAAGCTCCTAAAAGGCCATGAACCCGCAGTGCAAAATTGACTCAACCTGGCACTAATTGGCAGATAGATCACCAGGATGGTTGGTGTTGTAAGGGGTGGTGGTGTGGGTCTGGTCAGCTTCACCTCCGACTCCTTTGAGCGGTTCGAATTGCTCCCACTCCCTTTTTGTTCTAGACTTTGGGCTTATTTGGGGGTTGTAATGAACTTGCAACAGACACCTGGGTTGGTCAAAAGAATTGAGATCTTTATTTTGAGACAGGAAAATATACAATACCATAAAACTTATACACTAAAAGGGTGGGGAACACTCGGAATATGCGAGGGAGAATTACAATAGACAAAATCCCTTACCCTCCCAACCCCACTATCCTAACTAGGTTGAAATCCAGAGGACCAGGAAATGCTCACCAAACGACTTTCTTGACAGATTGTAGAGGTTCGCGATTCCGGGGTTCTCCTTAGTTGTGGTGATTGGGGCCTGCCGTACCCCAGACGTGGTAGAAGACTGCACCTGCGTTGGGTCTTCAGTTTGGGTTTGTCCGCTGATGCGGTTAGCTGCGTAGTTTGGATGTATCGGGTAAGTACCCAATTTTCTTTGGTTAGGCTAAGTTTTAGGGTCTTTTGTGTTGAAATCTTACCCGGGGGTAAGTCAGACTAACCTGTAGAGTGGAAACAAGTCTTTGATTTTCGAATTTTCGGTGGTTAGTTTCTTGTTGGTCGCGGTGGCCCAATATTACCTGGTTGGTGGTAATATTGGTAGTTGTTGGTTTCTTGAAGCCTTTGGTTGCCACGATCTCCGTTGCTTCTTCTCTGGTGATGAACTGTACTGTGAGCGTGAATGTGCTGGCTTCTGATGATGATCCGTTGAACTGTGCGTAACTGTTTCACTGAAAAAGCAGGCCTCAATTATACTGGTTTGAGGCCTGGCTTATTTGACTGCCAAATCTCGGGTTTCTTTGTTAAATTTGGTGGGCTCGTTATTCTTAATATGTTTTAAAACTTTAACGAGCTTTGGGGATGGCCCATCTAACATAACGAGCTTCGGGGATGGCCCATCTACTCTTAATTGGCCTTTAACTGGTTTCGGGATTGCCTTGAAACCAGTTTAAAATGTGTAAAACGTTTTGGAAATCTCTCTGATTGGTTTTAAACTGCTGTTTGATTGTTGTTTCCTGCTGGGGCCATGTTCTTTCTTTTGCTGACTGTTGGCATGTACTGTATTATTCATGTTCTTGGTGGCTCTGCGAGTTTCGGCGGGAACAGGTTTTATTGTCTTTATGTAAAGGCTGGGGTGGCCCAGAACATTCCCAGATGGCTCAATACTCAAACTGTCTGTGTTTCGGGGGCCCATCCCACCTCCCCTTTGTCACAGTTTTCCACAAGCCTGAACATGTCTTTTAAAACTAGCCAAATCTTCCTGGGGTTTTGATTTTTTTTAAGCCCCTTTGGCCCAAAATTAATTTAAGCAGTCCAATATCTCTTCTTTCTTACTTTGGGGGGGGTGGGAATCTGTGTAATTCTGCGAGCCTTACAGTGTGAGAAATGGAAAAGACACATTGTCCCAATAGAGGGTCACTCATCTGTGGTGGGGGGTGGGGTGGGTGGGGGCGCAGTCAAGGGTTGGGCCTTATTTTCCTCTCTCTGATAACTTTATTGAGAATATAGATGTGAGAGAAAAGTGTGTAAAGCTAATTGAAAGTGCATCTACGTTTAGCAATGCCCTTAGAATCACTTCTAAACAAGAATGGGGTTCATGAAACATTGCAAAAAGTAATTTAAAGTCCAATTTAACTTGTTACGGCCTTGTGAGCGGACAATATTGAAAAACCTCATGCAGATTATGCCGGTAATAAATAATTTATAAGGGGCTATTCAACCCTGAAGTAATGATCTTGAACAGTGAAGGGGAACCGCTCCAGGCTGCACCCCCCCCGCGCACACACCCCCACCCTAGCCTCCCCCCTACCCGCCCCCCCCACCCCACCCCAGCCTGGGCCTTTTGAATAGTTGTCAGTAATTGTCATCAAAACAGAAAATGCTGGAAACACTCAGCAGGTCAGGCAGCTTCTGTGGAGAGAGAAGCAGAGTTAACGGGCTCGATTTTAATGGATTAGAGGCGGGTCAGCAGCGAGAATCGGAAAAAATGCCGCTCAGCTGCGAACCCGCCCACCCCCATGCTAATTTCGCAAGTGTCGGGTCAGCCGCTCCCGAACTGACCCGACGCCAAACGGCAGGGCAGGCAGTTAAGGCAGATAACAGCCTGTTAAGTGCCTCGCTAATCCTACTTTAATCTGCGATTCCGATTTTGGTGCTTTTGGCTCCTGTTTCCTTTCTTCTGCGAAACTCGCCAGCCACAATGAGTCGGGTTTCTCGAGGACATGATTTGTAGTCATTTGCCGCAGCCGCTCCTGCAACATGGCTGACATTCAAATGCCACAACTTTGTTGGAGGTTTGGGATAAGATTTTGCAACTCTACTGACCATGTGACTGTTCAAGCTGACAGCCATCTGCAGTGTGACCTGATAGGAATAATTTCAGGCCACTTCGACTGTGCGCTTGCAAGCTTCTTGCCTCAACTGGAATCTATAGGAACGGGGTGGCAACCATTTATATCCTCTCATCCTTGTCATCAGATTCGGAGGAAGAGCAGCTGCGGCAGAACCACAACCAGCCACAACAGCAGCACCAGCACCAGGAGCGCCAACCTCCTCCTCACCCACCTGATGCTGCACAGGGCGGAGGGCGGAGGGCGTCAGCGCAGGGCTGCACCTCACTGCAGGAGATATCCCCAACACAGGGTTTACAGGCAGAGGATCAGCATCCTCAGCATGACTGAGCAACAGTGCCAAAGGAGGCTGAGACTTTCGAGAGACGTAGTCGCTGACATCTGCACAATGCTGCACCAACACCTGGAGCCCTGAGGAGTGTGTGGACACTCTTTACCAGTGGCTGTCAAAGTCACCACCGCACTCAACTTCTTTGCTTCGGGCTCCTTCCAGGGATCAGCTGCAGACATCAGCGGCATCTCCCAGTCGGCCGCCCACACCTGCATCATGCAGGACACCGATGCTCTCTTTGCAAAGGCCCACAATTACATCCACTTCTCCACAGATGGCCCAAGTGTGACCGCGCGTGTGGTTGGCTTTGCCAATATGGCAGGCTTGACAAGGGTGCAGGGCGTCATTGACTGCACACATGTAGCCATGAGGGTCCCTTATCACAACCCAACTGTATTTGTCAACCGCAAGGGATTCCACTCCCTGAACGTCCAGCTGGTGTGTAACCACAGGAAGATCATCATGCATGTCTGCGGCAAGTACCCTGGCAGTTGCCATGACTCCTTCATCTTGCGCCAGTCTACTGTGCCTCAGCTCTTCCATCTGCCAACTCAACTTTGCGGATGGCTGCTTGTCAACAAGGGCTATCCCCTGAAAAAGTGGCCGATGACACCAATGAGGAGGCCATCAAACAAGGTTGAGGAGCGGTACAATCTGAGTCACTTATCCACCAGAAGCATCATCGAGCAAACCATCAGCTTGCTCAAAATGTGCTTCCGATGCCTGGACACATTTGGTGGAGCCTTGCAGTAGGCACCAGCCAGGGTGTCCAGAATTGTTGTGGTCTGCTGTGCCCTGCACAACATCACACAGCAGCGCGGCTTAGTGCTGCCGGACGAGCAAGTGGCTCAGTGCACAGCCTCCTCGGAAGAAGAGGAAGAGGACGAGGAGGAGGATGAGGATGGGGGGTTGCACATTGTGGGGTCGGATGTGGCCAATCCAGCTGCACGCGACCACATTGCTGGCCGTCTGGCAAGGGAAGCACTCATCCATGCCAGATTCGTGTAAGCTTACAGTACAAACACAGGTGGCTGGCAGATGGAGATGAATATAAGGCCGACATTCTCAAAACCTCATGCATCATCTGTCCAATAAACGGTGGTTTCCGCTCACTCTCGCCACCACCATTATAAATGGAATTGGCCCTGAGCCCTCACTCTTGAACTTCCATTTCCCAGAACACATAGGCCAGAACCTCAACTCTTTGCCATCACTTCTGTTTAATTACATCACAAAAGGATGACACTCGATATTTAATAGCACTATAAATCATCCAAGTGACTACCCTTGTGACTATTAGTGCTTTAACTTCCTCTTACGCGTGCTCCTACGTGGTGCTTCCCCTGTGGCTTCAGCAGATGTAGAGGCACCTTGCTCACTTCGGTGCTGCGCCTGCTTAGACTCCTTTGGCCGGCGTCCTCTGGGTTTGGGAGCCTGGGAGGGCTCCTCCACGGTCTGCTCTGCCTGCGGCTGTGCAGGGGCTGAGGCGGCCATCTCAGTTGGGTGAGGAGTCTGGGGCTCTGACCGAGGGCTCCGCAGTGGCATGGTCGTGTGAGTGCTTGGAGAGGAGTCCACACTTCCTTGTTGTCTGCCACCAACATCCCTCTCATGGGTCACACGCACTTCACTGCTAGCAAGTGGCTGGAGAGCACCTTGCTGCACATCAGTGGGGCCATGAGGACCCGTCTCAGTACTGACAGTCCTCATAATGGGGATATCCATGTACCTCTGGTGTCTCTCCTCAATAGATGCCCATCTATCCTCCATAGTAGACCATCTATTTAGAAGAGTCACCAGGCTCTGTTGAGTGTGGCAACTTATGTCCTCCAAGGAGGTTGCCACCCTCTCCATGGCAGCACGTTCATGCGCCATTGCCTCCACAAAGGCAGTGCTCATGTTAGAGATGGACTCCTCCATTCTCTCCACACTCACAGATACCATGGTTGCAAACCCTGTCAGAGACTCCTGCACTTGTTGCTGAAGTTCCAGCACCGCTCTCTTTCTGGATGGCCCCAGAGGCACAGGGTCCACATGCAGCTGAGCAGAGCTAGGAGAGTCCTGTGATCTCCAAGGAGGACCCTCCACTGCTGTCACTGTCTCCACCACCTGCTGATGCTCACTTGTGAGCTGTGATACACCAGGTGACAACACTACTCTATGTCGCGATGGACCCGCCGAGGAGTGCGTCTCTGCGCTGGTGCTGAGTGCACTGAGTCCTGGTGATGCTGCTCCCTCAGAGGCTCCAGGTTACTCTGAGCATTCGTCTGGCTCTTCCTCCTGGACAGTGGGGAGGGGGGCTCTCGATGTTCCTGTAGGAGAGTAAAGGCATGAGTTAGTCATCAGATTTGGAGGTAGCAGACACATCCTATTGTGCAGATGATTAGAAGTCAATCTCTATGAGCAACATATGCCATTGCAGTCAATCAGGAATTGTAAAAGTGAAGGATGAAAATGCATTCTGCCACCAGCTTCCTCTAGTGCACCCGTCTCTCCATCCCCCACTTCCAGCTCCTCGCCACCTCCCATGCTGTCGCGAACAGCCACCTCAGTGTAAGTTAATGTGGCGAGTGATGGTGTGCCTCCTCCTATCTTGGCTCTCTCCCTCTTATTGTGGGCTATCTTTTCCTGCAAGGAGGGACACAAGTGGAGTTTCAGTGAGAGTGATGGAGTGAGTGTGAAGAATCCATAAGGTAGAACCTTAGAGGGAAGCCAGGATGGAGTGAGGTGGCAAGAGAAAGGAGCCTCCCTGTGCGTTGTTAGTTGTCGTCATTGCATAACATTGCTTTGGAGAGGGTGCAGAGAAGATTCACCAGGATGTTACCTGGGATGGAGCGCCTCAGCTATGAAGAGAGGCTGGACAGGCTGGGGTTGTTTTCCTTGGAGCAAAGAAGGCTGAGGGGGGACCTGATTGAGGTGTACAAAATGATGAGGGGCATAGATAGGGTAGATAAAGAGGAACTTTGCCCCTTAGTGGGGGGGTCAATAACAAGGGGGCATAGATTCAGGGTAAGGGGCAGGAGATTTAGAGGGGATTTGAGGAGGAACTTCTTCACCCAGAGGGTGGTTGGAATGTGGAACTCAATGCCTGAAAGGGTGGTAGAGGCAGGAACCCTCACAACATTCAAGAAGCATTTGGATGAGCACTTGAAATGCCATAGCATACAAGGCTATGGACCAAATGCTGGAAAATGGGATTAGACTGGACAGGGATGGATGGGCGGCGCAGACACGATGGGCCGAAGGGCCTCTTTCTGTGCTGTAAAACTCTATGACTCTAACAGTGAGCGTGAATGTGAGGGGTGCATAATAGAATAGTGAAGTGATTGTGTACATAGAGAGAGAGGGATAGGTAAGGGTGCAAGGGAGGTAAGGGTAAAGTGGGATGTGGAGGAGCAGGCTGACAATTCAGAGTGCTGGTGATGAGAAGAGAAGGGAAGGAGTTGGATATATTTCTTAAGGCTAAGGGGATCAAGGGATATGGGGAGAAAGCAGGGACAGGGTACTGAATTTGGATGATCAGCCATGATCGCATTGAATGGCGGAGCAGGCTCGAGGGGCCGAATGGCCTACTCCTGCTCCTATCTGCTATGTTTCTATGTTTCTAAAGGAAGCAGAGTGAAGGTAAGTGTGATGTGATACTCACTTTTGATTTTCGGACAAGATCATTGAAGCGTTTGTGGCACTGGCTCAGGTGCGTCCACACTGCGACCTTGCGCTGACCTCAGCTATCTCCAGCCAGGCTGCCTTCGTCTGTTGAGGAGGCTTCCTGCGGCCGTCGGCAGGGAACAGAATGTCCCTGTGCACTCTTACTCCCTCTGCAAGAGCTTGCAGGGAGTCGTCATTGAATCTAGGAGCAGCCTTCTTGCCTGCGGCAGCACTCGTGGTGATCCTGGCCCTTTCCAGCAGCAGCAGCAATGGGAAATGAGAGGCTGAGGCTACGTAGAACCTTTAAAATCAAGTGCAGCAGAGACCTCATCAGTGCAGACCAACAGACCCGCTCCAACTCAGTGCATCAGGCAGCGCGCATGATGGGATTAGTTGGTCCAATTGAGACAAAATGGGAAATCAGGAGCCGCTGAAATCAGCGGCGGGACAGAAACCCGCCCACCAGGCAACCCGACTCCATCCCGCCTCCTCCATTAAAATCGAGGCCAACGTTTCAGGTCGACGATCTTTCATCAGAAGTGGAAGATGTTAGAAATGTAGCAGGTTTTCAGCAAGTGCAGAGGCCGGGAAAGGGGGGAGGGGAGGAAAGAACAAAAGGGAAGGTCTGTGATAGGATGGAAGGCAGGAGAGATTAAATGACAAAAGGGATGATGGTGCAAAGCGAAAGGGGGTGGGAATGGGACAAGTAATTGTAATCATAAGTGACCTGGGCTTTTCAAGAATGCAGCAATATTTTGCACAGCTCCAAGGAGTTCAGTGGCTAAGTGAACCATGTGATGAAGTACTGAGCTATATAGATCAGACTGAACCCAGGTCTGATCCCCAATCTTTTCTCTTACAAGTCAATATGATGGTATTGATCTGTAATGATGGAGAGGGTTAAGTGGAGCCATCCCAGAAAAGCCTTTGTACAGTTTAGCATAGAACCTGCTCAGTTAGATTCATGTCCTCACTCTCTCTGGGGTGTGACTCTGCAAAGACTGTAAACACAAAGTTCTCATCGGAATGGCGGATCAAACAACAATCACTTTGTTCTGAAAGATCCCCAGGGCTCTATATTCAACCCTTTAATATTTTTTTTGGTTTACATCAATGACCTCCCTGAGGTGCGCTGTGAATCAGGAGATTTTATGCATGCTGATGACACAATTCCACTGCATTCGCATCAGTCACTGACAAACCCGTCCAACACTTTCAATTTAGACCTATGCAATATGTCCAAATGGCTACTTCCAAGCCTTCTCTCCCTCAGTGTTGATGAATCACTTTGTCTAATTTTCCGCTCAGTTCCCATTCTCAGAACAACTCAAGCGAATTTATTTTCCTTTGATGGATCTGTGCTCTAGGTGGTCTGTAATATCGAGCACCTGGGGACTCTCCTGGACAGCCCGTTGAGTGTAATGATATTATGAGAAAGTTTCAGGGAGCGACCATGGGTTTTCTGAGCCAACTTCAACACATTAGACACTGTCTAAACAGCTTCAAAGCCTTAACCTTCACTGCCTCGTCACATTTCAATCAACTCGTCCCTGAAAGCCTCTCTTAAAAATATTCAAGCTGGTACAAGTAGAGTCATATTTAGAAACTCCAATGTCTGTCTATGTGTCAGATATGGAATGGTGGGAGTTACAGCACAGAATGAGGCCATTTGGCCCATTGAACCTGTACCAGTTCTTCAACTGGAGCTATTTTGAGTTAACCAAATCCTAACTGTCTAAGGATCTAACTGTCTGTACTAAGGGTCCCCCTTAGAATGGAGACTTCAAATTCATCTTTGCTGTTATGCTGGACAGAGGTGGGGAGCGTTAGGGAGGGAATTCCAGATCTTAGGGCCCAGGCAGCTGAAGGCACAGCTGTCAGTGGTGGATCGGTGGAAATCGGGAATTGAGCAAGAGGCCAGATTTGGAGGAGCACAGAGTTCTCCTGCTAGATGTGCAATTGTGGAAGCTTGGTGAGGACAAGATTAAGGTCAGCTGTCAAGCCACTCCTCGTCCCCTCCCCCAAGGGGCTATTAGCCAGTTGACACTCACTGAGTAGGATCACACATGAAGCATTGCCACTTGAGGGAAGAAGCAGAAGGTGATCAATACCTGTTAAACTGTATTACAGCATGGAGTCAATCAATACCTGTGGGAGAGGAGGAGGGGAAGGGGGAAAATTGCAGGATTGGGAGAGGGAAAGAAAATGTGGGAGAATATCTGCGGGGTTCCTGTGATCTCCTTCCGTACCCTCAGCAGATGCTCTGGTGAAACAGTGTAAGAGGCCGTTTTTTTAACGGTATTTTCAAATCCCTCCTTGTTTTGAAATCCCTCCATGGCCTCGCCCTTCCCTATTCCTGTAACCTCCTCCAGCCTTACAGCCCTCTAAGATCCCCACGCTCCTCCAATTCTGGTCTCTTGCGCATCCCCAATTTCCTTCGCTCCACCATTGGCGGCGATGCCTTCAGCTGCTGAGGCCCTAAGCTCTGGAATTCCCTCCCTAACTCTCTCCGCCCCTCCACTTCTCTCTCCTCCTTTAAGATGCTCCTTCAAACCTACCTCTTTGACCAAGCTTTTGGTCACATGTCCTTAGATCTCTTTATGTGGCTCAGTGTCAAACTTTGCTTGATAATGCGCCTGTGACGTGCCTTTGGATTTTCTAACTACATTAAAGGCGCAATATAAATGCAAGTTTTTGTTGTTGATGTTGGCAGGGCTGCTTTTATTCCTTATCCCTAGTTTCCCTGTTCAACTGCAAGGCTTCCTTGGCTACTTCAGAGGACATTTTGGCCGGAATTTTGCCTACCTGGGCAGGTCCAGTACGGGCGGTGTCTATGGCAGGTCGCAACCCCCCCTGCTGGCTCCATCCCGCTGTTGAAAATAAACTTACCTTAATGGGGCCCATTAAGCCCCGCCCAGCACATTACCCGGCCCAATGAGATGGAGCGGATCTGGTGACATCATTCAAGACGTGTTTTCAGCCGGGATATTTAAAGGGACCATGGCCACATAACATTTGAAGGTTAATCTAACATAGTGCTGTCAGTGCACTACAGCATCAGAGTGCTGCAAACACTGACAATGACTGCACAGAGGCACAGGGCTGCACCCAGGTTCTCCCATGACTCCCTTCATATGCTAGTGAAGGGAGTCAGAGTACGCAGGGAGGTCCTCTTCCCTTCTGATGGGCGGAAGGGACCTCCCCAGGAGACCAACACAGCCTGGTTGCAGATTGCAGATGAGGTCACAAGCAGGGATGTGTTAAGGAGGATCTGGGTGCAGCGCCGCAATCATTTCAATGATCTCAGTAGATCAGGAAACGTTAGTACAAAGCCACACTCAACCTCATCCTGCTGTGACTCTCATCACATCCCCATCGCTCTGCTTTCCCTACCCTACTCCTGCACATCCTTACTCACACCAACATATCTTGCACGTCCACCCATCCCTCTCTCTCTCTCTACATTATCATACCCCCACCTCACTAGCCACCCCTCACACTCAACCTACTGCAATCATACCAACTAACAACACACCAGGGTTTCTGTTAATGAGCTGTCAAACATAAAAATCTTTATTTTCAACACTTTCTGGTCTTGGACAGATTTGTGTGCACCTTTGGAAGTGGCTTAGTGAGTTGCAGTGAATAGTGAGACATAATGGTACCCCCTGCAATGGCGATGAGTGTGAAAGGAAAGGCTTGGTCATTGTAGGGGTGATTTATGGTGCTGGTGTGGGGTGGTGCCAACCTGGTGCATCATGTGGCAGCCAGGGTGTACAGCATAAAATTAACTAAATTTGGCCATGATGAGGCAATCCCCGGCCTCCAGGGCAGAAATGTGCTCGGGTGCTGATGCCCTGTGTCCTGTACAGCATCAGGTGATTGCGGAAAAGGTTGGTGTTGTTGTTGCTGCTGCTGGTGTGCCTGGTGCTGCTGGTGTTGGGGCTGATCGTGGTCCAATTCTGAGGACCAAGGTGAGACAGTATAAATGGCACCCATGTTGATGGAATAGATTGCAGGTGAAGTACAGATGACAGATGCATTCTGTCAATGGTGAGCGAGTTCTTCCAATGAGGTGACACTGGATGGAGACTTTGCTGGAAACACTTGCAGCCTGCAGAATCTGTGCTGGAAATGAACTGAGCAACAGCTTCAGCCTGAGGAAAGTGATCATCTGTCAGGTGGGAGCTTTCACTGAACATTTGATGCTATCAAATAATCAGCTGGAGCAATGGCCACTGAACTCCCGCCTCAGGTTGACAGACGTGGTTCCTGAGCTGCATGAATCCCATGGCCATGCAGGGAAATTTTAAAAGTAAGTGGAATAAGGCTCTTAAGTGCCTGTAAACTACCTGATAATGATTTCAATTGTGTGGGCCCGCCGCTGCTGGTCGGGTCATAGAAACATAGAAGATAGGAGCAGGAGCAGGCCATTCGGCCCTTCGAGCCTGCTCCGCCATTCAACGAGATCATGGCTGATCATCCAAACCCTAGCACCCGGTCCCTACACCGACAGCCATCCCACCCAAGCCCTATCCCCGTAACCCCGTAACCCCACGTATTTAATCCCCCCTAACACTAAGGGTCAATTTTTATCATGGCCAATCAACCTAACCCGCACATCTTTGGACTGTGGGAGGAAACCGGAGCACCCGGAGGAAACCCACGCAAACATGGGGAGAATGTGCAAACTCCACACAGACAGTCACCCGAGGCCAGATTTGAACCCGGGTCCCTGGCGCTGTGAGGCAACAGTGCTAACCACTATGCCACCGTGCTGCGCGGTGACAGACACACCTGGGGAAAGACGCGTGGGAGCAAGATGACAGCTGGTTCCCAACCCGCTGTCAAAATTAACAACTTTCCCACCTGACCTGCCACCGATCGCGCCCGCTACCGCCCCGGAAAATTCCGGCCTAAGAGTCAAGCAAGTAGAGAGGACTAGAATTTCAACAATTTTAGACAATAACCTCGGCCCCTTTTTATTTATTTATTTTTTCTCTTTTTTCTCTCACATGGTAGCTGTTGATGATTCTGCCATTCCCATTTACACCTCACCTAGACCCATCTTTTGTTTTTTAACTTGTCCCAATACCGTCTCCTTTTGCCTTGCACCATCATCCCTTTTGTCATTTAATCTCTCCTGCCTTCCATCCTATCACAGACCTTCCCTTTTGTTCTTTCCTCCCCTCCCCACCTTTCCCTGCCCCTGCACTTGCTTAAAAATCTGTTCTATCTCCAACTTTTTCCAGTTCTGACGAAGGGTCATTGACCTGAAACGTTAACTCTGTTTCTCTCTCCACAGATGCTGCCTGGCCTGCTGAGCATTTCCAGCATTTTCTGTTTTTATTAGAGAGGACTAGAGTTGGATGTGGGCCAGATGGGCAGGAGCGGCAGAATCCCTTTGCAAGGTACTCGAATAACTCAGAGAGGAGAGTGGGGGGAAAATAGAAATAACAAGTTGAGCAGAATTAAACTTAATTTTTTTCTGATCCCTGTGCACTATTGTTAATGCTGTAATGGTGTGAGTTGTGAGTGTGAGTTGAAACCTTGTGGGCCCAGGTAGACAGCAGGTCCCTTAGATCTGTAGATGATCTAAAGGTTTTACTTTTTCTCTCCCTTACCCAATTAAAAATAAACTGGCCCCTGTCTGTTTTTTCTCACACCTGCCTGCATCTATTTTGGAGATCAGTGAAGATTAAAATTAAAAATTATAAACTCGGCTTTCTCTGGCTAATCTCCAGCTTCAAACGTTGATCTTTCAGCCAATTGTGGGCACAGACATTGAGGTTTGACGTGTTTGAGTCACAGGCACAAGTTGCTCTCTCTTCTGAAGCAACAGAAAACATTCGAAGGAGGATAGATGGCCAACCAGGATTCTCATCAGTAACCCACTTATAGAAGCATAGAAACATAGAAGATAGGAGCAGGAGTAGGCCATTCGGCCCCTCGAGCCTGCTCCACCATTCAATGCGATCATGGCTGATCATCCAAACTCAGTACCCTGTCCCTGCTTTCTCCCCATACCCCTTGATCCCCTTAGCCTTAAGAAATATATCTAACTCCTTCTTGAATATATTTAATGAATTGGCCTCAACTGTCTTCTGTGGTAGAGAATTCCACAGGTTCACCACTCTCTGGGTGAAGAAATTCCTCCTCATCTCTGTCCTAAATGGCTTACCCCTTATCCTTAGACTGTGACCCCTGGTCCTAGACTCCCCCACCATCAGGAACATCCTTCCTGCATCTAGTCTGTCTAGTCCTGTTAGAATTTTATAAGTTTCAATGAGATCCCCTCTCATTCTTCTAAACTCTAGCGAATATAAGCCTAATCGACCCAATCTCTCCTCATACGTCATTCCTGCCATCCCAGGTATCAGCCTGGTGGATCTTCACTGCACTCCCTCCATGGCAAGAACATCCTTCCTCAGATAAGGTGACTAAAACTGCACACAACACTCAAGGTGTGGTCTCACCAAGGCCCTGTACAACTGCAGCAAGACATCCTTGCTCCTGTACTCGAATCCTCTCGCTATGAAGGCCAGCATTATGATGCATGGTGAAGGTGAAGTAGGTTACTGGAGGGCGAACCGCACGCCTGTTATAAAAAAAAATGTTTTTGTAATGAACACATGGTTTCTATAACATTTTTTTTTACATTGAATGTAACAGTACAGAAACAGGCCATTCGGCCCAACTTGTCCATGCTCCACGCGAGGATCCTCCCACCCCTTCTTCAGCTAACCCCGAAAGGGTTAATCATTTCACCAGGGATTTAATATTCAGCCGCGCTTTCAGTGGGGTCTGAATAAGGGGCAGGCAATCCCACCACTGGATACCACCCAAGCGGTGAAGATTGAAAATTGACCTCCCCTCCCCACAGTGTATGTGTTAGGAATGATGTGGATTTCGTAATAATAGAGACAGCACACTGTAGCCCTGTGCCTATATGCCAAGGATGAATTCTTGGACGGGGATTCCAAAGGCTTGCCACTTATTAAAGGTTAAATGTCACATATATACTGACGACCAACACCGAGGTTACAAAGGATGCTTCACTGCGGAAGATAGGCGGGTGAGCTCAATCCATCAGACCTCTCCCTTCTTCATCTCCCAACCCACAGCTACCATTATACTCCATGTACAGAGCAGGGAACTCTCCCGGCCAACACTACTCCCTCAACCAACACCACCAAAACTGGATTTAATTCTGCTTTTTTTTATCTGATTGCTGTTTGTTAGATCTTGCTGTGTATAAATTGTGTACTCAAAGATAGTCACTACAATTCTGAGTAATTCAGTGCTTGTGAAGTGCTTTGAGAAGCTTCTCCGAGATGTGATAAGATGCTTTATAAACACACATTTTGTTCTCTCTTTGTCATAATAGTTACTTAACCCTTAGTATGCCATGGTCAAACTTACTCTTCCAGATGTTAAGAGTTTAAGATTGAAAAATGGTAAGGGAAGCCATTTTGCACTAGGGGGGCGATCTTGCCAGCCCTGGGGAGACGGGTATGGAGGCGGGACTGCCAGGGAAATGACAGAATTTGGGGGCGGGTGCCCAACCCATCTCCGTAACAGGTAGTTAACAGGCAGATAAGAGGATTATCCCCATTTTACCCACAAAAGTGCAGGCTTCCCGAAGGCTCCAAAACCCCGCATGGGTCACTGAGGCGAGTAGTGGGTCTGCGGGGGTCGGAGTGGTCCAAAACTGTGCTGTGGAGGTGAGCGATGGGTGCAAGTGTAGAGAGGTGAGTATCTGAGGTAAGTGTAAAGTGTTAGAAAAAGTGTACTTACCTTTGTTTCTTCCTGCAGGCTTCAGTCGGTGGGTATGCGGAGAGTCTCACACCTCCGCGGCAGAAATGACAGATGGCCGTTGCATTCTCCAATGCAACAACCATCTAATTTCTGCAAAAGAAAGAGGTTTGATGAGGTCTTGAATTCAAGAACTCATCAAACTACAGAGAATGTCAGTGTTTGACAGCTTCACAGAGCTGTCAAACGATGACAACTCATCTGTCAAAAATTTTTGACAGATGAAACGTCATACGTTGACGTTCTCTGCAACCAGCTTTCCCTTAATTGGCCTGCTAAGCCCGCTGGGCGGGGCTTAACAAAGTCAATCAAGGGAAAATAGCATGGGTTGGCCACAAATCGATGGAGGCAGGACATCGACCTGCCAAGTAGCGGTCCCGCGCCCAACGCGCCCCCATTGGCAAAATCACCCCTAAGTTATTACTTATATTCTTTTACTATATTCTATTTTAGATTATTTCTATAGATATGAAATCTAAAATTAAAAGATTGCAAAAAGGCTGACAGTGTATCTGTGCAAAAGGTGACTAAATTATTCTCTATGGCCAACTAACACATTTAGATTCGCTTTCTCGCCCCAAGTTGGAGACTCAGTTGTCTTTCTTATGTAACCCAAACCATGTCAGCCATGGCTCAGTTGGTAGCACCCTCACTTCGAAATCAGAACGTTGTGGGTTCAAGTCCCACTCTGGAGACTTGAGCACAAAAATCTAGGCTGACACTGCAGTGCACTACCGAGGGAGGGAGCGCTGCATTGTCGGAGGTGCCAATTTCGGATGAAACGTTAAACCGAGGCCCCGTCTGTTCTCTCAGGTGGATGTAAAAGATCCCAAGGCACGATTGCGAAGAGCTGGGGAGTTTTCCCCGGTGTCCTGGCCAATAGTTATCCCTCAATCAACATCACTAAAACAGATTAAACGGTCATTATCACATTGCTGTTTGTGGGAGCTTGCTGTGTGCAAATTGGCTGCCATGTTTTCTGCATTACAACAGTGGCTACACTGCAAAAGTACTTCCTTGGCTGTAAAGCACTTTGGGATGTTCAGTGATCATGAAAAGTGCTATATAAATGCAAGTCTTTCTTTTAAAATATATTTAGTGGGGCATAGGGATATCTTGATGGGGCCTGGTTCTGAAAGTGGGTATAGGGTTATGGAATGCAGATGTCTATGGAGTAGTACAGCCAGAAACAGTATAAATGGAGTAGAATCATAGCCATGTGTTGTGAGATAAAGAAGTCATTGCTAGCAAGCTGGCCTCATTTGAATGGCACCACCTCTGACAATGCATCATTCCCTCAGCACAGCACTGCACCAGCAGCATAGATTGGGTGTGTGATGTGCCTCAATAATTCCGAGACTCGAAGGTAGCAGAACAAAACAAGGCTTTTATTAACTTAGAACGAAACACGTAAGCGAGAGAGATGTCGTCCTTCTGGAGATTGGGGCTAGACTGAAGCTAGCTTACAAACGGGGCCAGGTATGGGCGGAGCCCTACACACAGCACATTCCAGCACATTCCAGTATACAATACAGCACATTCCAGTACACAATACAATGAGGTCTGGGGGAAGGGAAATGACACTGAAAGCGACCTCAGTCACAGGCAGTGATGAATGGAAATATTTCATCACATTCACCCCTTCTATAGATTTAGTCTGTTCGGGGGTTTGATAGTCCTCTGCGACCGACGTGGCTGTTGCGGTGCCGCGGGTGTCGGCTGGGTGTCCCCGGTACCCTCCTGGGTCTCTGCCGGGGGTGCCGCCAGGGTTGTTGAAGGGGTAGTTGGTGGGGGTGCCGTTGGTCGGTGTTCTTCCGGGGGTGATGAAAGAGTAGTGGGTGGGTAAGAGTTGCTGTGATCGTCGTTGCCGCTATTGCCGTGGTTGTTGTCGATGCCGGCTGGGGCGACATCTTTTATGGACACGGTGTCCTCCCTTCCGTCGGCGTGCCGGACATATGCGTATTGGGGGTTGGCGTGGAGTAGGTGTACTGGCTCCACGAGAGGGTCCGTCTTGTGGCCCCTCACATGCCTTCGCACGAGTACCGGACCTGGGGTGGAGAGCCATGACGGCATGGATATGCCTGAGGTGGATTTCCGGGGAAAGACAAACATTCGTTCATGAGGCGTGGTATTAGTGGCCGTACACAATAGCGACCGTATCGAATGGAGCACATCCGAGAGGACTTCCTGCCAGCGGGAGATAGGGAGGCCCTTGGTCCTTAGAGCTAGAGTGACTGCTTTCCATACTGTCCCGTTCTCCCGCTCCACTTGGCCGTTACCCCGGGGGTTGTAGCTGGTGGTACGGCTCGTGGCGATCCCCCTGGACAGCATGTACTGGCGTAGCTCTTCACTCATGAAGGACGCCCCCCTATCCGTATGGATGTAGCTCGGCATACCGAACAGGCAGAACAGGCTGTTGAGGCATTTAATGACCGTGGCGCTGGTCATGTCTGGGCAGGGGAAGGCGAATGGGAACCGGGAGTATTCGTCCACAATGTTCAGGAAGTAAACATTGCGGTCGACGGACGGGAGGGGGACCTTGAAATCTAAGCTGAGCCGCTCAAAGGGCCGTGTAGCTTTGATTAAGTGGGCTCTATCTGGGCGGTAGAACCGAGGCTTGCACTCAGCGCAAGTGCGGCAGTTCCTGGTCAGGGACCGAACTTCCTCAATCGAGTAGGGTAAGTTACGGGACTTTATGAAGTGGAACAGCCGCGTGACCCCTGGGTGGCAGAGGTCGTTGTGGAGGGTCTGTAGCCGATCCCCGGTGGCGCTGGCACACATCCCTCGTGAGAGGGCGTCAGGGGATTCGTTAAGGGCCCCTGGCCGGTAAATGATGTCGTACTCGAAGGTGGAGAGCTCGATCCGCCACATAAGAATCTTATCATTTTTAATCTTCCCCCTCTGTTTATTATTGAACATAAACGCTACCGACCGCTGGTCGGTAAGTAGGGTGAAGCGTTTGCCGGCTAGGTAGTGGCGCCAGTGGCGCACTGCCTCCACGATGGCTTGGGCCTCCTTTTCCACAGAGGAGTGTCTGATCTCAGGCCCTTGGAGGGTCCTCGAGAAGAAAGCTACGGGCCGCCCCGCCTGGTTGAGGGTGGCCGCCAAGGCGAAGTCAGACGCATCACTTTCCACTTGAAATGGAGTGTTCTCGTCCACTGCCTGTAGCGTGGCCCGCTCAATATCCTGCTTAATGCTTTTGAAGGCGGCGTGGGCCTCAGCAGAGAGCGGGAAAGAGGATGCTTTCAAGAGGGGGCGGGCTTTGTCGGAGTAGTTGGGGACCCATTGGGAATAATAAGAAAATAACCCCAGGCATCTTTTCAGGGCTTTGGGAGTGTTGGGCAGGGGCAGCTCCCGCAGGGGGCGCAATCGGTCGGGATCTGGTCCGATTTCCCCATTCTCCACCACGCTGCCTAGTATGCAGAGGCGCGTGGTGTTGTAAACGCACTTGTCCTCGTTGTAGGTGAGGTTGAGTTTTTGTGCGGTTTTCAGGAACCTCTCGAGGTTCGAGTCGTGATCCTGCTGGTTGTGACCGCAGATGGTGACGTTGTCGAGGTAGGGGAAGGTTGCCTGCAAGTGGTGGTCATCGACCATGCGGTCCATCTCCCTCTGGAAGACCGAGACCCCATTCGTCACCCCAAAGGGGACTCTGAGGAATTGGTAGAGGCGTCCGTTCGCCTCGAAGGCGGTGTACGGGCGGTCCTCTGGTCTGATAGGGAGCTGGTGGTACGCTGACTTGAGTTCGATGGTGGAGAACACCCGGTATTGGGCGATTTGGTTCACCATTTCTGATATGCGGGGTAGCGGGTAGGCGTCTAGTAGGGTGTACCTGTTGATCGTTTGACTATAGTCGATCACCATCCGTTTCTTCTCGCTACCCCTTACCGCTACCACTTGGGCGCGCCACGGGCTGTTGCTGCGTTCAATAATGCGCTCTTTCAGGAGCCTGTCTACCTCGGTCGCGATAAACCGCCTGTCCTCCCAGCTGTACCTCCTGCTTTTGGTCGCTATTGGCCGGCAGTGAGGGGTAAGGTTCGCGAATAGCGAAGGCGGCTTTACCTTCAGGGTAGCCAGACCGCACACTGTGAGGGGCGGCTGGGACCCACCGTACTTGAGCGTGATGCTTTGGTGGTTGCACTGGAAATCCAGGCCCAAGATCACGCTCGCACATAGGTTCTTCATGATTAATACTTTAAAATTATCATATACAGTTCCGTTAACGCACAATTGTACCGTGCAGTAACCCATAATGGTCGATGTCTGGGTTTTGTCAGCCATAGAGATGGTACCCTGAGTAGGGACCACCTTTAGGGAGAGTTGTTGTGCCAGTTCTGGGTGGATAAAGCTCTCCGTGCTTCCACTGTCAATTAAGCATTTAACCCGGCACCCGTTTACCTCGATGTCCACCATTGATCTGGATAGCGGGTGCGGCCTGGTCTGGTCCACTGTGACCGATGCCACTGTAGGGCCCTGATCGATACAAGATGGCGTCCACGCTGTCTGCTCACAAGATGGCGGACCCCACGAGGTCGGGCAAGATGGCGTCCAAGATGGCCGCTCCCACGGCGCACACGCGGCGGTGGCAGGTTTTCCGGCGGTTGGTTTTCCGGCGGGGTTCCCTCTGCACACCTTCCCGAAGTGCCCCTTCTTACCGCACTTAAAGCAGGTGGTGCCTTTCGCCGGGCACAGGTTTCTGGTGTGCTTTGGCTGCCCGCAGAAGTAGCAGTTGGGTCCCTGACACGTCGCGGCTGTCGTAGGGCTTCTGGGGGGAGAGCGGGGCCCAGCCGGTGTCGGGCTGTCGGGCGGGGAAGATGCCTTCCAAGATGGCGGCGCCCTCGGTGCACACGTGGCGGCGTGGACGGCGCGGGCTGAAGAGTAGGTGTCCGAGTTTCTCTGGGCCACATCCAGGGATCGCGCGGTGTCCGCAGCCTGTTTCAGGTCCAACCCCGTTTTTTCCAGCAGTCTTTGCCGGATGTAAGTGGAGCTGAGGCCTGTGATGAAGGCATCGCGAACAAACTCGTCAGTGTACACCGCGGCTTTTACATCTCGGCACTTGCAGTCTTTGCCAAGCATTTTCAGGGTGCTTAGGAACTCCTCCACCGATTCCCCAGGTCGCTGTGCGCGGGTGGCGAGCAGGTGCCTAGCATACACCTCATTCGTAGGCTGCTGGTAATGCGCCTTTAAGATGTCGCAGGCGGCCAGGTACGTCTCGGCATCTTGGATGAGGGGGTAAACCCGGTGGCTTACCCAATTCCGCAGAATTCCGAGTCTCATCCTTGCAGCGTCCGTAGCGTCTTTGACGGCTGCGGAATTGTCCAGGAAGAATTCCATACACTCAAACCAGTGTCCGAAGCGTGGTGATGCGTCCGGAGCATGTTGATCCAAATCCAAACGTTCGGGTTTCAGGAGTTGATCCATAGTGTTGAAAAAATAAGTTAATAAAATTGATGTGCCTCAATAATTCCGAGACTCGAAGGCAGCAGAACAAAACAAGGCTTTTATTAACTTAGAACGAAACACGTAAGCGAGAGAGATGTCGTCCTTCTGGAGATTGGGGCTAGACTGAAGCCAGCTTACAAACGGGGCCAGGTATGGGCGGAGCCCTACACACAGCACATTCCAGCACATTCCAGTATACAATACAGCACATTCCAGTACACAATACAATGAGGTCTGGGGGAAGGGAAATGACACTGAAACCGATCTCAGTCACAGGCAGTGATGAATGGAAATATTTCATCACAGTGTGCAATGACTATCTCCAACAAGTGAGAGTCTAACCATGGCCCATTGACATTCAACGGCATTACCATCACAGAATCCCCCACCATCAACATCCTGGGTGAGTCACCATTTACCAGAAGCTTAACTGGACCAGCCACATAAATACTGTGGCAAAAAGAGCAGGTCAGAGGCTAGGTATTCTGCGGCGAGTGCCTCACCTTCTGACTCCCCAAAGCCTTTCCACCATCTAAAAGGCACAAGTAAGGAGTGAGATGGAATACTCTCCACTTGCCTGGATGAGAGCAGCTCTAACAACACTCAAGAAGCTCGACACCATCCAGGACAATGCATTTGGGGAGGGCTAGTGTAGAGGAACAAAGGGACCTTGGAGTGCATGTCCACAGATCCCTGAAGGTAGCAGGCCAGGTAGATAAGATGGTTAAGAAGGCATAAGGAATGGTGCCTTTATTAGCCGTGGCATAGAATACAAGTGCAGAGGGGGTTATGCTTCAACTGTATAAAACACTAATTAGACCTCAGCTAGAGTACTGCGTGCAGTTCTGGTCACCACATTACAGGAAAGATGTGATTGCACTAGCGGGGGTACAGAGGAGATTTACAAGGATGTTGCCGGGAGTAGAGAATATTAGCTATGAGGAAAGGCTGGATAGGCTGGGTTTGTTTTCCTTGGAACAGAGGAAGCTGAGGGGAGACCTTATTGAGGTGTATAACATTATGAGAGGCCTAGAAAAAGTGGATAGAAATGACCTATTTTCCTTAGCAGAGGGGTCAAAAACCAGGGACACAGGTTTAAAGTAATTGATGGAAGGTTTAGAGGGGATTTGAGGGGAAATGTCTTCACCCAGATGGCTGTGGGGGTCTGGAACTCACTGCCTGAAAGGGTGGTAGAGGCAGGAACTCTAAACCACATTTTAAAAGTACTTGGATGTGCACTTGGGATGCTGTAACCTGCAGGGCTACGGACCAAGAGCTGGGAAGTGGGATTAGGCTGGATAGCTCTTTGTTGGTCGGCGCGGACACGATGGGTCGAAATGGCCTCCTTCCATGCTGTAACTTTCTATGATTCTATGACAAAGCAGCCCGCTTGATTGACACCCCATCCACCACCTTAAACATTCACTCCCTCCAGCGCCAGCGTACCGTGGCTGCAGTGTGTACCATCTACAAGATGCACTGCAGCATCTCGCCAAGGCTTCTTCGGCAGCACCTCCCAAACCCGTGACCTCTTCCACCGTAGAAGGACAAGGGCAGCAGGAGCATGGGAACACCACCACCTCCAAGTTCCCCTCCAAGTCACACACCATCCTGACTTAAAAGTATATCGCCGATCCTTCATCGTCGCTGGGTCAAAATCCTGGAACTCCCTCCCAAACAGCACTGTGGGAGTACCTTCACCACACGGACTGCAGCGGTTCAAGAAGGCGGCTGACCACTACCTTCTTAAGGGGCAATAAGGGATGGGCAATAAATGTTGGCCTGGTCAGCGACGCCCACATCGCATAAACAAAAACAAAAACAAAATTCCTGAAGTGAAGCTTGAACCCGCAACCTTCCACTTAGAGACGAAAGCACTGCCAACTGAGCCAAGCTGACACCTTGAACTAATTAGGGCCCTCGGGTTTTTAATGACTGAATAAGTCAAATCCCATTTTTCTTACTTGCAATTCTGGGATTTTTTTCCCCTTCAACAATTTGGGAGCTTTCCATTCTACAATTTCAGTGATTGAAAGTTGGGCCGCTGGTTTAACAAAAATCTACCAAACTCAGTTTTGAAATTTTCAATTGATCCCCAGTCTCATCAGCTTTTTACGGGCGAGAGCTCCAGATTTCTACCACCCCTTGTTTGAAGCAATGCATCCTGACATCACCCCTGAATCGCCTATTTACTAAGGTTATCTCCCTTTGTTCTGGACTGTCCAACCAGAGGAAATAGTTTCTCCTTATCTACCCTATCAAATCCTTTAATCATCTCAAACACCTCAATTAGATCACCCATTAACATTCTATATTCAATGGAATAAAAACCTAGTCTATGTAACCTGTCCTTATAATTTAACCCCTTTAGCCCCGGTATCAGTCTGGTGAATCTGTGCTGCACCCCTGCCGAGTGGAATTTCTGCGGGAATTGTCCCAATTGTTTGCCACAACTTTCATTGATCGCCCGACACGGGGACTTCCATGGCCACTGGCAGCTCTGTGCAGGCATAGTCTGCATGTACTGATTGAGTAAGTGGCAGAGCTCCAACACTGCTTCCTGGATTAGCTTGAGTCTCCCAAGACGCTGCTTGGACATTGGACAGGTAGCTGGGTCTCGTCTGATGAACCCACAGCATTAATAATCCAGTGAGAGAGGGCGTTAGCTCGACTAGCCCCTGACATTGCAGGTTGCCCTTTCCCATTCTTCTTCATCCTCCTTCACCAAAGGCAGGGCAAAAGACCCGGTGGTAGAAGTTCCGCGGGGGTGCTCTTGATCTCCCACTGCAACTTTGGCAGAGGGTCAGTGGAAACCAAGGAACGTAGGAACAGGAATAGGCCATTCAGCCCCTCGAGCCTGTTCCGCTGTTCAATTTGATCATGGCTGGTCTGTATCTCAACCCCATTCACCCGCCTTGATAGGACCGTTTACGCCTAGGGTTGCCAAATCCGGTTGGACATATTCCTGGACGTTTCAGCACATGAACTGCCTCAAATCGCCCCCCCTCCCTCACACTCTTGCCATTGTTCTCCCGACATGCCCATCCTCATGATGCATCGCCTTACTACGACAATCGGAAAATGAATAGACTCTTCATCCGATTGGGTGACTCTTGACTGTCAGTCAAACAGTCTTTCTTCCCCATGTCCACTATTTTTCTAACTAGCAAACAAAAGTGTTCAAAGAAATTCTTTTCAGAAACATTTTTTTAATGCCCCTATGATTTTTCTCCTGGGCTTGCTCACAGCAGTGT
Organism: Somniosus microcephalus; assembly: GCF_052327205.1. Classification (NCBI taxonomy): domain Eukaryota; kingdom Metazoa; phylum Chordata; class Chondrichthyes; order Squaliformes; family Somniosidae; genus Somniosus; species Somniosus microcephalus. The sequence continues at coordinate 268,068,037 of NC_140992.1, read as the reverse complement.
CCCAGGGATTGATCTTTAATTCCTGGAGACTTTAGGGCAATCCCGGAGGGTTGGCGACCTTACTTACACCATTTCTACAGGGTTTCCTCCTCCAAAGTTGTGGCAGACGAGCGGGAGAACTCCCGCAGAAATTCCAGGCGCCAATTTCCACGATCAATATTTTGCAAGTCAATGGAGCTGGCCGCTTAACTGAAAGAGACCTTTGTGCAGGTCCCACTGCAGCACCTGTTTGATATAGGAGTTACTGAGGCAATGCCCACGAATAATGAAAGCTCAGGAAAAATGGGGAACTCATGTCTCAATAAAACCTTCTCTACTTGCATTCATTAGACCATTGCCCAATTTTTTGTTATATTCATTCACGGGATGTGGGTGTCACTGGCAAGGCCAGCATTTATTGCCCATCCCTAATTGCCCTTGAGAAAGTGATGGCGAGCTGCCTGAATGAACTGCTGCAGTGCATGTGGTGAAGGCACTCCCACAGTGCTGTTAGGATTGTTTTTCTAGCAGTTTTGGCACAACTGAGTGACTTGCTAGGCCATTTCAGAGAGCATTAAGAGTCAACCACATTGCTGTGGGCCTGGAGTCACAAATAGACCAGACCAGGTAAGGACGGTGGATTTCCTTCCCTAAAGGACATTAGTGAATCAGATGGGTTTTTACCACAATCCGGTAGTTTCATGGTCACCATTACTGATACTAGTAATTATTCCAGATTTAATTAATTAACTGAATTTAAATTCCCCCAGCTGGCGTGGTGGGATCTGAACTCATGTCTCGGTTCATGAGTCCAGGCCTCTGGATTACTAGTCCAGTAACATAAGCACTATGCCTCTGTACCCCTTGAGCCCACCGGCAACTTTTGCACAAAGCAGGAATGAGTTGTGTGTCACAGCACATTGAGAAAAACTACTAGCCATTAGTGGATAAACAGCCACCACATTAACTGTAAACTGCACAGTAAGTTCTAACCTACGGTGCTTTGTATTCAATCCTCCATGTCTGCACTTATCTCCATAGTTTTCAAACTGTGGGTCCCTGAGATCATCAGATTTGTTTCCGTCTATCATCAGCTGATTTTGGCTATAAAGAAAGAGTGGATTAGTTGGGTTGTTTTCTTTGGAACAGAGGAGGCTGAGGGGTGACTTAATTGATGAATAAAATTACTAGGGGTCTAGATAGAGTGGATAGGAAGGACCTATTTCCCTTAGTAGAGAAATAACAACAGAAGATGCTGGAAGCACTCAGCAGGCCAGGCAGCATCCGTGGAGAGAGAAACAGAGTTAACGTTTCAGGTCTGGGACCCTTCATCAGAACTGGGAAAAGCTGGAGATGTAACAGATATTAAGCAGGTGCAGAGACAGGGGGAGGGTGGGGGGGTTAGGAGGGGAGGAAGGAATTGAAAGAACATCTTGTACTTTTGTAAAAGGCAGGAAAGATAAAGGGCTGAAAATTCAGTAGGGTTAGCGCCCCATTTGAGGCGCTAGAGGGCCTAGCGCCGGAGTTATGGCCGGTTTGTAAATTCAGTGGGGCCCTTCCGTCGGCGTTACACCGGTTGCGCTGCGCCGGCACCGATGACGTCATCGGTGTGCGCAGCGTCCCGGTTGCCGTGGTGACGGGCCCCAACGCCGAAATTGAGTTGCGGCCGCCTTGCCCGTGGCAGCCGCAACTAACGATGTTTCAGCAGAGTCCTACGCGAGTTAGCGCCGGCGCATTAAGGTCGCGCGGCGGCCGGCCGCTTTCCCGCCGGCCGCCTGCCCGCACCTCCCTCCCCGGACTCCTCCACCACCCCCCCCCCCCCCGCGGAACAGATGCATCTGGCCTGCGAGCCCGGCACTTCTCCGAGGTGCCGGGCTCATTTTTTTCAAGATTTCAACGGCCAGCGGGCGGGTGCAGGCAGCTCCTCCTTAACTGAAGGAGGAGGCCTGCACTTCCCCAGCCTGCCGCACCGCATCGGGTGCCGCAGCGCCGGAATTGCGCCGCAATGCGGCAGTCAGCGCCCATTTCGAGGCGCTGACACCCTCCTGTAGCGCCGGCAGCCGTTTGGGCGCGGCGCTGCTGAATTTTTGGCGCGCGCAGGGGGACTTAGCGCCGGCGCTAAATTTCCGGCGCTAAAGCCCTGGCGCGGCGCCAACTGAATTTCTCGGCCAAAATGTTCCAGGTGAAACAGCGATTTGCTTGTACTTCTTGCAATCTAGTATACTGTATTCGCTGCTCACGATGCAGTCTCCTCTACATTGGGGAGACCAAACACAGATTGGGCGACCGCTTTGTGGAACACCTTCGTTCAGTCCGTAAGGGTGACCCTGAGCTTCCGGTCGTTTGTCACTTTAATTCACCACTTCACTCCCGCTCTGATCACTGTCCTCAGCCTATTACATTGTTCCAATGAAGCTCAACGTAAGCTCGAGGAACAGCACCTCATCTTTCGATTGGGCACTTTGCAGTCTGCCGGACTCAACATCGAGTTCAACAATTTCAGATAATAATCCCTGCCCCCATTTTTCATGCAGTATGATTTTTGCCACTCCCATTTGCAACATTTTATCTTGCCTGCCTTTTACAAAAGTACAAGATGTTCTTTCAATTCCTTCCTCCCCTCCTAACCCCCTGCCCACCCCCCCCCCCCCGCCCCGTCTCTGCACCTGCTTAATATCTGTTACATCTCCAGCTTTTTCCAGTTCTGATGAAGGGTCCCAGACCTGAAACGTTAACTCTGTTTCTCTCTCCACGGATGCTGCCTGGCCTGCTGAGTATTTCCAGCATTTTCTGTTGTTATTTCAGATTTCCAGCATCCACAATATTTTGCTATTATATTCCCTTAGTAGAGAGGTCAATCACCAGGGGGCATAGATTTAAAATTGGTAAAAAGATTAGAGGGGAGTTGAGGAGAACCTTTTTCACCCAGAGGGTGGTGGGGGCCTGGAACTCACTGCCCGAAAGGGTGGTAGAGGCAAAAACCCTCATTGCATTTAAACAGTACTTGGATATGCCCTTGAAGTGCCGTGACCTACAGGGCTACGGACCAAGAGCTGGAAAGTGGGATTAGGCTGGAGAGCTCTTTTTCAGCCGGCACAGACACGATGAGCCGAATGGCCTCCTTCTGTGCTGTAAATTTTTATGATTCTGTCAGATTTATGGGAGGTCATTTTGATTTTGCATGGCGGTGTAAAGCGAGTGCTTCGAGTTAGCAGCCTGTTTACATCTTCCCCGATTTTTACTTCCTTTGACTTCCACCATTTTACATTTTATGGCACAAAGTCAAAAAATACCCCGTGGTTATTCTTTATCTGTTGACTTTCTTGTCTCTTATCTGACGTTTGATAAAAACACATTGCTCCAATGACTGCACTCGTTTTCCTTTGGGCAGCTGAACTGTAGTTTTGAAGTTAGGATCAGGAGGCCCCAGGAGTTTGTCAATACTTGCACATACAAGAGAATTTTGAAAATCCCAGTTATCGACTTAAAGTCCTCTTCTTAAACAGCTCTTTTTGAAGGATTCAATTGAGGCGCCACTAACCAATTCAGAGTTCTCCCTGATGTCCAAGCTCCTAGCTAGTGCCTGGTTTGATCCCCATTCTATGCTGAGTTTGCTGATTTCAATCAGGGAGGTGATAGGGGCGCTACAATCAGCAACAGCACCCTCAGCCAGGATAGGGACAAGTAGCTTGTGTTCCCATTCTTAAGCCAGTGACTCCAGCCACACCTACGTGGACATTGGGCCAGGGCAGTATTGGGTTCAGCTAAAGGCCCAGAAATTCCGTTCTCGGCCCTCCCGCGGGCGGAGGGCCGCGATCCTGAAAAATCTCCGCCTAGACTGGAGGGCTCCCGGGAGGCGCAGATTTCCATTGATGCGCCTCCTCACACTGCCGGTGTGCAGGGCACGTGTACCCCAAGGGCGCAGGTAGTTCGCAGCATCCCTGGGATCACGTGGGCCATGGGGAGCCAATCAGAGCAGGGAATCTCCATTCATAGATTTGACAGGAAGACCTGTCAAATCTGTGAATAGAGATCAGCCCCAAAATATAAGTAAAACTTCAAATACATTTTTTTTTAAATCACATTTTTAAAATGACTGTAAAATACATATATTAACTATTTTAAACAAAAATTTAAATTTTGGGGAAAAAAAATTTAAGTTTGTAACGGGGCTAAAAATAAACTTACCTTCCTTTAAAGTATTTTAAAATGCGCATACACACCCGTAGGGAACAGAATTCATGAGCCAATATAATCTCTACAATCGACCTTTTTTAAAAATTCGCTCCTGGGATGTGGGCGTCGCTGGTAAGGCCAGCATTTACTGCCCATCACTAATTCATAGAGTCGGAGAGTCATAACGGCACAGAAGGAGGCCATTCGGCCCATCGAGTCCGTGCCGGCTCTCTGTAGAGCAATCCAGTCAGTCCCATTCCCCCGCTCTATCCCCGTAGCCCTGCAAGTTTATTTCCCTCAAGTGCCTATCCAGTCTCCCCTTCAAAACATTGAGGGGAAGAAATCGAGTATAGCCCCGTTTGGGGCGCTAGATCTGGCGAAGCGCAAAGCCTAGCGCCAGTTGCGATTTAGCGCCACCTGGCGCGATATTGGGTTGTTGTGCCCCTGAGGGCGATTGCGGCGCTAAATCAGGCGCTGCACGAGGCTCTTAAGGCGCTATCCCGGGGGCGCAACCCAATTTAGCGGCGGCGGGGCGCAGCGCAGGTGCTTTCAATAATCACTGACCCCGAGACACACTGGCGCCGGCCAGCTCTTAAAGGGGCGGGTCGAGTAGGATCACCAGACCCAGCACTTCCTGGCACGCCTTAAATTTGGCGCTAACTTACCTGAGGCGCTCCATCCTGTCAAAACCTGGAGAGGGCGAGGCAGAGGGCAGAGCGCTTCACCGAGGAGGCCCTTGAAGCTTTGGTAGGTGCTGTGGACCGCAGGCGTGATATTCTCTACCCTGAGGATGGGAGGAGGGCTCAACATGCAGATTACCGGTGAGCATGGAGGGATCTGGCCACCAGAGTGACCGGCAGAAGCGTGGTGGCCAGGAGCGCCGTACAGTGCCGGAAAAAGTTCAACGACCTCACTCGGGTCGTCAGGGTGAGTGCCTTTTCCACGATCATCCTCATCCCTCCATCTGCACCTGACTTAATGGCTGGAGGGTGCCTGAACCCCCAATGGCCATCTGTCTGCCTGCACCCATGGCCCTTCCAGGAAACACACACGCACATTCAGCTCAATGCATAATGAAAGGGCTAATCTAACATGGGGGGGCATGTAATGTCAGCTCATTGCACAATGTAAGGGCTAATCTAACATGGGGGACATGTAATGTCATCTTATTGCATAATACTTCAACACTTCCCGTTCTTTCTCCTGCAGGCGAAGCTGGCGAGGAACCGCCGAGAGCAGCTGGCCACCGGAGGAGGCCGGCCTGACCTGCAGAACCTAAGCGAGTTGGAGCTGAGAGTGCAGAGAATAGTGGGACACTGGCTGACTGGATCAGTCGCCTCTGGAGCTGCCGACCCCAGAGTGGACAGCGATGGTAAGGCTCTCACCTTTTTGATCTCTCTCCTACCAATTGTTCCCCCCACCAGCATGATTCTCCACTGCCGAGCCACTACAGTACATTGCAGCACTTATGCCTCCCTCGCTGCCACCCTGTCCTCACGCTAAAGCCACTCCTGTACCTCCCTGCTTTCAGATGGTGAATCACCAGGTGAGGCTGCGGGCCCTCAAGCTGCCAGTCTGAGTGACTCTGGAGGCGACGACCAGAAGGATGCCGGACCATCCCAACCACCCTCAGGCGAGCCAGCCCAACGCCAGACTGGGGGCACAACTTCCCTGGAGGGGGGTGGGGGGACCAGCTCTGAGGAGGAGGCAGTTCCAGGCACCAGCGGGCTGCAGCAACGCAGGGGGGTGAGGGAAGCTCAGGTGCCGTCTCCCCGGAGGGCGAGTCAGGCCGCAAGTGCTGCTGCACAGAGCGCAGAGGAGGTGCGTGCCCTCAGAGAAATGAGCGCCCAGGCTGGCGGGAGGAACACTGAGCTCATGGCTGCAGTGGGAAGGTTGTCTGAAACCATTGGGACACTGGCGCGGAGTGTCCAAGACATCGGCGCAGCACAGGCCCGGAGTGCGGTGGACTTCGGGTCAGCATTGGAAAGAGCTGTCCAGGGCTTCGCCGAAGCACTGGCACCTGCAACGCAAGTGCTGAGTGCTGCCACGCAATCACTCGCTGGTGTCCTGCATTCGCAGAGTGAGGCCAGGCGACCAGTGACTGCTGCCACCCTCGATGGCTCAGACAGGATTACCCGGGGCCCTCAGAGCACCACAGCAGGCCAGCAATCTGTGCTCCAGCAGATTGCTCCAGATGCTGAAGCGCTGCCCCGTGGGAGGGCCAGTGTGTTGCTGGAGCAGGGAGGTACTGTCCTCTCTCAAGATGACAGCATTCCCGCTGCCACCACTGGCACTTCCCCACTGCAGCTGCCACCACCTGCAGGACAGACTGCTTCCACCCATTCACAGGTGGAGCAGTCAGCAGCTGGGCCCTCTAGGCACAGAGGTCGTCCAGGCCGCACCTCAGGGGCATCTGCACTCAGGGACAGTCAGCAGGCCTCCCCCAGCCTTGCTGCAGCCACTGGGGTCACATTAAGGAGGAGCTGCAGGGAGGGAAGGGGCCAGAGCCGCAAGAGACCGAGATCCCCATCTGGGGGCAAAGAGTAAAGGGGGGGGATGAAGCCTCTGTTGAGATCAAATCAAGGCCATAGAGGATGCCATGAGAGAGCCTCATGTTTTGGACAGTCTCACGGGAGGGAGAGCCAATAATGTGTCTGTGTTTTTTAAGCTTTCTGTTGTTATTCGTTTTTCATGTTGAAATGAAGCAATTTCTTTGTATTAAAACACTGTATTCATTTGCAAAGGCCAAGTCTGGTTTTTACATGATTTTTGCTCCTCACTGGCTTGGGGGTATGAGGGCGGCTCCAATCCTGCTCCTGGAATGGCCACAAGCATTCCGTCAGAGGGGCCTAGAAGCGACTTCTGATGAGCCTCTGACGCACGGCCCTTCCAGAAAGTCCCTCCCTCCCATCTTGGCTCCTCCTCCTCCTCCTCCTGCTCCTCCTCCTCCTCCTCTGCTGGTGCGTCAATGTCTGCTGGCATTGGCTGGGAACGTAGGATGGCGAGGTTATGGAGCATGCAGCAAACAACGACGAAGTGCGAGACTCGCTCGGGCGAATACTGCAGAGCTCCCCCGGAATGGTCGAGTCAGCGGAACCGCTGCTTCAGCACGCCGATTGTGTGTCCGACAATGTTCCTCGTTGCCACATGGCTCGCATTGAAGTTTTCCTCAGCAGGGGTTCTGGCGATCTGGAGTGGGGTCATCAGCCATGGGCACAGAGGATAGCCCTTGTCCCCAAGAAGCCAGCATTCTGGGTGAGCCGGGGCCTCGAAAAGGTCAGCAACAGAAGTCTGGCGCAGGATGAAGGCGTCGTGGCTGCTGCTTGGAAACTGCGCATTGACTGCGAGGATCAGCTGCCGGTGGTCACAGACCAGCTGGACATCAAGGAATGGAACCCCTTGCGGTTGCGGAACTCCTCCAGATTGAAAACAGGTGCCCACAAAGCCACGTGCATGCAGTCAATGGCACCCTGCACCATGGCGAAGCCCTCTGCATGCTCCCGCTGCTTGTCCGGTGTCATTGGGAAGGAGATGTACTGCCACCTCCTTCGAAACAGGGCATCAGTCACTTGACGGATGCAGCAATGCACCGCGAACTGTGAGATGCTGGCTATGTCCCCAGATGCGGACTGGAAAAAGCCGGTCGCGTAGAAGTTCAGGGCAACAGTCATCTTCACAGCCACCGACAGAGATGTCCTGCACCTTATCTGAGGTTGCAGATCTGTCCGAAGCAGGTGGTACAGCTCACTCACGACCTCCTTTCTAAAGCACAGCCTTCTGAGACACTGCTCCTCCGACATGTTCATGTAGGAAAACTGCTGTCGGAAAACCCTGGCAGCGTAAGGTCTGGTGTGGCAACGTCTGTTGGCCCTCCTCCATCTGGCCATGGCCGGCCCCCTCTCCCTGCATCTCAGTACCCTTTCTAGATGATGCTGCAGCAAGACGTTCCCCTCCAATGCAGCCCCCATAATAAGTGCGCATAGGAAGTGTCCCCGTTGTAAAAGCTCACCAGCAGCAAGACGATGGTCAGAAGCTGAAGTTCCTCTGCTTGCGCGGGCTCAGTGGTCAAAAGGCTCTCTGTGTGCAGCTCAGCAACTCTTTGTAACTCACAAAGAAGTTGTGCTCCAGAAATGGCTGCCGTTTTTAAACCACACTAGTCCCCTTTAAATAACGCCCCCCCAGAACGAAAGCGATTGGGTAAGGTTCCCTGTAAGCTGTCACTAATAGCGCCAGGTGCTACGGAGGGGGGCGCCACTGAATTTCCGATCCAGGGTGCCCAAAGGGCGTTGCACACTGAAATGACGTCATAATCTGCCTGCGCCCATGGGCGGGCGCTACGAGCTTGCGCCGGCGCTAAATGCATGGGCAATATGGGGCGAGGCGCTAGGCACCCTGCGCCCTCCTGGAAATTGGCTAGCGCCCCACTTCTCGGCCTCTTTAGGCGTTAATTGGTGGTGCTACCAACCGAATTTCTCCCGCTGAGTGTCTCCGCTTCCACCACTTCCGTCACCAGCGAATTCCAGGCCCTCCCCACTCGCTGCGTAAAAAAGTTTTTCCTCACGTCCCCCCTATATCTCTTGCTCAAAACCTTAAATCTGTGTCCCCTAGTCCTTGTAACATCAACTAGTGGGAACAGCCTTTCCCCATCTAGCCTATCCAAACCCATCATAATCTTGTACACTTCTATCACATCACCCCTCAACCTCCTTTGCTCTAATGAAAACAAATCCAGCTTCTCCAACCTGTCCTTGTAGCTAAGATCCCCCATCCCCGGAACCATTCTGGTAAATCTCCTCTGCACCCTCTCAAGGGCCTTCACATCCTTCCTAAAGTGTGGTGGCCAGAACTAGATGCAATACTCCAGTTGTGGCCTAACCAGCGCTTTATAAAGGTTCAGCATAACTTCTCTACTTTTGTACTCAATACCTCTATTTATGAAGCCCAAGATCCCATATGCTTTGTTAACCACTCTCTCAATATGTTCCGCCACCTTCAGGGACCTATGCACATTAACTCCCAGGTCCCTCTCTCCCTGCACACTCTTTAAAACTGTGCCATTAAGTGTATATTGCCTCTCCCTGTTCCTTCTGCCAAAATGCATCACCTCACACTTCTCTGTATTAAATTCCATCTGTCACTTGCCTTCCCATTCTACGAGCCTTTCTATGTCCTGTTGCTGTCGATTGGTATCATAATCACTGTTTGCCCCACCTCCAAGTTTGGTGTCATCAGCAAATTTAGAAATTCTACTCTATATTCCAATATCCAGGACATTTATATATATCAAAAATAGCAGTGGCCCCAGCACTGACCCTTGGGGAACACCACTGTCTACCATCCTTCAGTCTCAAAAACAGCCATTTACCGCAACTCACTGTTTTATATCCTTAAGCCAATTCCTTATCCAAGCTGCCACTGACCCACCTATTCCATGAGCCTCAATTTTGTTAAGCAGCCTTCTATGTGGTACTTTGTCAAATGCCTTCCGAAAATCCATGTAGATAACATCCATTGCATTCCCTTTATCAATCCTCTCTGTTACTTCATCAAAAAATTCAATTAGATTAGTTAAACACGATTTTCCTTGATTATTGTTTCTAAAACTTTACCCACCACTGATGTTAAACTGACCGGCCTGTAGTTACTAGGATTGTCCTTACACCCTTTCTTGAACAATGGCGTCACTTTTGCCACTTTCCAATCCTCAGGCACCTCCCCCGCCTCTAGGGAAGTTTGGAAAATTATGGCAAGCCCTTCCGCTATCTCCTCCCCCAATTCCCTTAGCAACCTGGGATGCAAGCCATCTGGACCAGGCAACTTATCCACTCTGAGCTTACCCAGTCTTTCTAGTACATCCTGTCTATCAATTTTCACCCCTTCCATTGCTTCTACCTTTTCCACTTCTACCCATATTTTGTCAGCATCCACCTCCTTAGTAAACACCGATACAAAGTACTCATTGAGTATTCTAGCCTTACCCTGCACCTCTAAGCATATATCACCTTCTTTGTCCCGAATAGGCCCCACCCTGCCTCTTACTACCCGCTTACTGTTTAAATGCCGGTAGAAGATTTTTGGGTTCCCTTTTATGTTAACCACCATTCTAATATCATAATCTTTCTTTGCCAATCTTATTTTCATCTTCACTTCCCCTCTCAACTTATTGTACTTGGTCTGGTTCTCCCTTGAATAATTCACCTGACATGCATCATACACCCTCTTTTTTTGTTTCATCATCTTTTCTATCTCCCTCGTCATCCAAGGAGCCCTTGCTTTGATTCCCTTACCCTTCCCTCTTGTTGGAATGTAACTAGCCTGTACTTGGAACATCTCCTCCTTAAAGATCACCCATTGTTCTGTTACAGTTTTTCCTGTCAGTCTTTACCCTGGCTAGATCCTTTCGCATCCTATTGAAGTTAGCCCTATTCAAGTTTAGAAGTTCCACTCCAGATTGATCCTTGCTCCTTTCCATTACTAATCTAAATCTTATGATACGATGATCACTCGTACCCAAGTGTTCTCCCACAGACACTTGGTCAACCTGGCCCACCTCATTCTCCAGCACCAGATCCAGCAACGCCTCCTTCCTAGTTGGGCCAAGAACATATTGATCAAGGAAATTCTCCTGAACACATTTCAGAATTTCCTCCCCCTCCTTTCCCTTTACCTAGCATTATCCCAATCGATATTAAAGTCCCCCAATATCACCACTCTATAGCTCTTGCATATCTCTGTGATTTCCCTGCAGATTTGCTCCTCTACCTCCCTCTCACTATTTGGAGGCCTGTAGAATATCCCCAATAACGGGATCATACCCTTTTTGCTCCTCAAATCTAACCAAATGGATTCTGTCCTTGTCCCCTCAAGAATATCCTCCCTTTCCAATGTCTTCCTTAATCAGCATTGCCACCCTACCTCCCCCCACCTGATTTCAACATTTCTACAAAATGGCGGCGCGCACGGACGCAGCGGCTTTGTCTCTCCCGAGACTGAGCGTTTTCGCCCTCCTTCTGAGTCTCTCCTGGACTCTGCTGATTCGGGAACTAAAGGCTGACCTACCGTACAGCCGGCAGACGCTCCTAGACATCGGGGCCGACTGCGTGCGGCTTACACTCGGCGACATCGATCTGCCTCCCGACATTGCCCGAACCCCGGGACCAGCGTGGCGCCCTTCCCCAGCCGGAAGTCAGCGCAGACCGCGCAGAGAACGCAAGCAGAAGCGGGGTAAGAGGGCAGGTATCCAAAACAGGCTGAAGAGGGCCCCACACAAACCCTCCCTCCCAAGTATTTTCCTGGCCAACGTCAGGTCACTGGAGAACAAAATGGATGAGATCAAACTGGATCTCTCCACACAGAAAAGGACAAAGGAATGCTGCGCCATGATCTTCACAGAACCTGGCTGAACAACGGCATCCCTGACACCACCATCCAACTAGAAGGACGCACGGTCTTCCGCGCTGACAGAACTGCAGACTCCGGTAAGAGCAAGGGAGGCGGTTTGTGCATTTACACTAACAATGCCTGGTGCACTAACACTGACATAATCGATAGATCCTGCTCGGCTGATTTGGAATTCCTCATGGTAAGGTGCAGACCCTTCTACCTGCCTCGGGAATTCACGGCTGTTATCATCACTGCGGTCTACATCCCACCACACGCTAATGCCAAACTAGCACTGAAGGACCTCTACAGGGCCATCAGCGAACAACAAACTGCGCACCCAGACGGAGCTTTTATCATCGCGGGGGACTTCAATCACATAAACCTAAAAACTGTACGACCAAAATTCCACCAGAATGTCTCCTGCCCCACAAGAGGGGAGAACACACTGGATCAAGTCTACACGAGCATTGTAGATGCTTATAAGGCCATTCCCTGCCCCCACCTTGGGAAGCCTGACCACCTCTCCCTGTTTCTAGCCCCGGCATACAAACCGCTCATCAAAAGAGGGAGAACATCAGTGAGAGCAGTGAAAGTATGGCCAGAGGGGGCAGTATCGGAGCTTCAGGACTGCTTCGAACGCACTGATTGGGGCATGTTTGCCCATAATGACTTCGAGGAATACGCATCCACAGTGCTATTCTACATCAACAGCAGCGTCGAGGTCATCACGACCCATAAAAATATCAGGACATACCCCGACCAGAAACCCTGGATGAACGGAGAGGTCCGCTCACTGTTGAAAGCACGCGACGCAGCATTTAAATCTGGCGACGCGGCGGCTTACAGTGCAGCTAGGACCAACCTAAAAAAGGGTATCAGGACTGCCAAAAGGAAACAGACACTGCGGATAGAGGATCACTTCCGCAACAACTCGGACCCCCAGCGCATGTGGCAAGGCATCCAGTCCATCACTGACTACAAGGGCAAAAACACCAGTCCCCCAGTTAGCGATGCGTCCCTTCCGGAGGAGCTTAACAACTTCTACGCTCGCTTCGACAGGGACAACAGGGAGCCGGCTATCAAAGCCTTGCCACCCCCGGAAGACCAGGTGCTCACTCTGTCGACCTCCGACGTAAGGGGTGTTCTACGTGGAGTGAACACACAAAAGGCTGCTGGACCGGATAGCATCCCTGGACGGGTACTCAAGGAATGTGCTGATCAGCTGGCTGATGTCTTCACCGCCATCTTCAATCAGTCATTGGCCCAGGCAGTAGTCCCTACATGCTTCAAGACCGCTACCATTATTCCTGTGCCAAAACAAACGGCTGTGACGTGCCTGAACGACTATCGACCTGTCGCACTCACACCCATCATAATGAAGTGTTTCGAGAGACTGGTCTTAGCCCACATCAAAGCCAGTGTTCCTGCCTCCCTTGACCAACACCAGTTTGCCTATCGTGCAAACAGATCAATGGAGGATGCAATCACAACAGCTCTACACTCGGCACTGAATCACCTAGATGGTAAGGAGACCTACATCAGAATGCTGTTCATAGACTACAGCTCAGCATTCAACACTATCGTCCCCAACAAGCTGGCCACCAAACTCCAAACTCTTGGCCTGAAATCTTCCCTCTGCATCTGGACCCTGGACTTCCTAACAAACAGACCCCAGTCTGTCAAATTAGGTAACCACATCTCCCCCGCCCTGACCCTGAACACGGGAGCCCCACAAGGATGTGTGCTGAGCCCCCTCCTCTACTCCCTCTTCACCCACGACTGTGTGGCTGTTAATGGTTCCAACACCATCATCAAGTTTGCGGATGACACCACGGTAGTAGGCCAGATCACCAACAATGATGAGTCAGCCTACAGGGAGGAGGTCCAGCATCTCGTGAAGTGGTGCACCGATAACAACCTGGCCCTTAACACCAAGAAAGCAAAAGAAATCATTGTGGACTTCAGGAAGTCCAAAGGCGGAAGTCACACCCCCATCCACATCAATGGAGCTGTGCTGGAAAGGGTGGACAGTTTTAAGTTCCTCGGAGTCCACATCACGGAAGACCTCTCCTGGTCCCTCAACACCTCCTCTCTGGTGAAGAAGGCACAGCAGCGCCTATATTTCCTAAGGAGGCTGAAGGGATGTAATCTGTCACCCCTGATCCTCTCTAACTTTTACCGCTGCACTATAGAGAGCATCCTGACAAACTGTATCACAGTATGGTATGGCAGCTGTAGCTACTATGACCGGAAAGCCCTGCAGCGGGTAGTCAAAACTGCCCAACGCATTACCGGCACCCGGCTACCGACCATAGAGCACATATACCATAAAAGCTGTCTACGGAGGTCACGGTCCATCATCAAAGACCCTACCCACCCCAGCCACAGTCTGTTCGCCCTCCTGCCATCTGGGAGACGCTACAGATGCATTCGCACCCGTACGACCAGATTTAGGAACAGCTTCTTTTCCAGGGCTGTCATCCTACTGAACTCCACAAATAAACTCTAAAGCCTGCACATCTGCCAATGCACTTTATTATGGTTATATTTATGTTAATATACTACAAGCCAAATGTATGTTGAATGTTTAAATGTCTTAATCCAAATGTACACTCTCGGGAGCCGCAAGCCTACATTTCGTTGTACTGCACTTGTGCACTAACAATGACAATAAAAGTTGATTTTGATTTTTTTTTTTTTTCCTTCCCTATCTTTTCTAAACACCTTGTACCCTTGAATATTAAGTGCCCAGTCCTCACCGTTTTTAAGCCACATTTCCGTTATTGCCACAACATCATATTGCCATACAACTAATTATGCTTGTAGCTCACCAACCTTATTCCCCACACTTTGTGCATTTACATACATGCATTCTAAACTCATTTTTGAGTTTTTCATAGTCTTTCTTAGTCTGCTCCTATCTAATATGGTACTACTACCGCCTCTAGTACTATCTTCTCCAGTAATATCCAACACACTCACTCTTTTATGCACCTTATTCCTCTTTTCTACTCCTATATGCTGGTGCCCATCCCCCTGCCAAGTTAGTTTAAACCCTCCCCAACAGCACTAACAAACCTCCCCGTGAGAATATTGGTCCTGGCTCTGTTGAGGTGTAACCCACCTGGCATGTACAGGTCCCACCTTCCCCAGAAACGGTCCCAATGCCTAAGGAATCTAAAGCCCTCCCTCCTGCACCAACTCTCCAGCCACGCATTCATCTGTTCTATCCTCTTATTCCTGTACTCACTAGCACGTGGCACCGGGAGTAATCCGGAGATTACTAACTTTTGTAATTGCCCTTGAGAAGGTGCTGCAGTCCGTGTGCTGAAGATACTCCCACAATGCTGTTAGGGAGGGAGTTCCAGGATTTTGACCCAGCAACGATGAAGGAATGGTGACATATTTCCAAGTCAGGATGGTGTGTGACTTGGAGGTGGTGGTGTTCCCATGCATCTGCTGCCCTTGTCCTTCTAGGTGGTAGAGGTCACAAGTTTGGGAGGTGCTGCTGAAGAAGCCTTGGGGATTTGCTGCAGTGCATCTTGTAGATGGTGCACACTGCAGACACGGTGTGCCGGTGGTGGAGTGAGTGAATGTTTAAGGTGGTGGATGGGGAGCCAATCAAGTGAGCTGCTTTGTCCTGGATGGTGTCGAGATGTTGGCACTCGTAATTTCTGGGGGTGGGAAGGTGGGGGGCTAGTGGTGTAATTACTCGCAATATGGACCAGATCCCGGCTCCTCCAGTATTCTACTCCACTTGAACATGTCCTTTAAAATCCAATCACAGTGACTATGTGTGGATCTTCCGCCTGTCCTCCACGTGTTAAGGGGATGTCTCGTGGGGGAGTTACAGGGCTTTGCACAAAAACTCCCCCTCTTCAGTGGAACGCAAGCCAGTTGAGAGCTGCCGCAAGTCCCTTTTGAGATCTCCTAAAGACTCCAGCACAAGTTGTCATTATCAAGTGGGGAGGAAATTTGGGGGAGTTGAGGAAAATCTGGAAGAGCCGCAAAGAATGTGCAAAACTGAACTGAGGCGAAGTGACAAGCACTTTTTAACATTCAACAGTTAGTCAGCCTCCTTCCTTCTATGGTTCACAATGATACACTTCGAGTAAGCACAAGACACTTAATGATGGAGTACACGGAACAGACGTTATTGATGCTAAGTATAGGTGATCATCCCAAATAGACACAAAGGGCTGGATTTTGTCAATGGGGACGTGATGGAGGCGGGACTCCCACTTTTTGGGTTGTAGTCCCTCCTCCATCGACTTGTGGCCAACCCACGCTATTTTCCCTTGATTGACCTTGTTAAGCCCGCCCAGCGGGCTCAGCAGGCCAATTAAGGGACACCTGGTTACTGGTGACATCAGCGATTGACATTTCATCTGTCAAGAGCTTTTGACAGATGAAAAATCAGCGTTTCACAGCTCTGTGAAGCTGTCAAACACTGACAATCTGTCTTCTAACTTGAGCCCCTCTACTCAGACTCAGTTAGAGATCTCTCCAGACCAGAAAGCAGAGGCTGCAGCTTTTGACAGTTCAGCGGCCATTCTGCTTTCTGTGCCGGTGAACTGAGGGACTCCCGAGAACTGAAGGAAGGAAGCCTGCAGGAGAAAGTAAAGGTAAGTAAAACTTATTAAAACACTTTACACTTAACTCACACACTTACCTCTGCACACATGCACCTATCACTCACCTGCACAACAGACATCTCAGCCCCTCCAACCCCTTCAGGCCGACGGTCCACCTCGCTAACTTGGCGTGGTTTGGAGCCATTGGGAAGCCCACACTTCAGGGCTAAAAATAGGGATTATTAGCAGGCAGTTAATTGGCACCAATCCCCTTCCCGCCTTGGGGAGGCAGCTCCCAGCACAGGTCGGGTACCCGCCTCCTGGGACATTGGCACAGAGGCGGGTTGGGGGGCGGGATGGGTTCCTGCCCCCCGATTCTGCAATTTTACCACCACTCCCACCTCCAAACCCGCCTCCATGGGGCTTGGAAATTCAAGCCCAAAGAGTGGCTTTTCGGCTTCTAGTTCTATCTTTCGAGCCCTCCGAAGACCTATTGAAAACCATGCTCCTTTACACACCACATTTTGCCTAAGTCAATGGTAATGTCACAGATAAGAGCTCATGATGTATCTATTCCTGAATCCTTTGCAGGCAGACTATTCATGTAAACAATTGTAGTTGTTTACGCCAAAGCTACTTCCCTCAAACAAAACTTCCGAACTTAACTGTTCTCAAACCCTTTGAATAATAACCTTTATCAACTCTTATCTTTCTATACTATAGTTAATGGATCCCTCTACCTAAGCTTATTACCTTAGCCACTAAAATTATACATTAATCACTCGTGGCTAAAGTCATTACTGTCACTTATTTCGGTGCACAAGCATTTCTCGTATGTAACACTCAGACATCAAAGCAGAAGACAAGCCATGTTTTTCTCTCAGGACACTTCAAAGCCATCCTGTTTATCTTGTAGAGTCTGTGGCTCTAAGGTACAAGGAAGTTTGATTGTTAACCCTTAGCTCCCCAAGATGTCCAACATGCAACTCTCCAGGATATCAAACAACAGTCACAGCCAGGAGAGTTCTCTCCTCCAGCATGCTGGCCCTCACTCTTCAACATTCTTAACAATTTTACCCAAAAGCTTCAGGCAACTACACTGATGCAAGCTTCCAATGGAAAATATACTGCTCTGGTTGTTGGAACAGCACAGTTTTATTTCCTCACGGAATATATTTTTTAAATAAATAAATTCTAATCGTGCCATGTTTGTTGAAAACACATCTTTTTTCTAGTACTGTGATGTCTGTACAATTGAGCCTACTTAATGTCAACACTCTCTCTCTATCATAACTGTCAGCTGTGGCTCAGTGGGTAACATTCCTGCCTCTGAGTCAGGAGGTTGTGGGTTCACAGTCCTGCCCCAGAGACTCGAGCGCAGAAATCTAGGCTGACACTCCAGTGCAGTGCTGAGGGAATGCTGCACTGTCGGAGGTGCCGTCTTGCGGGTGAAATGTTAAACCGAGGCACCACCTGCTCTCTCAGGTGTTAAAGATCCCATGGCACTATTTTGAAGAAGAGTGGGGGAGTTCTCCCCGGCGTTCTGGGGCCAATATTTATCCCTCTATCCACATCGTTAAAATAGATGACCTGGTCATTGTCACATTGCTGTTTGTGGGAGCTTGCTGTGCGCAAATTGGTTGCTGCATTTCCTACAGTACAACAGTGACTACACTTCAAAAAGTACTTAATTGGCTGTCAAAGCGCTTTGGGATGTCTGGTGGTTGTGAAAGGCGCTATATAAATGCAAGTCTTCCTTCTTTATTTTGGATTTCAGTTAGTGAGATTAAAACAGTGGACACATTTTCTCCAGGAAGTCACTTGAGAGATTTGTGGGAACCAGGTGACCAGCTTTCCCAGTCTCAGAGTTATACACTCTAATTATAAAAATGGCAACTATTGTGTGTCACACACTGTGTCGCCTTTAACCCTGAAAATACATTTACAGTGCCACCAATGGGAGTAACAGGTACTACAAGTAATTATAACAAGTTCCATAAAACATGCATCCCATGTACCTAGTTTAACACATAATAGATATCCATGATTTACCTTGCCTACAAGCCACTTAATATTTATGTGCTTCAGTGAGGTACCTTGTTAACTGCTCCTTTCTAGGCTGTGGGTATTGACCATCTTCAACCTTTCCCGATAAAGTTGTCCCTCCATCTGAAATCATTCTCCTTGCGTCTTTTGGATGAGACGTTAAACTGAGGCCCTGTCTGCTCTCTCAGGTGGATGTAAAAGATCCCGTGGCACTATTTCGAAGAAGAGCAGGGAAGTCCTTCCAATATGGTGTCTCAGCCAATAACTATCCTTCAACCATCGAGGAACAGCACCTCATCTTCCGATTAGGCACTTTACAGCCTTCCGGACTCAATATCGAGTTCAACAATTTCAGATCATAACCTCGGCCCCTATTATATTTTTATATTTTTTATCCACATTTTTGGTTTGTGCCTTTTCCTTTTTTTCTCTCTGCCCCACACGGCAGCTGTCTCTCAGTCTGCCAGCGCATTTCACACTTCATCTAGAGCCATTGTCTGTTTCTTTACCTCTCCTATTACCATCTCGTCTCACCTTGAATATCTCTTAATGTCACTTCTTTCATCCCCTCCCCCAGTTCCCAGCCCCCCAAACTGGCCTTTTAATCTTTTCATTTCCTGCCTTTTTTTCTCAGTCCTGACGAAGGGTTTCGACCCGAAACGTTGACTCTATTTCTCTCTCCACGGATGTTGCCTGGCCTGCTGAGTTTTTCCAGCGTCTTCTGTTGTTATACCTAAAACAAATTATCTGGTCATTATCACGTTGTTGTTTGAGGAGCCTTTCTCTGTGTGCAAGTTGGTTGCTGCGTTTCCGACATCACAACAGTGAGTACACTTAAAGAAAAAATACTTAATTGGCTATAAAGCACTTTGGGGTGTCCTGAGTGTTGTGAAAGGCGCTATATAAATGCAAGTTCTTTCTTTCTCTTCTCTTCCCCACATCTCCTCCCAGTGCTTGCATATACCTTTGTGGGTGCGAGCCAAAAGCATAAATCTGTCAACCAATTGGCATTAAATTGTCCGCCTCATCCACAGAGACTACAGGACTGGATGAAGCGAGAAATGGTCTTGTCACACTGGCTCAGCAAGCGCTGGGCTTATGAGCTTTGGATTATGGCACATTGTAGCTTGGTGCTCATACTAGGCACTAAAAATGTTACATTTCCCCATCGCCGACATAGGTTTTATTTTATTTCCACATCAACAGGATCATGTGCTGTGAGCATGCTTCTTATCAACTGTACAGACTCGCATTTTAAGTACGGTGATTGATTATTTATATACGCAGCAATTCAGCTGTGCAACTCGGCATCCAAAATAGTCACTTCAAGTTGTCATTTATAAAATTGATTTTTTTGTACACTTAATCCTCGCTTTCCGTCAGCGCACAAGCCCACGCCATTTAAATAAAAATTGCGATCTGCACAAGATGCATATTTTAATGTTGCTAGTTTGCATTCAGAGCATCTTCAACAGAGGAAAAGGCCAGAGAGGACATCACTGCTGCTAAAGGGATTGGGTGAGTTGAGCCACTAGAACTTCACTTCAAAAGTCCTTGGTTTGACTAGTGTCCCCCCTCCGCCCCCTGCCTCAGCTCATCTGCTGCTGGCCCCCTCATCCAAGCCTTTGTCACCCCAAGTCTCGGCTGTTCCAATGCTCTGCTGGCCGGTCTCCTGCCTTGCACCCCCTCCGTAAACTTGAGCTAATCCAGAGTTCTGCTGCCCCTGTCCTAACTCGCACCAAGTCCCGTTCACCCATCACCCCCCCCACCCCCCCGCCAAGCTCGCCGAGCTACATTGGCTCCCGGTCCGGCAACGCATCGATTTTAAAATTCTCATCCTTGTTTTCAAATCCCTCTATGGCCTCGCTCCTCCCTAGCTCCGTAACCTCCTCCAGCTTTACAGCCCTCTGAGATCTCTGCGTTCCTCCAATTCTGGCCTCTTGCGCATTCCCGATTTTCATCGCTCCACCATTGGCGGCCGTGCCTTCAGCTGCCTGGGCCCTGAGCTCTGGAATTCCCTCCCTAAACCTCTCCGCCTCTCTACCACTCTCTCCTCTTTTTAGACGCTCCTTAAAACCTACCTCTTTCACCAAGCTTTTGGTCATCTGCCCTAATATCCACTTATGTGGCTTGGTGTCAAATTGTGTTTGATAACGCTCCTGTGAAACGCCCTGGGAGGTTTCACTACACTAAAGGCGCTATATAAATGCAGGTTGTTGTTGTTCTAAGAGCCACAGCTGGCATTTTTAATTTATTCAGCCGTGGGATGTGGGCATCGCTGGCAAGGCCGGCATTTATTACCCATCCCTGATTGCCGTAAGAATGGTGGGCTTTCCGCTTGTTTTGAAGCAATTTGATACAACTGAGTGCAGTTAAGAGCCGACCATGTTGGTGTGGGACTGGAGTCACGTATAGGCCAACAATCCGACAGCTTCATGGTCACTTTTACTGATACTAGCTTTCTCTTTCCAGTTTTAAAAAAGAAACTGAATTCAAGTTGCCAGCTTGGGATTTGAACTTGCATTGTCTGCAGTATTGGTCTCCAGGTTACTAGTCCCGTAACATAACCACTACACTAACGTACTCAGAAATGACTTTGGCAATCCCACTCCAGTTCCTGGTGGCTATGGAATACGTCACCCAAAACCATCCCAAATTCAGCACAAGTACCAGTTTCACTCACAAAGACCACTGGTGGCGTGCTTGCAATCCTGGGTTTAAGACAAGAGGTGAAGCAGTTTTACTCTGTAGCTGGCTGTGCTACACCTGATGTGGGACAGCTAGACGGTCACTAATAATCCAATAGGGAATTCCGGAGAAACTCCTTTACCCAGAGCGTGGTTAGAATGTGGAACTTGCTACCACTAGGAGTGGTTGAAGCGAATAGTATAGAGGCATTTAAGGGGAACCTGGATAGGTACAGGAGGGAGAAAGGAACCGAAGGATAAGTTGATGGGGTGAGATGAAGAGGGGTGGGAGGAGGCTCGCGTGGAGCACAAACACCAGCATAGACCTGTTGGGCCAAATGGCCTGTTTCTGTGCTGTAAATACTGGGCCAGAAATTCAGGTCGGAGGCTTCCTGCGGGTACAAGCCCCCGGCCTGCACTTACATAGCGCGCCGGCCGTTGTGCTGTGGGCCTGTGTGGGATTCCGATCCTGGGCCTCCTCCAACTGTCGGCGTGCAGTGCCTGCGTATCCCAGGGGCGCAGTTAGTTCGAAGCATCCCCTGAGATCACGTGGGCCATGGAGAGCCAATCGTAGCAGGGAATCTCTATTCATAGATTTGACAGGGAGACCTGTCAAATCTATGAATAGAGATCGGCCCCAAAACCTAACTAAAACTTCAAATAATTTTTTTTTTTTAAATCACATTTTTAAAATAACTATAAATTACATAAAATAACTATTTTAAACAATAATTTAAATTTTTGTAAAAATTAACTGCAGTTTTTAACGGGGCTAAAATAAACTTACCTTTCTTTAAAGTATTTAAAAATAATAAACCTATGGAAAATATGTTTTAATTTTACTTAATTCACCACTTACCTTGTTAAAAGCAGGCCCTGCGACTGCTTTTTATAAGCGTAGCTGTTGGAGACTTACCCTCCCGGAGAAACCTGTAAAAAAAAAACAGATGTTCCAGGCGTACGCACTGCCTCTCCGGCGCACGCGTTCGACCTGTGAACCCCTTCCTTCAAGGGAACGGAAATTCCGGTTTCCCACGCATGCACAGTGCATGCACGAAACTGGCACTTTTGTTGGCCCTACACGTGAGTACCCAGCGCGTACTCACTCGTGGGGACCCGAATTTCTGGCCTACTATGTAATACTGTGTAATTTTAACCTTGGTGAGCTCAAAAAATCCACCACATGAAAAAGGAAAAAAAAATCAAACTACAGGAAACTCTTTGGTATCCAGCACCGACGGGACCGGCGTGCTGCCAGTTTATCAAAAAGTCCGGATTACAGAGAGGTATAGTTAAAAGGTACGAGAGTTCCGTACACAGCAACAAATCCAGGCTTCCTTGTTGCTTAGCAAAATGTGCAGGAACTCCGGCCACAGACCAACCGACCCTGTTGCTTAGCAACAAGTGCACGAACCCCAGTTACACAGCCACAGATCCAGGAACTGCCACTAATATGAAGTAAAACTTACCTGAACCTACTCCTGAATTTTGCCGGTTAACAAAGATTTCCAGTTATTTAGGTGCCGGTAAATCAAGAGTTTCCTGTACACACACAAGCCCAGCAAATTTCCAGCAAATTTCTGCTTTACTCTGCTTAGCTGAACAAATTGGGTTGGGAGAGTAGAAATTTTCACGTGCCCAGAGATATGCCCACACCACTATCACACAGCAGATCCCATCATGAAGATCCTAGCCCCAAAATTCTAGTGGCTTGAGAGCATAAAAATGCCCATTATCTGGAGAGGCGAGGCCCTTAGGTCCAAACTTTGGATTGACGTATGGGGCAGTCACATTATGATGCAAGTAAACAGCAACAACCACAACTTGCATTTATATAGCGCCTTAAACGTAGCAAAACGTCCCAAGGCGGTTCACATTGATTAGCGTTATTGATCAAAATTTGACACCGAGCCACAGATGGAAATATCAGGACAGGTGATCAAAAATGGTCAAAGAGGTAGGTTTTAAGGAGCATCTTAAAGGAGGAGAGAGAGGCGGAGAGGTTTAGGGAGGGAATTCCAGAGCTTAAGGCTTAGGCAGCTGAAGGCACGGCCGTCAATGGTGGAGCGATTAAAATCGCGGATGCGCAAGAGGCCAGAATTGGAGGAGCGCAGAGATCTCAGAGGGTTGTAGGGCTGCAGGAGGCTACGGAGATAGGGAGGGACGAGGCCATGGAGGGATTTGAAAACAAGGATGAGAATCATAAAAAAATTGAGGTGTTGCCGGACCGGGTGCCAATGTAGGTCAGCGAGCACAGGGGGTGATGGGTGAACGGGACTTATGCGAGTTAAGATACAGGCAGCAGAGTTTTGGATGAGCACACATTTACGTAGAGTGGAAGATGGGAGGCCAGCTAGGTGAGCACTGGATTAGTCAAGTCTTGAGGTGACAAAGACAAGAATGAGGGTTTCAGCAGCAGCTGAGCTGAGGCGGGGCGGAGTCGGCCGATGTTATGGAGGTGGAAGTCTAGGTGATGGCACGGATGTAATAAGGGAAAGGCTGGGTATCAGAGGCACAGAGTAATCGATTTGCTTTTGGGAAAGCAGCCTAATGGGAAAGTAACAGCACTTAAAATGTTTCTTTAAACATGCTGGGCCGGGTCTGCAGGCCCACTTATGCTGTGGCAAGGGGCCATAGCAAAACTTCCCCTCGCCCACCAAAGCAGACACCCCCATCAGCAACACATGTGGAGTGAACGTCTACGCGCAATATGGGATGGGGTCATCAGGAGCGCCTCTTTGGAGTTGGCAAAGTTCTGACCAGCTTCAGATCTACCCCTCAAAAAGGCTGACCTGGAGATTTCCAGGCTCCTGCACTTTACAGAAATTCAAACAGAATAATCTTCAGGAATGAATGAACAGGCTGGGGCAATTTGCTCTTGAAAAGATAAGGCTGAGGGGTGACCTAAAAGAGGTCTTCTAAAATTATGAAGGGTTTGGTAGGGTAGACGAAGAGAAGATGTTTCCCACTTGTTGGGGGAGATCAAAACTAGGGGCCATAAATATAAGATAGTCACTAATAAATCAAATCAAGAATTCAGGAGAAACTTTTATGCCCAGTGAGTGGTTAGAATGTGGAACTTGATACCACAAGGAGTAGTTGAGGTGAATAGCATAGATGGATTTAAAGGGAAGCTAGATAAGTACATGAGGGAGAAAGAAATAGAAGGTTATGCTGATAGGAAGCTTTATCAGCATAACCTTCTACTCCTGTCTCCCTCATGTACTTATCTAGATTCCCCTTAAATGCATCTAAGCTATTCGCAACAATAGCATAGAGGGGTGGGAGGAGGCTCATGTGGAGCATAAACACCGGCACAGACCAGTTGGGCCGAATGAGCCGGTCCTCTGCTGTAAATTCTATGTCATTCTTATGTCATAAGAAACAAACTAACATCGAATGGAATAATTACATCATTAAACAAAACACCATTTGTGTCATTTGGTATAATTACACTCATTAAATGCACCACCCTGCACACTTGTCTTCCTTATTGTATTCAGACCATCACAATTTGATACTGTAACTCATTCTTCCCAAAGGCAGCAATTCCTTCTGCCCTCAACCTTCCCTTCCCCCTACAGTCTACAGACATTGAGAAACAAAGTGTGGTGGCATCCCCTCACCAGTACACCTTCATGATCTCTCCTTCTCTTTTCTACCTTGTTGGTGTGATACTCTAATGGGCCTTGGCCTTTTATCTGGCTTCTTCAATAAAGGTACTTATGCTGATTAACCCAATGTCAAATAATTACCCCTGCATAAAGTACGTGAACCTCAGTACAATAATAAGTAATCAGTTTCCTGGTTATACTTGAAGAATTTAGACCATTCTGGAAGCTCTATCGGGACCACCTTTAATGAAAGTAAATTTAAGAAGTTTTGCCTCAACAGCCTCGTTATTTCCCAGAATTGCAATGTTTATACATCATAACACACGATTTCTACCATACATGTTATACAATGGAAACCAATGCTTTTCCGATGCAAAAGAGTCTCATCTCTCGTCTACATCCATCAAAAGAATAGGTAGCTTGATTCTCTCAACCTGTTTTTGCTCTCATCCCTACAGAAAACAACAACAACTTGCATTTATATAGCGCCTTTAACATAGTAAAACGTCTCAAGGCGCTTCACAGGAGCGTAATCAAAAAAAACATTGACCCAGAGCCCCATAAGGACATATTAGAACAGGCGACCAAAAGCTTGATCGAAGAGGCAGGTTTTAAGGAGGAGAGAGAGGTAGAGAGGCAGAGAGGTTTAGTGAGGGATGACCAGAGCTTAGGGCCCGGGCAGCTGAAGGCACGGCCGCCAATGGTGGAGCAAAGAAAATCAGGAATGCGCAAGAGGCCAGAACCATAGAAGTTTACGCCACAGAAGGAGGCCATTCGGCCCATCGTGTCTGTGCCGGCCGAAAAGGAGCTATGCAGCCTAATCCCACTTTCCAGCTCTTGGTCCATAGCCCTGTAGGTTACGGCACTTCAAGTGCATATCCAAGTACCTTTTAAATGAGATGAAGATTTCTGCCTCGACCACCCTTTCAGGCAGTGAGTTCCAGACCCCCACCACCCTCTGGGTGAAAACATTTCTGCTCAACTCCCCCCTAATCCTTCTACCAATTACTTTAAATCTATGCCCCCTGGCTATTGAACTATCCACTAAGGGAAATAGGTCCTTCCTAACCACTCTATCTAGGACCCTCATAATTTTATACACCTCAATTAAGTCTCCCCTCAGCCTCCTCTGTTCCAAAGAAAACAACCCCAGCCTATCCAATCTATCCTCATAGCTAAAATTCCCCAGCCCAGGCAACATCCTCGTAAATCTGAAATAACAACAGAAAATGCAGGAAACACTCAGCAGGTCAGGCAGCATCGAGGAGAGAGAAACAGATCTTGTAAATCTCCTCTGTACCCTCTCTAGTGCAATCACATCGTTCCTGTAATGTGGTGACCAAAACAGTACGCGGTACTCTAGCTGTGGCCTAACTAGTGTTTTAAATTGGACCATTTCCCCACATGTTAATGTACAGACCATCATATTATTGTATCGAGTGAACCTCTCATGGTAAGTCAGGGGAGAGTGGTGGTGCTGATGGAGTGTGGGACATCTCAACTGAGAGAATTTGGAATTAAATTGATAAGATTTCTCCAGAGAGACAGTGAAGAAAATATATTTTGACTGGTTGCTGGAAAAATATTTGAATAGTATTTTCCTTTTCAGCAGTTGGTAGATAAATAAATATGTTCCCCCACATGCCAAATGTATGCAATAAATAAATAGCTCTCTGTGGGGGAACCAGCTCTTTTACTGTACATCTACCGAGGGTGTGACACTTTACAGCAAAGGCTAACAAACATTTAACACTTTACATTAATCTTTTCTTATCAGCATTACCAGATATCTTCACAACAGTACTTAGTGTATTGAAGCAGAAGCTATGGTAAAACATTCTAAATTCAGGATTTTTATTCCGAAGCACCTCCAAACTTGACTTATGGTGCAATCCTTCTGGAACTTGCTGTCTTCTTATCTGAACAATCATTATTTTTGAGTACTAAATGTAAAGATAGAAAAGAAATTGGGCACTGTTAAAAGTGTCACTTATCACAGTGATTCCCAAACTGGGGTCCACGGACCCCTGGGAATCCGTAGAGACTTTCCAGGGGGTCTGTGAAATAATGTGAATACCGAGCAGGGCCGGCGTTCCAGTGGGGGGGGGGAGGGGGGGGCGGGGTGGGGGGGGGGGAGCGGGGTTTGCTGGTCAAGAGTAAGCAGCCGAGCGGCGGCCGGAGGCGGGCTTGGTGCAAGCCGACAGGTGGTAGCAGAGTGCGGCCACCGCATGTGCAGCGCAGAGTGGGCTGCCTGCCTGCCTCACCTCGGAGGGGGGGGAGCGAGCATGGAGGAGCGCTCAGAGCAATGGTTCCGCTAAGCGGCCCCGCGCAGGCCACTCACCGGCTGTTACATGGAGGAAACCGCGCATGCGCGTAAATTTGAATGGGCTGCGACCGTGTACAAAACAAATTGGAGGGACCATTGGCTGAGAGCGCCAGGAAGACCCACAGTTACCAAGGCTGGTGGTGGGCACCAGGTAAGTTCAGATTTGTTCAAGAGAGGGGAGTTTTAAAATATTTGAGTACTACATACTTAAACTCAAAGATAGGGCGCCAAAATACAAGTTCGGCCAGAGCACACCCATCTCACTGATATCTGTAAGTAAATATCTGCTTTCTTAAAAGCATTATTAAAACACTCTTTACATGCAGAACTTCCATATTATGAGTAAAGAAAACTCTCGTTTAAACGGCACCTAAATATCCAGAATTCTCTATTAACCGGCAAAATTCTCACTTCAAAAAGCAACACCTCAATAACCGGCAATGTTGCCGAGTCCGAGTCTCCTGTGGTGGCCGAGTTAGTCAGTGGGGGTAGTTCTCCAAACTGCCACTACTCGGCTTCTTGGCGCTGTCGGAAGTTGAACCACCTCAATACCCCTGTAACAGGAGTCTGACTCTCCCGCGCTGCCGGTAGTCTCTTCCGATCCGCCATTTTACAGGGGTACTGTGTGTCTCCCACGCTGCTGGTAGTCATTGCATTGCATTACCCTCAACTGGCAGTACTGTACTTAATCAAGCATCTTCCACCATCCATTTAACACAACATTCTGTAGGTGAGTACCCAATTACTGTATACTGCACATTTCTTGATTTTTTTATTTTTCTTTGTTAAATAACCCTCTCCGTCATCCAGAATTTTTGATCAACTGGCAACACGCCGGTCCCGTCGGTGCCAGATACCAAAGAGTTTCCTGTATTATATAGTATTATAATTTAGATGGGGTTCCGTAATTACTAATCCATTTGACAAGTGGTCATTCAACAAACAAAGTTTGAGAACCACTGACTTATCACATATGTAACATACGGTAAGCAATTCCTTTAAAAATAATAACTGTTAAATCCGTGTATCTTGATGTTGTGTGTCCTTCAATAACTAGACAAGAGACTGCAGAGAACAATCAATAGGTGTTTACTGGATGAGGGTTACTCTAAAACTAACTGTACAGATCCCTACTCAGGGTTATATACAGGTGTGGTCATTGCAGGTACTACAGTATACAGGAGCTGTAAAAAGTAGTTCTCCCCTTAAAGGTACATACACTACAATTCCTCCCCTTTTAGATTAACAGTACCATAACATTCATTTAACAATTAAATATCAACTAATTACAATTAACACTTTTAACATGCAACATTAACTGAAAATAGTCGATTTATAAATTCAGTCTTTGGGGAGGCTTCCTGATCCTTTCTGGATAGCGCCTTTCCTGAGTGTCTTGCCCTTGGTGCGGAGGCGATTCTGGCCCCCCTGTCGTCGGTTGGTTCATTAGCTTCCGATGCTACTGGTTCTGGGGTAGATGATACCTGTATGTCGGGTTCATCACTAGGTACGCGAGACATGGGGTTGACTCGTTCCTGTGACTCTAGGATCTGGTCAACATGGCGTCTCACAATGTTCTCCCCAACATCCACTGTGCACATTAGTGGCCCCTGCCGTGTGCATATCGTTCCTGGTTGCCATTTCTCTGTTCGGTAGTCGCGGGCCAAGACTGGTCGCCCTACATTGAAGCTCCTTGTCGGCTTCTCATTGATGTGCTGGAATTGCTTATTCTCAATATCTCTTCGTACATTTGGTCTGAGCAAATCCAGATGAGATCTCAACCTTCGGTTAAAGAACATCATGGCCGGGGTCTGGTTGGTGACTGCATGTGTCGCATTTCTGTAGGCTAACAGGAAATTGTCCACCTTATGCTGCAGTGGAATGTCGTCATCGCACATGGCCCTTACTGCTTTTTTAAAGGTTTGTATGAACCTCTCAGCCAATCCATTTGTGGCTGGATGATATGGGGTGGATGTGTAATGCCTTACCCCATTCCTTTTCATAAACCTTCGAAACTCTTCGGACACAAACTGTGGTCCGTTATCAGAGCAAATCTGCTCTGGCAAGCCGTTCCTGGCAAATATGGTCCGTAGGACTGCAATAGTTTTCTCCGTGGTGGCGGAGGACATTTTGATCACCTCAGGCCATTTCGAGTGCGCATCCACGGCTATTAAAAACATTGAGTCCATGAATGGACCAGCGAAATCAATATGCACCCGTTGCCATGGAGATGAGGGCCACTCCCATGGGTGTAGAGGGGCATGTGGTGGTGCATTCTGGGACTTCTGGCATCCTGAGCAGCTCTTTGTCATGTCCTCGATTTGCTGATCGATCCCCAGCCACCACACATAAGCCCTAGCAAGGCTTTTCATTTTCACCCCTCCCAGATGGCCTTTGTGAAGCTCATTGAGCACTCTCTCCCTTAACTTGGGTGGAATTACCACTTGGGATCCACACATCAAGGTCCCCTGGCATACTGACAGCTGTTCTCTTCTGGATGAGAATGCTGGCAACAGTGAGTCGCCATGTGTTGGCCATCCCTTCACCGTCAAGTCATATACCCGAGACAGTGTCGGGTCATTTTGGGTCTCCTCTATATCAGCGTTAGTTACTGCCAAGCGTTCAATTATAGTCGAATAAAATATTTCGACAGGGTCCACTGCTGGTGCTTCCTCCGCAGTAGGCAGTGGCAGGCGTGATAGCCCATCAGCGTTTCCATGCTGTTTCGTGCCCTTATACTCGATTTCATATTGGTTCGCCCCTAAAAAAAGGGACCATCTTTGTAGCCGTTGCGCAGTCATCACCGGAACGCCCTTCTTTGGATTAAAGATGGAGACAAGTGGTTGGTGGTCAGTCAGCAAGGTGAACTTCTGCCCGTGCAGATAGTGGTTGAACTTTTTCACTCCCCACACTAGGCTGAGGGCCTCCCTGTCAATCTGGGCGTAGTTACGCTCAGCTGAGGTTAGTGACCGAGACGCAAAGGCTACTGGCCTCTCTGAGCCGTCCGGGAATTTGTGCGACAGCACCGCTCCAATGCCATAGGGTGATGCATCACACGCCAACCAAATTGGTAGTACTGGGTTGAAATGAGCCAACACCTCTTTTGATGTGATCAATTCTTTGCACTTCTGGAAAGCTCATTTACATTCGTCATTCCACTTCCATGGCAACCCTGTTTGCAGTAGGGTGTTCAGTGGGTGTAGTACTGTAGACAAATTCGGCAAGAACTTAAGGTCGTAGTTCACCAGCCCGAGGAACGACCTCAGTTGTGACACATTTTCCGGTGCTGGAGCCTTGACTGCTGCCTCAATCTTTTCAGGGGACTTATGTAACCCCTCTTCATCAATAACGTGGCCACAATACGAGATCTGCTTCTGGAAAAACTCGCATTTGTGGCGATTAGCTCGCAGCCCATATTCCTTCAATCTAGTGAGCACCTGCTCCAGGTTGGCGAGGTGATCACTGTCATTTTTGCCCGTGACCAGGATGGCATCCAAATAACACTGGGTCCCTGGAATCCCTTGCAGGACTTGATCCATTGCCCTTTGCCAAATAGCCGGAGCTGATGCTACCCCGAACACCAGCCGGTTGTATTGGTAGAGACCTTTATGAGTGTTGATCGTGAGGTACTGTTTCGAGGCTTCTTCTACCTCCATTTGCAGGTACTCCTGGGCCAGATCAATCTTAGTGAAGCGTTTCCCTCCAGATAGCGAGGCGAAAATATCTTCAATCCGCGGAAGCGGATATTGTACAGTGTGAAGGATTGGGTTCACTGTCAACTTAAAGTCCCCAGAGATGCGAACCTTCTTTGGTTCCCCAGGCGTATTACTCAACGACCTCTTCATTACAGGAACGATGGGTGTAGCCCACTCGCTCCAGTCCACTTTGGACAGTACTCCTGAATGTTCCAAACCTTCAAGCTCTGCTTCGACGGCTGGGCGGATCGCATAAGGTACCGGTCTGGCCTTAAAAAACTTTGGGCTTGCATTTTCCTCTATTTTGATCGTCGCTGTTATGCCTTTTAGTGTTCCGAGTCCCTCCTGGAACACTTCTTGTGCATCAGTTAGCATTTTTGACAGTCGTCCAGGTGTGACGTCGTCATCCTTTTTGGCATCTACATAGAAACATAGAAGATAAGAGCAGGAGTAGG
This sequence comes from Somniosus microcephalus, assembly GCF_052327205.1. Taxonomy (NCBI): domain Eukaryota; kingdom Metazoa; phylum Chordata; class Chondrichthyes; order Squaliformes; family Somniosidae; genus Somniosus; species Somniosus microcephalus. The sequence goes on along the minus strand of NC_140992.1, from coordinate 268,037,102 downwards.
CCATTCGGCCCTTCGAGCCTGCTCCGCCATTCAATGTGATCATGGCTGATCATCCAAATTCAGTACCCTGTCCCTGCCTTTTCCCCATATCCCTTGATCCCTTTAGCCTCAAGAAATATATCCAACTCTTTCTTGAATATATTTAATGAACTAGCCTCCACCGCCCTCTGTGGCAGAGAATTCCACAGGTTCACCACTGTCTGGGTGAAGAAATTCCTCCTCATTTCAGTCCTAAATGGCTTACCCCTTATCCTTAGACTATGACCCCTGGTTCTGGACTCCCCGGCCATCAGAAACATCCTTCCTGCATCTAGTCTGTCCAGACCTGACAGAATTTTATAGGTTTCGATGAGATCCCCTCTCAATCTTCTAAACTCCAGTGAGTATAAGCCCAATCGACACAATCTCTCCTCATACGTCATTCCTGCCATCCCAGGTATCAGCCTGGTGAATCTTCGCTGCACTCCCTCCATGGCAAGAACGTCCTTCCTCAGGTAAGGTGACCAAAACTGCACACAATACTCAAGGTGCGGTCTCACCAAGGCCCTGTACAACTGTAGCAAGACATCCTTGTTCCTGTACTCGAACCCTCTTGCTACGAAAGCCAACATACCATTTGCCTTCTTAACTGCCTGCTGCACCTGCATGCTTACCTTCAGCGACTGGTGCACAAGGACACCCAGGTCTCTTTGCACTTCCCCTTCTCCCAATCTATTGCCATTCAAATAATAATCTGCCTTCCTGTTTTTGCCACCAAAGTGGATAACCTCACATTTATCCACATTATAGCGCATTTGCCATGTTTCTGCCCAATCACACAACCTGTCCAAATCGTACTGGAGTTCCCGACATCCTCCTCACAGTTTACCCTCCCGCCCAGCTTTGTGTCGTCTGCAAATTTGGAGATATTACATCCAATTCCCTCGTCCAGATCATTAATGTATATTGTGAACAGCTGGGGTCCTAGGACTGATCCTTGCAGTACCCCACTAGTCACTGCCTGCCACTCGGAAAACGACCCGTTTATTCCAACTCTTTGCTTTCTGTCCGCCAACCAGTTCTCTATCCAAGTCAATACCTTGCCCCCAATCCCATGTGCCTTAATTTTGCACGCTAATCTCTTGTGTGGGACCTTATCGAAAGCCTTCTGAAAGTCCAAATACACCACATCCACTGGTTCTCCCTTATCTATTTTACCAGTTACATCCTCAAAAAATTCCAGTAGATTAGTCAAGCATGATTTACCTTTTGTAAATCCATGTTGACTTTGTCCGATCCTGTCACTGCTTTCCAAGTGCTCTGCTATTACATCTTTTATAATAGACTCTAGCATTTTCCCCTCTACTGATGTCAGGCTTACTGGTCTATAATTCCCCGCTTTTTCTCGACCACCTTTTTTGAATAGTGGGGTAACATTAGCTACCCTCCAATCCATGGGTACCATTCCAGAATCTATCGAGTTCTGGAAGATGACCAGTAATGCATCTACTATCTCTAGGGCCACTTCCTTAAGTACCCTGGGATGTAGACCATCAGGCCCTGGGGATTTATCGGCCTTCAGTCCCATCAATTTTCCTAACACCATTTTCCTACAAATACTGATTTCTTTCAGTTCCTCTCTTTCATCAGACCCTATGTTCCCCGGCATCTCTGGGAGGTTATTTGTGTCCTCCTTTGTGAAGACAGAACCAAAGTATGTATTTAGTTGGTCTGCCATTTCCTTGTTTCCCATTATAAATTCCCCTGATTCTGACTGTAAGGGACCTACGCTTGCCTTCACCAATCTTTTTCTCTTCACATATCTATAATAGCTTTTACAGTCAGTTTTTATGTTCCCTGTTAGCTTACTCTCATATTCTATTTTCCCTTTCTTAATTCATCCCTTTGTCCTCCTTTGTTGACTCCTAAACTGCTCCCAATCCTCAGGATTATTGCTTTTTCTAGCCAATTTATATGTCCTCTCCTTGGATCTTATGCTATCCCTAATTTCCCTTGTTAGCCACGGTTGAGTCACCTTTTTTGTTTTATTTTTATGCCAAACTGGGATGAACAAATTCTGTAGCTCATCCATTCGGTCTTTGAATGTTTGCCATTGCCTATCCACCGTTAACCCTTTGAGCGCCATTCCCCACTCAATCCTACCCAACTCACTCCTCAGACCATCATAGTTTCCTTTATTTAAATTGAGGACCCTTGTCTCTGAGTCAACTATTTCATTCTCCACCTTAATGAAGAATTCGATCATATTATGATCGCTCTGACCCAAGGGGCCTCGTACAACAAGATTGCTGATTAATCCTTTCTCGTTACATAATACCCAGTCTAAGATGGCCTGATCTCTGGTTGGTTCCTCGACATATTGGTCCAGGAAACCATCCCGTAAACACTCCAGGAATTCCTCCTCCACAGTATTGTTACTAATTTGGTTGGCCCAATCTATATGTAGATTAAAGTCACCCATGATGACTACTGTGCCCTTATTGCACGCTTCTTTAATTTCCCTTTTAATGCCATCCCCAACCTCCACCTTACTGTTTGGAGGTCTATATACCACTCCCACTAATGTTTTTTTCCCCTTAGTATTCCTCAATTCTACCCATACAGATTCCACATCATCAGAGCTAATATCCTTCATTACAATTGTATTAATCCCTTCTTTAACCAGTAATGCTATCCCACCTCCCTTTCCTTTTTGCCTATCTTTCCTGAATATTGAATACCCCTGGATGTTGAGTTCCCAGTCTTGGCCATCCTTGAGCCACGTTTCTGTAATCCCAACCAAATCGTATTCGTTTACCTCTATTTGCGCAGCCAATTCATCCACCTTATTACAAATGCTCCTCGCATTAAGACACAAAACCTTCAGGCTTGGTTTTTTAACGCTCTTAGACCTATTAGAATTATTATTTACTGTGGCCACGTTTGATTTAAACTGTTGATTTCTCTGACTGCCAATTTTGTTTTTCTCCTTCCTATCTTTTGCTTTTATCCCTGTTTTCCTTTCCTCTGTCTCCCTGCTCAGGTTCCCAACCCCCTGCCATTTTAGTTTAAACCCCCCCGAACAGTGCTAGCAAACCTCCCCGCAAGGATATTTGTCCCGCTCTGGTTCAGGTGCAACCCGTCCGACTTGTACAAGTCCCATCTTTCCCAGAAGCAGGCCCAGTGATCCAGGAAACTAAAGCCCTCCCTCCTGCACCAACTCTTTAGCCACGCATTCATCTGCTCTATACTCCTATTCCTATACTCACTAGCACGTGGCACCGGGAGTAATCCAGAGATTAAAACCTTTGAGGTCCTGCTCTTTAATCTGCTACCTAGCTCCCTAAATTCTTGTTGCAGGACCTCATCCCTCTTCCTACCTATGTCGTTGGTCCCAATGTGAACCACGACCTCTGCCTGTTCACCCTCCCCCTTCAGAATGCCCTGCAGCCGTTCAGTGACATCCTTGACCCTGGCACCAGGGAGGCAACAAACCATCCTGGAGTCACGTCTACGGCCACAGAACTGTCTATCTGTTCCCCTTACGATAGAATCCTCTACCACTATTGCTCAGTCAGTGCTTGTATGGAATGCCAAACTAGCTGTATCTTCCGGTTCCATTCACGTCCTAGTAGTGGTGGTCCTCCATCTGGCAATACATATAGGTCCATTTTTGGTGTTTCCTTGCCGTTATATATAACGTTCACCCTTATTTTTCCTTTGGGTAGACTTTTTGCCCCGTGTACGTCTTCAAGACAATCTCTGTATCTCTCAAGGGTATATGTGAGAATAGCCGCTTGTAGTCCCTTCGGTTTATGACTGTTAGGGCTGATCCTGTGTCCAATTCCATTTTCACTTGGACTCCGTCTATCTTGAGCGTGACCCAGATAGTTTGGTGATCCTCCGTTTTGATCACATTATGTAGTTTCAGACAACCCAGCTCCTTGCTTCCAGAGTCTGTATCACTTTTCTGTTCGCCTGCACTACTCTCCGTCACCTTATGTACCTTCTTGTACTTCTCCTGTGGGGATTTCTTGCTGCTGGTTTTCTTTTCCGACCTGCAGACTCTTGCTATGTGTCCTACTTTTCCACACTGTCTGCACACTTGGTCCATGAACCAGCAATCCTTATGGTCGTGTGTTGTTCTGCTGCAGCGATAGCACTTCACTGTTCTGTATGACATTTCATTTGTGCCATATTCTAGTGGTCTCCGTTGTATCTCTGCCGTGCCCCGTGCTGCTGCTTCGTGTGATACTGCCATGCTGAAAGCCTTGTTCAGCGTAAGATCCTTTTCTGATAGAAGCCGTTTCTGGGTTCCTTCACTTTGAAGCCCACACACAAACTTGTCCCTTAAAGTATCTGCTAGTCCTGTTCCAAACTGGCAGTGTTTCGATAGCTTGCGCAGTTCCATTAAAAACTCAGCATTACTTTCACCTTTATGCTGGTTTCTTTTGTGAAACTTAAATCTTTCCGCTATCAGCAGCAGTGTGGGGTCTAAGTGGTCCTGTAGGATTGACACTATGTTTTCAAAATCCTTTTCCACTGGCTTCTCTGGGGTTACTAGGTTTTGCAGTAAGCCATATGTTTTTGCACCCATTGAATTCAACAATACCAGCGCTTTCCTGTCATCTGGCATTTAATTCGCCTTGCAGTACACTTCTATGCGTTCGACATATGTCGTCCAATCATCGACTTCATTGTCGAACGCTGTGACACTGCCACTCTTCGGCATCCCTGGGTGTGGTTAGACTGGCTCAAAATGGCGTCTCCCGCGCTCTCCCTTCTTCTCCGCTGCGGCTCAAAATGGCGTCTCCCGCGCTTTCCTTTCTTCCCTGCTGACGCTGCTCGCCCCCTGAACACCGCCTCTCTCTCTCATTGACGCCGCTCGATCCTGAACAGCGGCTGTGCCCTGTGCGCTCTACCCTCTCTCTTCTCGCGTTGACGCCACTCCGTCCTGAACAGCGGCTGCGCCCTGTGCGCTCGACCCTCTCTCTTTTCCCGTCGATGCCGCTCGGTCCTGAACACCGGCTGCGCCCTGTGCGCTCTACCGTCTCTCTGCTCCTGTCGACGCTGCTCGGCCTTTTCCTGTGCCGTCGATCGGCTCTAGCCGCCGCTGTGCAGGAAGGGTCTGCGCCGTACCTGTTGCCAGCCCGTTTCGCTGGAGTCTCCGTTGGATGGTCGACGCCCATGCTTCTGGAATCGGCCTTCTTCTGCAGAGTTGCAGGTAGGTTCGAATCTGCTCGTCGCCAATGTTAAATCCGTGTATCTTGAAGTTGTGTGTCCTTCAATAACTAGACAAGAAACTGCAGAGAACAATCAACAGGTGTTTACTGGATGAGGGTTACTCTAAAACTATCTGTACAGATCCCTACTCAGTGCTAGATACAGGTGTGGTCACTGCCGGTACTACAGTATACAGGAGCTGTAAAAAGTAGTTCTCCCCTTAAAGGTACATACACTACAATAACCTACATGCTTTCTTCAGGAAACATTCGAAGAGTCCATGTTTCACTTTATTTTTTGACGTTTCACACAAGAAAATATAAATTTCAGTTACAATCTCTCTCCTAATCTGGTGAGGATGTTAAGAAAGAAAGAACTTGCGTTTATAAAGCACCTTTCACGACCTCAGGACGTCCCAAAGCGCTTTACAGCCAATGAAGTACTTTTGATTTATAGTCACTGTTGTAATGTAGGGAAACACGGCAATTAATTTGCGTTCAGGAAATTGCCGGGCGAGGAGAGGATTGAGTTCAGCAATGAAGTCCCGTGCAGTCTGCCAACACTCATTGCCCCAAGGCTCACAGCTGAAGATTGCCCACTTTGGCAAGGTAAAGATACGTGGCTGGCACCTGTGGAATCTCATTGAAATGTATAAAATTCTGACGGGGCTAGACAGACTGGATGCAGAGAGGATGTTTCCCCTGGCTGGGGTGGGTGGGGGTCTAGGACGAGGGTTCACAGTCTCAGGAATAGGGGTAGGACATTTAGGACTGAGATGAGAAATTTCTTCACTCAGAGGGTGGTGAACCTGTGGAATTCTCTACCACAGAAGGCTGTGGAGGCCAAGTCACTGAATATATTTAAGAAGGAGATAGATAGATTTCTAGACACAAAAGGCGTCAAGGGGTATGGGGAGAGAGCAGGAATATGGTATTGAGATAGAGGATCAGCCATGATCATATTGAATGGCGGAGCAGGCTCGAAGGGCCGAATGACCTACTCCTGCTCCTATTTTTCTCTGTTTCTAATACCCTCTGATAATGGGGGGGTGGGGGGAGAGATGGGTCAGGAGGGGGAAAGAGAATAAAAAGCAAACGGAAACAAGTCACGTATGAGAAAATAAAGTTGTTCACGGAACATCGAGATTAACAGGTCAATTTCACACAGAAAATGAGAAGTATGTGCACAATGTCTCAGTGTGTCATGGCAAATGGATTAGCAAATTCCGAGCTAATGTTTCAGATAGCAGATATAGCTGTATCTGTATTAATACCAAAGTACAATGCCCAACAAATAGAGAAAAATGACTACCTAAAAGTCAATATAGAATATTCCATTTTAACCTGCCTTTCCCCATAGTTGGGTATAGCTCAAGATGACAATGTAATATTTGATGTGTTGGTTTGTGTGTGTGTGTGGGGGGGAGGGGGGAGGTGGATGGGCGGTCTCGACTTGAACAATTTTGTAGTCTATGACCAAAAATATAAATGTCGAGGGGATTTTTAATCTTCATCAGATACGGGGTAATATCCATCAACACTTTCTGTTCAGCTGGATATAACTTATAAAGCCAGTGTTCTGTCCAGTTTGAGAAAAAAAAATAAGAACAGACTTACAAAAATGAGCAATTTCCCCAGGAAAATTGGAAAGTCTGCCAAGCAATTCCAGGTGACCTGCCATCAATCAGTGCTAAATTCTCTCGAGCTGGAAAATATTCAGTGACTTGCGGTTACTGAGAAGCTTCAGCCAGTAGCTAATGGCATGTGGCAAATGGATTCAAGAGCTACAGAGATCATTAGGGACCAAATATGTTACATGAATAATAAAACCAAAAAAAAAGTTTCCAGGCTGACCTTCTTTCTGAAAGAAAGGTTTCAACTAACTGAGTTTCCGTTAAGAAGACTGTTAAACAGGCCTGATTTGAATAGTCGGCTAACCCTGGGGGGTGGGGATGGGGAGGGGGATTTCTCCTCTTTGACAAGAGTATTCCAGCACAGCTGGACTTCCGTCCACCCCCTCCATATCCACCCCAGCCCATTTCCCTGGATCGGGGCTCATTACATATCCACGGTATGATCCCGGTGGGGGGAATTCCCGCTGTCAAACTGGAGGCCATCAGTGCGTGAGCGGAGAATCCCAGCAATGGGGCAACAGGACAGCCTCTGCAGTGGCAGGAGTGGCGCTGAAGGGGCGGATGCAAACCGATAATTGGAATAGATAATCCACCGATGGCTAGGGTCGAGATCGGGGCCCAGAACAGGTACATTTTTGGGGTTGAATGGAATGGAATTGAGAGCAGGCCACTACGTAGGCAACCAGCACCTCACCCCCTTGTCTGACCAAACCAGTCTCCTCCACCCCCCACACCCCCACCCCAAGGACAAAATCTGTTATTGCTCCCCCCCGACCTCCTTCGCCCATTGGCCTCTACGTCCTATTTCCTGCCCACCCACAGAGGGCAAACCTGCCCCTGTTGGCACTCAGGTTAAGTGATACCAGATCTTGTGAAAAGATAGGTGCTGACGTAAGAAAACTACTAGGCACTTGGTCTAAGCGTTAAACAAAGCTTTAATCAACTGTTTTACAACATGGAGGTCTAGTTGTGTCCTTCACTAGTTCCTATAAGAATGTCCTGCGCAAGCTGGGCCCGTGCCCGAGTATTTATACTCTCCCTGGACAGCGCCACATATAGGCCGCTCAGTATTATTTCATAAGTCTTTCTTTCATGAATGACTGATTCATGTCAGGTGCTAGTTTACATTTTTGTAGGAGCATACGGATATAGCAACAAGAGCAGGCCATTCAGCATCTTTACCCTGTTCCGCCATTCAATCAGGTCACGGCTGATTTTTACCTCAACTCCATCTACTGACCTCAACTCCATCTTCCTTGGAAATCTCAATTGGCCCCCAGCATCCACAGCCTTCTGGGGCGAAGAGCTCCAGAGAGTAATTGAGTAAGGAGCAAGTTTATGGCTCCTTTCTCCAAACCCTCACCCCTACCCCCGCCACCCCACTCCAGCCATGGACCAATTCTCACCAACCTCCACTGAGCACATTTCTGGACCCTACTCCCTGCCAAGCAAGTTTCCCACCCTTCAACTGGCTGCAGTTCACCTTCTCAAGTTACCCCTTCTTTGCATCATGTTCCCTTTTACAGTAAACCCCAACAGGATGTCCCATCCATTGTACCCCACACACCCTCCCCAATCCCACTGACTCTTAGGGCTGGATTTTGTCACAGGGGCGGGCTGGGGTCATGTAATCCACTTTTCGTGTTAGCCACCCGATTCTAAATCGATATGGGAGAATGATGCGATTTTAACTTAAGTGAGCCATTGAGTTCCAGCGTGTGGGAACCCATGGCCCAATGAGATTTTCAAGTCTGAAAGTCGCCTCTGATGATGTTATCATTGCTGCTGCATTTAAGGTCTGCAAGAAGCCTTGCTTCTTCTGCAGACTGCCAACCTTTTGGCCTTTCACGTTAGAGGGACCTGGAGGCAGAATGACCAGCCAGAGACCTAGGTCTGCTCCCAAGTTTGATGACGTTGCCCTGCAGGCTTTAGTTGAGGGAGCAAGAGCCAATAAAGAGGTGCTCTTCCCTTCTTCAGGGAGGAAGAAACCTCCCCAGCAGACCAAGGCTGTGTGGATCAAGGTGGCCCAGGAGGTAAATTTGTTGTCGCTGATCTGCCGAACCTGGCTTCAGTGCAGGAAGAGGTTTCATGACCTTCTGCGCACTGGAAAAGTGAGTATGACTTTCCCATCACCCTTAATCTGATCCCCATTGCATCTCCTCACCAGCACTCAGCTTTAGCAATCTCATCCTCCACATCCCACTTGACACTGACATCCATGCAACCTTACCCATTCTCGCTCTCTCTATGGTCACATTCACCTAACTATTCGACTATGCAGACCTCACACTCCCTATCACTGTGATGCTATGAAAACAACTGACAACACACAGGGAGGGCCCTTGGTCTTGCCACCTCACTCCATCTTTGTCTCCTTTTAAGCATTTATGCTATGGATTCTCTACACTCACTCCTTCATTCTCACTCAAACTCCACTTGTCTCCCTCATTGCCGGAAAAGAGAGCTCACAATAAGAGGGAAAGAGCGAGGACAGGAGGAGGGCCACCCTCAGTAGCCCAGCTCATCCCCTGGGAGGATGCGGACCTGGAGATCGTGGGAGTGGAGGACGATGCGCATGTGGGGGACGGACAGACGGGCGCATCACAGCAAGCTGGTGACAGAATAGTTTTCCATCTCTCTCATTGACATTGCATGAGTCGCTGATAATGGTTCTAAAGAACTAACAGATGGACTTATGATCATTTGCAATATGCAATGTGCATGTAACGTTGGTATCACATCTCTGACTCTTTTCCATGCTCCCCCACAGGACCATCGCAAGCACCCATCTCCACTAGCCAGGAGGAAGAGCCTGACCATCCAGACTCCTCAGAGGAAGCTGCAACCTCTGAGGGTGCAGCGTCAGCAGAATTCAGCACACCCAGCACTGTCCAGACACTCACACCTCGGAGGGAACATCGCGAGATAGAGTAGTGTCGTCACCTGGTGTATCACAGCTCACAAGTGAGCATCAGCAGATTGTGCAGACAGGGACAGCAGTGGCGAGTCCTAGTTGGAGGGCGCAGGACTCTCCCAGCTCGGCTCAGCTGCATGTCGACCCTCTGCCTCTGGGTCCATCCACAAGATCAGCGGTGCTGGAACTCCAGGAACAGATGCAGGAGTCTCTGGCAGGTTTAGTCTCCAGGGTCGCTGCGAGTGTGGAGCGACTGGAGGAGTCCATTGCGAACATGAGCAGAGCCTTTGTGGAGTCATTGGTGCATGAACGCATCACCGTGGAAAGGATGGCAACCTCCATGGAGGTGATAAGTCGCCAGAGTGCAGAAAACATGGTGAGTGTTCTGAATTAATTGATATCTCTGGAGGAGCGATAGTCATCTACTGAACAGCGAAACCAGACCTTCATGGAAGTCCTTCTGAGTAGGACTGCCAGTGCAGATACGGGTCCCCATGGCCCCCCTGATGTGCAGCAAGGTGCTCTCAAGCAACTTGCAAGCGCTGAGGTGGACCTGACCCATGAGAAGGATGATGGTGGCAGAGAACAAGGAAGTGGGGGCTCCTCTCCAAGCACTCACACTTCCATGCCACTGACAAGTCCTCGGTCAGAGCCCCACCAGAGTCCCCACCCAACTGAGATCGGTGTCTCAACCCCTGCACAGCCGCAGGAGCAGCAGACTGTTGTCGAGCCATCACAGGTTCGCAACCCCAGAGGACACCCGCCAAAGGTGTTGAGACAGGAGCAGCAAGAAACTGAACAAGGGGCCTCCACATCTGCTGAAGCCACAGGGGAAGCACCGCGTAGGAGCATGCATAAGAGAAAGATACTGCACAAATAGTCACAAAGGTAGTCACTTGGGTGAAATTTGATGTTTAATGTTAAAAAGCCATCAGATGGGTACTGTAAATAAAAAACCTAATGGCTACTGCTGCAGTTGTGGCATGTGTCATTTCGCTAATGGGACTTCCACATTGAGGGCTTAGGATTATTTGCAGTTGTCAGTATGGTGGCCAAATTGCTAGGAATCTGCTGGTTCTTGGCCATTGTCGATGCTCTGGTAAGAAGCTGCGAGGCAAAAGTGCTTGATTGGCTAGGCTAAGTAAATCTGGCCAAGATGAGTGCATTCCTTGCATCCCGAGCAGCAATGTTCTCGCGTACTGCTGCCGTTGGTTGATGGGCCTCTGCAAGATGTTCGTTTTCACTCTCCTCCTCCTCCTGCTCCACCTCCTCCTCCAACTCCTCCTCCTCGTCCTCCTCCTCCTCATCTGAGGAGGATATGTGAGAAGCCACTTGGTCCTCAGGAATCTGAAAGCCACGATGCTGTGCCATGTTGTGAAGTGCACAGCAAACCATGATCATTCTGGAGACCCTGGCTGCTGAGTATTGCAGGGATCCACCTGATCTATCCAGGCATCTGAAGCGCATCATCAGCAAACCGATGGTTTGCTCGATTATGGCTCTGGTGGAAATGTGCCTGGAGTTGTAGCTCTCCTCAGCTTCATTGGATGGGCTCCTCAACGGTGTCATTAGCCACGTCTTCAGGGGATAGCCCTTGTCTCCAAGTAGCCATCCGTTAAGTTGGTCTGGTGGACTGAATAGCGGAGGCACACTAGACTGGCGCAGTTTGAAGGAATCATGGCAACTGCCAGGGTACTTGGCACAAACATGCAAAATTTCCTTCTTGTGGTCACACACCAGCTAAACGTTGAGGGAGTGGAAGCCCTTGCGGTTGACAAAAATACCTGGATTGCGATGGGGTGCCTGAAGGGTCACATGTGCACAGTCAACGATGCCCTGCACCCTTGGAAAGCCTGCCAGATTAGTTAATCCAACCGCACGCACCGTGACACTTGCTTGATCCTTGGTGAAATGGATGTGATTGTGCGCGATGGCAAAGAGGGCATCGGTTACCTGCGTGATGCAAGTGTGTGTGGCCACCTGGGAGATGCCGCTGATGTCTGCTGCTGATCCCTGGAATGAGCCGGAGGCAAAAAAGTTGAGTGCGGTGGTGACTTTGACAGCCACTAGTAAGGGTTGTCCACCTGGTCCTCTGGGCTCCAGGTCTTGTTGCAGCATTGGGCAGATATCACCCACTACCTCTCGCGAAAGTCGGAGCCGCCTTTGGCACTGCTGCTCAGACATGTTGAGGTAGTTGACCCTGTGTCTGTAGGCCCAGTTTGGGGGGTATCTCCTGCGCCGACGGGCTTCCATGCGCTGGCCCCTTCTGGCCTGTGCAGCTTCAGGTGGGTGAGCAGCAGCCTGGCGCTCCTGTTGGTGCTGCTGCTGTTGGCGCTGCTGTTGTTCATGGTTCTGCTAGTGCCGCGGCTGGTCTTCATCCTCATCTAATGTCCAGAAGGGAAGGAAATAAATGACTCCCATGCTTCTGGTATATGCCTCTGTTAAGGAAGCGCTCAGTCAAGGTGGCGAGAGGTTTCCCAGGAGGTCACACTGGAGATGGGTGTCAGGCTACAAACTTCCACAGCTGTGGTTATGCCTTCTAAAAGTTCCCCCAGACCTGAGACAACAAAGTCCTGCCTCCTGCAAATGATGGCTGATCAAATATCCTATTTAATGGTTGAGCTGCAGCTGATAGTCAGAAATCCAATTGTGCTCCCGCCAGGTTTCACCGTCATGTTTCAGAGCAGGCGTGCTTCACGTGGGAAAAGGGTTACAATCACAAAGGCCTTTCAAAATGGGATAATAGGGGCAAATTAGTGCTTGTTAAGGGCCTTAAGGGCCTATCCCGCCTCTTGGAGGTGGGACGGAGACGGGAGCAGTAACCACGATTTCTGGAAAATTGCTTGGAGGCGGGATGGAGGTGGGGTTGGGCCCGCTCACCACTTTTTGCAATTTTAACACCCTACACGCCTCCATTCCCACCTCCACAGCCCTGGGAAATTCTAGCCCTTATTCTCCTCTCGGATGGCTGTCTGTTCCATGCCTCCATTCTCCTATCACTGATGGTCTGAATTCCCCAATCTTAGCACACCTCCCCATGAATTTTATGGTCATTCGCACCCCCCATCCCCCCACATTAGGAGGATTTCCCCAGCAAAGTCAGAGTCCGCTGAACATCAGACCATTCGGCGCCCACTCTCCTCCATTCCTTTCAATTTTCCCAATTCTCCTCCTCGTCCCTCCTTTATTCTATTTCTCCTCCTACCTCCTCTCTCTCATTTTCCCTCCTCCTTTCCCCATTCCCCCTCTTCCCACCTCTTCCATCTGTCTTTCTCCCCATCTCATCCCTCCAAATTCTCCCTTCCCCCTCCTCCTCCCTTTCTCCTTCCTCCCCCCTCTATATTCTCCTCCTCCTCCCTCTCCCTCCTTATACCCCTCTCTCCCTTCTCCATTCTCCCCTTCCCTCACTCCTTGCTCCTCCGCTCCTGCCCTCCCTATCGGGGGCGGTGAGGGGGGTGGGGGGAGGGGTGTAATTGCTGTATAACAATTTACGTAGCAATGGATTTGTTGTTCTTAAAATGTCAGCAACTTTATTAACCTTCTACAACTTCACCACCACCTTTTATTTTAAAAGAGCTCTCAGTTCCTCACTAGCTGCTCATACTGGGAACAACGAAAATGTACATTGTCGCCTCACTGCAATCAGTATGTTGTACACTCGAGTGTAATACACTCAGGTCATGTCTCCTAAAGTTAATAAATACTTTTCATTTCGTAAAAAGACTTTGTTGCAGTCATCTAACTATTACTGCAATTGCTTAATTCCACTGTCCCCTTCAATTTCACTGATTGAACTCACACTAACAGACTAGCCGTTAGCACAAATTCAATCAGGGCAACGAAGGGGACAATGAAGCCAGCAAAACGCTTTCCATTTTCAGCTCCTGCTCGTGGCGATTCTGCTCTGGTTGGCTTCAAATATCAGGAAAAACATGACAAAGAAAGGCTAGAGATCACAGATTGTTAGAATGGAGAGCAGAGGTTATCCCTATGACACAGTGATATTATCGCCAATGTACTTCAAGAGAGTGCTGATGACAGTAACTGAGGATGATAGCGATTCACAGCCATCCATTCCCATGTCATCCAACAACATGTCAGTCAACCATACGCGATGTATCCTATGCCACTATATCATTAAATCTTCAGTCATCCATCTCCACACCATTCAATCTTCATCCTCACCCTTCATCCTCACCCTTCATCCTCACCCCTTCATCCTCACCCTTCATCCTCACCCTTCATCCTCACCCTTCATCCTCACCCTTCATCCTCATCCCTTCATCCTCACCCTTCACCCTCACCCTTCATCCTCATCCCTTCACCTCACCCTTCATCCTCATCCCTTCATCCTCACCCCTTCATCCTCACCCTTCATCCTCATCCCTTCATCCTCACCCCTTCATCCTCACCCTTCATCCTCATCCCTTCATCCTCACCCTTCATCCTCATCCCTTCATCCTCACCCTTCATCCTCACCCTTCATCCTCATCCCTTCATCCTCACCCTTCATCCTCATCCCTTCATCCTCACCCTTCATCCTCACCCTTCATCCTCACCCTTCATCCTCATCCCTTCATCCTCACCCCTTCATCCTCACCCTTCATCCTCATCCCTTCATCCTCACCCTTCATCCTCATCCCTTCATCCTCACCCCTTCATCCTCACCCTTCATCCTCATCCCTTCATCCTCACCCTTCATCCTCATCCCTTCATCCTCACCCTTCATCCTCATCCCTTCATCCTCACCCTTCATCCTCATCCCTTCATCCTCACCCTTCATCCTCACCCTTCATCCTCATCCCTTCCTCCTCACCCCTTCATCCTCATCCCTTCATCCTCACCCCTTCATCCTCACCCCTTCATCCTCACCCTTCATCCTCACCCTTCATCCTCATCCCTTCATCCTCACCCTTCATCCTCACCCTTCATCTTCATCCCTTCATCCTCACCCTTCATCCTCACCCCTTCATCCTCACCCTTCATCCTCATCCCATCATCTTCACCCTTCATCCTCATCCCTTCATCCTCACCCCTTCATCCTCACCCCTTCATCCTCACCCCTTCATCCTCATCCCTTCATCCTCACCCTTCATCTTCATCCCTTCATCCTCATCCCTTCATCCTCACCCTTCATCTTCATCCCTTCATCCTCACCCTTCATCCTCACCCCTTCATCCTCACCCTTCATCCTCATCCCTTCATCCTCACCCCTTCATCCTCATCCCTTCATCCTCACCCCTTCATCCTCATCCCTTCATCCTCACCCTTCATCTTCACCCTTCATCCTCATCCCTTCATCCTCACCACTTCATCCTCACCCTTCATCCTCACACCTTCATCCCCATCCCTTCATCCTCACCCTTCATCTTCACCCCTTCAGCCTCATCCCTTCATCCTCACCCTTCATCCTCACCCCTTCATCCTCACCCCTTCATCCTCACCCTTCATCTTCACCCCTTCAGCCTCATCCCTTCATCCTCATCCCTTCATCCTCACCCTTCATCCTCACCCCTTCATCCTCATCCCTTCATCCTCACCCTTCATCTTCACCCCTTCAGCCTCATCCCTTCATCCTCACCCCTTCATCCTCACCCTTCATCCTCACCCCTTCATCCTCATCCCTTCATCCTCACCCTTCATCTTCACCCCTTCAGCCTCATCCCTTCATCCTCACCCCTTCATCCTCATCCCTTCATCCTCATCCCTTCATCCTCACCCTTCATCCTCACCCCTTCATCCTCATCCCTTCATCCTCACCCTTCATCCTCACCACTCCCACCCAAACCATCTCCATCCCCACCCCCACCCCCTCCACCCTCACGCACTCCAGCACCCACCCTCCATCCCCACAACATCCAGTCCTTTACCGTTTGAGCCTTTTACTGAAATGACCTGCCTGGATCAACAGTCCAACAAGACCAGTTGAAGCTTTGTCAATGTTCAACATTCGCTGCCTGCCAGAATAACATCAACTAAGAAGCAATGCATAAGAACATAAGAACATAAGAAATAGGAGCAGGAGTAGGCCAATCGCCCCTCGAGCCTGCTCCGCCATTCAATAAGATCATGGCTGATCTGATCCTAACCGCCAATCCACTATCACAGAACCATCTCCTGAATCTAACAGAATTAGACACACGAAATAGGAGCAGGATCAGGCTACATGGCCCCTGGGCCCGCTCCGCTACCCACAGGGCCATGACCGATCCAAACCTAGACTCATGTCCAAATTCCTGCCCGCTCCCCGTAACCCTTAATTCCCTTTACTTCTAGGAAACTGTCTATTTCTGTTTTAAATTTATGTAATGATGTAGCTTCTACAGCTTTTTGGGGCAGCATATTCCATGGACCTACCACCCTCTGAGTGAAGTAGTTCCTCCTCATCTCAGTTTTGAAAGAGCAGCCCCTTATTCTAAGACTATGCCCCCTAGTTCTAGTTTCACCCATCATAGGGAACATCTTCCCCGCATCCACCCGATCCAACCCCTTCACAATCTTATATGTTTCAATAAGATCACCTCTCATTCTTCTGAACTCCAATGAGTAGAGTCCCAATCTACTCAACCTCTCCTCATATGTCCATCCCCTCATCCCCGGGATTAACCGAGTGAACCTTCTTTGTACTGACTCGAGAGCAAGTATGTCCTTTCTTAAGTATGCACACCAAAACTGTACGCAGTATTCCAGGTGCGGTCTCACCAATACCTTGTACAACTGAAGCAATACCTCCCTATTTTAATATTCTATCCCCCTAGCAATGAAAGCCAACATTCCATTGGCCTTCTTAATCACTTGCTGCACCTGCATACTAACCTTTTGAGTTTCGTGCACCAGGACCCCCAGATCCCTTTGTACTTCAGTACTTTCCAGTTTCTTGCCATTAAGATAATAACTTGCTCTACGATTTTTCCTGCCAAAGTGCATAACCTCACACTTTCCAGTATTGTATTCCATCTGCCAAATCTCTGCCCACTTACTTAGCCTGTTGATGTCCCCTTGCAGGTTTTTTATGTCCTCCTCACTCACTACTTTCCCTCCCATCTTAGTATCATCTGCAAACTTTGATATGTTACACTCGGTCCCCTCCTCCAAATCGTTAATATAGATTGTAAAGAGTTGGGGACCCAGCACTGACCCCTGCGGAACACCACTAGTTACTGATTGCCAGTCTGAGAATGAACCATTTATCCCAACTCTCTGCCTTCTGTTAGATAGCCAATCCTCTATCCATGCCAGAATATTACCCCCAATCCCGTGATTTTTTATCTTAAGCAATAATCTTTTGTGTGGCACCTTGTCAAATGCCTTTTGGAAGTCTAAATACACTACATCCACTGGTTGGCCTTTATCCACCCTATATGTTACTTCCTCAAAGAACTCCAGCAAATTTGTCAAACATGACTTCCCCTTCATAAAACCATGCTGACTTTGTCCTATTAAATTATGATTATCCAAATGTCCTGTTACTGTCTCCTTAATAATGGACTCCAAAATTTTACATACCACAGATGTTAGGCTAACCGGTCTATAGTTTCCAGCCTTCTGTCTACTGCCCTTTTTAAATAAGGGTGTTACATTTGCAGTTTTCCAGTCTGCCAGGACCTTTGCCGAGTCCAGGGAGTTTTGGAAAATGATTACCAATGCATCCACAATCCCTACCGCCACTTCCCTCAAGACCCTAGGATGTAAGCCATCAGGTCCAGGTGATTTATTCGCCTTGAGTCCCATTATTTTACCGAGTACCACTTCCTTAGTGATTTTGATCGTGTTTATCTCCTCCCCCCCTTTAGCCCCCTGTTTGTCCAGTGTTGGGATATTCTTAGTGTCTTCTACTGTAAAGACTGATGTAAAATATTCATTCAGTGTTTTTGCCATCTCCATATTTCCCACCATTAATTTCCCGGTCTCATCCTCTAAGGGACCAACATTTACTTTAGCCACCCTTTTTCTTTTTATACAACTATAAAAACTCTTACTATCTGTTTTCATATTTTTGGTAATTTACTTTCATAATCTATCTTCCCTTTCTTAATCAATCTTTTTGTTATTTTTTGCTGTCTTTTAAAGTTTTCCCAATCCTCTATCCTCCCACTAGATTTGGCTACCTTATATGCCCTTGTTTTTAGTCGAATACTATCCTTAATTTCTTTACTTAGCCACGGATGGCTGTCTTTTCTTTTACACCCTTTTCTTCTCAGTGGAATATATTTTTTTTGGAAGTTGTAAAATAACTCCTTAAATGTACACCACTGATCATGTATCATCTTACCCTTTAATCTATTTTCCCAATCCACTCTACTCAATTCCGCTCTCATACCTTCATAGTCTCCTTTATTCAAGCTTAGCACGCTTGTTTGAGATCCAACCTTCTCACCCTCTAATTGAATATGGAATTCAACCATGTTATGGTCACTAATTCCAAGGGGATCCTTTACTAGGACATTTTTAATTAATCCCATCTCGTTACACAGGACCAAATCTAAGGTTGCTTGCCCCCTGGTCGGTTCAGTTACATACTGCTCAAGAAACCCATCCCTAATACACTCAATGAACTCATCCTCAAGGCAGCCCTGCCCAATTTGATTTGTCCAATTAATATGATAGTTAAAATCCCCCATAATTATAGATGTTCCCTTATTACAAGCCTTAACTATTTCCTGACTGATACACCGTCCAACAGAGTTGCCACTGTTCGGAGGCCTGTAGACTACGCCCACTAGTGTTTTTTTCCCCTTATTATTCCTTACCTCCACCCAAACTGTTTCATTATCCTGATCTTTTGACCCAATATCGTTTCTCTGTATTACAGTGATTCCTTCCTTTATTAACATAGCCACCCCACCTCCCCTTCCTTCCTGCCTGTCCTTCCTGATTGTTAAATAACCTGGTATGTTTAATTCCCAGGCATTGTCACCCTGCAGCCATGTTTCTGTAATTGCCACAAGATCATACCCATATGTAGTTATTTGTGCCATTAACTCGTCTATTTTATTATGAATGCTACGTGCATTCAAATAGAGAACTTTCAAAGATGTTTTGTGACACTTAGTTCCTGCTTTTGCCCTTTTTATTACTTTACCTTTTACTCCATACCTTCTGCCCTTTCCTGACACGCTCTGGTTTTTAATTTCCCCACTGCTACCTAAGTCTATGACCTTCTCTGTTGTCATTTTTATTATTTGCTCTCTGGGAATCTCCCCCCCCACTAGTTAGTTTAAAGCCCTCTCTACAGCCCTAGTTATATGATCCGCCAGGACTCTAGTCCCAGCACTTGCCAAGTGAAGCCTGTCCCAACGGAACAGCTCCCTCCTGCCCCAGTACTGGTGCCAGTGTCCCAGGAAGCAAAACCCATTTCTCCCACACCAGTCTTTGAGCCACGCATTTAACTCTCTAATTTTATTTGTCCTAGCCAAATTCGCTCGTGGCTCAGGTAATAATCCAAAGGTTATTACCCTTGTGGTTCTGCTTTTTAATTTGGCCCCTAGCTGCTCAAACTCCCTCAGCAGAACCTCCTTCCTTGTCCTATCTATGTCGTTGGTACCAACATGGACCACGACAACTGGATCCTCCCCCTCCCACTCAAAGTTTCTCTCTAGTCCAGAGGAGATGTCCTTAACCCTGGCACCGGGCAGGCAACACAGCCTTCGGGACTCTCGCTCTCGGCTGCAAAGAACTCTATCTATCCCCCTAACGATACTATCCCCTACCACTACAACATTTCTTTTAACTCCCCCCACTTGAATGGCCCCCTGCTCCACGGTGCTGTGGCCAGGTTGCTCATCCTCCCTGCAGTCCCTGCTCCTGTCCCCACAGGGAGTAAGAGCCTCGAACCTGTTGGACAAGTGCAAGGGCTGCGGCTCCTCCAACACTACCTCCTGGATCCCCGTACCTGCCTCACTTCTAGTCACACCATCCTGACCCTGGCCACGGACTACATCTGAATTAATTAATCTAATTGGTGTGAAAATGCAGGATTGTAAATATTGCTAGACTTAAATGTATTCACTAAAAGGCACACCTGACTGTAACAATCAAATTTGATGTCCCTCAATTAGTTCAATACAGCAAGGGTACTGGGAATTATGCTTAATATCTTCATTTACACTCATCTCTGGTCTGCAGTTCTGGTCACCATATTACAGGAAGGATGTGATTGCACTAGAGGGGGTGCAGAGGAGATTTACGAGGATGTTGCCTGGGCTGGAGAATTTTAGCTATGAGGAAAGATTGGAGAGGCTGGGGTTGTTTTCTTTGGATCAGAGGAGGCTGAGGGGAGACCTAATTGAGGTGTATAAAATTATGAGGGACCCAGACAGAGTGGACAGGAAGGACCTATTTCCCTCAGCAGAAGGGGTCAATAACCAGGGGGCATAGATTTAAAATAATTGGTCGGAAGTTTAGAGGGAATTTGAGGAGAAATGTTTTCACCCAGAAGGTGGTGGGGGCCTGGAACTCACTGCCTGAAAGGGTGGTAGAGGCAGAGACCCTCATCGCATTTAAATCATACTTGGATATGCACTTGAAGTGCTGTAACCTACAAGGCCACAGACCAAGTGCTGGAGAGTGGGATTAGGAAGGACAGCTGTTTGTCGGCCAGCACGGACAAGATGGGCCGAATGGCCTCCTTCTGTGCTTTAAATTTCTATGATTCTATGATCTCTTGGCACTGTATCTCTACTATCTGCCTTCACCTGTTTTAGCAAATTTATTGCCATCAAATATGAACATTTTATGTGCATAGGTGGTTAGTTGCAGAAGATGCCCAATCAAGGAAGGGGAAAATGGCTGCAACTGGGAGAGATACTTATTACAGTGCATTGTTGCAATGTACTAGTGCCTCCCGTTACATAGAAACATAGAAGATAGGAGCAGGAGTAGGCCATTCGGCCCCTCGAGCCTGCTCCGCCATTCAATGATATTATGGCTGATCATCCAAATTCAGTACCCTGTCCCTGCTTTCTCCCAATATCCCTTGATCCCTTTAGCCTTAAGAAATATATCCAACTCCTTCTTGAATATATTTAGGCCTAGAAATTCAGTTAGCGCCCAAAGAGGGCACTTAGTGGGTTTAGTGCCACTGGCCACGCCTCCCACGAAATTTAGAGGGGCACTAATGGCGGCGTTAGCCTGTAGCGCTGCGCCGCCACCGATGATGTCATCGGTGTGCGCAGCACCCTGCTACCGCCCCGAGTGCGATATTTGGTAGCGGCCCCCGCTGTAACGCCGGTCACAATTTGCGACTGGTTCAAGGGGGCCTACCTGCGGCGGTAGAGGCGAAAATTAAAGGAGAGGTGCAGGGCGGCCATCTTTGTTGTTGGCCGCCTGCCAGCACCTCCCTGCACTCCGGTCCCCGGCCTTCTAACCGCCCCCCCCCGCCCCACGTTGTACCGGCTGTGTCCCAAGAGCCCAGCACTTCTCCTCGGTGCCGGGCTCTTTTGTCAGCACTCACGATCTCCGATCGCGCTGCAGCAGGCCCCTCCCCTTGAAGAAGGGGAGGAAGGCCTGCAGTGCTGCAGTGCACCGTGCCACAGCGTGTGGCGCTGCGGCACATTGTGCTGCAATTTTCAGTTGCAGCGCCCCAAGACGGATGTGGGGCGCCTCGAGTAGCGACGCGCTTCCGTTTGGGGCGCTCAAACTGAATATCGGGCTGGCGCTCGCGGCTCCATCCGGGGCAGTACTTCCGGCGCCCAGGCGACACTGGCACCCCAAACGGGGTGCCACCGAATTTCTAGGCCTTAATGAATTGGCCTCTACTGCCTTCTGTGGTAGAGAATTCCACAGGTTCACCACTCTCTGGGTGAAGAAATTCCTCCTCATTTCTGTCCTAAATGGCTTACCCCTTATCCTTAGACTGTGACCCCTGGTTCTGGACTCCCCGACCATCGGGAACATCCTTCCTGCATCTAGTCTGTCCAGTCCTGTCAGAATTTTATAAGTTTCAATGAGATCCCCTCTCATTCTTCTAAACTCCAGCGAGTATAAGAACATAAGAACAGAAGAAATAGGAGCAGGAGTAGGCCAATCGGCCCCTCGAGCCTGCTCCGCCATTTAATAAGATCATGGCTGATCTGATCCTAACCGCCAATCTACTATCGCAGAACCATCTCCTGAATCTAACAGAATTAGACACACGAAATAGGAGAAGGATCAGGCTACACAGCCCCTAGGCCCGCTCCGCTACCCACAGGGCCATGTCCGATCCGAACCTAGACTCATGTTCAAATTCCTGCCCGCTCCCCGTAACCCTTAATTCCCTTTACTTCTAGGAAGCTGTCTATTTCTGTTTTAAATTTATGTAATGATGTAGCTTCTACAGCTTTTTGGGGCAGCATATTCCATGGACCTACCACCCTCTGAGTGAAGTAGTTCCTCCTCATCTCAGTTTTGAAAGAGCAGCCCCTTATTCTAAGACTATGCCCCCTAGTTCTAGTTTCACCCATAAAATAACTACTTTAAACAATAATTTAAATTTTTGAAAAAATTAATTACATTTTCTAACAGGGCTAAAAATAAACTTACCTTTCTTAAAAGTATTTAAAAATAATAAACCTGTGGAAAAAATGTTTTAATTTTAATTAATTCACCACTTACCTTGTTAAAAGCAAGCCTTGCGCCTGCTTTTTAAAAGTGTAACTCCTGGAGACTTACCCTCCCGGAGAAATCTGGAAAAAAAACGTAAGTTCGATGCACACGCGCTGCCGCTCCGGTGCACGCATCCCACCTTTCAACCCCTTCCTTTAAGGGAACGGAAGTTCCGGTTTCCCGCGCATGTGCAGTGCATGCACGAAACCATCACTTCTGTTGGGCCTACGGGTGAGAACCCCATGCGTACTTGTGTTGATTTCTTTGTGGGTTCAATGATGAGACATTTATGAAAGAGAATGAGTTTTAATCTAAAGTCTGTTCAACTCTTTTATACAGCTTTTACAGGAGACACGATGCTGTGATGCATCTAGAACGAAACCGAAACTAAATTAGCCTGCCTTGCTTGTCTCGGTCACATGACCTCTGCTGGTCAGGCACAAGCAATCAATACATACAAACATGCTGGTCAGGCATGATAATCAAACAGGCAAATAACATCACTATTTGCTGATATCATTACATCTCCTTTTCTTAAAACAAAAGTATTTTACTTTTAACTAACAACATGTTTTCTTTGTATTAATCTGCATTTTAACTGTAACACTTAATGAACTTACATTATCATTATCATGATCAAGGTTTTTTAACCTTGCTTTGTGTGTTCACATGAAATATGTAACTACACTAGAACTTGAAAAAAGAATAAGATAACATTACTTCCTTCTATAACAATAGTCTTTAAATTTGCTCAATGAGTCTCTCAGGAGGCTTCACGTGTCTTGAGGATTTTCTGATTGATTGTCCTTGAATCTGAGTTGTTGCCTCAGATGATTGGTTCTCAGCTGTGTGATCAGGTTGTTCAACAGTATCAGTCTCTTGACCTGCTGTGGCTGGTCCCATGAGAAGATCTTGACGATTTCTTCTCAGAACAGCACCCTCATCTGTCTGAATGGTGTATGATCTTGGTTGAACTTCACTCAGGACAGTTCCCTTCTGAGTCCATGTGTTTGTTTTGTCTTTGAACCTTACTTGGTCACCAGTGTGGAGTTCAGGTAGGTTTTGTGTTCCTCTGTCATAGTAGTACTTTTGCTTTTCTTTCTGTTGCTCTTTGAACTTCCTCACTTTATCCCCCTCTTTTGTTTTCAGGAGGTTCTCCGGGATGGGTAGGTTTGACCTTAGCCGACGTCCCATCAGGAGTTGGGCTGGTGACTTACCACACTCGAGCGGCGTTGTGCGGTATACAAGCATGCTTTGGTAGAAGTCAGTTCCACTGTCTTTTGCCTTGTACTTCAGTCTTTTCACTGTGTTTGCGGGCTCTCCTGGGTCAACAGCTCTGGACAACGTGTCTGCTGTATACATCAGCTTACCCGGTGTGTACGCAACATTCAGTTCATCATAGACTGTCTCTCCTTCGCTTTCCACAACGAGGACTCTCTTTACCAGGTTCAGTCTCTCACAGGCTTTTAAACCTAGTATGGCTTGCACATCCTTTGGCACCACGATTAATGCTAGCGTGTGCTCTCTGACCTTGTGTGTTACTTTGACAATGCATCTTCCTTTCACTGGTATATCAGTACCTGAGTATCCTGTCACTTTCACTTTTATTCCATGTATCTTTGGTCTGGGTCTAATTTTCTTAAAATCAGTCTCTGATATCACATTAACTTATGCTCCAGTATCCAATTTAAATGGAATATGTATGTCATTCACTTTTAGTGTCAACATCCAGTCTCTTTCTTCGTTTTTGTTTTCAGACACAACATCTACATAGAACTCTTCTATGTCGCTTTCATCTACTGTATGGACCTTGCTTTGTTGCGCTTGGTTCTTACAGCAACGGGCATAATGGTTGTTTTTGTTGCAACTATTGCATGTTTTACCACATGCTGGACACTTTTTTGGTGGATGCTGTGTACCGCATCGACTACATGTCTTTCGATTGTCCCTTTCATTTTCGTTCGCTGGCCACGCCTCTTTTTTCACATTGGCGCTCTTTTTGTTAAACGGTTTGTGTCCGTTCATTCTCACTGCATCCACGTTGCAGCTATTGTCACTGAACAGCTCCTTTGCCTGCAACTTCACAGTCTCTGTAGCCCTACACAGTGCTATGGCTTGTCCCAGGTCTAGATCTTGCTCTCTTAGCAGTCTTTCCCTTAGACCATTATCTGGAATACCACACACCAGTCTGTCTTTTATCAGCGAGTCTGCCAGTCCCCCAAATTCACACGATTTGCTTCTGTTTCTCAGTTCAGTCACATACTGATCAATAGTCTCACCCGTTTTCTGTACACATGTGAAAAATCTGTGCCTCTCAAACGTCACATTACGTTTAGGTATGCAGTAGGCCTCAAACTGTTCCATTATTTTATCTAGCTTCATTTTGTCTCCATTAGCAGCGAATGTGAAGTTATTATACACCTCCAGCGCTTCATCACCCACGACATGTAAGAACAGTGACGATTTCCTTTTATTACTTTTCTCGTCAGCTCCGATTGCCGCTAAATACAACCCCACACGTTGTTTGAATCTCCTCCAATTTTCAGCCACATTACCTGTTAACTGAAGTGTCGCCGGTGGGAGTAAACCTTCCATTTTTCACTTCATTAGCTATTCTCCAATGGTAAGCAACGATGTTCTCTTTTGGCTTGCTAATTTATGGAGAGCTGATTTAACTTCAGATATTTTCTCTTCATCCCTTTCAATCACTTCTGACACCATGTATTGATTTCTTTGTGGGTTCAATGATGAGACATTTATGAAAGAGAATGAGTTTTAATCTAAAGTCTGTTCAACTCTTTTATACAGCTTTTACAGGAGACACGATGCTGTGATGCATCTAGAACGAAACCGAAACTAAACTAGCCTGCCTTGCTTGTCTCGGTCACATGACCTCTGCTGGTCAGGCACAAGCAATCAATACATACAAACATGCTGGTCAGGCATGATAATCAAACAGGCAAATAACATCACTATTTGCTGATATCATTACAGTACTCACCCGTGGGGACCCGAATTTCTGGCCCATGATATCTTTCAAAACCGAGTTGGGTAAGTAGATGAAGGAAAAAAATTTGCAGGGCTGCGGGGAAAGGGCAGGGGAGTGGGACTAGCTTAGAGTCGGCACGGGCTCAACAGGCCGAATGGCCTTCTTCTGAGCTGTATCCATTCTATGATATTATGATTCTAAGAGCAGGGGAGTTCTCCCTGGTGTCCTGGCCAATATTTATCCCTCAATCAACATCACTAAAAAAAAACAGATTAGCTGGTCATTGTGGGAGCTTGCCGTGTGCAAAAATGGCTGCCGCGTTTCCTACATAGCAACAGTGAATACACTTCAAAAAGTACTTCATTGGCTGTAAAGTGCTTTGGGAGGTCCTGAGTTTGCAAAAGGCGCTATAGAAATGCAAGTCTTTCTTTCTTTAACATTGAGCAGGTGGTACTCACAACCAAAACCATGTTCTCTCAAGTCCCCAAAAAGGGTTCTCCTAACCAGATTAGAGACAATGGCCCAGAAATTCGGGTCAGGGGCTTCCCGCGGGACAAGCCCCCGACCTGCAATTACCTAGCGTGCCGGCCGTTGAGCTGTGGGCCTGCATGGGATTCCGATCTTGGGCCTCCTCCAGCTGCCGGCACACAGTGCTTGCGTATCCCAGGGGCACAGTTAGTCCGATGCGTCCCCTGGGATCACGTGGGCCATGGAGAGCCAATGGTAGCAGGGAATGCTTCATTCATAAGTTTGACAGGAAGAGCTGTCAAACCTATAAATACTATGGCCTAGAAATTCGGTGGGCTGCGCCACCAGTTAGCGCCCAAAGAGGGCACTTAGTGGGTTTAGCGCCACTGGCCACGCCTCCCGTGAAATTTAGCGGGGCGCTAATGGCGGCGCTAGCCGTTAGCGCTGCACCGCCACCGATGACATCGTTGGTGTGCGCAGCGCCCAGCTACCGCCCCGATCGCGAAATTTGGTAGCACCCCCTGCTGTAACACTGGTCGCAATTTGCGACCGGTTCAGGGGGGCCTACCTGCGGCGGTAGAGGCGCTGAGGTGCGGGGCGGCCATATTTTTTGCTGGCCGCCTGCCAGCACCTCCTTGCGCAGCCGTCCCCGGCCACCTGAACCGCCCCCCCCGCCGCGTTGTGCCGGCTGTCTCCCAAGAGCCCGGCACTTCTCCTCAGTGCCGGGCTCTTTTGCCGGCACTCGCGATCCTCGATCGTGCTGCAGCAGGCCCCTCCCCTTTAAGAAGGGGAGGAAGGCCTGCAGTACCGCAGCGCGCCGTGCCGCAGCGTGCGGCGCTGCGGCACGTTGTGCTGCAAACTTCAGTTGCAGCGCCCCAAGACGGATGCGGAGCACCTTGAGTAACGCCGCACTTCCGTTTGGGGCGCTCAAACTGAATTTCCGGCGGGCGCTCGCGACACCTTCCGGGGCGGTACTTCTGACGCCCTAGCAAGACTGGCGCCCCAAATGGGGCGCCACCGACTTTCTAGGCATATAAGCCCCAAAACATCACTAAAACTTCAAATATATATTTTTTTTAAATCACATTTTTAAAATAACTATAAATTACATGAAATAACCATTTTAAACAATAATTTAAATTCTTGAAAAAATTAATTACATTTTCTAATTGGGCTAAAAATAAACTTACCTTTCTTTAAAGTATTTAAAAATAATAAACCTGTGGAAAAAATGTTTTAATTTTAATTAATTCACCACTTACCTTCTTAAAAGCAGGCCTTGCGCCTGCTTTTTAAAAGTGTAACTGCTGGAGACTTACCCTCCCGGAGAAACCTGCAAAAAAAAACATAAGTTTGATGCGCATGCGCTGCCTCTCCGGCGCACACGTTCGACCTTTGAACCCCTTCTTTCAGGGGAACGGAAGTGCCGGTTTCCCGTGCCTGCGCAGTGCATGCACGAAACCGGCACTTTCGTTGGGCTTACGGGTGAGTACCCCGTGTGTACTCACCCGTGGAGACCTGAATTTCTGGGCCATTGGGTATAAATTGGTATCTGTTCCACTCATTTCTTTGGGCGTAAAATGGGTGCAGAACTGACCGATTTAGCAGTGGGACAGCTTGCAACCAATCTGCTACATTCGTGCATCCTGTTTTTTTTTAGGCGTGATGGGTGGACTCTTAAAATAGGCATCAGGCCCCTTAAATATGCACATTTTAAAAAATACATATTTTCTAGGCCAATTTTACTCAGGGCAATGAGGCCACAGATTTAAAGACTCCTCGAATCAAAGGTGCTGTCATTCAGATGACTCCTGGAGTCTTTAAATTAGTGGCTTCAGTTCCCTGAATACCTCCAACACTGCAGTGCGATACAACATGGCTGTGTTGACTTTTCAGCTGCTTTAGCCGCACTGGATTTTCCTCCTCCCCGCACCGCCACTTCCCCCCCCTCCCCGAGTCAGACTCCCTATAGAGGGAGCTAATAGTGCCGGGAGCCTGCCATGAAATATATGTAATCAAGGTTCTCATTGGTTTAACATTGCTGGCTGGAAGGGCAGCTCTGGCCCAAGTCCAGTAGTAGAATAGACAGAGAGGGACATTCAGTGAGTGAGGAGGACATAAAAAACCCGCAAAAGGACATAGACAGGCTAAGTGAGTGGGCAGACATTTGGCAGATGCAATATAATGTTGGAAAGTGTGAGGTTATGCACTTTGGCAGAAAAAATCAAAGAGCAAGTTATTATCTAAATGGAGGGAAACTGCAAAGTGCTACAGTACAAAGGGATCTGGGGGTCCTGGTGCATGAAACACAAAAAGTTAGTATGCAGGTGCAGCAGGTGATCAGGAAGGCCAATGGAATCTTGGCTTTTATTGCAAGGGGGATGGAGTATAAAAACAGGGAAGTCTTGCTGCAGTTATACAGGGTATTGGTGAGGCCACACCTGGAATACTGCGTGCAGTTTTGGTTTCCACATTTAAAAGATATACTTGCTCTCGAGGCGGCTCAGAGAAGGTTCACTCGGTTGATTCCAGAGATGAGGGGGTTGACGTATGAGGAAAGGTTGAGTAGGTTGGGACTCTACTCATTGGAGTTCAGAAGAATGAGAGGCGATCTTATCGAAACATATAAGATTGTGAGGGGGCTTGATCGGGTGGATGCGGTGAGGATGTTTCCACTGATGGGTGAGACTAGAACTAGGGGGCATAATCTTAGAATAAGGGGCTGCCCTTTCAAAACTGAGATGAGGAGAAACTTCTTCACTCAGAGGGTAGTAAATCTATGGAATTTGCTACCCCAGAGAGCTGTGGAAGCTGCAACATTAAATAAATTTAAAATGGAGATAGACATTTTCCTAGCAGATAAGGGAATTAGGGGTTACGGGGAGAGGGCAGGGAAGTGGACGTGAGTCTAGATTCAGATCAGCCATGATCCTATTGAATGGCGGAGCAGTCCCGAGGGGCCGTATGGCCTACTCCTGCTCCTATTTCTTATGTTCTTATGTTCTTATGTTCTAACTGGGTCAAAATCCTGGCACTCCCTCCCTAACAGCACTGTGGGAGCACCTTCACCACACGGACTGCAGCGGTTCAGGAAGAAGGCTGCAGTGTGTACGATCTACAGGATGCACAGCAGCAATGTAGGGAGTGGAGGGTGTGGCACGTGTGCCCAGTCAGTTATGCCCCTGACTGTTTGTGAGCGGTTCGAATCGCTCCCACGCCCCTGGGTTCTAGACACCGGACTTAGGTACAGGCAGCGATACAGAAAACTCGAGTAGACAGGTGGATTGAATGCAAGCAAAATCCAAGATTTTATTGAACAGGAAAATTAATACAGTCCTAAAAGAAGTTACCACTATAACATTACAGGCAAATGCACTTATACAGGGAATGGGGAACACACGGCACATCGAGGGAAAACAACTATCTTAACAATCCCCTTATCCTTATCCCACCCCCTATACCTAACTAGATTAAGCTATGAGGGGTCAGAATCTATGCTCACCAATCAAAAACGGGGTTTGCTCAATTCAAAACAGCGGTTGGGTTCGGGGTTCGCTCTTGGTGCTCTCTGGAGCCTGCCGTCGTCACGTGGTCTTCGGGTGCTGCAAGGGCGTTGTCCAGGTTCGAGTACCTCAAAGTCTCTGTTTGGGTACTTTACCTTGCAGGGATGATTCTTCGTCGACAGCTGCCAGTTTGAGTTAGTGTGCAGATGTTCGAAGGTCGGCCGAGGCTGAAGGCCCGAAGATTCGAAGCCTCCCCTCATTTGGTCTTCTCCAGTCGGTCTGACCCTCGGTGGTTTTCCCTTCTCCCCTCATCGCGTCCCGCCTCGCCTGGCCTGAATCTGTCTGTGTCTGCCCGACCCGGTGCCGGGGCAATTCCAGATGGAGTGGGAAAAGGGGCACGGGCAGAGGCCAGGAGGTAAGCGTGGGATGGGGAAAGAGCGGCAGCCACGAGGGCGAGGAGCCCGAGGAGCAGCACTAGCACACCAACCAACGAACTCTACGGACCTCCTCCGAACTGTAAGGGGTTTTCCTGAGAGATGTCCCTGAGGTTTCTCTCTCTAGAGGCCTCTCTCTCTTGCACAGTAAAACCGTGAGTGGTTCGACCCACTCGCCCCTTAGATTCTATACTCTGGACTTTGGGGCAGGAACTACAATGTAGAGAAAACCCTTGTAGACCAAGTTTGATGAAACAAAATGAAATTTTATTGCATAAGGAAAAATATCAAATCAAATGTAAGCAGATAAGGGAGTACATGGGAGGGAAAAACACACATACAAATCATAACGACACAGTACTAACTAAGACAAATACAGGCATCTTATACTCTACAAAGATCATCGTGAAATAAGGAAACACACGGAACATCGAGGGACAACAACTCATGTTAATTGTACCCTTAAATCCACCCCCTTATTAAACCTATCTTGATCTGATTGTGAAGGGCCAGAAACATGTTCACCAATCCCACTAGGAAGTGAAAGGTTTTGAACCAGACTGCGTTTGATCCTTTCAGGCGTTCCATCTCCACGTGGATCGTGGAGCCCCAGCGAGCTGCGCCACACCTCTCTCCTGAGGTGGGGGTCGGAGGCGGCTGGACACCGGCTGGTTCTGGCTGTCGGTGGGGTCGGGGATCATTGGCTCGACCCCGGCCAGAGGAGCCTTGGGCTGGCTCCCATTGTTTCTTCAGTTCGTTTTTGTCTCTTCTCCCGAGTTGGGTCGATGGCCTCTCGTTTCGGCAACGGCCCGGGGATGGTCGATGATCTCCCGATGTTTTTCCCCGGGGCGGGACGCCGGCTTCGAATGGCCTTCCTGATATTGGCTTAATTCTTCTTCCTCCTCCGGTGGTGGAGAGGAGTTTGCTGATCTTCTCCCGAAGCGACTCCTCTTCACCCAATGCCACTCAGTCGTGTGTCTTTGAGTGTGACTGTGCCTCCAACTGTAACTCAAGTGCTCAACTCTTGTTCCACTGCAACTCCGGTGTGTGTCTCCTTGAGCGTGTCTGTACAACTCCAACTCCTCTAGTTATACCTTTCTTCAGGAGTCTCCACTTCCCGCCCAAAATCAGGTTAGTCTTTGTTTAACTTTTGACGGGCTGGGAGCTCAGCGGGATAGTTATTATATTTTTTTATGTTTTTGATGGCCGGTAAAGGCCCATCTCTGGTCTGGAATGACCTTCATTATTTTTAATGTCCTGCTGATCTCGTTATCTAGTCCTTGGCATGATAGCAAAATACTGCGGATGTTGGAAATCTGAAATAACAACAGAAAATGCTGGAAAAACTCAGCAGGTCCGGCAACATCCGTGGACAGAAATTTGAGTTGACGTTTCGGGTCGAACCCTTCTTCAAAACTGGAAAGAAAAGATAGATCGGAGGCAGGGCTGCGATCGGACAAAAGAATCAAAGAAACAAAAGAAGTAAAAAAGAGACAATAAAAGGTGTTAGAAGCTAGACGAGATGGTAATAGGCTGACCAGCGGGTCTGGTCTCATTCTCTCAGGAACGGCTTCCAGAACTTGCTGTAGGTTGAATCCACAAAGTTGTCTGAGGTTGCGCAGGAACCATTTTAAAGTGTCCCAATAAGCTGGTCACATGGTATGGCGGCCATTTTGTATGCCCCTTTTTCTGGGCTTCTTTTAAAACAGTCTTTAAATCACGGCCTCTTCTGCCATTTGACCCTTATTAATATAAAGTCCAACTTTGCGAATCCTACAGAACGAACAAACTAGCTGCCCTAACTCAATGCTACCCGGGGCCTTCAATTATACCTTCGTCGAAAGCCCTTATCTTCGTGCCAAATCAGGTTAGTTCTTTGTCTTAAACTTGGCGGGCTAGTTTAAACAATGGTAGCAATCTATACTGACGGTTTTTAGATGGCCGGTAATCGCATCTACCGGCCCGATAATTGACCTATATTGTCCTGAAAGTTCCTTGATGGGCTTGTCTAGCCTCGATGGCTGTGTTAATCTGTTTCCGATAATGTATGCAGACTGTTTGATGGCCTTAACTATAGGCCTAAACTGCAATTAGATCCGTCTCCAATTCAGTCTTATGCATAATTCAGAGTCCTGTCTCGTTCCAAAACACAAAGTTTCTCTTCACAGAAAACCTGCAGCCTTAGTTTCGATTTCTCCCAAGCTGTCTGCGCTGCAGAATCCATTTTGGAATCCCACAGGCTTTCTGCCACGAGGCACGGACATCATCTTGGGTATCCTTTTCAATTTAAAAATGCCCATGCAAGGTCCCTTATTAATAATAACCTTCGGGGAGATGCAGAAATTTTGCAAATCTTACAGCAACTCGCCAAGGCTTCTTCGACAGCACCTCCCAAACCCGAGACCTCCACCTCCTAGAAAGTCAAGGGCAGCAGGTGAATAGGAACACCACCAACTCCAGGTTCCCCTCCATGTCACAAAAATCGGTTGTTCCTTCATCACCATTGGATCAAAATCCTGGTACTCCCTATTTAACAGCACTGTGGGAGTACCTTCACCACACGGGCTGCAGCAGTTCAAGAAGAAGGCCCACCACCACCTTCTCAAGGGCAACTAGGGATGGGCAAAGGATATTGGCCTTGCCAGTAATACCCATATCCCAAGCAGTGTTGGGGATCAAAAATAAATGGCTTTCTTTAATCTTATGATACGATTACTTTGCCGTGTTAAAGTGCTGGTGTCTGCATTCAATGAAAGAGTGAAGTTCAGAGATTTGGAACTCTAATATAAAGCAAAATCCACTGTGCATTGAACGATTTTTTTTCTCTCCAGTTCAAATATTGCCTGTGTCCTTCAGGACAAAAAAGCACTTATCAAAGTGAGGGAGGTTAGGACTGAGAAATGGAACATTATCTATTTCAAGCACCAGTCTAGGCCTTAAGCACTCCCAGGTTAAGTACAGTACAGTTAGATGCAGAGTGATGCTCTCTATTTTGCCCCAACAATGTACAAACACACTCCCAAAAATGGACAGGGAAAGACCCTCTGGTTCATCCAGCATGTCCCACACAACTGCGATGCCTTGTGCATCACGATATATACACTCGCCACCCCACCCGAAAGCCAAAAAGGCGTGGGGATAGGGCGGGAGAGTGGAATTGAAGTAGAAGATCAGCCATTGATTGGCGGAGCAGGCTCGAGGGGCCGTATGGCCTACTTCTGCTCCTAATTCTTATGTTCTTATGGGAGACTTGATGGGCAGGATTTTCATTGGGTGTGGAGGCGGGATTGGAGGCGTGTGGGGGGTTAAAGTCACGAATTCGGGGGGAACGAACCCATCCCGCCCCAACCCACCTCCATTCCAGTTTCAAAGGAGGTGGGTACCCGCCCTGTGCTGGGACACACCTCCCCGAGACGGGAAGGGATTAGTGCCAATTAACTGCCTGTTAACAGGTAGTTAACAGGTAGTTTTGAGCCTAATCCCTACTTTCAATGCTGAGGTGTGGGATTCCCGATGGCTCCAAACCACGCCAAGTTAGCGAGGTGGACCGTCGGGTTGAAGGACTTGGAGAGGTCGAGATGTCGGTGTTCAGGTGAGTGATGTGTGCATGAGTGCAAAGGTAAGTGTGTTTGGTGTGTCTAAAGTGTTTAAAGAAGTTTAAATTACCTTCACTTACCTTTACTGCCTTCCTTCCTTTAGGTCTCGGGAGTCCCTCATCTCGCCGGCACAGAAAGCAGAATGGCTGCGATCAGTCAAAAGTGACAGCCTTCAGCTTTCTGTGCAGGAGAGATTTCTAACTCAGTCTGTGGAGAAGGACTCATGTTAGAAGTAAGACTGTCAGTGTTTGACAGCTTCAAAGAGCTTTCAAACACTGATATTTCATCTGTCAAAACTGCTTGACAGATGAAATTTCAATCTGTGATGTCACCTGTTGCTGGGTGGCCCTTAATTGGCCTGCTGAGCTTGCTGGGCGGTCTCAACAAGGTCAATCAAGTTAAAATCGCGTTGATTGGCCACATCTCAATGGAGGCAGGACAACAACCCCGAAAGTTGTAGTCCTGCCTCCATCATGTCCCCTGAATGAAAATCCAGCCCGATGTCTCTGCGGTTGTTGAATTGCTTAGCCACCTATTGTTGGATCTGGTTAGATCCTGACCTCTCCCCTCCGCCCTCAATTCTAACAACGAGGGCAAGAAATTCATGGATTGCTTCATCACCAAGTTGGAGACAATCCATTCAGCCACTTCCACTGCATGACTCTATTTTGCTTAACCCCTAAACTAACGCCCCCACCACTCTAACCCTGAACTCACTAGTCTCTCTCCAGTTTCTCCCTCATCTCTCAAAACTAATCTCATTGAATGAGACCTAACTTCTGCTGCCTTGACCCCATTCGCAATAAGTTGCTGACCACCCAACTTCCCTTCCAGACACCTTTGCTAGCTGGCATTAGAAATGGTTTCCTCGCTTCAGTTACTGTCACCCACCTGTGTCACCACCTCCCCCACATTCCCAACCCAACTCAGAAAACCCACTGTCCACACTACCTACATCACCATCTCCAACCTTTTACTCCTCTTCAAAAAGAAAGACTTGCATTTTTATAGCACCATTCATGACCACCGGACATCCCAAAGCACTTTACAGCCAATGAAGTACTTTTTTAAGTGTAGTCACTGTTGTAATGTAGGAAACGCAGCAGCCAATTTGCACACAGCAAGCTCCCACAACAGCAATGTGATAATGACCAGACAATGGCCCAGTAATTCCTGTCGGGGGCTTGCCGCGCGTGCAAGCCCCCAATGTGCACTTACCCGGCGCGCCGACATCTGAAACCTGGCCCGCAGTGGATTTCCTGTAAGTGGCCCGGTTCTGATCTCGGCGCGCTGTGCTAACCTGACCCAGCGGCGTAGTTAGTGCGATGTGCCGGCTGGGATCAGGTGAGCACTGTTCAGCCAGTCAGGGGAGGGGAAACTTCATTCATAAGTTTGATAGTAAAGACTGTCAAACTCATGAAAAGTACGGCACCCCAAAACACTACTTAAACTTTAAATAAAATTTTAAAAAGCATCCCAATAATTAAATTAACTATGAATAACTTTAAAAAACTATTTTAAACAATTAATCAAATTTTTGAAAAAAATAAATTTTTTAAAAATAGGGTCTAAAACTAAACTTACCTTACTGTAGATTCTTTAAAAATAATAAACCTGTGGAAAAAAAAATTCTAAATTGTACTAAAAGACCACTTACCTGTAAAACTAAGTACTTACGTGTGGTTTTTCAATGCGTAAAAACCAGAGCCCTTTACACATGCGCAAATCTGTAAAAATACAGGAAATCCAAGCCGCACGCGCTGCCCAATACTGCGCATGCGTTCAGCCTCTTAACCCCTTGGGTCAGAGGACAGGAAATGCCGGTTTTCAGCGCATGCGCTGTGCATGCTGAAAACCGGCAATTCCTCCTGGCACACGCGTGAGTACCCCGTCCGTACTCACGCGTTGTGACAGGAATTACTGGGCCCATCTGTTTTAGTGATGTTGATTGAGGGATAAATATTGGACAGGGCACCAGGGGTAATTCCCCTGCTCTTCTTCGAAATAGTGCTGTGGGATCTTTTACGTCCACCTGAGAGAGCAGACAGGGCCTCAGTTTAATGTCTCATCCAAACGACAGCACCTCTGACAGTGCAGCGCTCCCTCAGTACTGCACTGGGAGTGTCAGCCTGGATTATGTGCTCAAGTCTTTGTAATGGGATTGGAACCCACCACTTTTCTGACTCAGAGGCGAGGGTGCTACCAACTGAGCCACAGCTGACCCTGCAAGGTCGCCGCCCAGCTCCGTGGCCATCTCTTCTGTAACTCCCTGTTGGAGCTGCGCGTCCTCTGTCGGCCTTGTTTTCAGCTGCTGTTCTGAAGCAGTTGATCTGACCATGATGACAGCTCCCCTTTCTGTTGAATGTTGTTGGTGTTTTCCACGTTGCTGAAATGGGCCATTTTCAACCATGTCACACACCATTTCAGCAGATAACTAATAAACGGTAACCAAGGAAGTTTTTTGTCTTACCTTTTTAACCAACAAACGCACAAAAAGGCTAAAGCTCACAAGCATACGCCTTGCGAATATGAGTATTGAGATCACAGGCCCAACGACTGTGTCTATTACTCAATTTTTACTTACTAATCAAAAATATATTGAGGAAGGTGGTCTGTCCATCGTTGTCGATGACGACAGCCTACGATTCATCTCCAATTAGTACAGGTTTCGGGTTCTCATGTGACTGTAAAGTCTGATTTTTGCGAGGAATGTTTCCCCACACACAGGAGATCGGATGTCAGATTGACCCGGGGGCTGATCTTTCCTTGATTTATTTGGGCTCTCTTTATTTCGGCGAGTTGGATACGACTCGCCCCAAGCTTGGTCGTGCCATCGCAAATCATCTTTCGCCACTTTTTCCTGTCACAAGCATCATGCTCTCATCTCATGCTGAGATGCCACATTTTTTTTTTTTAGATTGGTCTTCAGCCAATCCGTCTATCTTTTGGAACTGGCCCATTACGAGAGCCTTTACCAAGCTTCAGCTCACCGGAGAATACGCTCTTTGGTCGTCTAGTATCAGGTATTTGGACTAAGTGACCAGTCCACCTTAGCTGCCCCCTTTACTATCATCGCCTCTCTGCCTGGCACATCCACTCTTCTGAGACAGCCAACAATACCAGCCTTGCCAGTGATGCCCACATCCCAAGAACGAATGAATTAAAAAATGACCTCCTCTTTAAAAAGATCTGTCTCCCTTCTTGTAACGTGCACTTTATTTTGCCAGTTCAAGACACAACACCAACCTGGCACGGCTCGAGCACAAGGCTAAATATTAATGCTCTTTGTCAATTCAATTTTTCACATTGATTAGTGGAGTGAGAGGCCGCATGCATCTTCAATCTCCAGTGAGATTGAGAAATCTTCTGTCAGCCCCTTGTTATCGGGGCTATGTTCCCTGGCTAAGAAGTTAATCGCACAGCTGAAGATCAGCTGGGACACACTTAACATAAGCTTATCCTCCTGGTTCCAGGCTGTTTTTCAATAGTGGGCTGCTGGCAGGAATTCGTGTTAACAGCTCTTTTAAATGGAGTCAATTTGTTCTACACAATGATATTCTACATGTAACTTTGCACTGTACATTTCCCCTGTAAACACCATAAAAGATTCATTGTTCCTTATATTTCTGCAATGTTAGCTGCGTAGAGTGGAATCGATAGCGTCTGAGTAATAACACTAATAGTGCTTCTCTGTCGATTATGTTTCATTTGTTCTTTTCCTGCTCCTGTTTCCTGCCATTACCTCTTCTCCTGACAGAGGGAGCTGGCTTTTTGCTGCAGTCAGTGAATGTGTGCTTTGTCAAGTTACCTTTTCTGAAGTTGCAGTGTTTCTGCCTTGGATACTCTTAACTTCTGGCAGTAGATTGGGAGAAGGGGAAGTGCAACGAGACCTGGGTATCCTTGTGCACCAGTCGCTGAAGGTAAGCATGCAGGTGCAGCAGGCGGTTAAGAAGGCAAATGATATTTTGGCCTTCGTAGCGAGAGGGTTTGAGTACAGGAACAAGGATGTCTTGCTCCAGTTGTACAGGGCCTTGGTGAGACCACATCTTGAGTATTGTGTGCAGTTTTGGTCGCCTTATCTGAGGAAGGATGTTCTTGCCATGGAAGGAGTTCAGCGAAGATTCACCAGGCTGATACCTGGGATAGCAGAAATGACGTATGAGGAGAGATTGGGTCGATTGGGCTTGTACTCGCTGGAGTTTAGAAGAATGAGAGGTGATCTCATTAAATCTTATAAAATTCTGACAGGACTGGACAGACTAGATGCAGGAAGGATGTTCCCGATTGTCGGGGAGTCCAGAACCAGGGGTCACAGTCTAAAGATAAGGGGTAGGCCATTTAGGACATAAATGAGGAGGAGTTTCTTCACCCAGAGAGTGGTGAACCTGTGGAATTCTCTACCACAGAAGGCAGTAGAGGCCAATTCATTAAATATATTCAAGGAGGAGTAGGATATATTTCTTAAAGCTAAAGTGATCAAGGAGTATGGGGAGAAAGCAGGGACCGGGTACGGAATTTGGATGATCAGCCATGATCTCATTGAATGGCGGAGCAGGCTCGAGGGGCTGAATGGCCGACTCCTGCTCCTATCTTCTATGTTTCTATGTTTCTACCACTGGGAATAGTGTATTGTGAAACTGCACAGTGCCTTCTGGTGTCCAAGGCTCTCAGATGATGTCACTTCAGGTAAGGCTGCTCTGTTGATGTCACTTCCAGGTCAGCAAACGCAGACGAATTCTAATTAGTTACTTGCTGCATTCCCCAACCCCCACCCCTACCCCCCAAGGTCCAACCCAACCGCTGGAATAGGCAGCCTGGGCCTCGGTTTTAATGGCCCATAATTTGCTGTCAAAATAACGGTTAGGCGAATGGCGTTCACCGTTATTTATGCAAAAATGGTGCAACAACTTCAGGTGAGGGGTAGATGCGTGGTTAAACTCAAATATCCAAAAGCTGCTGTCCAAATTCCGCCGCTCCGCCGTTAGCTTCGCGAGAACGGCAATTCACCGGCTGCCTCACCATGGAAATGCATTGCGCGGCGTGAAGTTGCTGTACTTGCGCGGTAAATATGAACTAAACCCGCCGCAGAAAGCTAAGTCTCATCCATCCTAGTCTAAGTGCACTTTTAACCATGTTAATTGTTAAGTACTGTCAGTCAACCTCTCTGGCGGTTAAAATTAACTATTACAAGTGTGGAGTCTCATTCCGTCAGGTTTTAATTGTTGTTGGAGATTTAGAAATGTAATTTTTTTTTTTACTTTTCCTTTCTGATTCTCTTTAATCTCTCTTAATCCAATCTTTCTTTCCCTCTCTTTATTTCTCTTTCTGTTCCTGATTTGACATTGAAGTCGCTCACTCTAATTTGCACTTCCTTCTCAGTCCTTGCGCTGTTTATTTCTCAATGCTTCAATCTGATTGGTTACGGAGATACGCAGTTGCTTGCCTTGTTCACCCTGGTCCCAGATGCCCGGTTTCCCCTCGCTGCACCGTTATCAGTGCGCACTTTCAGCAACTTGCCACGCAACAAAATATAAAAACCTAAACAGGCAAGGGAGAGGCTAACCATGGCGTTAGATGCCCTGCCACAGCAAATTAATGCTCAATACCTGCAGCTCCCCCTCTCTGGCTCAGTAGCGGTTGCAAAATGTATGTATCCAGTGCGGTGCTGAGCGACACGGGGAACCAACCTGGGGCTGCCACCATTGCTCGGATCTGAACTCGATCTCGGAGCTGTTAGCAAGCCCCCAAACTCCACTGGCCAGCTGAGCCCTTCCTAGCAGGACCCTGCAACCTCTGTGTCAGCCGTGGCTCAGTGGGTAGCACTCTCGCCTCTGAATCAGAAGGTGGTGGGTTTAGGTCCCACCTCAAGAGACTTGAGCACAAAAATCTAGGCCGACATTCCAGTGCAGTACTGAGGGAATGCTGCACTGTCGGAGGTGCCGTCTTTTGGATGAGGTGTTAAAAGGATGAGGCCCTGTCTGCTCTCTAAGGTGGATGTAAACAATCCCATGACACTACTTTGAAGAAGAGCGGGGGAGTTATCCCCGATGTCCTGGCCAATATTTTTCCCTCAATCAACATCACAAAAAAAAAACAGACTATCTGGTCATTATCACATTGCTGTTTGTGGGAGCTTGCTGTGCACAAAATCGCTGCCACGTTTCCTACATTACAACAGTGACTACACTTCAAAAAGTACTTCATTGGCTGTAAAGCTCTTTGGGATGTCCTGAGGTCGTGAGAGGTGCTATATAAATGCAAATCTTTCTTTCTTTTCTTCTTTCTGACATGAGCCCAGCCCTGGGACAACTTTAAGTTACTTAAGCACCATAAAAACATATATAATTAATAGTATTTGTAAAATGGTCAGATTGTAAAGCCAGCTTTTACTGATATAAGCCTAGCTGGAGATTCCTTACTGGGTTTCCTTTACAGAATGTCCCTGTGTTACTGGAATAGCTATACTTACACTTTATGGATTCTCCTGTTAAAGGAGGAGAAAGAGGTTTGGGGAGAGAATCCTAGAACTTGGGGCCTAGAAAGTTGAAGGCACGGTGGGGTGAAAGAAATTGGGGATATGTAAGAGGCCAGTGATTGGAAGAGTGTAAAAGTTCTTGGCGTGTTGCGAGGGGGCTGGAGAAGATTACAGATATAGGGAGGCGTGAGGTTATGGAGGAATTTGAACAAGAAGATGAGAATTAAAATTTTGAGGCGTTGGTGGACCGAATTGGAATTCCAGAGCTTGAGGCCTAGACAGCTGAAGGCACGGCCACCAATGGTAGGACGAAGGAAGTTGGGGAGACACAAAGGGCAGTCAAGCACACAACAACAACAACAACAACAACATGCATTTATAGCAATGATTCCAAACCCCAGCCAGCCTTCTGACACTGTCAGTAGTCAGTGTGAGTTTAAACAGTTTTCCCCATCTTATACTCCCATGAACTTCTTTTACCGAAATTAGCAGCTGCAGGAAAATATATCTGTACCTTTCACGAAATGATCTAAACAGCGCTGATGTAAGAAAACTACTAGGCACTTGGTCTAAGCGTTAAACAAAGCTTTAATCAACTGTTTTTCAACATGGAGATCTAGTTGTGTCCTTCACTAGTTCCTGTTAAAGAATGTCCTGAGCAAGCTGGGCCCACGCCCGAGTATTTATACTCTCCCTGGACAGCGCCACCAGCAGGCCGTCCAGTATCATTTCATAAGTCATTTCCACATGAATGACAAGATTCATGTCAAGCGCTATGTAAAATTCTCCAGAACGAGTTTCACTGGAATGATACCAGGTAGGAGAGACTGTGGTTACAAGAAAGACGTGAAAAATTGAGGCATTTTGCACGGCAATAGAGAAGGTTAAGGGAAGATCTAATAGAGGTTGTCAAAATTATGAAAGGTTTTGCAAGGGTAAACAGTGAAAGGCTGTTTCCTATCCGCTGGAAGAATGAGTAACAAGGTTCATAGGGGGAAAAATTCAGTTCTTTGCGTCTCCCGTTAGCACCTTAAGAGGGTGCCAATTGTGGCGCAAAGCAACTAGCGCCCGGACGTGGCGATGTTTATGCCGCTCGCAAAATTAACTAGACATTTTGCGGCGGCGCTAAACACTACCGCCACGATCTCCTGCGCCGGCAGATCGTGACATCAGTCGAGTGTGCAACACCCCGTTAGCGTCCCGGACCGGATATTGAGTGGCGCCCCCTGCCTTACCGCCTGCCGCTAGCAACGACAGGTTGAGGGGAGCATTATGCTGGCAGAAAGGGACTAGGGGAGTGCTATTTAAAGGCGACCGCTTCCTGCCTTTTTTTGTCGGTGAATGTGGTGATTATTCCTTGATTAGTAAAAGTATTGTGATTCGTTGTTTGTTAACTGCCTTGGGATATGTGTTGTAATCTCATTGGTAGTTGATGATCACATGATGTGTTGTGGCTACCTTAAATTCAGTCCTTTTCTAGCTTTAGTTGGGACTGGATGTAGAAAGATATGCTGCCGATTTTAAAGTTAATAAAGCCTAACTTTGGAAGGCAAATCTATTCTTTATTTCAATTTATTAACTTTATGTTAGAATGGAGCGATATCTTCAACCAGAACGATTCAAGGCTGACCCCAATTCTGCTGGAGTGGATGATAAATGGAAACATTGGTATTGTACATTTAAAAACTTTTTGGGCGTGTTGGATCAAGAGGCTCTAAATAAGCTGAATATGCTGATCAACTACATTGACCCGGATGTATTTAAATATATTTTGCACTGTAAAACTTATGAAGAGGCTATTTCTACATTGGAAAAGATTTTTGTTAAACCAAAGAATGAGGTATTTGCATGTCATCTTCTATCTGCCCGTAGGCAGCAGGTGGGAGAATCTTTGGATACTTATTTACAAGCACTTCGGTGCCTTGGTGTTGACTGTAATTATAAGGCTGTGACGGCTGAAGAATATAAGGACGAATCAGTACGGGATGCTTTTATTAATGGCTTACTGTCAAGATCAATTCGTCAGCGGTTGTTAGAAAATAAGACTCTGGATCTTAAAAGTGCTTTTGAGCAAGCTTCTACATTGGATATGGCTCAGAGAAGTTCGGATTCTTATGCTCTTTTTAATCGGCCTGCGACTATGGTTTCGGCAGTTTCGGATAAAAAGGAATTATGTGGACTTAATGGGAGTGGTTTACTAGATTTTGAAACAGTTTCTACTTCGGCGGCCGTTGCCTCTAGGATTCAGAAGTGTTATTTTTGTGGGAATATCCGGCACCCTCGTCTGAAGTGTCCTGCTCGGGAGGCTGTGTGTAGTAAATGCGGCAAGAGAGGTCATTATGCACGTGTGTGCAAATCATCAGGTTCAATTACCTTCCCTTCTCCTGGTGTGGGAGGGTCTTCCTCCACTACCTCTTCTGTGACTATTCAGCCTTTAGATAGGGTGTTTATTGCATCAATTTCTGCTGCATTTGCTCATGGCCTAAACAAAGCTATAGTTACGGCTCAAGTTAATGGGTTGGAAGTGAAGGCCCTTATAGATACGGGCAGTACTGAGAGTTTTAAGTCTTCAGTTTGCGAAGGAGAAGCATTTGAAAATTTCGCCTGTTACGTATCAGGTGTGTATGGCTCAGACGACCCTTACTTCACAAATAGCTGGTTGTTGCTTTGTGAAAATGGTTCTTCTAGGTAATACGTATACTGATATACGCCTATCTGTTTTGCCTAATCTCTGTGCGGATATTTTGATTGGACATGATGTGCTTCAGTTACACGAGTCTCTTAGTCTTTCATTTGGAGGGACTAAGCCACCTTTATCTATTTGTGGATTAACCTCTTTATCTATTCCTCCATTATCACTTTTTTCCAATTTGATGTCGGATTGTAAGCCAATTGCTACCAAGTCAAGAAGATATAGTAGTCAGGATAGAGAATTTATTAATTCTGAAGTTCAACGTCTCTTATTGGAAGGAATCATTGAACCTAGTTGTTCGCCTTGGCGAGCACAGGTAGTTGTCACGACTAACGAGAGACACAAGAAACAAATGGTGATAGACTATTCCCAAACTATTAATAGGTATACTCAATTAGATGCGTACCCTTTGCCTAAGATTGATGAGCTTATCAATAAAGTATCTCAGTATAAAGTTTTTAGTACTATTGACTTAGAGTGCTTATCATCAGATTCCTATTGTTAAGAAGGATCAACCATATACGGCCTTTGTGGCTGGTGGAAAGCTGTATCAGTTTTGCCGAATACCATTTGGTGTTACTAATGGTGTTGCTTGTTTTCAACGTGCAATGGATGCTTTTATAAGTGATAACTCCCTCTCTGACACCTTTTCATACTTAGATGACATCACAGTGTGTGGCAAATCAAGGGTGGAGCATGATTCTAATTTAAAAAGATTCCTTCAAGCTGCGGAAAAAGTTGGTTTAACTTTTAACAAAGAGAAATGTGTCTTTTCGAGTACTGAGGTAAATCTATTGGGGTATATTATTTCGGGAAATAAGATTAAACCAGATCCAGAACGTCTGCGACCATTGATCGATTTACCTTGTCCTACTAATTCTAAGGCTTTGCAACGAGTTGTTGGACTGTTTTCTTATTATTCTAATTGGATTGCAAATTTTTCATGGAAGATCCGACCTCTTATTCGGGTTACGACATATCCTCTATCATGGGAGGCCAGGAAATGTTTTGAGAATTTTAAAAAGGATATTTTAGGAGCAGTTGTGCATTCCATTGATGAGCAGGTTCCCTTTGTGATTGAGACGGATGCTTCGGATTTTGCAATTGGGGCTACTTTGAACCAAAATGGAAGACCTGTGGCCTTTTTCTCACGTACTTTGAATAATAGTGAAAAAAGACATTCCTCAATAGAAAAAGAGGCATATGCAATAGTAGAAGCATTGCGTAAATGGAGACATTATTTATCGGGGCGACATTTCACGTTGGTAACTGACCAAAAATCTGTGTCCTTTATGTTTGATGTTAAACATTTTGGAAAGATTAAAAATGATAAAATAATGAGATGGAGGATGTTGGCATGTTACCATTTTGACATAGTTTATCGTCCGGGGAAGGATAATGTTGCTGCTGATGCACTGTCGAGGGCTTATTGTTCGGTGATTCATGGAGATACGCTTATTAATCTTCACAATGCCTTATGTCATCCTGGGGTAATGAGGATGATACACTTTGTACGCAGTAAGAACTTGTCTTTTTCAGTTGAAGACGTCAAGCGGATGACTTCATCATGTTCTATCTGTGCTCGGTGTAAACCGAATTTCTTTAAGCCTCAACGAGCTCATCTTATAAAGGCTACTTCTCCTTTTGAACGTTTGAGTGTTGATTTTAAGGGACCTCTTCCTTCAACTACTCAAAACCGATATATATTTACTGTTGTGGATGAGTTTTCAAGGTTCCCTTTTGCTTTTCCTTGTGCAGATGTATCAGCTGCTACAGTTATTAAATGTTTGACTCAACTTTTTGTCATCTTTGGGATGCCTGCGTATATCCATTCGGATCAGGGAAGTTCTTTTATGTCTTCCCAGTTGAAGGAATACCTTCAGAGTCGGGGAATTTCTACTAGTCGAACTACCCCGTATAATCCCCAGGGTAATGGACAGTGCGAACGATACAATGGGGTGATCTGGAAGGCAGTTATGTTGGCGTTGACATCCCGGAACCTTAAGAATACACAGTGGGAAATGGTACTGCCTGATGCCCTGCATTCCATTAGATCATTGCTTTCAACGGCTACTAATGTGACCCCCCATGAAAGGCTCTTTAACTATCCGCGGAGATCTACTACGGGATATTCGGTACCTTCATGGCTTACTATGCAGGGACCTGTGTTGCTTCGACGCCATGTTAGATTGTCAAAATATGACCCCTTGGTGGAGGAGGTGGAGCTGTTGGAGGCAAATTCCCAATATGCTCATATTCGATTCCAAGATGGGAAAGAAAGTACTGTTTCAATTAAAGACTTGGCTCCTTGTGGGGGCCAGCCCTCTTCTGAGGATAATAATAATGGTCATGATTCGGATAATGTGGATGCTGTTACAGATACTACGAATATTTCCAATCCGATTGCAGATAGTCATACTTCTATTAGTCCGCCTTTGATAG
Source organism: Somniosus microcephalus (assembly GCF_052327205.1). Classification (NCBI taxonomy): domain Eukaryota; kingdom Metazoa; phylum Chordata; class Chondrichthyes; order Squaliformes; family Somniosidae; genus Somniosus; species Somniosus microcephalus. The sequence goes on along the minus strand of NC_140992.1, from coordinate 267,992,169 downwards.
ATGTTTATGACCGTCCCAGTGCATCTTCTGATGGGATTTCTAATCCGGAAACCGTTGAGAATCGGGATATGGATAGCCTTCCTGTTGAAGATACTTCTGTGCCTTCTGGCGTGGGAGGGCAAGGAATTTCACCAAGGTTAAGAAGGTCGACACGAACAAGATATCCGGTCGACCGATTGAAAATGGACTTTTAAATTGATAGTAATGTTTTAAAAATTGTTGAAATATTATAGTATATTGTTTTAGTTGAGAGATACTTAATACTTATGCGTAATGTTATTATTTGTTATTGTTCATTTAGCATTGTGTTATGTAAATAGTTTTATTCTCGTGCATAGTTTAGTTGTAAATAATTAATTGTAAATTGTAAAAGTTATTAGGTTAGAGTATATTTTAAAGGAGGGGTGAATGTGGTGATTATTCCTTGATTAGTAAAAGTATTGTGATTCGTTGTTTGTTAACTGCCTTGGGATATGTGTTGTAATCTCATTGGTAGTTGATGATCACATGATGTGTTGTGGCTACCTTAAATTCAGTCCTTTTCTAGCTTTAGTTGGGACTGGATATAGAAAGATATGCTGCCGATTTTAAAGTTAATAAAGCCTAACTTTGGAAGGCAAATCTATTCTTTATTTCAGTGACATTTTTGCACCATGCAGTCAGAGAGAGAGAGAGATTTCTGGAGAGATTCAACGCTGTGTGAAGGAGTTTTGAGTACTGAGCAGCACTTTGCAGGTTTATTTTGATTTGCCCTTTCTTGCTTCACCAGCGCTCTGAGGTAACGCCTCGCTCCTCGGTGTTTGCGCCTTAAGACAGGTGTGAGGCGCCTGATTTAGCGCTGCAATCACCTCCAGGGGCGATAAAAGCCAAGTTTGCTGTCGGAGGCGATAATTAGCGCCAGGCGCTAAACTTTGCGCACGGCCGATAACGGCGCCCCAAATGGGGCGATACTGAATTTTTCCCCCATAGACTCGAGATTATCGCTAGTGCTCCAAATCATTGCGAATCTGCAAAATGGAGGCTGCAGACACGTAGTGAGAATGGCCCATTTCGAAGTAATTCTATGTTCCTCTAATGCAGGGCCATGAAAGGTATTCTAGCTGCTTCCATTGAAACATGCCCAAACCGTCATAGTCTTCTTTCTTGGATCTTCTGTATGAGTGTTGTTTCTTGCCCAAGCCATGTTATTATATCATTCTTTATTCTTTGCATCCTGGATACTCCCAGTGTTCCTCTCAGCCAACTCATCTCTGCTGTTAGTATCTGCTGCCCGTAAACTTTTCTCACGTTCCAACACTCAGATCCGCGTAATGATGTGGGGATAATATTCGTTGCATCCCTGTATTATATCAATAAAGAGAAAAGAAAGACTTGCATTTCCATAGCATCTTTCACGACCAGGATGTCCCAAAGCGCTTTACAGCCAGCAAAGTAATTCTTTTGAGGTTTAGTCATTGTTGTAATGTAGGGAAATGTGGCAGCCAATTTGCGCACAGCAAACTCCCACAAACAGCAATGTGATAATGACCAGATTATCTGTTTTTTATTGATGTTTGAGGGATAAAGATTGGTCAGGACACCAGGGAGAACGCCCCTGCTATTCTTCGAAATAGTGCCTTGAGATCTTTTACGTCCACCTGAGAGGGCAGACGGGGCCTTGATTTAACGTCTCATCTGAAAGACGGCACCTCCGACAGTGCAGCGCTCCCTCAGCACTGCACTGGAGTGTCAGCCGAGATTTTTGTGGTCGTCTCTTCTGACTCGGAGGTGAGGGTGCTACCCACTGAGCCACAGCGGACAATGCAACAACAAGTAGGCAGCACAAGCTTAAAATAACAGGGAAAGAGGGGGCAAATGGGTCTCTGAGGTTAACTGATATCTTCAGTCAAATCTTCATTTGGAGCCATTTAAATTTTGTGTGACAAAGGGGCCAAACCCAGAGTCAAAGGCGAACAGAAGCCAAGTGAATGATTAAGATAATCAATAACTTCATAAACAACTGGGAGGGGTGAAGCTATTCCGAGGAATCTCCTCAGATTGAAGCTGAATTCAATCACAGGTTTTGAAAAGGAGTTAAACATTTGAAGAAGAAAAATATAAAAGGGTACGAGGAATCGAGCAGGAAGTGGGATAAGAATGGATATTTCCAATATGGAATTCAAACAGGCACAATGAGGAAATGACCTCCTTCCATGTTGATTTTTTTCAACACACCTAATTTTCTCCTCCCCTCTGCTGAAGGGGTCTCTTCCCCCCAATACTTCACCCAAATGAACATTCTTAATGTACGAGCCTAAACAATGACAGATAATATGGATGTTCACACAGAGTGATATATTTTCTGTTCATTAATTATGTTGGCAGATTGTACAGGTGTCTGAATGGCCATGTGGACCCTGTCAACCATTTCCAATGCCCTTGGAATGCCACATCATACCTAAAACCTTGTCAAGTACTCCTGCCATCGTCACTGAATCCTGCTACTGGACATAATGGGCTGGATTTTCATTGGGCCGTGGAGGCGGGATTGGAGGCATGTGGGGGGTTAAAATCTTGAAATCGGGGGGCACGAACCCATCTCGCCCCCAACCCGCCTCCATGCCAGTTTCAAAGGAGGCGGATACCCGACCTGTGCTGGGAGCCGCCTCCCCGAGGCGGGAAGGGGATTGGTGCCAATTAACTGCCTGTTAACAGGTAGTTAACAGGCAGTTTTTAGCCTAATCCCTATTTTTATTCCTGAAGTGTGGGATTCCCGACGGCTCCAAACAATGCCAAGTTAGCGAAGCAGGCCATCGGGATAAAGGGCTTGGAGGGTTCGAGATGTCTGGTGTTCAGATGAATGATGGGTACATGAGTGCAGAGGTAAGTGTGTTTGGTGTGTGTAAAGTGTTTAAAGAAGTTCTACTAACCTTTACTTACCTTTACAGCCTTCCTTCCTTCAGGTCTCGGGAGTCGCTCATCTCACCGGCACAGAAAGCAGAATAGCCACCAGCTGTCAAACTCTGCAGCCTCTGCTTTCTGTTCCGGAGAGATCTCTAAATCATCCTGAGAGGAAGGAATTAACTTAGAGTACAGATTGTCAGTGTTTGACAGCTTCAAACAGCTGTCGAACGCTGATATTTCATCTGTCAAAAGGTCTTGACAGATGAAATTTCAATCTGTGATGTCACCTGTTGCCGAGTGGCCCTTAATTGGCCTGCTGAGCCCACTGGGCGGGCTTAACAATGTCAATGAAGTCTAAATCGCGTGGGTTGGCCACAACTCGATGGAGGCGGGACTACAACCCCAAAAGTTGTAGTCCCGCCTCCTACCCGACTCCTCAATGAAAATCCAGCCCAATGTCTTCACCAGCACGTTGAAAGTGGGCACCTGTTGCCTGACCGGCACACCCACTTGCTGACCCTTACCCATCATTGCCCAGCAAGATAAGTGAGCATCGTTTCCACTTTCACCTTACTATTGTGGTTGCAGGACATGAAAATAATCATGAAGGTGTGGTGTGTATTTACCAGGACTGTGTGGCATTTATCAACAGATGAGGATATCAGGCTATGACTCTGTGAACACCTAATTGTCCATAGTTCTCTCCTTGTGCTATGTATCATGGTCCCTTTAACAACAGCCATTTATATAGTGCCTTTAACATAGTAAAACATACCAAAGCACTTCACGGGAGCATTATCAGACAAAAATTGACACAGAGCCACATAAGGAGATGTTAGGACTGATGACCAAAAGTTTGGTCAAAGGGATAGGTTTAATGAGCGTGTTAAAGGAAGAAAGTGAGGTAGAGAGATGGAGAGGTTTAGGGAGGGAATTCCAGAGCTTAGGGCCTCGGCAACTGAAGGCACGGCCGCCAATGGTGGAGCGATTAAAATTGGGGATGTGCAAGAATTGGAGGGGCACAGATATCTCGAAGGGTTGTAGGGCTGGAGGAGGTTACAGAAATCTCAATAGAGACCGAACAGGAACAGCTACCACCAAGGGGGAAATGTTAATACAAAGTCATCACATTCAATATTATTATGCTGACTCTTGCTTGTTCATGGGGGACCTGGTTCAGCGTGCAGTGTGTTGAAGACATAACTGAGAATTGGTCCTTGTGTCCCTGTCCTGGTTACTGAGATTCACCAGGCGGGAAATCCACGAGATCGGGTGCAATGCCGGTTTCACTCACTGCCCAATATTACTCTGCATTGATTTCAATGGAGAATAAATCAGGCGGGGGCGTAACGCCAGCGTTGCACCTGATCCCGTCAGTTTCGCGACGGAGGGTTAGTTTAAAATTGCCCTCTGCGGAGCCACCTACATTCTGTGAAAATAGCGGAAAATAAAACTCAAATTAGGTCCAAGTTCATCTGTACTCAAAGATAGGGATGAAATTAGTGAAGCTAATCCATTTCGAGCTACATTAAATCAGACGTGCAATTGTCGTATTACCATCAGTGGTAAGGCACGCACTGTGCGCAGTTGGCATACAGCAAGATCACCACTCACAGTGCACATTCAAATTAGTAAGACATTGTAATTGACGTTGATGGCTGAACTAGCAATCTGCAAGCCACGTTGGTTTCAGGGTCCAGTCATTGATGCTTTAGAATCAAACTTACGGCACAGAAGAAGGCCATTCAGCCTATTGTGTCTGTGCTACCCGAAAAAGAGCTATCCAGCCTAATCCCACTTTCCAGCTTTGGTCCGTAGCCCTGTAGGTCACGGCACTTCAAGTGCATATCCAAGTACTTTTTAAATGTGATGAGGGTTTCTGCCTCTACCACCCTTTCAGGCAGTGAGTTCCAGACCCCCACCACCCTGTGGGTGAAAAGGGTTCTCCTCAACTCCCCTCTAAACCTCCGACCAATTACTTTAAATCTATTACAGGAAACTCTCTCTTAACCGGCAAAATTCAAGAGTAGGTTCAGGTAAGTTTTACTGTATATTAGTGGCCGTGTAACCGGGGTTCCTGGATCTGTGGCCGTGTAACCGGGGTTCCTGCACCTGTGACCGTGCAACAGGGACTCCTGGATCTGTGGCCGTGTAACCGGGACTCCTGCACAAGTGCTGTGTAACTGGGGTTCCTGCACCTGTGGCCGTGCAACAGGGACTCCTGGATCTGTGGCCGTGTAACCGGGACTCCTGCACAAGTGCTGTGTAACTGGGGTTCCTGCACCTGTGGCCGTGTACGGGGCTCTCATACCTTGGTAAGTATACCTCTCTGTAATCCGGACTTTTTGATCAACCGGCACCATGCGGGTCCCGTCGCTGCCGGATAAAAAAGAGTTTCCTGTACAATAGCAAAATACTGCGGATGCTGGAAATCTGAAATAACAACAGAAAATGCTGGAAATACTCAGGAGGCCAAGCAGCATCCGTGGAGAGAGAAACAGTCAACGTTTCAGGTCTGGGACCCTTCATCAGAACTGGAAAAAGCTGGAGATGTAACAGATATTCTGCAGGTGCAGAGACAGGGGGGGGGGGGTTATGAGGAGAGGAAGGAATTGAAAGAATATACTGTACTTTTGTAAGAGGCAGGAAAGATAAAGTGTCTCTGCACCTGCTTAATATCTGTTACATCTCCAGCTTTTCCCCGTTCTGATGAAGGATCCCAGACCTGAAAGTTTAACTCTGTTTCTCTCTCCACGGATGCTGCCTGGTCTGTTGAGTATTTCCAGCATTTTCTGTTGCTATTTAAAACCTATGCCCCCTGGTTATTGACTTCTCTGCTAATGGAAATAGGTCCTGCCTAGCTACTCTATCTAGGCCCCTCAAATTTTATACATCTAATTTTCTCAGTTAGGTTTTCCATTTCAGTATTGTGTTGTTGATGCCTGTGCTGTTTTTAATGCAGGGTAAGTGGACAAAACATTCATGAGCTAATATTGCCAGAAGTACTCGCTGGACACCTGGGTTGTAAGCTTCACTGAAATGTGAAGCATATTAATTTCGAGGCAAGCTTCCAGCCGTGGATGAGTGCCTTTCATGCAATGCAATTGAGACATCAACCTGTACTTTTTGTTAAAAGCCATATTTGCATTCCGCAAAGGCTCTGCCCCCGGCATCATTCAACATGCGTGTGGATCAGAAAATCAGGAGTCCACCCCCTGATAATTTGAGTCAACGGAAAATGTGGAGTGTTGCAGGTCTGGCCCCCACTGGCCACTTTCCAAGCCGCGTTTACTTCGGGCGAGGTTCTGTGCAGGTTGTCTCCCCTTTCCAAATTTACCCCAACCCTCCTTCCAGAGATAGGAATTGGGAGCTAACTGTCTGTGGGTTTATGTTACAGAAAATTACATAGAAGTTACAGCATGGCAACAGGCCATTCGGCACAACTGGTCCATGCCCGTGTTTGTGTGTCAGCCACTGGCTCAGTTGGTAGCACCCTCTCTCTCGCCTCTGTGTCAGAAGGTTGAGGGTTCATAGTCCCACTCCGGAGACTTGAGTGCAAAAATCTGAGCTGACACTCCAATGCAGTGCTGAGGGAGTGCTGCACTGTCTGAGGTCCCGTCTTTTGGATGAGATGTTAAACTGAGGCCCCGTCTGCCCTCTCAGGTGGATGTAAAAGATCCCATGGCACTATTTCGAAGAAGAACAGGGGAATTCTCCCCAGTGTCTTGGCCAATATTTATCCCTCAATCAACATCACTAAAGCAGATTATTAAGGTTTGTGGAACCTTGCTGAGCGTAAATTGGCTGCTGCGTTTCCTATATTACAACAGTGACTACAGTTCAAAATTACTTCATTGCCTGTAAAGCACTTTGGGACGTCCGGTGGTCATGACAGGTGCTATATAAATGCAAGTCTTTCTTTCTTTGTGCGCCACACGAGCCTGCCCCCAACCTACTTCATCTCACCCTATCAGCATTTCCTTCTGACACTTTCTCCCTCGTGTGCTTATCTAGTTTCCCCTTAAAGGCATCTACGCTGTTCGCCTCAACCACTCCCTGTGGCAGCGAGTTCCACATTCTCGCCACTCTCTGGGGAAAGAAGTTTCTCCTGAATTCCTTATTGGATTTACTCATGGCTACCTTATCTTTATGACCCCTAGTATTGGATTGCCCCACAAGCGGAAACTTCTCCAGGTTTACCCTATCAAAACCCTTCATCATTTTAAAGACCTCTATCCGGTCACCTGTTGGCCTTCTCTTTTTGAGAGAAGAAAGAGCCCCAGCCCATTCAAGCTTTCCCTGGTAGTTATAACACTCTCGGTTCTGGCGTCATTCTTGTAAATCTAATTTTTTGCACCTTCTCCAGTGCCCCTGGATCCTTTTTGGTAATAAAGGAAGTACGTAGAACAAGAAACTGAGGGTGACTAAGGAAGTACTGGATAAGACCTTGTGAAGAGTGGCTTGTCACGGAAAGGGATACAGATGACTGAAGCGGCCCGGCTAGTTCAGAACTGACAACAGTGGAGTGAAGTCATTCAGCTCCCTTGTCACTGCTGAGCTGACAGACAGGAATTTAGTAGTACAGGAAATTCTTTTTTATCTGGCACCGACGGGACCGGCGTGGTGCCAGTTTATCAAAAAGTCCAGATTACAGAGAGGTATAGTTAAAAGGTACAAGAGCTCCGTACACAGCAACAAATCCAGGCTTCCCTATTGCTTAGCAACAGGTGCAGGAACCCCGGCCACAAGATCCAGGCATCCCTGTTGCTTAGCAACTGGTGCAGGAACCCCGGTTACACAGCCACAGATCCAGGAACGGCCACTAATAGGAAGTAAAACTTACCTGAACCTACTCCTGAATTTTGCCAGTTAACAGAGATTTTAGGTGCTGGTAAATCGAGAGTTTCTTGATATAATGAAGAGCCTTTACAGCAAGAACACTCTGATTTAAGAGTGAGGATAAGTTTCAGTGCCAGATGTTCAATGTCACTTTGATGGAATTCGTATTTAATATTTTAGGTTTCATATAAATTAACATCAATATGGATAAGGCTGTCAAAGTATTGCAATAGCGCCAGTCGGAACAAAACTTCCATTCGGGTTTGTGACATGGAATAGCAGGCTCCCGGCACCTGGTTTAAATGTACTGTCTTCCTCTGTCAGACAGGCTGGAGATCATTTTATGGCAGCCTGGAAGGATCACAGAAGCGTCATTCCCTGCCATGTGAAACATCTGCTCACAGGGAAGACGCGAATCAGATGCATGTCTAATTAGTATGCAGATCGTGTCGGGGATGCGCCATGTTAGTTAGCCCGGCTGGGCCTGTGTGCATGACTGGAAGCGTATTACATTAATGAACCCCCACGTACTTCCCTGCTCAAGTGTGAATAACCAGTTGCTTCGTCTTGTTTTCAGTGCAATTTCACGGCGTATGGGAAGCCTGGATGAGCTGTGTCTGTGATGCCACATCAGTCTCGTGTCACTTGACTGCGGATTTAAAAAATAGCGTGAGGAGAAAATTGTCATCTTACCTGTGGCGTCTCTCTCTCTCGCCCCTCAGGCAACGCGCGGTTAAGAGGATGATGGTGTTTGCAGTGGGCCTCCCACTGTAGCAAACTCCCAGCTGAGGGAACCCGAGCCTGAATCTTACCGTCAACTGAAATTCAACCTCTTGCTTTTAGGTCAGGTTTTTTTTTTTAGCCCTGGTGCACTCTTAAATACGACGTAGGCACAACTGGCAAGAGGAGAGAGGTCCCCCACCACATAGAGATCGAAAGATTTTGGGGCACGAAGGGAATCTAGGGAGATGGGGATAGTGTGGGAGGTGGAGTTGAGGCAGAAGGTCAGCCATGATCTTATTGAATGGCGGAGCAGGCTCGAGGGGCCGAATGGCCGACTCCTGCTCCTATTTCTTGTGTTCTTATGATAGATTTTCGGATATTAAGGGAATCTAGGGAGATGGGGATAGTGTGGGAAGGTGACGATGCGGTAGAAGATCAGCCCTGATCTTACTGAATGACGGAACAGGCTCGAGGGGCCGAATGGCCGACTCCTGTTCCTATTTCTTATGTTCTTATTGATAGGTCACTTCCCTTTTGCAAGAAAGCTTATGTGGAGGCACATGAGGGGGACGTAACCAAAAGCCCAGAGAGAAGGAGAGATAGAGAGAGACTTGCATTTTCACAGCGCCTTTCACGACCTCAGGACGTCCTAATGCGCTGTACAGCCAGTGATGTATTTTTTGAAGTGTAGCCACTGTTGTAATGTACTATAGCAGCTACTGAAATCATGCAGCTCGGCCTCTGCTAAGCCGGCAACAATTGATTCCTTACCTCAGACCCTCCTCCCTCTGTCCGTGCACCTGCTCCATGGAGCCTGGAGTAGAACAAGAAGCCTCACAGTCTAACGTGCTCCCTCCTCCTATTCCCGCACTACCATTCTTCACACCCAAACTTGGTTTCCCTGTTCCTCCACCTACTGCCTGGCAACACGGTACTGCCACTATATCAGCACCCTCCAAGCCAGATTACGCGGGGTGCTGCTGCCATCCCAGCCAGGGCACAGCAACACCAAGTTACTTATAGAGGAAGGGCCTGTAATTTAACCTGAAGACCACCGTAAAGTGAATCACAGCTCAGTAATAGCGCATGACACCAAATTGGTGGGGGGGTGGGGGTGGGGAGGGGCGGATAGTCAGGACTGAGGAGGACCGCAACAAATTACAGGACATTAATAAACTTGCAGAATGGGCATATAATTGGCAAATTAAGTTCAACACAGATACATGTGAGGTATTATGTCTTGGTAAGAAGAATAAGGTCACTTATTACTTGGAGGGTGCGAGTCTAGATGAGGTAGAGGAAAGAAAGGGATCTCGGAGAACAAATACATAAATCACTAAGGGCCGCGAAATTCGGTAGCGCCCCGTTTCAGGGCGGTAATGCTGGCGAGGCGGGACATCCTACGCCCAGCAAGGATAACCCGCTCGGGCCGCAAAATTCGCCTTACCGCCCTGCCCAGGAGGTGGAGCGCAATGTCAGGCGCTCCACTTCCTGCTGGGGTGGTAACCGAGGCGATGTCGGGGTGCGATCGGCAGCGCTCCGAGGAGGCTCCGCGGGGTGATGCCGTGTTTCAATGCCCCTCCCCTTCAGTTAAAGGGGAGGGCCGCTGCGCCCTCTGCAGGGCCTCCGATGGCCCCAACTAGGCCACCAGGGCGGCGTGGTGCCATGGCAGCAGCCCGGCGCCAAGACGTGGTGCCATGGCAGCGCAATGGCGGCCAGGACCACACCACGGAGGGTCGACCTGGAGGTCGGCCAAAAAAAGAAAATGGCTGCGCGGGTCGCGGCCGCAGCCCCCCTTTAACTACTGCCCCACGAGCGGAGGTCGGCCTGGCTCGTGACCCGCGAGGCTCGAGCTGACACCGTCCATGGCAGCCTCACGGGGCGCAGGTGAATTTCTGTCACGCAGCAGTAAGGGGACGTGACGGGGCGCTAAGGTGTCGCCAGAAGCACGGCGGCCCAGGGCGCTACTGGCGGGAATGCGGCGCTATCGGGGCCGCTTCAACATCGCCCCGCCGAATTTCGCGGGAAGTGTTTCTTTCACGCCCCCCCCCGGGTGATAACCCCTTTACACCCTGTTAGCGTCCCCCGAAGGCGTTAATGGCAGGCGCAAAGGAGCCGAATTTCGCCCACGAAAAGTTGCGACACAGGTTAGCAAGGCCATAAAAAAAGCAAACCAAGCACTAGGGTTTATTTCTAGAGGGATAGAATTGAAAAGTAGGGAAGTTATACTAAACCTGTATCGAACCTTGGGTAGACCACACTTATTGTACTGTGTGCAGTTCTGGTCACCATATTATAAAAAGGATATAGAGGCACTGGAGAGGGTGCAGAGAAGATTTACAAGGATAATACCAGAAATGCGAGGGTATACATATCGGGAAAGAATGAACAGGCTGGGTCTCTTTTCTCTTGAAGAAAGAAGGCTGAGGGGTGACCTAATAGAGGTCTTTAAAATTATGAAAGGTTTTGATAGAGTGGATACTGAGAGAATGTTTCCACTTGTGGGGAAGAGCATAACTAGAGGCCATCAACATAAGATAGTCACCAAGAAATCCAATAGGGAATTCAGAAGAAACTTCTTTACCCAGAGAGTGGGGAGAATGTGGAACTCGTTACCACGGGGTGTGGTTGAGGCGAATAGTATAGATACATTTAAGGGGAGGCTGGACAAACATATGAGGGAGAAGGGAATAGAGGGTTATGCTGATAGATTTAGATGAGGAAAGACGGGAGGAGGCTCAAGTGGAGCACAAACGCTGGCATGGACTGGTTGGGCCGAATGGCCTGTTTCTGTGCCGTATATCCTATGTAATATAAAATCTTACCGTTCTCCATCAGACGGTGTCCAGATAATAAATCTGTGCCTGCCCCTTTAATGGCGCATGTACCTTTAAAAGAAAAGAAAAACGTGCATTTATATAGCACCTTTCACAACCTCAGGACATCCCAAAGCCCTTTACAGTCAAAGAAGTACTTTTTGAAGTGTAGCCACTGTTGTAATGTAGGAAACATGGCAACCAATTTGCACACAGCAAGCTCCCACAAACAGCAATGAGATCATGACCAAACAGTCTGATTTAGTGATGGTAGTTGAGGGACAAATATTTAGCCAGGACACAGGGGACAACTCCCCTGCTCTTCTTCGAAATAGTTCCATGGGATCTTTTGCATCCAGCTGAAAGGGAAGACGGGGCCTCGGTTTAACGGCACCTCCAATAGTGCAGCACGCCCTCAGTACCGCAGTAGCGGCTCAGCCTGAATTCCCTGTGATGGCCAACCAACGTCAGCAGGTCCGGCCTCATTTCCCGGCCCTTTCAGACTTTGGCCCTGAGAATACCAATGGCTGCGAGGAAAATTTGGAGCCAAAAATCACTAACTTGGGGTGCTGGTTTGAGGAGTTAAAGGAAATATAAGGGAACTGGACTAATAGTGCTATGGGAATTTTTACATCCACCTAAAAGAGCAGAGAAGGCCCTGGATTAATGTTGCATCCAAAAGACATCACCAATCCAACAGCATACCACTCTCCTGGTATTGCACTGGAGTGTCAGCCTAGATTTTTGTGTTCAAGTCTCTGGAGTGGGGCTTGAACCCACAACCTTCTGATTCAGAAGCAAGAGTGCTGCCCACTAAGCCACGGCTGACAAGTCCTGGCAAACGGGGAGACTTCCTTCTCCCTTTATAGAGCATTCCTCATTCTCTCAATCCTCTGTGTGAATAGGCTTCTCCTGCTCTCCATCCTAAATCTCTTATATTTAATCTCTCCTTTTATCCTTGACTCTTCAAACCTTCTTTATTTTAACAGGCCCAAGAAAACGTTTGGGTGTTGAGCTCCAGGTCCTGGATAGAGGGCCCAATTCAGCGTGCTCTGGACTAATTGCTCCCAGACAGCACCCAGAAGTGGAGAATCAGGCCTATGAGTCTAGGAAGGTTTGCCAGTATTCTTGCTAACAGAAACCTATCACCCAAGATTTCACATTTAAAAATCCCATGCTATAACCAATTTTGTTAGCGGGGGAGATACAAATATTATTACCCCAGTTTTTTCTAAAAGAGAGGAATATATGGTCCCAATAATGGGGAGATCGCTGGGCAATATAGAAATTACAGCACCGAATCAGGCTGTTCGGCCCAACCTGTCCAAGTTGGTGTTTGCCCTCCCCTCGCGCAGTAGTCCTAATCCCATTGCAATATCCTCCTGGCCCCCTTTCTATCCACCGCTTATCTAAACAGAAAATGCTGAAAACACTGAGCAGGTCAGGCAACCTCTGTGGAGAGGGAAACCGAGTCAACGTTTCAGGTCGATGACCCTTCGTCAGAACTGTTGCTGAGGAAGAGCCAGGGTTGGTGCTTTGGGACGTTGCTGAGGTGCATGATGAGATAAACTCAGATGCCAATAATGACATAGTTTTTGTACGATATATTAGGGGAGATCTCCTGAATTAGTGCTCTTGGGTGGGAATACAAGTCAAGAAATTGCAACTTCCGGAGTCCATCAAAATAGTGGACGGAAAATCACAGGTTGGAAGAGCACAGTTTCTTGATGTCCGCCCCTGGTGGTTCTCCCTCCTGTTTACCTTAGCAATAACCATCGCGTGGAAGTGCCCCCTTTGTAGGAGGGCCTTGTACCCAGCAGCTAAGCTTTCTCTGAGCTGATAGCAATTACCATTCTGTGACACCAGCTGAATAAATCTCATTTGTTAAGAGCACGGCTAAGATGAACCCACGTTTATGGTAGAAATGAAATTAATCTTGTGTAGCAGTGACACTGCTCCCCCTTTCTGTCATTAATATTCATTAGCTGCACATAACAGAGGATCGAAAATGCAGCATATTTGTTATTCATTACTCTGTTATATGAGGTTTCTTTTCGGAGGTGTATTGATAATGTTTTTATTGGAAAGGGTTTGTCGACGAGCCACTTTGGTTTTACTGTAATCAGTGTTGCTGTTTATGGTAAAATGGACCTCGGGCAGAGACTGAGTAATTTATACAGGACAGACAATGACGGATTGTCTAATGTCCAAGATGTAAATTAATCAAACTTTGCTGACAAAAAAATCAGCACAATTCAGTTTGTAATATTTTTGATCTGTTCAAGCTTTCTCCTTTCCTCTCCTGATGACCAAGGTACTGTTCGACGCTACAGACGGACCCACTGGCACCTCACCCACGTGGTCATTCCTTGGCGCGTTGGCCCAGAAGGTATGGGGGGAATTTCCACGGGAGCAGTTTTACCTCTCGTCCGCTGTAACTTTGGCGGAAGGACTGGGGAAACCACGGGAGAAACAGCGTAATGAGAGGGACAAGCTCACGCTAGCAATTCACCTTTGTATAGAATTAGCTGGGGCAGATCTACATAGGATAAAACATAGAAACATAGAAGATAGGAGCAGGAGTAGGCCATTCGGCCCCTCGAGCCCGCTCCGCCATTTAATGAGATCATGGCTGATCATCCAAATTCAGTACCCTGTCCTTGCTTTCTCCCCATATCCCTTGATCCCTTTAGCTTTAAGAAATATATCTAACTCCTTCTTGAATACATAGGATATATGGCACAGAAACAGGCCATTCGGTCCAACCAGTTCATGCCGGAGTTTAAGCTCCACTCGAGCCTCCTCCCGTCTTTCCTCATCTAAATCTATCAGCATAACCCTCTATTCCCTTCTCCCTCATGTGTATATCCAGCCTCCCCTTAAATGCATCTATACTATTCACTTCAACCACTCCCTGTGGTAGCAAGTTCCACATTCTCACCACTCTCTGGGTAAAGAAGTTTCTTCTGAATTCCCGATTGGAGTTCTTGGTGATTATCTTATATTGACGGCCTCTAGTTATGCTCTTCCCCACAAGTGGAAACACTCTTGGGGAAAAATTGGGTCACGCCCCCTTTGGGGTGATAACTTCATCGTGGTGCTATATTTAGTACCCTGAAAAAGTTAGCACCCCCGCGCCGGTAACTGAATGGTAGCACCCCAAGCAGGAGGCGGGGCACTACTGGAAGCGCTCCCCCTCCCTCTTGGCGTGCTTCCATTGTATATCGTGGCACTACGTGCAGCGGTGCCACGTGTGTCGGCACATAACGCCGCAGTATCACAGACCTCCCTCCCCTGATTAAAGGGGAGGGGCCTAGCGCAGCACGCACCAGGGCCCTGCTGGGCCACTGGGGAGCAAGTTGCTGGCAAAAGAACACGGCACTCCGCAGGAGGAGGCAAAAGGGGGCAGGTGCTGGCAATCGGCTCAAAAGCAAATGGCCGCCTGGCACCTGCCCTTTAATTAGCGCCACCGCGGCCACAAACACAGCACCCGAACCCTGTCGGACACAGTGTCCAGCGGTAGGTCGGGGGCGCGAGCGAAGTTTGTGGCCAGTGCGGTACCAACTACCACCGCCGCTAGCCTCCCGCTGAATTTCGCGGGAGGCGTTAGCCGCGCCTCGCCCGGGCGCTAGGTGATTTGCGCCCTGTTAACGTCCCCACGGGGCGCTAACGGGAGGCGTAAAGCAACCCTATTTTTCCCCTCTCTGTATCCACTCTGTCAAAAACTTTCATAATTTTAAAGGCCTCAATTAGGTTACCTCTCAGCCTACTTTTTTCTAGCAATTTTTTAAAATTCGTTTATAGGATCAGGGCATCGCTGGCAATGCCAGCATTTATTGCACATCCCTAGTTGCCCTTGAGAAGTTGGTGGTGAGCTGCCTTCTTGAACTGCTGCAGTCCATGTGGTGATGGTACTCCCACAGTGCTGTTAGGGAGGGAGTTCCAGGATTTTGACCCAGCCACGATGAAGGATCGGCGATATACTTCTAAGTCAGGAAGGTGTGTGACCTTGGAGGTGGTGGTGGTGTTCCCATGCGCCTGCTGCCCTTGTCCTTCTAGGTGGTGGAGGTCGCGGGTTTGGCAGGTGCTGCCGAAGAAGCCTTGGCAAGTTGCTGTAGTGCATCTTGTAGATGGTACACACTGCAGCCACGGTATGCCGGTGGTGGAGGGAGTGAATGTTTAAAGTGGTGGATGGGGTGCCAATCAAGCCGGCTGCTTTGTCCTGGATGGTGTCGAGCTTCTTGAGTGTTGTTGGAGCTGTACTCATCCAGGCAAGTGGAGAGCATTTCATCACACTCCTTACTTGTGCCTTGTAGATGGTGTAGATTAATTTACATTGATGGAAAACTGGGCAGGCTCCCTTATGGGCACCCTTGCCTCCCTGCCCAATTCCACTGTTTTCACTAAGATTCAGGTCGTCCAGTCACAGGATCAGGAGTATCCACACAGGGGAGGGAGGGAAGGAATTAAGGGAGGAAGGAATGAAGGAAGGATGGATTCATTCATTCATTGTATATAGCAACTTTCACAACCTCAGGATGTCCCAAAGCACTTTACAGCCAAAAGAAGTGTCAACACTGTTGCAATGTAGGGAACATGGCAGCCAATTTGCGCACAGCAAGCTCTCACAAGCAGAATGTGATAATGACCAGATCATCTGTTTTTTAGTGATGTTTGAGGGATAAATATTGGCCCAGGACACCGGGATGAACCCCCCTGCTCTTCTTCGAAATTGTGCCATGGGATCTTTTATGTCCACCTGAGAGGGCAGACGGGGGCCTCGGTTTAGCACCTCTGTCAGTGCAGCGTTCCCTCAGTACTGCACTGGCGTGTCAGCCTAGATTATGTGCTAACATAAAAGGGAATTCAAAAGTCTTCTATAGGCATATAAATAATAAATGGGTAGTAAGAGGAGGGGTGGGGCCGATTAGGGTCCAAAAAGGAGACCTACGCATAGAGGCTGAGGGCATGGCTGAGGAACTAAATGAATACTTTGCATCTGTCTTCACCAAGGAAGAAGATGCTGTCAAAGTCATAGTGAAAGAGGAGGTAGTGGAGATACTGGATGAGATAAAAATTGATAAAGAGGAGGTACTAGAAAGGCTTAAAGTTGATAAATCACCAGGACTGATGGGATGCATCCTAGGATGCTGAGGGAGGGTAAGAAGGAAATCGCGGAGGTACTGGCCATAATCGTCCAATCCTCCTCAGATACGGGGATGGTGCCAGAGGACTGGAGAATTGCAAATGTTACACCCTTGTTCAAAAAAGGGTGTAAGGATAAACCCAGCAACTGCAGACCAGTCAGTTTACCCTCAGTCATGGGGAAGCATTTGGAAACGATAATCAGGGACAAAATTAACAGTCACTTGGACAAGTGTGGATTAATTAAGGAAAGCCAGCATGGATTTGTTAAAGGCAAATCATGTTTTACTAACTTGATCGAGTTATTTGTTGAGGTAACAGAGAGGATTGATGAGGGCAATGCGGTTGACGTGGTGTATTTGGACTTCCAAAAGGCGCTCGACAAAGTGCCACATAATAGGCTTGCCAGCAAAGTTGAAGACCATGGAATAAAAGGGACAGTGGCAACATGGATACGGAATTGGCTAAGTGACAGGAAGCGGAGAGTAGTGGTGAACGGTTGTTTTTTGGACAGGAGGAAAGTATAAAGTGGTGTTCCCCAGGGGTCGGTACTTTTCTTGATATATATTAATGACTTGTACTTGGGAGTACAGGGCACAATTTCAAAATTTGCAGATGACACAAAACTTGGAGGTATAGTGAACATTGAAGACGTTAGTGATAGACTTCAAGAGGACATAGACAGGCTGGTGAAATGGGCAGACACGCATGTGGCAGATTAAATTTAACACAGAAAAGTGTGAAGTGATACACTTTGATAGGAAGAATGAGGAGAGGCAATATAAACTAAAGGGTACAATCCTAAAGGGGATGAATGAACAGAGAGACCTGGGGGTATATGTGCACAAATCATTGAATGTGGTAGGGCAGGTTGAGAAAGTGGTTAAATAAGCATGCGAGATACTGGGCTTCATAAACAGAGGCTTAGGGCAGGATTTTCATTGGGTCATGGAGGCGGGATTGGAGGCATGTGGTGGGTTAAAATCCTGAAATCAGGGGGCACGAACCCATCCCGCACCCAACCCGCCTCCATGCCAGTTTCAAAGGAGGCGGGTACCCGACCCGCACTGGGACCCGCCTCCCCGAGTTGGGAATTGGATTAGTGCCAATTAACTGCCTGTTAACAGGTAGTTAACAGGCAGTTTTTAACCTAATCCCTATTTTTAATGTTGAAGTGTGGGATTCCCGATGGCTCCAAACCATGGCAAGTTAGAGGAGGCGGACCGTCGGGATGAAGGACTTGGAGGGGTCGAGATGTCCGGTGTTCAGGTGAGTGATGGGTGCATGAGTGCAAAGGTAAGTATGTATGGTGTGTGTAAAGTGTTTAAATAAGTTTACATACCCTTACTTACCTTTACAGCCTTCCTTCCTTCAGGTCTCGGGAGTACCTCATCTCACCGGCACAGAAAGCAGAATGGCCGCCAGCTGTCAAAAATTGCAGCATTCAGCTTTCTGTTCCAGGGAGATCTCTAAATCATCCTGAGAGGAAGGAATTAACCTGGAGCACAGATTGTCAGTGTTTGACAGCTTCAAACAGCTGTGAAACGCTGATATTTCATCTGTCAAATATCAATCTGTGACATCACCTGTTGCCGAGTGGCCCTTAATTGGCCTGCTGAGCCCGCTGGGCGGGCTCAACAAGGTCAATCAAGTCAAAATCACGTGGGTTGGCTAGAATTTGATGGAGATGGGACTACAACCCCGAAAGTTGTAGTCCTGCCTTCTACCCGCCTCCTCAATGAAAATCCAGCCCATTGAGTACAAAAGCATGGAAGTTATGATGAACCTGTATAAAACACTAGTTTGGCCTCAACTGGAGTATTGTGTTCAATTCTGGGCACTGCACTTTAGGAAGGATGTGAAGGCCTTAGAGAGGGTGCAGAAAAGATTTATGAGAATGATTCCAGGGGTGAGGGACTTCAGTTATGTGGGTAGACTGGAGAAGCTGGGATTGTTCTCCTTAGAGCAGAGAAAGTTGAGAGGAGATTTGATAAACATGTTCAAAATCAGGAGGGGTCTGGACAGAGTAGCTAGAAACTGTTACCAATGGCAGAAGGGTCGTGAACCAGAGGACACAGATTCAAGGTGATTGGCAAAAGAACCAGAGGCGACAGGAGGAAAAACTTTTTTACGCAGCGAGTGGTTAGGGTCTGGAAAGCACTGCCTGAGAGGGTGGAGGAGGCAGACTCAATCGTGGCTTTCAAAAGGAAATTGGATAAGTACCTGAGGGGAAAAAATTTGCAGGGGGGCAGGGAAGGGGGACTAGCTGAAGTGCTCTTGCAGAGAGCCGGCACAGGCTCTGATGGGCTGAATGGCCTCCTTCTGTGCTGTAACCATTCTATGATTCTATAAGTCTCTGGAGTGAGATTTGAACCCACAACTGTAGGGTTCTCAAAATTTCCACATTCCCCAGAGTTATTAATAAAGGGACCCTGAAGGACGAAGTTATAAGGGAACCCTAAACAAAATGGCTTCTGGACCTCATGGCAGAAACCTGCAAGATTGGAATGCAGGGCCCTGCAAAAACGGCAGGTCAAATGACATGCCGGGGCCTGTGAGAGCTGAAGCCAGACAATAGATAATGCAGAATACGCATTCTTCATTTTAAAACCAATCAACTCAGGAAAGACTTAATATTGAATCCATCAAACCTTTGCATAAATAATCGCTTACAGTTTAAACTGGCTGCCGAGCCAGGAAGATACCGATTCACATCATGAACATTTAACAATGGGGCAACCACCCAAAAAGCAGTTAAGGTGAACGACTATAATCACTTTAACGAGCCCGCCAAAAATTGGACAAAGAACTAACCCTGATTTGGCGCGCAGATAACGAACCTCCGAAATAGTATAATTGTAGGCCCACCGGTAACCAAAAAAAAACACAGGACACACGGGGCAGCAAGCGGGCAGGCGAGACGAGGCGAACGGCAAGGCCGATAAGCAGAGAAGGGCAGCGTTGAGAAATGTTGGGGATGAGCAGGCACACACCCTTTCAATGAGCCGACACTAGCATGAAGGGCCAAATGACATCCTTCTGTGCGCTGTCTTTCTATAAACATGGTCTGGATATTGAACCTGAGACCTTTTTGGCACTTAACAGATACGCTATCAGGGGAGCTCCAAATTTATACGTGTTATTCTCACAATGCAGGACCAGGCCCAAGACCTGGAGACCAGATTCAGCAATCTGGTTCAGAGGAGCACGTTTCTCATTAGTATGCCATTTCCATTTCCCGCACCTTCTCTCCTTGCGATCTGTCCGAGACAGCTTGCCAATTAGTGCTAAATTCAGGGCAGTGGCTTCATTGTTTCAGGCTGGTGTCAATCGAGCAGCAGATTAAAACGGGTCAAAATCACTTAGCTCCAGACTCTTAACAGCTGTCAGCGGAAGGAGCGAGCACGGCCTTAGTCAAACTGATCCGGTCTGAATTCAAACCTTGCTTCCTGGAGAAGGAAAAGAAGGGCGGGTAGATTTTCCGATTGGAGCCAGATCGTTCCCTAAACCTTTCCAGTCCCCGAGGAATTTCCCAATCTTCCAGGGGTACTGGCTAGTGTTACTTCTGCCCAGTCACACCAGGGATCGAAGGGAATTTCTGGAGGGAAGCAGCTGTTAAAGGAAGATTCCTTGGTTCAGTCGGTGGCGGATACGCAGGTAGTCAGGCCGCTAATTTATAGATTGAAACATCAAAGAGAAGCCAGCTCTAAAAGTAAAGCGGGGTAAATATTCAACATTGTTTTGCCCCATGATGAATTTAGCCGTGCGACGTCCAGCGTCCGATCTGCCCGAGCGTTCTGGCGCTTGCTAAACGCGTCAGGGCCTCATTTCTTTCAGGCGGCCTCACCTAAAACAGGAATTAGGCTCGTCTGATATGTTAATGGGGGAGCCTAACGCCTGTTTAAGAAAGAAAGGATTCGCATTTATATAGCTCCTTTCACAACCTCAGAATGTCCCAAAGCGACGCACAGATAATTAAGCACTTTTGAAGTGTAGTCGCTTGTAACGTAAGAACCCCTTAGAGAAATTCGTCAGCGCTGAGTGGAGCAGGCGTTCCCGTTCTCAGGAGCTGGCGGTGGCCTAATCATTGAGGACAGAAGCTAGGAGAAATTTCTTCACACAGAGGATTTTTGGTGCATTGCATGCCTCGTCACTGGAAGTGGTTGAGGCCGATTTATTAATTGGCATTTTAAAAAGAGCTGAAGAGTTCTCCAGGTGTCCTGGTCAACATTTATCCCTCGACCAGCATCAAAAAACAAATTAACTGGTCATTTATCTCATTGCTGTTTGTGTGATCTTGCTGTGCGCAGGTTGACAGCCGTGTTTGGTTATGTAACATCGGTTCCTACAGTTCTAAAGTAATTCATTGGCTGTGAAGCACTTTGGGACATCCTCGGGGACTGGAAAGGTTTAGGGAACGATCTGGCTCCGATCGGAAAATCTACCCGCCCTTCTTTTCCTTCTCCAGGAAGCAAGGTTTGAATTCAGGCCGGATCGGTTTGATTAAGGACAAGAACGGGGCTATAGGAAAGCAAATTCCTTTTGCTCTTTATGATGGATCAATGGAATGAAAGACTCACGGTGCTTTGGGAGCTTTGCAACCTGGGAGGCACTGGAACCTGCAACTGGCTCCTTTCCAACACCTATAGAAATAGAAGAGGAACATATGTTAGGATACAGGCTGCATGACACCCTTTCATGGTGTCATGGCTCGACACCATTCAGGACAAAGCAGCCCGCTTGATTGGCATCCCAACCATCACCTTAAACAGCCACTCCCTCCACCACCAGCGTACCGTGGCTGCAGTGTGTACCATCTACAAGATGCACTGCAGCAACTCGCCCAGGCTTCTTCAGCAGCACCTCCCAAACCCGCGACCTCTTCCACCTAGAAGGACAAGGGCAGCAGGTGCAATGGGAACACCATCACCTCCAAGTTCCCTTCCAAGTCTCACACCATCCTGACTTGGAAGTATATCGCCGATCCTTCATCGTCGCTGGGTCAAAATCCTGGAACTCCCTTCCTAACAGCACTGTGGGAGTACCTTCACCACATGGACTGCAACGGTTCAAGAAGGCGGCTCACCACCACCTTCTCAAGGGGCAATTAGGGATGGGCAATAAATGCTGGTCTCACCAGCGATGCCCACATCACATG
Organism: Somniosus microcephalus; assembly: GCF_052327205.1. Classification (NCBI taxonomy): domain Eukaryota; kingdom Metazoa; phylum Chordata; class Chondrichthyes; order Squaliformes; family Somniosidae; genus Somniosus; species Somniosus microcephalus. The sequence continues at coordinate 267,970,605 of NC_140992.1, read as the reverse complement.
AATGAATGAATAAATAAAGGCATTCTGCAAGGTCTGTCTGTGACCACCTCATCAGACTTTGTTCCCACTGACTTCGAGTCCTCGTTCCGGTTGCTGAGCGTGTCACCATCATTCCATCACTTTGTGATTCCAGATCACACCCCAGAACTGAAGTGAGACACAGCACCAAATCTGCAACATTCCAGTAATAAACTTATCAAAAACCATTAACTGTAGTGTATGTACCTTTAAGAGAGAACTACTTTTACAGCTCCTGTATACTGTAGTACTGGCAGTGACCACCCCTGTATATAAGCTTTGAGCATGCCTCTGTACTGCCAGTCTTGAGACTACCCTACTCCAGTAAACACCTGTTGATTGTTAAGTTACAGCCTCCGTGTAGTTATTGGAAAACATCATACTCTAAGAATCACAGATCCAACAGTGGCGACAAGGTCGATTCGAATCTACCTGCAACTCTGCATTTCCCTTCAAGGATTCGCTCCGGGAGGGCGGTGGAAGAAAGCCGAGGCCAGAAGCACGGGCGTCAACCACGAGCAACCGCCCAGTCGTCCGGCAGAGAGTGAACATTGCAGGGGAGGCTGTTGAGAGCCAGGCTTGGTTCCCCAGCCACAACGATCCAGCAACAGACTGGCAACAGGTACAGCGCAGACCCTTCCCGGACAGCGGTGGCTGGAGCCGACCGACGGCAGAGAAAAAAGCCGAGCAGCGTCGACAGGGTAAGAGAGAGGGTGAAGCGCACAGGGCGCAGCCGGGGGTTGAAAACCGAGCGGCGTCGAGGAAAAACAAAAAGAGAGAGAGAGAGGGTAAAGCAGCAGCCGGGTTCAGGACCGAGCGGCGGAAACGGGAAAGGCGCACAGGAGAATGCGCAGAGCACAGCCAGGGCTCAAGGGCTGAATAGCGTCCACGGGGAGAAGAAGGGAGAGCGCGGGAGATACCATTTTTAGAAGCTGCAGTGGAGAAGAAGGGTGAGCGTGGGAAGAAAGGAAAGCGCGGGAGACGCCATTTTGTGCCAGCGGAGAAGAAGGGAGAGCGCGGGAGATGCCATTTTAGACAGTTAAATCACACCCAGGGATGCCGAAGAGTGGCAGTATCTCTGCGTTCAACAATGAAGTCGAAGATTGGGCGACATATGTAGAACGCATTGAGGTGTACTGCAGGGCGAATGAAGTGCCAGATGCTAGGAAAGCACTGGTTTTGTTAAATTCCATGGGTGCAAAAACATAAGGCTTACTGCGAAACCTCATAACCCCAGAGACGCTCATGGATAAGAATTTCGGAAGCATAGTAGAAATCCTACAGGATCACTTAAACCCCACACCGCTGCTGATAGCAGAAAGATTTAAGTTCCACAAACGGAACCAGCAGAAAGACGAAAGTAATGCTGAGTACTTAACGGAACTGCGCAAGCTATCGAAAGACTGCCAGTTTGGAGTGGGACTAGCAGATACGTTAAGGGACAAGTTTTTGTGTGGGCTTCAAAGTGAAGGAACCCAGAAACGGCTTCTATCAGAAAAGGATCTTACGCTGGACAAGGCTTTCAGCATAGCAGTATCATATGAAGCAGCCGCAAGGGGCGCTGCAGAGATACAACGGAGACCGCAAGAATATGGCACCAATGAAATCTCATATGGAGCAGGGAAGTGTTATCGCTGCGGCAGAACAACACACGACCAGAAAGATTGTTGGTTCAAGGACCAAGTGTGCAGACAGTGTGGAAAAGCAGGACACATAGCAAGAGTCTGCAGGTCAGGGAAGAAATTTTGGTGAAGCGTTTACCTCCAGGTAGCGAGGCGAAAATATCCTCAATCCGTGGAAGCGGATATTGTACCGTGTGAAGGACTGGGTTCACTGTCAGCCCAGGCGTATTTGCAAATGGAGGTAGAGGAAGCCTCGAAACAATACCTCACGATCAACACTCATAAAGGTCTCTACCAATACAACTGGCTGGTGTTTGGGGTAGCATCGGCTCCGGCTATTTGGCAAAGGGCGATGGATCAAGTCCTGCAAGGGATTCCAGGGACCCAGTGTTATTTGGACGACATCCTGGTCATGGGCGAAAATGACAGTGATCACCTCGCCAACCTGGAGAAGGTGCTCACTAGATTAAAGGAATATGGGCTATGAGCTAATCGCCACAAGTGCGAGTTTTTCCAGAAGCAGATCTCGTATTGTGGCCACGTTATTGATGAAGAGGGGTTACATAAGTCCCCTGAAAAGATTGAGGCAGTAGTCAAGGCTCCAGCACCGGAAAATGTGTCACAACTGAGGTCGTTCCTCGGGCTGGTGAACTACTACCATAAGTTCTTACCAAATTTGTCTACAGTATTACACCCACTGAACACCCTACTGCAAACGGGGGTACCATGGAAGGGGAATGACGAATGTAAATGAGCTTTCCAGAAGTGCAAAGCATTGATCACATCAAAAGAGGTGTTGGCTCATTTCAACCCAGCACTACCAATTCGTTTGGCATGTGATGCATCACCCTATGGTATTGGAGCGGTGCTGTCGCACAAATTCCCAGTCGGGTTGGAGAGGCCAGTAGCCTTTGCATCTCGGTCACTAACCTCAGCCAAGCGCAACTACACCCAGATCGACAGGGAGGCCCTCAGCCTAGTGTGGGGAGTAAAAAAATTCAACCACTATCTGCACGGGCAGAAGTTCACTTTGCTGACTGACCACCAACCACTTGTCTCCATCTTTAATCCAAAGAAGGGCGTCCCGGTGATGACTGCACAACGGTTACAAAGATGGTCCCTTTTTCTAGGGGGCGAACCAATATGAAATAGAGTATAAGGGCACGAAACAGCATGGAAACGCTGATGGGCTATCGCGCCTGCCACTGCCTACGACTGAGGAAGCACCAGCAGTGGACCCTATCGAGATATTTTATTCGTCAATAATTGAACGATTGCCAGTAACTAACGCGGATATAGAGAAGGAGACCCGCAATGATCCGACACTGTCTCGGGTATATGATTTGACGGTGAGGGGATGGCCAACACATGGCGACTCACTGTTGCCAGCATTCTCATCCAGAAGAGAACAGCTGTCAGTATGCCAGGGGACAGTGATGTGTGGATCCAGAGTGGTAATTCCACCCAAGTTAAGGGAGAGAGTGCTAAATGAGCTTCACGAAGGTCATCTGGGAGGGGTGAAAATGAAAAGCCTTGCTAGGGCTTATGTGTAGTGGCCGGGGATCGATCAACAAATCGAGGACCTAACCAAGAGCTGCTCAGGATGCCAGAAGGTCCAAAATGCACCACCACATGCCCCTCCACACCCATGGGAGTGGCCCTCCTCTCCATGGCAACGGGTGCATATTGATTTTGCTGGTCCATTCATGGACTCAATGTTCTTAATAGCAGTGGATGCTCACTCGAAATGGCCTGAGGTGATAAAAATGTCCTCAACCACTACAGAGAACACGATTGCAGTCTTACGGACCATATTTGCCAGGAACGGCTTGCCAGAGCAGATTTGCTCTGATAATGGACCACAGTCTGTGTCCGAAGAGTTTCGGAAATTTATGAGAAGGAATGGGGTAAGGCATTACACATCCGCCCCGTATCATCCAGCCACAACTGGATTGGCTGAGAGGTTCGTACAAACCTTTAAAAAGGCGATAAAGGCCATGTGCGATGATGAAATTCCACTACAGCATAAGGTGGACAATTTCCTGTTAGCCTACAGAAATGCGACACATGCAGTTACCAACCAGACCCCGGCCATGATGTTCTTTAACCGAAGGTTGAGATCTCGTCTAGATTTGCTCAGACCAAATGTGCGAAGAAATGTTGAGGATAAACAATTCCAGCACATCAATGAGAAGCCGACAAGGAGCTTCAATGTAGGACAACCAGTCTTGGCCCGTGACTACCGAACAGAGAAATGGCAACCCGGAACGATATGCACACGGCAGGGGCCATTAATGTACACAGTGGATGTCGGGGAGAACATTGTGAGATGCCACGTCGATCAGATCTTAGCGTCACAGGAACGAGTCAACCCCATGTCTCGCGTACCTGGGGATGAACCTGACATACCGGTAGCATCTACCTCAGAAACAATAGCAGTGGAAACGGATGAACTAACCGACGATAGGGGGCCAGAATCGCCTCTGCACCAAGAACAAGAACCTCAGGAAAGGCGCTATCCAGAAAGGATCAGGAAGCCGCCCCAAAGACTGAATCTATAAATGGACTATTTCTGTTTAATGTGCATGTTAAAGTGTTGATTGTTATTTGAATATTATGGGTACTGCTAATCTAAAAGGGGAGGAATTGTCGTGTATGTACCTTTAAGAGAGAACTACTTTTACAGCTCCTGTATACTGTAGTACCGGCAGTGACCACCCCTGTATATAAGCCTTGAGCATGCCTCTGTACTGCCAGTCTTGAGACTACCCTACTCCAGTAAACACCTGTTGATTGTTAAGTTACAGCCTCCGTGTAGTTATTGGAAAACATCATACTCTAAGAATCACAGATCCAACATTAACCACATATATACAATAACAATATTGACTAATCACCCTTGTGCAAACCCTTGCCTCCCCTCTTTACAGTCCCCTTTCCTAATCTAGGGCTCCTACGTAGTGTCTCCCCAGTGGCTGCAGCAGGGCTGGTTGAAGGCTGCTGAGTGTCAGTGCCAGAGACAACAGATGACCTTGCATGACGCCCTCGACCAGCTCTGGGCCTGGAAGGCCCGACTGTAGACTGCACCACCTCAGCATGGGCGGCAGCAGTCTGGGTTGGCTGGATGACAGGCAGCGACAAGTGCAATGGCGGAGTGGCAGTGGTGGGATCAGGAACGCAGTCATCCTGGAGAGGACAGCAGGTTCCTGCTCCACTGACCCACTGCCATTCCCCCAGGGCAGCACCTCAGCATCCCTAGCAATCTGCTGGAGCACAGATTGTTGGAGTGCTGCAACACCGTGAGATCCCTGCTGGACTGTGGTGGACCCAGCGACGATGGCAGCAGTCGGAGCTTTCGTGGCATCAAGCTGAGACTGCCTCCTGAGAGCAGTCTGAGACTCGATGGCAGCAACCATTGACTGCATTACAGCGCTAAGATGTTGCATCGCTTCTACCTTTGCTGCAATGGAAGCTGCCACATCGCCCATGACACGCGTCATGAAATCTGGGTCGCCACGGTCTCTCTGGGAGTCCAGCATCCTCTGCATAGTGGACCTAAAAACACCTAGCTGCTGATGCACGTACATGCCGTCATGTCATCCCATGACTCCACTGAGTCCTTGACCTTGCAGGTTGCATCAAATAAATGTGTGTTTCCATAAAATAGACATCCATTGAGTTTTGCTGGAGGGGGGCTGCGGGGTTAAGGAAGGGGGGTCGCAGGAGCAGGAACAATAAAACCTTTCAGACAAATGGAGTGGCATTGATTGTTAACCACATTGTTTCAAATGACACCTCACAGCGCGAAAATGAAAAAAGACTTGCATTTATATAGCGCCTGTCATGACCACCGGATGTCCCAATGCGCTTTACAGTCAATGAAGTGCTTTTTGAAGTGTTGTCACTGTTGTAATATAGGGAACGCCACAGCCAATTTGCACTCAGCAAGCTCCCACAAACAGCAACATGATAATGACCAGATAATTAGTTTTTTATTGATGTTGATTGAGGGATAAATATTGGCCAGGGCACCAGGGATAAATCCTCTGCTCTTCGAAATAGTGCCGTGGGATCTTTTATGTCCACCTGAGAGGGCAGACAGAGCCTCAGTTTAACATCTCATCTGAAAGACAGCACCTCCAACAGTGCGGCACTCCCTCAGTACTGGACTGTCAGCCTAGATTTTTGTGTTCAAATCTCTGGAGTGGGACTTGAACCCACAACCTTCTGACTCAGAGCGAAGGGCGCTACCCACTGAGCCACGGCTACACACTTTGAAGATGCTGTTGTTATGTTTGGACTGAAATGCATCAGAATGCTTCCAGTCACTTCCGTAATGATGCTCCGACATCAGTAATAATCAATTGATTCCGTGCCTAAGGGTTCGTAATAATGGCCCAACTCCATGATTTCATTAAAACAAGTTGCAGCAGATTTTTTTAAATGAATCTTGCCCCAAGAGAAAAAAATACTTGTTTTAACCAGTATAATGAATTGCAAGTACTTAAAAGAGCATCAGAAAGTACAGAAGAATATAGGATTGTACAAGGAAATGAGAGCGATCATTCAGTCCATGTGGCTGGTCTCCAAGTTTGAGAAATCACACTCGCTACTCTGTCTATCCATCAACCCCTTCTCTACCAAATATCTCCCCAGTTCCCTCTTGAATTTGCCTACACTGCCACACAAAGGGTAGTAGAAATCTGGAACTTGCTCCCCCAAAAAGCTATGGATTCTAGGACAATTGGCACTTTCAAGACTGGGATTGATAGAATTTTGTTAGGTAAGGGTATCAAAACATATGGAGCAAAGGTGGTTAAATGGGATTGAGGTGCAGATCAGCCATGATCTAATTGAATGACGGAGCAGGCTCAAGGGGCTGAATGGACTACTCCTGTTCCTATGTTCCGCCACTCCCTCCCAGGCAGTCATTTCCTCGCATTCCTATTCCTGTATATAAAATAGTTCAATTTAAATTGTCTCTTCACCTTCCCTCTTCTAAACTTGATTCCATAGGAACATAAAAAGACAGCATTAGCTGGAAAGATAGGAACAGGAGTAGTCCATTCAGCCCCTCCAGTCTATTCCGTCATACTATTAGATCATGGCTGACATGCACCTCAACTCTATCTAGCACTGGAGAGGTACCACCAACGCTGCCTCCGCAAGATCCTGCAAATCCATTGGCAGGATAGGCACACCAACTTCAGTGTTCTTGCTCAGGCCAACATCCCCAGCATCGAAGCTTTGACCACACTCGATCAGCTCCGATGGGCGGGTCACATTGTCCGCATGCCCGATACGAGACTCCCAAATCAAGCGCTCTACTCGGAGTTCTGGCACGGCAAGAGAGCCCCAGGTGGGCAGAGGAAATGCTTCAAGGACACCCTCAAAGCCCCCTTGAAAAAGTGTAACATCCCCACCGACACCTGGGAATCCCTGGCCCAAGACTGCACAAAGTGGAGGAGAAGCATCCGGGAAGGCGCCGAACGCCTCGAGTCTCTTTGCCGGGAGCAAGCGGAAGCCAAGCACAGGCAGCGCAAGGAGTGCACGTCAACCCAAGCACCCCACCCACCCGCCCCTTCAACCACCGTCTGCCCCACCTGAGACAGAGAATGTAGGTCCCGCATTGGACTAATCAGTCACCTGCGAACTCATTTTTAATGTGGAAGCAAGTCATCCTCGGTTCCGAGGTACTGCCTAAGAAGAAGAAGGATTTAGCTGCTGTTTCTGCATATCCTTTGATACCCTTACATAACATACATCTATCGATCTCAATCTTGAACATTTGAATTGACCCAGCATCCACAGCCATCTGGGGCAAGAGTTCCAGATTTCCACGACACTTTGTGTGAAAAATTTCTTCCTGATTTCACTCCCGACTGACCGAGCTCTAATTTTAGGATTATGCCCCCTTGTACTGGATACCCCCACCAGAGGAGATAGTTTATCTGTGTCTGCCCTATTGAAGTCCTTTATAATTTTGACCACCTCAGTTAGATCGCACTTGCAGAAACCTCCTACTTTGATATCAAGCCTGAGTTCCACCATGTCTTGTTGAACCTGGGATTTTTTTTTCTGAAATGCTACAGTTGGGTCTGCTTGGTCTATTCCATAAATGAACTCAGTGTCGGAAGTAATTACATCTGGAGTTACGTGGTACCTGCAGTTTATAATTACATTCCCGTTCTGCATGATGCAATTCTCCACAAGGAACATTGATCAAAGGATTTAACAAAACTGTCTTCCTCCTTCCATCCATCTGCTCGACTGTGGTGCCACCTTGGAAGCAATACCAGCATTTTTTGTTTATTTGTTTAAGCTATGTAAGAGTAGGAATAGGCTGGATGTTAGGCCGTTCTTCTTTTCCCAGAGAGCAGGGAGCCTCCGGAATATATGGTGGGTGCTGACTCTCTGCATCGCCTTCAAGAGGGAGCTGGAACTGTTCCTGACTGGGGCAAAGGTCACATAGGACCATAGGAACAAGAGGAGGCCATTCAGCCCTTCAAGCGTGTTCCGCCATTCAATGAGATCATGGCTGATCTATGACCGAACTCCATATACCCGTCTTTGCCCCATATTCCTTAATACCTTTGGTTAACAAAAATCTATCAATCTCAGATGTAAAATTAACAATTAATCTAGCATCATTGCTGTTTGCGGAAGAGAGTTTCAAACTTCTACCACTCTTTGGCCTAGAAATTCAGTTGTTTGCGCCAGCCGCTAGCGCCTTAGGAGGAGGAGATGTGGGGCGCTAGGCGGCTAGCGGCCGGGCGCAGCGCGATCTGCGCCTCTCCCCAACTTCAGTAAAGATTTAGCGGCGGCGCAAAGCCTTTGCGCGCGCTCAGCTGTGCGCGCAGATCCTGACGTCATTTCATCGTGCAACGCCCTTTGTGCGCCCCGAACCGGAAATTCAGTGGCGCCGCCCTTCTTTGCGCCTGGCGTCCCCAGCGACTGGTAGAGGGGAACGGTTCCCAGTCGCTGCGGGGCGCGGGGGGCGCTATTTAAAGGGGACTCCTCCTGCAGTATAAGTGGCAGCCATTTTGTGCCAATCCCTCTGTGTGAGAGACGGATATTTGGAGAGAGACAAAGGCAGAGAGCTTTCTGCTTTGACTCAGCGCTTGCACAGGTACTTGTGGCTTCAGGCCAGAGCTTTGCACTTGGATTTAACTTTCAGTGCCATAGCCTTGAGTCGCCACATATAATGGGGGCTGCAATGGGTGGAAACGTTGGCTTTCTGCATTGCATTCAAAGGGATCAGAGACGCCGTGAGAGAGTGCCAGTCATGGCCAGACGGAGATTGGCCAACAGGCGTCGGCACAGGAGGCCTTACCCACCCAGGGTATACCGCCAGCAGTTCTCATATCTGAACATGTCTGAGGAGCAGTGTGTTCGGAGGATGCGATTCAGAAGGGAGGTGGTCACTGAGATCTGCCACCTGCTTCGCAGAGATCTGCAGCCACAGCTGAGGAGCAGGACGTCTCTGTCAGTGGCAGTGAAGGTGACGGTGGCTCTCAACTTCAATGCCACTGGCTCCTTCCAATCCGCTACTGGGGACATTGCCAACATCTCCCAGTTCGCGGTACATTGCTGCATCCGCCAGGTGAACAATGCCCTTTTCAGAAGAAGACGTCAGTACATCTCCTTCCCCATGACCCTGGACAAGCAGCAAAGAGCGTGCAATCGGCTTTGGAAGAATAGCGGGCTTCCCCATGGTTGAAGGCGTAGAACTGATGAACCAGCAATGGTCAGGCCTTGCTTCAGGGCTGCAGTGTGCAGGGCATGGCAGCCAAACAAGTCGACCCTGCCCCTTTAAGAGCTGACCGGCGCCAGCGTGTCTGCCTTCATTGAGCAACTCGCCGCACCTGCGCTGCGCCCGTCCTCGGTGTTAGCGCCCCGGATCACCGGCTTAGCGCCTAATGATAGTCGTGCATCACCTGCTTTAGCGCAGCAGCAACCTCTTGGGGCGATGCCACTGAATATCGGCGAAGGTGGCGCGAAGTTGTGCCGGGCACAAACTTTAGCGGCCGCCCGGCTGTAGCACCCCAAACGTGGCTATACTGAATTTCTAGGCCTTTGTGTGTAGAAATGTTTCTAATTTGACTCCTGATAGGTCTGGCTCTAATTTTTAGACATTATGCCCCCTAGTCCTAGACTCACCGACCAGTGGAAATAATTTCTCTCCATCTACCCTGTCTGTGCCCCTTAATATCTTGAAAACTATCTTGCAACATCATATAGAAGGCAAATGTCTTTCTAGAGAACACTTGGTCCATGCGATCTCCTGGACTGGTTTCGATTGCCTGAGGGGGCTCTTACCTAACCAATCATAGGCAGAGCATCCCCAGCAATGACTTCTCTTCCTGCCAGCACGGCAGGCAGCCCAGAAGTCCCTAAACATAGAAACATAGAAATATAGAAGATAGGAGCAGGAGTAGGCCATTCGGCCCCTCGAGTCTGCTTCGCCATTTAATGAGATCATGGCTGATCATCCAAATTCAGTACCCTGTCCCTGCTTTCTCCCCATATCCCTTGATCCCTTTAGCCTTAAGAAATATATCTAACTCCTTCTTGAATATATTTAATGAATTGGCCTCAACTAACTTTTGTGGTAGAGAATTCCACAGGTTCGCCACTCTCTGGGTGAAGAAATTCCTCCTCATCTCAATCCTAAATGGCTTACCCCTTATCTTTAGACTGTGACCCCTGGTTCTGGACTCCCCCGCCATCGGGAACATCCTTCCTGCATCTAGTCTGTCTAGCCCTGTTAGAATTTTATAAGTTTCAATGAGATCCCCTCTCATTCTTCTAAACTCCAGTGAATATAAGCCCAATCGACCCAATCTCTCCTCATACATCATTCCTGCCATCCCAGGTATCAGTCTGGTGAATCTTCGCTGCACTCCCTCCATGGCAAGAACATCCTTCCTCAGATAAGGCGAACAAAACTGCACACAATACTCAAGGTGTGGTCTCACCAAGGCCCTGTACAACTGCAGCAAGACATCCTTGCTCCTGTACTCGAATCCTCTTGCTATGAAGGCCAACATACCATTTGCCTTCTTAACCGCCTATCTATCCTTGGCCCCCCTCCTCTTTCTCATCTGCATGCTGACCCTTGGTGACATCATCTGAAGACATGGGGTCAGGTTACACGTGTGTGTGTAACGACACCCAGCTTTACGTCTCCACTGGCTCTTTTGATCCATCTGTTGCTTGTCTGACATCCAGTTCTAGATGAGCTGTAATTTCCTCCGGTTAAATACTGCGAACGCTGAACCATTGTGTTCCGCCCCACCACAAACTCCGTACACTTGCTAATGGTTCCAGCCCCTTCCCTGGCCATTTGTCTCAGGTTGAATCAAGCTGTTTGCAAACTCAGTGTCCTAATCTAACTCAGGTTAAGCTTCTGGCCCCATATCTTCTCCATCGCAAAGAATGCCTACTTGCATATCTGTAATGTCATCTGCCTCCACCCCTGCCTCAGCCCATCTGCTACTGAAACCCCTGATCCGTGCCTTAGTCATCTCCAGACTTCACTATTCCAATGCTCTCCTGGCCGGTCTCCCATGCTCCACCCTCCATCTCATCTACGAAATGTTTCTGGTCTCTGTGACCTATCTTACTCACTGCCAGGCCTACAGGCGGTAAACTTCAGCTCATCCAGAACGTTGTTACCCGTATCCTAACCCGCTCACCCACCACCCCTGTGCTCGCTGATCTACATTGGCTACATTGGTCCTTCAACCCCATAAATTTTAAATTCCCATTTTTTGTGTTTAAATCCCCTAATTGCCTCGCCCTCTCCCCATCTCTGTAACCTCCTCCAGCCCAAAAAACCCTCCAAGAACTCTGCGTTCCACCAACTCTGGCCATTCATGCATCCTCCATTCCCTTCACCGCACCATTTGGGGCCGTGCTTTCAGCCATATAGGCCCTAAGCTCTGAAATTCCCTCCCTGAGCTCTCCAGCTCGCCACCTCTCCACCTCTCCTTCTTTAAGACCCTCCTTAAAAAGTCACGTCTTTGACCAAGCTTTGAGTCACCCCTGCCAATATCTCCTTCTTTGTCAATTGTGCCATCCTGGGAAGTGCCTTGGCACGACTGCCTATGTGAAAGGCGCTATATAAATGCAAGTTGCTGCTCTTGTTGGTTGATCAAAGTTCATGATGGAGCAAAAAGCTTGGGAGACAATTCAGTTGGAACAGGTTACCGATTGGAAGATGCCTGAAATGATCAGGACTTGTGTATCTGGCTTCTCCCCACTGCCCCCTGCCCAAGCCCCGACACACGAGATGGTGACAGCACTCTTGAAAGACAAATGCAATCAAAAACATGTAATTAAGCAGAAAAATGGATTTGCACAATGCAGTTTGTACAGTGCAGTTGTTTAGTGTGGAATAAATTCCAGACCCAGCACTGAATTTCAATCTATTATTCATTAAAGCATGTCAGCAGTCTTGAAGACCATGAAATGAAATACAGCTGTCCTTTCTTCAAAAATTCACAAAATTCTTTCTGTTTGCTAGCTCCACTTCTTCGCAGAGGGAACCTTGAATTACTGACAGGCTGAGAGGATAGTGTCTGAAATTACTTCTCCAGATCCTCTTCGGCCCCCTGTAAATCTCTTCATCAGAAGGATAAGCTATTATGCTCTTTGTAAACTGTAGGCACAGGGCTGGAATTCCTTATCAGCTGGCTGTCTGTGTTTGCAGTTTTGCTCTATTTTCACGAGAAATAAATTGAAACCCTAGTAAGTCTTTTGCTTGTCTGGTGGTGTGGGTGAAGTTAATCAGGAGCGAGGTTTTCGACACCACGACTGCAAAAATGTGTACAGTCTATTCTTTGTCAAATGGATGTGAGATTGAACTCCATCAGTGAATGAATTAGGATCAAAGGTTCTTTATTAAAACTGCCCTAGAACCTACCCTTGGCAAGCAGAAGCTGCGATCAGGCTGAACACACCGTCTGCGCCTCCGTTTGCTGCTGCATCGTGATTAGTGAGCACATTCAATGTCATCCTGAAGTTTAGCAATCAGAGCTTTGAGCCCAAGCCGTGGCCCCATCAACGTGACTGTGTAAATGCCGCTTCCAGCGTCAAATAGTGAGACAGGATGCCTCACAACGTCAATCGGCAAATTATATCATGTGGGCTCATGTCACTGCCACAGAACGGTCATTTTCACTTCACTGAGATGGAGCATTGCCAACTCTGGTTGGACGTAGGAGGTTTCATCCTGACCTCCTGCCTCTGACTGCCATGCCCTGTTAAGCAGGTCTTTTTTCCCCCCCTCTCCAATACCTCCAATATCAAAGAAAATTAGAAAAACAACCAAATATTTTTAATGCCCATGCAGTTTTTCTCCCTGGGCTGCTCGCAAGATAGACCTGGAGATCAATCTTCCGTTCCTGAAGACTCCAGGACAATCCTGGAGACTTGGCAAACCCTACTGAGATGACAACATTGAGGAGTGCCAGTACTGTAGTCGGGGGGGGGGGGGGTGGCAGGGAGGGGGATTGTCTCACAGTGCTAGCACCGGAACTATCACAGCAGCCGGATGTAAATGTAGGCCTAACTTTTATTTACTCAACTCATGCACGGTCGAAACAGAATACATGACCAGGAGCTACGATTGGGGGTGAAATTCATCATGACCGTCAGTGCATAACGGGCATTAGAGCTTCCCGTGGAAAAGACAATCGGGCAGAGTATGAAACGGGATGCCGGTGCGCTCCCGTCCACTTTGTGCCACCGTTTGAGATGTATTGTCACATGGCTTGGTATGAGCATGCTCAGTTTGCTCTGGCCTAATAAAGCAAGCACATGGACTTGCGACTCATCCTGCCTCTGTCCTTCATTTGTTCTACCCACATATATTACGCTGTCCAAGAGAAATTTTGCCCCCCACTCTCTTCTCGTGGTGTCACGGTTGATCTTTGATCTACCAAAAAATCATGTCCTATAGCTTCTCGTCATCTACCCTCCATGCTTCCTCGCTCCTTTCCACCACGAGTGGCAGAGCCAGTCATCGCGTTCCAGCACTCTGGCACCCTTCCCAGAGCGCTCTGCCGTCTCCAAACTTATTTCTGCTAACTAACTGCGCCTTCAGTTACCTTCCTGAACCTGCCTCTCAAACTCCAGATTGCCGTCTTGTTACTCTTTGTGAAGCACCGTGAGAAGTTTCGTTATGCTGAAGGCACGACTTAAGTGCTGGTCATGGCTGCAGTTTACATTGACAGAGATTAGTCATCACTTTATATTCAGTCAATTTTAATGGATAAACCTGAAACTAAGACAATGCAACATCAGGAAGGATGGATATGGGGACATTCACCAGTCATGGAAAGTCAAGAGAATGTAAGACCATACGTCTTGTGTGGGTCGACAATCCTTCCCTCTGAATTATGGGCTTATCATAGATTTGAGCACAAAAATCCAGGCTGACACTCCAGTGCAGTATGAGGGAGTGCTGCACTGTCGGAGGTGCCGTCTTTCAATTGAGATGTTAAACCGAGGCCCCGTCTGCCCTCTCAGGTGAGATCTTATGGCACTATTCCGTGGCACTATTTCAAAGAAGAGCAGGGGGAGTTCTCCCCGGTGTCCTGGGCCAATATTTATCCCTCAATCAACATCACCAAAAGCAGATTATCTGGCCATTATCACATTGCAGTTTGTGGGAGCTTGCTGTGCGTAAATTGGCTGCCGTGTTTCCTACATTACAGCAGTGACTACATTTCAAAAGTACTTCATTGGCTGTAAAGCGTTTTGGGATGTCCTGAGGTCATGAAAGGTGCTATATAAATGCAAGTCTTTCTTTTCTTTCAAAGGATATCAATGGTGTGGAATGGCACAGTTCCATTGGTTGCATCCAGTATCAGACACACTCTAAGGTCCCTCCACACCATCCCCCAGCAGTGTGCCTTAACCCTACCCTCAGTAGGACACCCCCTTCAGTGTAATGTTTGCATTTCACACACCAGCTCTACCAGTGATCTCTGAATTAAACTAACAAAAAGAGTGATGATCTAAAACTGAATCATGGGCGGTTTTGTGGTCTTGAGTTGGAACCAGTAGCCACTCAGTTGAGACTGACCCAAGCTAACTACACTCAGGACCCTTAGAGATGGCAGAGCAAGCAGAGTTTCAACCCCCTCAGTGTGGACTAGATTCAAAACCAGCCCACATGTATTCACCCATCACACCATAGGAACATTAACAACGGGGGGAGGCCATTCAGCCCCTCAAGCCTGTTCCACCTTTCAATAAGATCATGGCTGATCTGCACCTCAATTCCATTTACCCGCCTTAGCTCCATATCCCTTGATATCCTTACCTTAGAAAAATCTGTCTATCTTAGTCTTGAAAGCTGCAGTGGACCCCCAGCACCCATAGTCTTTTAGTAGAGAGAATTCCAGATTTCCGCTACCCTTTGTGTGAAAAAGAGCTTCCTGATTTCATTCCTGAATGGCCGAGCTCTAATTTTAAGATTATGTCCCCTTGTTCTGGAGTCTCCACTGGATGAAATCGTTTCTCTCGATCTACCCTTTCAAATCCTTAAAAAAATTTTAAGCACCTCGATCAGATCACCCCTGAACCTGCATGCGCAAGGGAATATCAGCCACGTTTACGCAACTTATCCTCATAATTTAACCCTTGAAGCCCTGGTATTATTTTGGTGAACGTGCGCTGCACCCACTCCTGTAACGGCTTCAGCGGCACTTCCCTCTGCTCGCCGCCT
This sequence comes from Somniosus microcephalus, assembly GCF_052327205.1. Taxonomy (NCBI): domain Eukaryota; kingdom Metazoa; phylum Chordata; class Chondrichthyes; order Squaliformes; family Somniosidae; genus Somniosus; species Somniosus microcephalus. Next base: position 267,955,227 of record NC_140992.1, on the reverse strand, counting down.
GAGGGTGCGCTGCTGCCGTGCCTTTTGGGCCCCTCTCCTCACCTGTTTCTCAAGTAATTGATCTTATCAGAGTAATTAGGCTAGTTAATAAAGTTGTTCGGTTTTGTCCTTGTCTTGTCTCTGTGCTTCTGGCCTCACCTGTGTGTTAAAGTATTTGTCTCCTGTCTCATTTGAATAATTATGTCATGTGACCACTCTGGCCTGTATTTAAGCTTCCTGTTTCCTGTCCTCTGTGCTCAGTCCTGGGTTCGCCTGCCTGCAAGTAGCAGCTCTCTCGAGTCTCTCTGTGTTTTCGAGTTTCAAGGAATCTCCTTTCGAGTGTTACCATGTCTCTGTGTTTTTGAGTATCAAGTGAAGCATCTTTCGAGTTCTACCCAGTCTCGAATCCTTGGATAGGTTTCCTGCGCTTGGGTCCACTACCGTAACCCTAGCAAAACTGCCCCGTGAATGCACGGCCCCGTGACAACTCCAAGTCCAGTATATCCTTTCTGAGGTGCAGTTCCCAGAACTGAATGAAATACTCCAGATGGGTCTGACCAAGTGTCTGTCCAAGCTTACTGAAAGATGACTACACCAAGTAACGCAAGAAAGCTGAAGACCATCAGAGACTGCCAAAGCCCCTCTCTCCCAGTCCACAATTTTCTATCCTCTACACCAGTAACTTTAATGGACATATATCTACTGATGCTAATCCAGCAACCTTATATCATCAGGATCAGTAACTCGTCCCAGCCAGCACTCTGTATTACGAACTGTATCACTACTGAGGTTAGTCTGAAGGGATTTTTACTAGTCCTAGCCCCTTTAGGGCTACCCCAGATCAGGCGTATTTCTCAGACGTTCACTTTCAACTAAAGTTTGAGGCAGCCGAATCCTAAAGGCCCAGGCTATCTCTCCCTAAAGGAAAGGAACAACCCAAGAATCTTACTGTCCTCCAGATAGCGCTTTTAATAGATTTAGCTAAACTGTAACGTCCCGGATATTATGAAGGTTCGGAGAACTCCTTCAGAATTCTGTAACTCTTCACCAAAGAGTGTACAGAGATTGGGTTCACGATTATTGATACAGAAGGCTTATTTGAGACAATTCTAAAAAATATATAGAGATTTATTAAAAGATCCGACATGCAATTTACAGTTTGTGAATCAGTCAATCGCAACATTAATAATTCTAAAAAGAGAAAAAATACTATCTTATTATTAACAGAGAATCTTACTTTTAAATCTTAACTTCACTACAGTATTACAGTTCTTAAAGTTTTCTATACTGGCTATCCATCAATATCAAATACCTTTGATCCCTGAGGTACAAAGAGTTGGAGACCACAGAGGTGCCTCTGTGGTCGAGAATCGCTTTGCCTGATTAAAGCGAGTCTGCTATCTCATTTGAAACTTCAATATTTATACCCTTTTCAGTGGTATTTCCTTTTTAAAGTTTCTGGCTGATGCAAGTTAATTATCCCTGCTCATCTTTCTGCCGACCTCTGCAATTCTTACTGCCACATCAGCTTGTAATATTCCAGAATCTTGTCTCATCTCCAGGTGTTCTGGATTGACCATATAAAAACGGTGTGGAGGGCAGGTGTTCCTTATTTATGTCATCTTTATAAGGCCAGATGTTCCTTATCTTATGTGCCATCTTTACAAAGTTTAAATTAAAACATCTTAATCCAGTATGGACCGTTGTTTTGTTCCCAAAAGTTCAGCCTGTCAGAGCCCGTCACCTTCTGTTTCAATAAGGTTATTTATTCAGGGTCAACAACTGTCTTATCTCAATAGCCAGAATTCTTTCATAGCTATTTCATCGTTAGGTTTCTAAATTTCCAAACCCAGTTTGTCATGTTTTAATAAAGCCAGAATTATTTCATAAGATAATGTATTTTTCTAAATAGGTTATATGGCTTATTTCTTCACAAGTCCAGCTCCCTTATATTATTAGTCTTGGTAACTCCTCAAACCAGCACCTTGTGCGACTGATTGTGAACCTGAAATTTCCTCACAGCCAGCGGTATTCCCGGGGCCAAAGTCTGGCATCTGGTGACTGGGAGGGGCAGGAAATGGGACCGGACCAACTGGCATTGGCTCCCTGTTCTGAAGACGACTCACAGGGAATCCAGCCTGACTCTTCAGTGCTGTACTGAGGGAGAGCTGCACTGTCGGAGGTGCCGTCTTTTGGATGAGACGTTAATCCGAGGCCCCATCTTCCCTCTTAGCTGGACATAAAAGATCCCATGGTGCTATTTTGAAGAAGGGCAGGAGAGTTCTTCCAATGTTTATCCCTCAACCAACATGACTAAAAACAGATTATCTGGTCATTATCTCATTGCTGTTTGTGGGAGCTTGCTGTGCACAAATTGACTGTTGTGTTTCCTACATTACAACAGTGACTACACTTGTAAAAAAAAAAGTATTTAATTGGCTGTAAAGCGCTTTGGAATGTCTTGACGTTGTGAAAGGTGCTATATAAATGAAAGTCTTTTTTTTCCCATACTGTCATGGGAGCCCGTCACATTGATGTAGACTCCAGCAGGGTAGAACTCTCAATCCATCGACTGGTCGTGATTCCCGATCCCATTCAGTTATGGCGGCTGAGTGGGATCGCAGATATACAGGGCCTATTAATGTCAATTCAGCTTCCTCCCCTCACCTAGCTCAACAGGATATCAAATTGAATCGCAAAACAGGCTGTGGATCCACTATTTCCATCTTGCTGTACCACCCAAACCAAACCTGCATCCCAGTAACCCTTCCCAGTTGGTTTCCTTCATATTCTGCATCAGCATTCACCACATAAAGGAAAAAATATATTAAAATAAAAATAAAACAAGACACATAACACAAAAAGCAAATTGAAGATTATAATTCTTTGCAACTATACTCTTCAGATGAGCACCGATCATGGCAAAACTTACTCCTTAACTCCAGATGCTTTCAGTACATTATACCTGATTATCTTTACTGCATCGATAAACTCACTCAGTTCACCTGTTGACACTCATGAAACTCCAGACTTAATGACGTTCTTCCCATCTGCATATAATAAACACAATGGGCCAGAAATTTGGGTCTCCACGGGTGAGTACACGCTGGGTACTCATGCGTAGGCCCAACAAAAGTGCCGGTTTCGTGCATGCACTGCACATGCACGGGAAACCGGAACTTCCATTCCCTTAAAGGAAGGGGTTCAGAGGTGGAACGTGTGCGCCGGAGAGGCAGCGCGTACGCCTGGAACTTCCGTTTTTTTTACAGGTGTCACCGGGAGGGTAAGTCTCCAGCAGCTACGCTTATAAAAAGCAGTCGCAAGGCCTGCTTTTAACAAGGTAAGTGGTGAATTAAGTAAAATGAAAACATTTTTTCCACAGGTTTATTATTTTTAAATACTTTAAAGAAAGGTAAGTTTATTTTTAGCCCTGTTAAAAACTGTAATTAATTTTTTCAAAAATTTAAATTATTGTTTAAAATAGTTATTTTATGTAATTTATAGTTATTTTTAAAATGTGATGTTTTTAAAAATTTATTTGAAGTTTTAGTTATGTTTTGGGGCCGAACTGTATTCATAGATTTGACAGTTCTTCCTGTCAAATCTATGAATAGAGATTCCTTGCTACCATTGGCTCTCCATGGCCCACGTGATCCCAGGGGATGCTTCGAACTAACTGCGCCCCTGGGATACGCAAGCACTGCACGCCGGCAGTTGGAGCAGGCCCAGGATCGGAATCCCACGCGGGCCCACAGCACAGCGGCCGGTGCGCTAGGTAAGTGCAGGTCGGGGACTTGCACCTGCGGGAAGCCTCCGACCTGAATTTCTGGCCCAATAAATCAAGCTTTGCCTTTTCTGCTGTCCAACTGTCTAAAAACAGTCCTCGTCCTCATCATATTTGAATAGTCCCTATACCGCCATTTGCTATCAAAGGATGGTTGTAATCCGGGCTAGTTGCTTGCCCTGGCCAATATTTATCCCTCAATCAACATCACGAAAAAAAATATGGATTATCTGGTCATTATCACTCTTCTGTTTGTGGGAGCTTGCTGTGCGTTAATTGGCTGTCGTGTTTCCTACATTACAACAGTGACTACACTCCAAAAGTACTTCATTGGCTGTAAAGCACTTTGGGCCATTCTGAGGTCGTTAAAGGTGCTATATAAATGCAAGTTCTTTCTTTCGTTAGTTCATTGCTGTTTGTGATCACATTATTTACACAGTTCAATGAATTTGTGTTTGCTCTAACACTTTGGTTGTAACCATGCTGAGTTTGCCCAGGTATTGTAAGGGGAAGTATATGTGTATGAATTTTCCTATAATCCCTATAAACTGCAAAGCGGACTCTCTGTCCAGTTAGTGGCGCCTCTCATTTTTGTTCCCTCCCTAAACCTCTCTGCCCCTCTCCTCCTTTAAGACACTCCTTAAAATCTTTTGGCCACCGCTAATCTCTCCCTACGTGGCTCGGTGTCAAATTTTGTCTGATAACACACTCACGTGAAGCGCCTTGGTATATTTTACTGCGTTAAAGGCGCTATATAAATACAAGTTATTGTTGCTGTTTATTATATTGGCAAAGGCTGTCTGGGAACAACAACTTTTGAAACACCTGCCCTGATAAAATGCCATCAAGTTTGATTCCAGCGATATAACGAGCGGATAGGCTTTCAGCCTAGTATTGGGCTACGTTCTTTACACTGGTCTGTGTTTTGGCCAGTGATATACCTATCAATTCGTCCAATGAAAAGCGACGAGTTAGGAAAGTAACTATAGGTTTTTATTGACTAAATAACAGAGCCCACCCTCATGGGTGATCGGATCCAACAAGGAGGAATACCAGCCAGTCGACTACCTTTATACCTGGGCAGGTAGGTGGAGCCATGGGCGGAGTCAGTGATGGTCAGCCCAGGTATAACAGCGTGACAAGAGGCGACCTCATATAGTGATACAATAGTGAGAACAGTGATAACAATATAACAGTGGTAACTATAGTGTAATGATAGTGAACGATAAAAGTGGTTTACCACATTCACCCCTTCTTTAGATTTGAGTCCGGCGGGGTGAAGTGTACTACCAGTTCTGGTATGTCAGTCTGTCCGGAGGCCTCGTAAGCCTCTCCGATCGTCGCAGCGGCGGTGTTGCATTATCCGGTGTTAATGCTGGTGTCTGCGTGGTCGGCGAAGGCTCGTGGGGTTCCGGCGAAGGCTCGTGGGGTTCCGGCATGCCGTCTACCTGGGCTGGGATTGGGGGGGTGGTGGGGGGGGGTAAAGGTGGTGCCTCCGGAGTGCCCGAGGGTGCGAGGTCTCGTAAGGAGACTGTGTCCTCCCGCCCGTCTGGGTAGGCCACGTAGGCGTACTGGGGGTTGGCGTGCAGGAGGTTCACCCTCTCTACCAGGGGGTCTGTTTTATGGGCCCTCACGTGCTTTCGCAGCAAGACGGGCCCCGGAGAGGTCAGCCAGGTTGGTAGCGTGGTTCCCGTAGTCGACTTCCTGGGGAAAACAAACATTCGTTCATGGGGGGTGGCGTTAACGGCAGTGCAAAGTAGTGACCGGATGGAATGCAGCGCTGTCGGGAGGACTTCCTGCCAGCGGGAGGTTGGGAGGCCCTTAGACTTTAGGGCTAAGAGGACGGCCTTCCATACCGTCGCGTTCTCTCTTTCCACCTGGCCATTCCCTCGGGGGTTGTAGCTGGTGGTCCTGCTTGCAGCAATACCTCTCGCTAGCAGGAACTGATGGAGTTCCTCGCTCATGAAGGAGGAGCCCCGGTCACTATGTATATAGTTTGGGAACCCGAACAAGGCGAAAAGGTCGTTCAGGCATTTAATGACCGTGGTGCTGGTCATGTCCGGGCAGGGGAAGGCAAAGGGGAAACGGGTGTACTCATCAACGATGTTGAGGAAGTACACATTACGGTCAGAGGACGGGAGGGGCCCCTTAAAGTCGATGCTCAGGCGCTCGAAGGGGCGGGTGGCCTTGATCAGGCTAGCTCTGTCCGGCCTAAAGAAGTGCGGTTTGCACTCGGCACAGGTCTGGCAGTTCCTGGTCATGGTCCTGACCTCCTCGATGGAGTATGGCAGGTTGCGGGCCTTAATGAAGTGGTAAAGTCTGGTGACCCCGGGGTGGCAGAGGTCGTTGTGGAGGGTCTGAAGTCTATCACCTTGCGCGCTGGCGCATGTAATTCGTGACAGAGCATCAGGGGGATCGTTCAGCTTACCTGGCCAGTACAAGATATCATAATCATAGGTGGATAGTTCGATTCTCCACCTCAATATCTTGTCATTCTTGATTTTGCCCCTCAGCTTGTTATTAAACATAAAAGCGACCGAACGCTGGTCGGTGAGGAGTGTAAATCGTTTGCCTGCCAGGTAATCCCTCCAGCGTCGTACCGCCTCCACAATCGCTTGGGCCTCCTTCTCGACCGACGAGTGTCGGATCTCAGGGCCCTGTAGGGTCCTTGAGAAGAAGGCCACTGGTCTCCCCTCCTGGTTAAGGGTAGCGGCTAGGGCGAAGTCGGATGCATCGCTCTCCACTTGGAAGGGGATGGACTCGTCCACTGCGTGCATTGTGGCCTTGGCGATGTCTCCCTTAATGAGGGAGAAGGCTGCGCACGCTTCCTCCGTAAGGGGGAAGGATGTGGACTTCATGAGGGGTCTGGCTTTGTCTGCATAATTGGGCACCCATTGGGCATAGTAGGCGAAGAGCCCCAGGGTTCTCTTCAGAGCCTTTGGACAGTGGGGGAGGGGTAGCTCCATGAGGGGACGCATTCTTTCGGGGTCGGGGCCGATGACTCCGTTCTCTACTACACAGCCGAGGATGGCAAGGCGCGAGGTGTTAAACACACATTTCTCCTTATTGTAGGTGAGGTTCAGCCGTTGGGCCGTACGGAGGAATCTCTCCAGATTAACGTCATGGTCCTGCCGGTCGCGGCCGCAGATGGTGACGTTATCTAGGTAGGGGAACGTGGCATGCAGCCCGTTCTGGTCAACCATCCGGTCCATCTCCCTTTGGAAGACCGAAACCCCGTTGGTGACGCCGAAGGGAACCCTAAGGAAGTGGTAGAGGCGGCCGTTCGCCTCGAAGGCTGTATACTGGCGGTCCTCAGGGCGGATAGGGAGTTGGTGGTAGGCCGACTTAAGGTCGATGGTCGAGAATACTCGGTATTGTGCAATCTGATTGACCATGTCAGATATGCGGGGGAGGGGGTATGCGTCCAGCTGGGTGTACCTGTTTATGGTCTGGCTGTAGTCGATGACCAGGCGATTTTTATCGCCGGTCTTAACGACCACGACCTGGGCACGCCAGGGGCTGCTGCTCCCCTCGATAATGCCCTCTTTCAGGAGGCGCCGCACCTCATAGCTAATGAAGGCTCTGTCCCCGGCGCTGTACCGCCTGCTCTTGGTAGCGACGGGTTTGCAGTCGGGGGTTAGGTTAGCGAACAGGGAAGGTGGCGGGACCTTGAGGGTGGATAGGCTGCAGGTGTTACGCGGTGGGCGGTTTAACATTCGCTGGTTGTCGACTGTGAGTGGGGGGAGGGGTCCACCGTATGCTAGGGTGACACTTTGGAGGTGGGATTGGAAGTCCAGCCCTAGTAGGACGGCAGCGCAGAGCTGGGGGAGGACGAGGAGTTTAAAGTTTTTATACTCCGTACCCTTAACCGACAGGGTCACAGCACAGTAGCCGCTGATGTCCGTGGCGTGGGACCTCGATGCCATCGAGATTCGGTTGCGCGTTGGCAGGACAGGGAGGGAGTAGTGGCTCACCGTGTCTGGGTGGATGAAGCTCTCCGTGCTTCCGCTGTCGAACAGGCAGGTCGTGGTGTGGCCGTTTACTTTGATGTCCATCATCGACTTGGACAGGTGATGCGGGCGGGCTTGATCCAGAGTGACGGAGGCTAGTGTGTAGTTGAGCGAGTCGTTGTCGTCTGCGGGTGAGGCGGTCGTCGGGTCCGGAGGCACGGTGGCAGTCGAGCGTGGTGGGTAAAATGGCGTCTCCCACGAGGTTGGACAAAATGGCTGCCCCCATAACTCACATGAGGCACTATTGGTGTCGGTTGCCTTGATCAAAGATGGCCACCCCCATGACTCACGTGTGGGGATGCTGGCCTCTGTTGCCTTGAAGGAAGATGGCCGCTCCCACAGTTCGCATGAGGCACTGCTGGCCTCTGAAGATCCACTCCTGCAGGCCTTAGCAAAATGGCCTTTCTTCCTGCAGGTTGAGCAGGTGGAGTTCCTAGCTGGGCAGCGCGGCCTCGGGTGTTTCTCCTGGCCGCAGAAAAAGCAGCCGCGGGGGTCCGATGTCGGAGCCGGTACCGGGGGTGGCAGTCCCGATCGGGTCCGGGACGCCGACGCTGAGGTAGGTCCCGGGGGCGGCGCGGTGAAGGGTATTGTGGTAGGGGTCGGGCCCAAGTCCCAGGGTCGCGAACAGTACCTGGAAAACGCCTCCTGGTCCCGATGGGCCACCTCCAGGGAGAGAGCGAGGGCTGCAGCTTTGTCCAGGTCGAGGTCCCTTGCTTCCAGTAATCGCTGCCGTGAGTAGTCGGACCGTAGGCCTTTCACGAAGGCATCGCGGACGTTGTCTTCCGTATTTTCTGCCGCCGTTACTGCTTTAAAGTTACAGTCTCTGCCGAGTGCTTGTAGCACCCGTAAAAATTCCTCCACCGGCTCCCCTGGCAGTTGCGGGCGGGACCTTAGGAGGTGCCTGGTATACATGGGGTTTACCGGGGTTTGGTACTGTCTTTTCAGCCGGTTGATGGCGTCCTCGTATGTTTTAAGGTCCCGGATGAGCGCGAATACTTTAGGGCTCAGTTGGACGTTCAGGACTCTTAGCTTGGATCTCTGAGGCACGCTGGACTCTTCCAGGTAGGCTTCAAAGCAGCCCAGCCAGTGATCGAAGTCGAGGGCTGAGTTCGCTGCCCGTGGATTTAGATCCAGGTACGGTGGTCTGAGGGCTCGCAGCCAAGCCGGCTGCTGTGACTGTTGTGGCTCGGCATCTGAAGGCTGCTGTGGCTGTTGTGGCTGGGCGTCTGGCTGGTCAAACATCTTAAAATTTAGTCAATAAAATTGATATACCTATCAATTCGTCCAATGAAAAGCGACGAGTTAGGAAAGTAACTATAGGTTTTTATTGACTAAATAACAGAGCCCACCCTCATGGGTGGTCGGATCCAACAAGGAGGAATACCAGCCAGTCGACTACCTTTATACCTGGGCAGGTAGGTGGAGCCATGGGCGGAGTCAGTGATGGTCAGCCCAGGTATAACAGCGTGACAAGAGGCGACCTCGTATAGTGATACAACAGTGAGAACAGTGATAACAATATAACAGTGGTAACTATAGTGTAACGATAGTGAACGATAAAAGTGGTTTACCACAGCCAGCATCCCCCAGATTTCCCTGGCTTTGGGCAGTAGTCCCAATATTGACCAGGGTCGGTCTGTATTCCCCCATTGGGCTAGTTCTGGAGGCAAGGTATGACTATAATTTTCCCCTTCCCTTCAGGTGGTGAAATGCTTAGCTTCACTTCGACAACATCTTTCTACCTGTGGATGGGAAGCTGTGTCCTACATCCCTGCAGGGGAATGAACACCAGCCCACCTTCCGACAGCACCTTCAAGAGCGTGCAGTCTATGTAATATCACCAGAAGTCACTTCCTGCTCACAGTTTTGTGTCATAAACACTGAGCTCAGAGTGAGGTTGCTGTGCCATCATCTTCAACAGCAACAACAAATTGCATTTACGTAGCGCCTTTAGCCTCGGAGAACCCCCCAAGGCGCTTCACAGGGGTGTAACCAAACACTAATTGACACCGAGCCATGGAAGGTGATATTGGGACAGGTGACTAAAAGCTTGGTCAAAGAGGAACATTTCAAGGAGGAGGGAGAGGTGGAGGGGCGGAGGGGTTTAGAGAAGGAATTCTGGAGCTTAGGGCCTAGATTGCTGAAGGCTTCGGTGGATAGCAAGAAAAGAGGAGCGACAGCCAAGGGACAGCACCTAATGACCTGAGGCTGGTCACATGTCCTTGTGCTTTGTGATTGGTTTAAGGGCTGTGAAACGATTTCAAATTCAATCTCTGAACACAGCCTCGAGGATACCCTTGAGACCTGTCTAACCATCATTATTGTGCTGTTAGTGCATCTTCTGTGGAGAGTGAAGACAAAAATCAATGCAGATCACAGATTATTCATACTGAAGTATCTGCAGGTATCGAAAACCAATAGAAGCGTGTGGATTATATCTTATTTAATGTTATGGCTTTTCGTTTATTTTTAAATTGACATAAGTCCTTAAAGCTGTCCTGCTGAGAGTTCACGTGAAGCTGTCGGAATACGAACATACGAATTTGAGGGGCAGGGAAATACCAGCTGACCCGCCAAGGCTGCCCCATGCTCATGCTGGCCGGAGCATCATGGCGGCACACTTCCTTCCTCCCCCCTCACCCACCCACTCACAGCCATATCATCTCCTGGGAGCGGCGAAAACACCCAGGACCAATAAGGGAAAGAAATACGCTGGATTACACTTGGTCCATGGCTGAAGGGTCGATAACCAGAGGGCACAGATTTAAGGTGATTGGCAAAGAACCAGAGGCGACATGAGGAAAACCATTTTTACGCAACGAGTGGTTAGGATTTGGAATGCACTGCCTGATAGAGCGGTGGATTCAGATTCAATAGTAGCCTTCAAAAGGGATTTGGATAAATACTGAAAGGAGAAGAAATTGCAGGGATATGGGGGAAGAGCGGGGGAGTGGGACTGACTGGATTGCTCTTCGAAAGAGCCGGAGAAGACTCGATGGGCCGAATGGCCTCCTTCTGTGCTGTGTGTATTGATTTCTTTGTGGGTTCAATGACGAGACATTTATGAAAGAGAATGGCCTAGAAATTGAGTTGACGCCGCGCCAGGGCTTTAGCGCCGGAAATTTAGCGCCGGCGCTAATTCCCTTGCGCGCGCCAAAAATTCAGTAGCGCCGCGCCCAGACGGCTGCCGGCGCTACTGGCGGGCGTGAGCGCCTCCCAATGGGCGCTGAGTGCCGAATTGCGGCGCTAATCCGGCGCTGCGGCACCCGATGCGGTGCGGCAGGCTGGGGAAGTGCAGGCCTCCTCCTTCAGTTAAGGAGGAGCTGCCTGCACCCGCCCGCTGTCCGTTCAAATATTGAAAAAATGAGCCCGGCACCTCGGACAAGTGCCGGGCTTGCAGGCCAGACGCATCTGTTCCGCGGGGGGGGGGTGGAGGAGTCCGGGGAGGGAGGTGCGGGCAGGCAGCCGACGGGAAAGCGGCCGGCCGCCGCGCGACCTTAATGCGCCGGCGCTAACTCGGGGAAGACTCGGTTGCCAGAGTCTTAGTTGCGGCTGCCACGGGCGAGGCGGCCGCAACTGAATTTCGGCGCTGGGGCCCGTCGGCATGGCAACCGGGACGCTGCGCACACCGATGACGTCATCGGTGCCGGCGCAGCGCTACCGGCTTAACGCCGACGGAAGGGCCCCACTCAATTTCCCAACTGGCCATAACTCCGGCGCTAGGCCCTCTAGCGCCTCAAATGCGGCGCTAAGGCTACTCAATTTCTAGGCCAATGTCTTTTAATCTAAAGCTTGTTCAACTCTTTTAACAGCATTTACAGGAGACATCAAGCTAGTGATGCATCTCGAACGAAACTGAAACTAAACTGAACTGCCTTGCTTGTCTCTGTCACATGCCCTCTGCTGGTCAGGCACAAGCAATCAATACATGCAATCATGCTGGTAAGGCATCATAATCGAACAGGCAAATACCATCTCTATTTGCTGATATCATTACACTGTGCTGTTCTATGGTTCTAACCAGGGCTTTGTATAACTGTAGCAAAACCTCCTTCCCTTTATATTCTAGGGGCTAGATTTTCAGTTTAGGCAGTTTTGGGGCGCTAGCTTTAGCGCCCGCCCGAAGTTAGCGCCCGCCCCAAAGTAGCGCCCCGTTGCCGGGAATTCAGTGGCTTCGCCCTAAGAGGTTGGTGGAGCGCTAAAAGAGGCGTTCCACTACTCTCTTTAGGCGCTAAGCCGGCGGTCCAGAGGGATAGCGCCCAGGCGGGGCGCAGCACGGGTGCGGTCATTTTTGCACTGACAGCAGACCCCGTGGTGCCGACCAGCTCTTAAAGGGGGAAGGGACGAATTAGTCTGCTGCCACGCCCTGCACACTGCAGCCTTGCAAAGAGGCCTCAACACTACTGCTCAGCCCCAGGGAGTCATGGCAACGCCAGAGAAGGCCCGTCAGCGTGCCCTGCGCTTCTCAGAGGGTGATCTGGACATCATGCTCACAGCTCTGGAGGTGAGGCGCAAGATCTTGTTTCCAGACAGTGGGAGGAATCCAACCCACCACGACTACACCAAAGCCTGGAAGCAGATCGCCCAGAGGGTGACATTCACCGGCGAGGCCCCCAGGACCCACACACAATGCCGTAAGAAGTACAACGATCTGACCAGGATTGTGAGGGTGAGTAGCCTTTCCAGTCTCCTCCTCATTCTTGCATGTACACCTGACATGATGGGCAAAGGGACCTGAAAGTCCTTTTGGCCAGCCCTCAGCCAGCAGCATTGGGACAGTCATGAGCATCAAATGGCCATTCGGCACTCTACACTTTGGCCAAGCTATTCCACCATGGGAGGCAGTGCACACTACATCAGGGCTTCACTCTGTCCAAGCTATTCCACCATGGGAGGCAGTGCACACTACATCAGGGCTTCACTCTGTCCAAGCTATTCCACCATGGGAGGCAGTGCTCACTACATCAGGGCTTCACTCTGTCCAAGCTATTCCACCATGGGAGGCAGTGCACACTACATCAGGGCTTCACTCTGTCCAAGCTATTCCACCATGGGAGGCAGTGCACACTACATCAGGGCTTCACTCTGTCCAAGCTATTCCACCATGGGAGGCAGTGCACACTACATCAGGGCTTCACTCTGTCCAAGCTATTCCACCATGGGAGGCAGTGCACACTACATCAGGGCTTCACTCTGTCCAAGCTATTCCACCATGGGAGGCAGTGCACACTACATCAGGGCTTCACTCTGTCCAAGCTATTCCACCATGGGAGGCAGTGCACACTACATCAGGGCTTCACTCTGTCCAAGCTATTCCACCATGGGAGGCAGTGCACACTACATCAGGGCTTCACTCTGGCCAAGCTATTCCACCATGGGAGGCAGTGCACACTACATCAGGGCTTCACTGCGCCCTTACAGCCCGTCCTTTCTCTTGCAGGCTAAAGTAGCGTTTAATCGCCAGGCCCGTGCCAGGGGTGGCCGCGCCAAGCTGCAGGAGCTCACTCGGCTGGAGGAGCGCGTGTGTGTGCTCATGGGAGCACGTGTGATTGTCCCCACAGCGTGCGGTGTATCCGACCCTCCACTGCCCGGCAATGGTAAGGACCTCGCCTTTTGGCCCTCTCGCGTCGCACTGGCCCATCCGAGCTATCTCCTTTGCCACTGTCCCACCAATGCGCTGAATCCCACCAGTCCTAACTCCCTCGCTGACGCCGTCTCCTCACTCTGAAGCTACTCTTGTGCATTCCTGCTTTCAGCTGGTGACGACCAGGACCCTGAGGCTGCCAGTGACAGCACCTCCAACCAGGAGGAGGAGGAGGAGCAAGCCGGACCTTCGGGGGAACAGTCACGTCCCGCAGGAGAGGAGGAAATGCTCGACACCTCCTCACTGGACGAGTGCCTGGAGGAACTGTCGCAGGGCAATGCAGCTTCTGGGACCAGTGGCGTCCAGCCACCCAGCAGCCGTGCGCGTGGCCCGCGGCCTTCCCCCCAAAGGGGGGAAGGATCAGAGGGGAGTGCTGCTGCTCGGCAAACTCGCCGTCACCAACGCGGCAAGGGTCCCCTAGTTCGGCCCCCTCCTCCCCAGCGGGAGAGTCGCGACTCCAGTCCGGACACCTTCACTTCGGAGGAGGTGCGGAAGCTCGATCAGATGGCCGACGACTCGGACCGGCGCCACACGGAGCTCATGAGCGTGGTGGGGCGCATGCCTGAGGCCATCGAGTCGCTGGCGACCAGTGTGCGCGAGTTCGGGGCAGCAACTGCCGCGACTGGCCGCATGCTAACTGATGCCGTCAAGACCCTGGCGGATGTGATGCGCGCGCACACCAGGACCAGAGGGCCACTCACTGCTGCCACACGCGCTGTCTCAGGCAGGCATCGCCAGGGCAGGCGCCGCGCTGGACCATCCCAGCAAGCCGGCCGTCGGCTGATTGCTGCGGATCCTGCAGTGCGGGCCCGGCCGAGTGCCACCGCGCCACAGCACCAGCCAGCGCATCCCAGACGCCAGCTGGCCCACATTGCACCATCCGTCGCCGCCATTCCCCCTCTGGGGCGTCAAGGGCAAGCGGCTGCAGCTGATGGTGGCCAGGCTCAGGCGCGCCACTCAGGAGACGGCCCCTCGAGGCCCAAACGCCGTGTAGGCCGCCCCCCAGTGGCATCTGGCGGAAGGGCATCTGAGCCTCAGGCGCCTTCCCCCAGCCTCGCAGCAGCCACTGGGCAGAGCTTGCGAAGGAGCAGCAGGCAGGGCAGGGGAGGCAAAATGCTGGGCAAGGTCTCGCCCTCGCGGGCCACTCAGTAGAGGGTGTGGCCAGCTTTCCTTTAATATGGCGGTGGCCATCTTTATTTTGCCCATGGTTGTGCTTTTGGAGGGCTTTTTTTTTGCGTTAGGCCGACGTTGAGGCCCGGTTTCAATAAAGGTGGAGTGGCTCCTCCCCAGTTTGTGGGAGTGAGTCGTTTGTTGGGCTTTTTGTGGGGCCCGTTTATTGTTTTTGGGGATTCATGTGGGAAGGGCTTTTCATTTTTGTTTAATAAAAAATTATCTTTATTCATGCAGTCTCCATGGTTGTTCTTCTTAGTGTTTGTTGGCTTCGCCGGCTGAGGGCTTGCGGAGCGGCTGCATTCATCTTCCCTCATGGCCCCTGGCCATTCCCTGACAGGGGGCTTAGAAGTACCGTGTAATAAGGTGGCGTCGTGCGGCCCTTGGCCCTGGTCGCTCCCTCCTGGGAACGTACTCCTGCTCCTCCTCCTCCTCCTCCTCCTCCTCCTCATGCTCCTCCTGCTCCTCCTCCTGAGGTGCTGGTCCAACGTCAGGTGGCAGTGCCTGAGTCCTGCGGATAGCCAGGTTGTGTAGCATGCAGCAAACCACCACAAATTGGGAGACCCGGTCCGGCGAATACTGGAGAGCTCCTCCGGAGCGATCAAGGCAGCGGAACCGCTGCTTGAGGACCCCAATAGTTAGCTCGATGATGTTGCGGGTGGTTTGATGGCTCTCGTTGTAGGCCTCTTCAGCAGCGGTCCTGGGCGCGCGGAGCGGGGTCATGAGCCAGGTGCACAAAGGATAGCCTTTGTCCCCGAGTAGCCATCCTCTTGGGGGAGGCTGTGCCTGGAACATGTCATGCACAGTACTCTGCCGCAGGATAAAGGCATCGTGGCTGCTGCCTGGGAAGCTGGCATTGACTGCCATGATGCGCTGCTTGTGGTCACAGACCAGCTGCACATTCAGAGAATGGTAGCCCTTCCTGTTGCGATACTGCTCGCCATGCTCCAGAGGGGCCCGCAAAGCCACATGCGTACAGTCAATGGCGCCCTGCACCAAGGGGAATTCCCCGAGTCTGGAAAATCCCAATGCGCGCTGATGCTGGCTCTCCAGGGCCATGGGGAAGGAGATGAATTGGCTTCTCCTTCTGAACAGTGCTTCGGTCACCTGGCGGATGCAGCGATGCACGCCGTACTGGGAGATGTTTGCTATGTCCCCAGCAGCGTATTGGAAGGAGCCGGTGGCATAGAAGTTCAATGCCACTGTCACCTTCACTTCCACCGACAGAGACGTCCTGCACCTGAGCTTTGGCCGCAGATCTCGGCGAAGCAGGTGGCAGATCTCTGCAATCACCCCCTTCCGGAATCGGAGCCTTTTAACACATCGCGCGGCACTCATGTTTAGGTAGGAGCGCTGCTGGCGGTATAGCCTGACTGGGTAAGGCCTACGTGGCCGACGCCTGTAGCCCCCTCTGCCTCTAGCCAGGGCTGCCCCTCTCACAATACGTCTGCGAGCCCTACGGACATGGAGCTGCAGCTCCGCGTTGGCACCCCATGCAACCCCCATCAAATCCTGGCAAACACTCTAATTTCCAAATGGCCACTTGCAGCGCTGTTGCCTGAGTCCAAAAATACCTGGCTCTTGCTGCTTGAAACCAGTTAGCTATCCTCCTTGTTGTGTCTCCAGAAATGCGTTGCACAAGACTGTTTTCTGAAATAATGGATGGCCTTTATACTGGAGAGGACGTTCCCTTTAATTAGCGCCCCCCGGGGCCCGCGCTGGTTGTGTTGCGTTCCTTTTTCCAAACGCTCCGGCCGCCCGCCGCACAATGGGGCGGTCCGACTGAAGTTTGCAATCGGGGCGGCCAAAGGGCGTTGCACGAGGATGTGACGTCATTTTCTGCGCGCGCATCCGGGCGGGCGCTAAACTTTGCGCCGGCGCTAACGGGCAACTTAATTTGGGGCGGGGCGCAAACTGCGCTGCGCCCGGGCGCTACACGCATAGCGCCCGGAAATCACTTCTCTTAAGGCGCTAACTGCTGGCGCAAGCAACTGAAAATCTAGCCCCAGCTCTCTATTCCAATTAGCCATTTTGATTATTTTCTTTCTAAAAAAAGGTCATTAATACTTTGCGCTGTTGTGGCAACGTGCGATATAAACACAGGTCTGTCTGTCTACACTTGGCAGTAGGGGGGTGTCCTTCTATTGGGTTCAATCCCGTTGCTGGGACAGTGTAGGGCTGCATCTCTCCACATTCTTCTGTGTTTGATGCCCCCGCTGGGTGCTGTGAGGTGGAAAAGTAGCTCGCACCCCAGCACTGACATTCCTCACCTTGAGGAACAAACAAACCCACCAGCAAAAAAAAAGGATTGTAGCCACAAGAGTACAGAATGTGATATCAGCAAATAAATACTTAATGTATGACATTATTTTAAATGAGTAAATGCTTGCAGTAAAATAATAGACAAGCTAAGGTCACACAAATGCATTAAACATTCACATATCAGCCATTCCTAGGCTCATATTAACACAGAGGAAAGAATTATTACTATTTAGCGAAATCACAAGATTCTGTCGGATGACTATCATGGCCTGGAGTTACTTTCTCATTTGCGCCCAAAGAGACCCGTAATCCGAGCGTAAAACCCATTACGCCCCTTAATAGGTGGCGGAATTTTGGACATAAGTGCTTTGCCCACGTAGTTACCATACGCCCAAGTCTCCTCGATCTTTCACGTCCGACCGTCAGACCCTCTGTCCGAACGAATCTCCGCCCACCAAACTGGCTACGCCCCACCCCGCCCCCTGACTCGCAAACACAAAAATCCTCCGACGAGGGGGAGGTGGAGGCGGAGGTGGGGGGGGGTTGGAGGGGGGGAGGGGTGTCTCTCAACACTGAGAGCAGATTTTCAGGCGTAGCAAGGAACAAAGTCAATTTTTCTGGTCTTTTAATTGCAATTTATTGAACATTTTAAAAACATTTATCCTCACGGAGACCCACTCTGCATTTTCAGTTTTTTTCGTGCATTTTTATGGCATGAGTATACGTCACATTAAAAACTGAAATGCTTCGCCAATTGTGGAGTCTTAACTGTGCTGGGCCTGATGTGCATGGAGGATGGTGAAATGAGTTGAAACTTTAATTTTAAGACTCCAAGAAGAAATATAGGCCTAGAAATTCGGTTGGTTGCGCCAGCGATTAGCGCCTAATGAGCCCGAGATTTGGGGCGTTACCCAATTTTCGGCCGGGCGCAGTGATCCCAGCGCTTCCTGCCATATTGAGTAGCCTTTTAGCACTGGCGCTAACTCTTTGTGCGCCCAGATCATGACGTCATTTCATTGTGCAACGCCTTTTTGGCGCCCCGGACCAGAAATTCAGTGGCGCCCCCCTCCGTTCCACCTGGCGCTATTAGTGACAGTTGGATGGAACGTTACCAGGTCCTTCTCGTACTCGGGGTGGCGCTCTTTAAAGGGGACAGCACTAGTATAAAAGCGGCAGCCATTTGGCCTGGCCATCCTGCTCGCTGCTGGAGAGAGTTGCAGACCTTCAGTTGCAGAGAGTTCTTCTCATTGAGCCAGAGGAGCCTTGGGACCTTCAGCCCTGTCCAGAACAGTTTGATCCTGAGAGATTACTGCGTCTTACTCGTCTGACAGAATAATGGGAGCTGCTTTGGAGGGGAACGTCATCCTGGCTGAACAACTGGCAAGGGCACAGAGACGGAGGGAGAGAGGGCCGGGATTGGCCAGAAGGAGGAGGGGCAATGGACGTCACCAAATCCGACCATACGCTGCCAGGGTTTTTAGGCAGCAGGGCTCATACCTTACCATGTCGGAGGAGCAGTGTCTGTGAAGGCTCAGATTCGGTAAGGATGTTGTGACTGAGCTGTACCACCTGCTTGCTCAGGATCTGCAGCCGCGGCTATAGTGCAGGACCTCTCTGTCGGTGGCCATGAAAGTCACTGTTGCCCTCAACTTTTATGCCAGCGGCTCGTTTCAGGCAGCAACTGGGGACATCTCAAATATCTCACAATTTGCGGTGCATTGCTGCATCCGGCAAGTGACAGCTGCCCTCTATAAAAGGAGGCGCGATTTAATCACCTTCCTTGTGACCCTGGAGAAGCAGGGGGAGCGCGCGCAGGGCTTCGCGGGTATTGCGGACTTCCCCATGGTGCAGGGGGCCATTGATTGCACACACGTGGCTTTGCGGGTGCCATTACAGAATCCTGAGGAGTTCCGCAACCACAAGGGGTTCCACTCCCTTAATGTCCAGCTGGTCTGTGATCACCGGCAGATGATCATGGCAGTCAACGCACAATTCCCTGGCAGCAGCCATGACGCCTTCATCCTGCGGCAGACCTCAGTGGCTGACCTTTTTGAGGCCACGGCTCACCCACAAGGCTGGCTTCTTGGCGACAAGGGCTATCCTCTCTGCCCATGGCTCATGACCCCGCTCCGTTTGCCCAGCACCTCGGCAGAAGAGCATTACAACAACAGCCATCAGGCCACCAGGAACATTGTGGAGCACACAATTGGTGTGCTGAAGCAGCGTTTCCGTTGTCTAGACCATTCGGGGGGCGCCCTACAGTACTCGCCGGAGCATGTGGCGCGCATCGTCATTGTCTGCTGCATGCTCCACAACCTGGCCATCCGACGCACTCAGCCAATGCCAGCCGACCCTCAAGGTCCAGCAGAGCAGGCGGACGAGGAACAGGAGGAGGAGGAGCATGCGGACGAGGAGGATCAGGAGGAGGAGGAGGAAGATGGGAGGGCTCCAGAAACTGGAAGGGCCATTCATCAGAGGCTCATAAGGACTTGGTTCTAGGCCCCTCGGATGGAATGCTGGCTGTGATTGGAACAGCGCCCTTCGGTTCGCAGTAAGCCTATGAAGGCCACCATGATTGTAAATAGTCCACAGCTCCATTGTAAATAAAACATTTTCTTTATTTTCAAACAAGTGCTTCCTTCCAGCATGACAACGTAATGGTAACAGAAATCATAACTAACAAACTAACAGATAACTGTCTGACAACCCGGCGAGACTAACCAAAACATAACAAACAAACACAGCAGGTGTGGACGGCCTTCATTTCGAAAAAAGAGACGTCTTAGCACCTCCCTCTACTGTTGACCCCTTGATGGAGACCGACTTCTCTTACGAGGTCGGCCCCTTCCCTCCCTGCAGCTCCTCCGTAATTGGACCCCAGTGGCTGCGTCAAGGCTGGGGGACGCCTGCTGAGTGTCTGGAAGCGCTGAAGCCCCTGAGGGATGGCCTGGACGACCTCTGGGCTTGGAGGGCCCGCAAGCTGGCTGCTCCAACTGGGCATGTCTGGAAGCAGTCTGCCGTGCAGGTGGTGGCAGCTGCACTGCTGACGTTCCAGCGTGGCATCAGGAATGCTCACATGCAGAGAGAGGACACCTGCACCGTGGTCGGCCGACACACTGGCACTCTGACGGGGCCGCACCGGATCATCCGCCACAGCCGACTGCTCCACAGATTCATGGCCTGCTGTGGTGCTGCAAGGGCCTGGGGTGATCCTGCCTGATGCAGCTAGGGTGGCAGCAGTGAGTGTTCGCGTGGCCTCAATTTGCGTGTGGACGAGGCAAGCAAGTGACTGCGTGGCAGCAGTGAGGACCTGCGTGGCAGGTTCCAGTGCTTCGGAGAAGCCATGGACAGTCCTTTCCACTGCTTCGGACAAGCCCTGGACAGACCTTTCCATTGCTGCCCCGAAGCCCTGGACAGACCTTTCCATTGCTGCCCCGAAGCCCTGGACAGACCTTTCCATTGCTGCCCCGAAGCCCTGGACAGTCCCTTCCATTGCTGCCCCAAAGTCCAGCACACTCTTTGCCAGTGTGTCGATCGACTCAGGCATCCTCCCCACTGCAGCCATATGCTCAGTGTGCCTGAGCCGGGCCTGGGCGCTCATATCGGCAAGGCAAGGCACCTCCTCTGCACTCTGTGCAGCAGTCAGCGTGGCCTGCCTCGCCCTCCGGGGAGACGGCCCCCGAGCTTCCCTACCCCCCTCGCGTTGCTGCAGGCCGCTGGTTTCTGCAACTGGCTCCTCATCAGAGCCCCCCCCCCCTCCCCTCTAGGGAACTACTATCCCCAGTCTCCAGATGCGTTGGCTCCCCTGAGGCTGGCACGGATGGTCCGGCTTCCTCCTGATCGTCGCCTCCGGAGGCACTGGCACTGGCAGCGTGAGGGGCCGGCTCCCGAGCTGGTGATGCAGCATCTGAAAGCAGGGAGGTTGAAGAGTGGCTTTAGCAAAAGGACAGTTTGGCAGCAAGGGATGCATGAGTGCGGCAATGCTATGACATGGGTCCACAGTGAGAAAGCATGCTGGCGGGGGAAACAAGTGGAAGGAGACAGCTGTAAAAGGTGAGAACCTTACCATCGCTGTGGACAATGGGGTCGGCAGCTGCAGTGGTGATAGGATCACTCAGACGTCCTCCAACAATCTGGTGGACTCTCTCCTCGAGATCCGTCAGAGTCTGCGGTTGAGGAGGATCTCCTCCGGTGCAAAGCTGGTCCTTGCGGATCTTCGCCAGCTTGGCCTGCAGGGGAAAGGACGGGAAGTGATGTTACATGATGCCCTGAGTTATCATCTCATGCCCCCCATGGTGGAACAGCCCTCACATGATGCCCTGAGTTATCATCTCATGCCCCCCATGGTGGAACAGCCCTCACATGATGCCCTGAGTTATCATCTCATGCCCCCCATGGTGGAACAGCCCTCACATGATGCCCTGAGTTATCATCTCATGCCCCCCATGGTGGAACAGCCCTCACATGATGCCCTGAGTTAAATGTGCATGTGTGTGACCAGATAGGGCCAAGGGTGCTTGCTGACAGATGGCCATTGGGGCATAGCGCACCCTGTAGCCATAAAGTCAGGTGCGAATGGAGGGATGCATAAGTTTACATAAACAACACTCACCCTCACGACCCGAGTGAGGTCATTGAATTTCTTCCTGCACTGCACAGGGCTCCTGGTCGCCATGCTGCTGGAGTTGACCCTCTGAGAAACATCCCTCCAAGCTCGTCGGTAGTCCTTATGATTAGGCCTCCTGCCATTGTCGGGGTAGAGGACATCTCGCCGGCGCTCCACTGCGGCCACCAATTCCTCCAGAGACTCATTGGTGAAGCGCTCTGCTCTCTGCCTCACCCTCTCCATCTGCTCCAAGTATTTTGCGCCAGAGAAGGGCCTGCGCCGATTTGCAGGCCTACAAGGTGTAGAGTGTGGATGCTGGAGCTGCCTGACCCACCCCTTTAAGAGCTGGCCGGCGCCTGGAAGTCTCGTGGTCATCGGTGATTGAGAGCACCTGCGCTGCACCCGCCCGCCCCGATATTGAGTAGTGCCGGCATGTTAGCGCCTTAGGAGCCCCGTGTAATGCCTGAACTCGCGCCTCAATCACCTTTGGGGCGCTGCAACCCAATATCGCGCGAGGTGGCGATAAGTTGCGTCTGGCTATAAAATTTGCGCTGCGCCAATTCTAACGCCCCAAGCGGGGCTATACCCAATTTCTAGGCCATACTGTTGTGGATTGGGTCATTCCTTGGGCCCCGATTGCTTACGCTGATTTATGTCCATTTACAGCCATTTTAAGTTCGGGCCTATTCGATTGAGATTGGGAGGATACTTGGGTGCTACTTAACATCGGCAAAATGGGCAGAGCTTCTGCTGTAACTCCTGGTTGCTCCCAAGGAGGGGACATCAGGCCAATGTGCCACTTGGCTCAGTTGGTAGCACTCTCACCTCTGAGTCAACACATCATCCGTCCAACCTCCACTTGAGGACCAGGCCGGCGTGCTAATGCGGTACTGAGGGAAGGGCTGCATTGTCTGAAGTGCCGTCCTGCAGGTGAGATGATAAACCCGCTCCAGTCAGGTGGATGTTAAAGACTCCGTGGTACTCTTCAACGAAAAGCAGTTCTCCTGGTGTCCTGCCCACTAAAAAAATAAACCCACCACAGATTGGCTGGTCATTTCATTCACATGTCACAGAATCACAGAATCACCACAGTGCAGATAGAGGCCGTTTCGGCCCATCGAGCCTGCACCGACACATATCCCACCCTATCCCTGTAACCCCACATATTTAATCCCCCTAACACTAAGGGTCAATTTATCATAGCCAATCAACCTAACCCGCACATCTTTGGACTGTGGGAGGAAACCGGAGCACCCGGAGAAAACCCACGCAGACACGGGGAGAATGTGCAAACTCCACACAGACAGTCGCCCGAGGCCGGATTCGAACCCGGGTCCCTGGCGCTGTGAGGCAACAGTGCTAACCACTATGCCACCGTGCCGCCACATGTATGCAAGCTTAGCAGCCATTTTGTGCACAGCAAGCATTTAAACAGTCAGAGTGCTTTAAAAGTGATTCACTGTGTATGGAGCATGTTAGACGTTTAGCAGAGATGTGACAAAGCTTTATATAAATGTAGGCTCTTTTGTTTTATTCACATCAGGTGCATTGGACTGAAAATATTCTGGAAACCCAGTGGCAAAGGGTTAATTGTTAAAACCGTTCAACTTCCAGCTACCATTTCACACTCTCAATCATTACAAAAATAGCCTGCAGTGTTACATTAAACAGTTTAAAGTGTTACAGATTTGATTACTTTGTACGTATAACTAGAAATCAGCAACCTGTTGCTTACACAACCAGAAGAATTAAGTAAGAAGCATAAAAATAACATTTACCTGACCGGGGGACATGGTTTAAAAAATAATTTGGAGTTTCCCAGTAATTTTTTTTAATTAGGAGTCCTTGGTTGAATCTGGGCGATGGACAGATGTTAAAACATTTTTTCAATCTACTGCAAAAAAAAAGACATCTCCAAAAAACCAATGAAGAAGTGATTGGAAACGTACATTCGGGAGCTAATTCTCCGTGTGAAACCACACATTGGAGATGTAAAAATATATATTCTGTGGAAATAGCCCTCTTCTTGACTTAGAATGGGACTGAGAATTTTACCCCTGTCCGACCTGGGATGGCAAAGCAATTTTATCCCTCACTGACCCGAAATTTTATCCGGGACCAGATTCGATTTGGGACGCAAACTTTATCTCAGCCACACCCGAGGGTACTGGAAATCTGGAACTCGCTACCCTAAAAAAAAAGGGTCGAGGCTGGGGGTCATTTGAAAATTCCAAAACTGAGACTGGTAGGTTTTAAGTTAGGTGAGCGTATTAAGGGATATGGCACCAAGGTGGGTAGATGGAGTTAAGATATGGATCAGCCAGGATCTAATTGAATGGTGGAACAGGCTGGAGGGGCTGAATGGCCTCCTTCTGTTGCTATGTTCAGCCTCGGAGGTGTCCTGCATATTAGGCCTGGATCTGTACTCTCGATACTCAAACAAGCAGAAAATAAATCATGGGGTGGGCGAAATTCGGTTATGCCCCTTTTGGAGGTGGTAACCGAATTAACGCCGGAGATTTAACGCCCGGCGCGGAAGTACCACCCCGGCCACTAAATTCAGCTTACCGCCCTGGCGAGGAGGCGGAGTGCTATCTCGGGCGCTCAACTTCCTCTTGGGGTGGTGTCGGGGGCGTAGAGCGCAGTAGCGCCGGACCGCTACGTGGCCACTCTGCGTAGCGGTTACGTGTTTCAGCGCCCCTCCCCTTCCGTTAAAGGGGAGGGACGCTGCGAGCTCTGCAGGGCCTCCGATGGCCCACCAGGGTGGCGTGATGGCGGCCACCGACCATGCCAAGGGACGCCACGGAGGGCCGACCTGGAGGTGGGCCAAAAAAATGGCAGTGCGGGTCACGGCCGCACCTCACTTTAATTAGCGCCCTGCGAGCGGAGGTCGGACCAGCTCACGACCCACTAGGCCAGCGCCGGCATCACCTGCGGCAGCCTCGTGGGGCAAAGCCGAATTTCTGCCACGGGGCGGTAAGGGGTCGCGGCACACGGCGATGACGTCATCATCAGCGCCTCGGTAGTGCCCCGCCGAATTTCTCCTGGAGGCGCTAACGGCAGGCGCAAAGGAACCGAATTTCGCGCCCATAGTTTCCAAATAAATTTGAAAATGAATGAGATATTCAAGAAGAAACCAATTGCACAGTGACTGATTGAGAAGTCACCTTGAGAATCCTTTTAAACTCATCCTGTCTACTTGCGAAAAAAAAAAACACACACATATTCACAGAGGAAATTGTTCAATAATTTCCATTATTCATTGGCAGGGATCCGGCTGCTGGGAGATCTTAGCATCTCATTGACATGTGGGAACAGGAAGCCATTCCCTCAAATTACAGCAATCAAAATAATTTGCAGTACACAGAAAACTCTAAAGAAATGTGTGTTTACTTTAAATTATCACATTCCTGGCAGCCAAGCCTCTTAAAATAGAAATTTTTAAAAAAAAATCCTGATTGAGGACGTAACATTCAAAAGCTGCATGTCCTGCAGTATCTTTTATGCCATTGGAATAATTGGTAGCTTCAGTTTATATTCACATCGACACAACTGGGGAAGGGTGTGTGACAATGGCCCAGAACTTGCTGGAGCGGGGCAGCTCGTGACCTGCCCTGCTAGTTCGACATTTTTCCCTTGCCCTTCAGCTTGATAAATTTTGGCGCCGCAAATTGCTGGAAGTGCGAGACCGCATGGCCATCTATTTGATGGTTCGTGAGCATTACTGCAGAATCAAGCACAGAAGGCGGCCATTCGGCCCATCGAGTCTGCGCCGGCTCTTCCGAAGAGCAATCCAGTCAGTCCCACTCCCCTCCGCTCTTTCCCTATATCCCTGATTTTTTCTCCTTCGTGTATTTATCCACTTCCCTTTTGAAGGCTACTATTGAATCTGTTTCCACCGCCCTATCAGGCAGCGCATTCCAAATCCTAACCACTCGCTGCGTTAAAAAGTTTTTCCTCGTGTCGCCTCTGGTTCTTTTGCCAGTCACCTTAAATCTGTGCCCTCTGGTTCTCGACTCCTCAGCCGTTGGAAACAGTTTCTCTCTATTTACTCTATCTAAACCCTTTGTGATTTTATTCACCTCCATCAAATCTCCTCTTCGCCTTCTCTGCTCCGAGGAGAAGCAATGGCCGGTGGTTGGCTGGTCTACTTCGTATTTCAATGACCGAGTGCTCCACTATCTCCTCTGTGGTGACTCTTTTCATGTCAGAATCATAGAATCATAGGAGGTTACAGCACGGAAGGAGGCCATTTCGGCCCAGCATGTCCACGCCGGCCAACAAAGAGCTATCCAGCCTAATCCCACTTCCCAGCTCTCGGTCCGTAGCCCTGCAGGTTACAGCATCCCAAGTGCACATCCAAGTACTTTTTAAATACGGTTAGGGTTCCTGCCTCTACCACCCTTTCAGGCAGTGAGTTCCAGACCCCCACAACTGTCTGGGTGAAGAAATTTCCCCTCAAATCCACTCTAAACCCTCTAAAATTACTTTAAATCCGTGCCACCTGACTTTTGACCCCTCTGCTAAGGGAAATAGGTCTTTTCTATCCACTCTATCTAGGCCCCTCATAATTTTATACACCTCAATCTCCCCTCAGCCTCCTCTGTTCCAAAGAAAACAGACCCAGCCTATCCAGTCTTTCCTCATAGCTAAGGTTCTCTGCTCCCGGCAACATCCTTGTAAATCTCCTCTGTACCCTCTCTAGTGCAATCACATCTTTCCTGTAATGTGGTGACCAGAACTGCACACAGTACTCTAGCTGAGGCCTAACTAGTGTTTTATACAGTTGAAACATAACCCCTCTGCTCTTGTATTCTGTGCTACGGCTAATGAAGGCAAGCATTCCGTATGCCTTCTTAACCACCTTATCTACTTGGCCTGTTACCTTCAGGGATCTGTGGACATGCACTCCAAGGTCCCTTTGTTCCTATACACTACTCAGTGTCCTACCATTTAATGTGTATTCCCTTTCCTTGTTAGCCCTCCCCAAATGCATTACCTCACACTTCTCCGGATTGAATTCCATTTGCCACTGTTCTGCTCACCTGACCAATGTATTGATATCTTCCTGCAGTCTACAGCTTCCTTCTTCAGTATCAACCGCACAGCCGATTTTAGTATCATCTGCAAACTTCTTAATCATACCCCCTATATTCAAGTCTAGATCATTGATATATACCACAAAAAGCAAGGGACCTAGTACTGAGCCCTGCGGAATCCCACTGGAAACAGCCTTCCAGTCACAAAAACACCCATCAACCATTACCCTCTGCTTCCTGTCTCCGAGCCAGTTTTGAATCCAACTTGATACTTTGCCCTGGATCCCATAGGCTTTTAACTTCGTGACCAGTCTGCCATGTGGAACCTTATCAAAAGCATTGCTAAAGTCCATCTGCACTACATCAAACAGACTACCTTCATCTACCCTCCTTGTTACCTCCTCAAAAAATTCAATCAAATTTGTCAGACACGACCTTCCCTTAACAAATCCGTACTGACTATCCTTGATTAATCCGTGTCTTTCTAAATGAAGATTTACCCTGCCCTTCAGAATTCTTTCCAATAATTTTCCCACCACCAAGGTTAGGCTGACTGGCCTGTAATTACTCGGTCTATCTTTTTCTCCCTTTTTAAACAAGAGTACCACATTAGCAGACCTCCAGTCCTCCGGCACTACACCTGAAGCTAGAGAGGATTGAATAATGATGGTCAGGGCCTCTGCTATTTCCTCTTTTACTTCGCTTAACAGCCTGTGTTGGGAGGAAATACTACAGGAAGCAGCCAAGTTGATGACAGGCCAAGTTCCTGACTTTCACTCTCCAGGAATTGCATCCCACTGTCTGGGTTTGAGTCAATTCCTGCACTCTGGAATTCAGCCTCCCAAACCTCTTCCTCTTGCAAGCTCCCTGCCCTCCATCAAATTCAAATATTTAGCACTTCATCTACACCTTGGGTCACTTATTGAATCATAGAATGATACAGCACAGAAGGAGGCCATTCAGCCCATCGTGCCTGTACCAGCACTTTGGAAGAGCTCTGCAATTAGACCCAATCCCTGCCCTCTCCCAATAGGCCTACATCTTCTTCCTTTTCAAGTATTTATCCAATTCCCTTTTGAAAGTTACTATTGAATCTGCTTCCACCGCCCTTTCAGGCAGCGCGTTCCAGATCACAACAACTCGCTGCGTTGAAAAAAATCTCATCTCCACCCTGGTTCTTTTGCCAACGACCTTAAATCTTCCTGACTATCCAATGCTCCCATTGTAAAGCACCTTAGGATGTTTTTGTTAAGCGAAACATACTATATAAAAGCAAGTCATTGTTGTCACTGTCTGGGGACAGCAGGCGGATATCAAAAATATTGTTTTCTTTCAACCCTTCCTTATTTACTTCTGGGCAAAGTTGGTGTTCGTCAAGGAGAATGATTTAGAGCTGGATGGTGGAGCACATTCTACTTTTCATCAAACATTTCCAGCTAGTTGCTGAGCAAAGCTGTAAAGTCTGTGGGTTGTTTAGTTAATTAATACACAGACTACCAGAGTAACTTAAAACAGGACTTTACTATTCGAAGGTCAGGGCGAATCTGCCAAATAAATCCTGACACAGCACTTATATACCGGTGTGGTCACCGTCGGTATTACAGTACACAGAAGCCAACAAAGTAGTGCCACACCTAAAATAGTTCTCTTAAAGGTGAACGGTTACATACAATGGTTTTCTTAAAGGTAGACGGATACATACACTACAATCCTCCCTTTTTAGCTTACAACATACTTAGTCCCCCATTAAACATAACATATATTCAACTTCATGTAAAACAATTCACAGGTATAATCTATGCGGGAAACAGTTTACAGATTCAGTCTCTGCGGGAACAGTTCACAGATTCAGTCTCTGGTCTTGACTCGGTCCGAACAACATCTCTGTGGTGTAGCCGGTTCACATTTCTAGCGTGACTCATCCAATAGTCTTTCCCTTGACTTAACAGCTTGAACTTCCGTCCTGCTGAACCAGCAGTGCTGACTTTTACAAACAGCTGGACTGCCTTGGTAATTTTTCCTACTTGCCAACTGATTTGGCTCCCTTCGTAGGGCCCACGTACATGATCTGGTAGAAGTGATAATGATTTAGATGGTTATCACCTTCTGCTTCGTCTTTTTCTTTTCTGCTTCTTGGAGACTCTCGGGGCTCCCTTATCAGCTGCCAGCTGTAGCGCCACCATCTCCCTATGTTCCTTAGACTTTAAGTGCTTCATCCTGATTTCTGCACTTTGGGAGTTTTCATCACAAGCTGGGCAGACCAAGTCCTCGTAATATTCCGTGTCACTCAACAGGTCATGGTAATATTCGGTGTCGTCCTGAACTAGTCTAGCGAGAGGGCCTGCTACTTCTTCCTTACCCAACTGGACGTTAGCCGACTGTTGTTCCCTCCCTAGACATCTTTCCTGAAGAGACTTCTTCATGCGTTCATATTCATCCCGCTCTTCCTGGGTTTCCTGCAAATCCTTCACTAATGACCTCATTTGTGATTTCAATACTTCCCCTTCCATCGGGGATTGATTGATCGGGCTATTCAATCCTTCTACTGGAGCAGCTGTTTCAACATTCTGTTGTTCACATAGACGTGATTCAGCGTACTTTTGGCATCCCAGTAAAATCTGTGTTGCAACCTCAGCTATTTCCATAACTTTTGAGAGCTCCGAACTCCTTCCCTTTGAAGATTGAAGCTCGTGTTCAGATTGTTCCCATTGCAGAGTCTTGTCCCTCAGCATATGAAGGAGTTGGCTGACCGTTAACTCTTCCACGGGAACACTGTGGATCAGAGTCTTCTCCATTTCATCCACCTTTTCCTCCAATGCTTTCACCTTCTTTTCCTCTTGTACTTTGGCTTTCAGCGCTCGGAGAAGTTGCGCCTTGATGCTCTCTAGCTCATGTTCAGGGGCCATTCTTACAGTCTCTGTGTTTCTTACAGTTTCCTTTTCTTCCACTGAAAGGATTCCCAGTTGAATCTGTTCTTCAAGTTGTTGAACCTCGGTCATTGCCGCCTCATATTTGTCTTGGGTTTCCTTCAATATTTTTATGAGTTCTTGGACATCTTGTCTTTCATGTTCTGCCATGTCTTTCACCTCTAATTTCTCATCTATGGATGGAACTTCTACCGATGAGTCTGTCTTGGCCTTGAGCTCATCAAGAATTTCCTGCAGCCTTTGGACTTCTTGCTCATGTTCAACCTTTAGTTGCTCATATGCTTCTACTGAAACTAGCTTTTCGGTGGTTGCCGAGTTAATCCCCTCCAGGATTGTAGCCTGGGCCTGTTCATACTGTTCCTTCAACTTCTCAAACTCTGCTTGTAAGGAGTCGTAGAGAAGAACGGGAATAAAATCCTGGCTTCCTGAAGATTCCTCTTCATTTGCCCCTTCCTGCAAATATTCTAACTCCTGAACAGCATAAGGGAGATGTGATCGGTAATTGGTCACAGCTAGCTGCTTCTGTTGTCTTTCCAGATTCTCCCATTCGGTGTCATAGAACTTTTTCATTGTTTTCATCTCTTGTTCGAGACGGTAACTCACTTGTTCTACTTGCTGTCGTAATTTGAAATAAAGTTGAGTCCGAGCTCGGTGTTCGTCAGTCATGGATATGTCCGTAAACTGAACAGACTCAGAATTCTCTGTCAAACTATGTTGTCGTTGTTCGGTGGAGTTCTGTTCTGAAACTTTGTTCTTCTCTGGAGCATAAGCCTTTATGCATGCCTTCGTTCTTCCAACCTTAGTCGGCAAGTCCATTTTAGCCTTGTCTTTCATATTTGGGTTGGTTTTATCATCATCCGTTTCAGAATCTGAGCTGATTATCTGCACCGAGTCCTCACTCGTTATGGCTTTTAGATAGTGCCATTCCATGTCTATTTTCTTGATCCACTCCCGTCCCAGAAGTGGTGGTCCTCCCTCAGGTAGTACGTATAAGTTCATTCTTGGGTGTTCTTTACCCCCATCTCTCACCTTGACTCTTATCTTCCCCATGGGGTATACTTTATGCCCCGTGTATGTCTGCAATACAAACTTGGTATCTCTTAAGGGTATATGTGACAATAGCCGGTGGTAATCCCTTCAATTTATGACTGATAGAGCTGATCCAGTGTCCAACTCCATTTTCACTTGGACTCCAGCTATTTTTAGCATGACCCAGATAGTTTGTAGGTCAGCTTCCTTACTCACATTGTGAATTCTCAGACTGCCCAGCTCCTGGCCGTTTGGGTCTGAGTCCGAATTCTGTTCGTCTGAACTCTTCTCAGCCACCTTGTGTACCTTGTTGTACTTTTCCTGTGATGGCTTCCTTTGGTTGTTGGTCTTCTTCCCTGACCGGCATACCTTAGCTATGTGACCCAGTTTGCCACATTTCCTACATTCCTGGTTCTTAAACCAGCATTGGTTCTGGTCGTGTGTTGTCTTCCCACAACGATAGCATTTTGTTGTACTCGAGGTAATTTGATCCACACTGAGTGCCGCTGCCTTTAGCTGCATTTCCGCAGTTCCCTTTGCTGCGGCTTCGTGCGATGCTGCAATAAGGACAGCCCTGTCAAGTGTAAGGTCGTTCTCTTCGAGTAGTCGCTTTTGCGTTCCTTCCTTTGACAACCCGCACACGAACTTGTCTCGCAATGCCTCTGTCAGATTCCCTCCAAACTGGCAGTGTTTCGCTAGTCTACGCAGTTCGACCAAGTATTCTGCGTTGCTTTCGTCTTTCCTTTGCGTTCTCGCATAGAATTTGAATCGTTCCGCCAACATCAACAGTGTGGGGTTCAAGTGATCCTTCAGAACAGTCACAATATCATCGAAAGTCTGATCCGCCGGTTTAGCTGGTGCTAGTAGATGCTTCAAGAGCCCGTATGTCTTCGCGCCCATCGAGTTTAGCAAGGTTATAGCTTTGTCATCTTCTTCTATTTTATTGGCCTCACCATAGATCTCAATGCGTTCCACATACGTGGCCCAGTCTTCTACCTCGGAATTAAAATCGTTGATGTCACCACGCTTAGGCATCTTCCTCTCTTCCTGATAACACCACGAATTATTTCTTTAAATTTTCTTTTATTTATTTATTTATTTCCAAGATGGCAGTTCCCGTGAAAATGGCGGTTTCCCGCGCTTATCTTCTCTCCCCGCCCACTTCAATGGCGGTTTCCCGCTTCTGTCTTCTTCCCCGCCTAATGGCGGCTTCCCGCGTTTCTTCCCTAGCGGGAGGGGTACACTTTCCCCACGGGCGACGGCCGCTGGCTTTCAGGTTCACAGCCTGCGCGTTGGCTTCAGTGCTTTCCCTTTTTCTCGGCAGGGCAACCGGCGCTGGGTACACCCCGTTGACGGCGAACAGTTTCAGCCGCTGGGCTGGCTCTCGCTCAGTTCCCCTTGCTCGGGCTCTGTCTCTCTCCCGCTCGCTCGGCTCTACCGGCGCTGGGTACACCCCGTTGACGGCGAACAGTTTCAGCCGCTGGACTGGCTCTCGCTCAGTCTCCCTTGGTCGGCTCTGCCTCTCCCGCTCGCTCGGCTCCCAATCGCGCCTCCCAGCCCTCTCGCAGTCCGGTGCTTCCCTCCCCGGCTGCGGCTGAGTTTTTATATCTTCCCGCGCCTACGCTCCCGGTCGCAGCGCTTCGTGGCTTCGGTCGCTGCCCGGCCTTTTTCGCCGGTCGCGGTCTAGCTGTCTCACGACGCCGTTGCGTCCCCAGCCTGTCTGTACCGCGGCTTCCTTGCTCCACGCTGCCCCAGTCTCAGCGCCTCTGGGCCCGACTTCTGTCCGGCTCCTTTCCCCCTCGACCGTGGTCGAGTGCACCGCCCTTATCCTCCGGTTATTCTTTTTACTTTTCCCTTACTCACAATCACCGTGGCCGGCTTGCTTCTCGTGCTGATCGGCTCACTCCTCACCGTGGCAGAAGGGACAGTCAGTGCCTGTTGCTGATGGAAGCCTTTGTGTCTGAATTTTTCCTCCTTTCCAGCTCTGCAGACTCGAGTTTTCTCCCAGCAGAATGACGAGGGCGGTTGCCTCTTCTCGACGCTCGTTAACTGCTTCGGAAGTATTGTTGCCGCAGGGTACGATCGGACTCGTCGCCACTGTAAAGTCTGTGGGTTGTTTAGTTAATTAATACACAGACTACCAGAGTAACTTAAAACAGGACTTTACTATTCGAAGGTCAGGGCGAATCTGCCAAATAAATCCTGACACAGCACTTATATACCGGTGTGGTCACCGTCGGTATTACAGTATACAGAAGCCAACAAAGTAGTGCCACACCTAAAATAGTTCTCTTAAAGGTGAACGGTTACATACAATGGTTTTCTTAAAGGTAGACGGATACATACACTACAAAAGCCAACTTCTATTTTGCTCCCATAAATGCACAGCAACCCAAACCTTAGAATGGCACCTCCAACTGCACCAGTGCGACGTTCTCACTTTCCCACACCAGCCATCCTGGTGACCGCTGAGCTAAACTATCAATTTAGTGCCAGCTGCAAGTAGCTTGCGGACTGCAACTGAGCAAAACTGCGTTGAGACGGCCCAACTTCATTTCATGAAGGACCCTGCCGACTAACCCAAAGATCGGCTCAATGGTCTTCCTCTCGTTACTGTTATCATCACCGACGATTTGATTTCTGCGGTGGGAACTCGTAAAAGAAATAGCTCAGTGTGCCGAACAAGGCAGAAACCTGTCACTGAGTAGGAAGAGGCGGAAATCGGGAAAGGGGGGTCGAAGTCAAAGGTGCCATCAAAGAGATTGGTTATTAGGGGCTTTGTGTGACATTTTTATAAAGGTGTACACCACCCTAAGTTCTAAACAGTCTCAAATGGACCGCTCCGGCGAATTGAACGCAAATCTCGGCCGACACTCCAGTATTGTACTGAGGGAGTGCTGCAATTTTTTGATGAAGTAACAGGGAGGATTGATGAAGGGAATGCAATGGATGTTGTCTACATGGATTTTCGGAAGGCCTTTGACAAAGTACCACATAGAAGGCTGGTTAACAAAATTGAGGCTTATGGAATAGGTGGGTCAGTGGCAGCTTGGATAAGGAATTGGCTTCAGGACAGAAAACAGCAAGTTGTGGTAAATAGCTGTTTTTCAGACTGGAGGATGGTAGGCAGTGGTGTTCCCCAAGGGTCAGTGCTGGGGCCACTGCTATTTTTGATATATATAAATGACCTGGATATTGGAATACAAAGTCGAATTTCTAAATTTGCCGATGACACCAAGTTTGGGGGTGTGGCAAACAGTGTGAATGATACCAATCGACTGCAACAGGACATAGAAAGGCTAGCAGAATGAGCAGACAAGTGGCAGGTGGAATTTAATACAGAGAAGTGTGAGGTGATGCATTTTGGCAGAAGGAACAGGGAGAGGCAATATACACTTGATGGCACAGTTTTAAAGAGTGTGCAGGGACAGAGGAACCTGGTAGTTAATGTGCATAGGTCCCTGAAGGTGGCAGGACATATTGAGAGAGTGGTTAGCAAAGCATATGGGATCTTGGGTTTCATAAATAGATGTATTGAGTACAAAAGTAGTGAAGTTATGCTGAACCTTTATAAAGCGCTGGTTAAGCCACAACTGGAGTATTGCGTCCAGTTCTGGTCACCACATTTTCGGAAGGATGTGAAGGCCCTTGAGAGGGTGCAGAGGAGATTTACCAGAATGGTTCCGGGGATGGGGGATCTTAGCTACAAGGACAGGTTGGAGCAGCTGGATTTGTTTTCATTAGAGCAAAGGAGGTTGAGGGGTGATTTGATAGAGGTGTACAAGATTATGACGGGTTTGGATAGGCTAGACGGGGAATGGCTGTTCCCACTAGTTGATTGGTACAAGGACTAGGGGAACAGATTTAAGGTTTTGGGCAAGAGACACAAGGGGGATGTGAGGAAAAACTTTTTTAAGCAGCGAGTGGTGAGGACCTGGAACTCGCTGCTGACGGAAGTGGTGGAGGCGGAGACACTCAGTGTTTTCAAGGGGAGACTGGATAGGCACTTGAGGGAAATAAACTTGCAGGGCTATGGGAATAGAGCAGGTGAATGGGACTGACTGGATTGCTCTACAGAGAGCCGGCACGGACTCGATGGGCCGAATGGCCTCCATCTGTGCCGTTATGACTCTATTGACTCTGTGACTGTTGGAGGTGCCGACTTTCAGATGAAATGTTAAACCGAATCAGGCTGCCAAAGCCTATGCCCAGGATTGTTCCTTCATGTCTCCAGCGTCCTGAGACTCCTGACCTGATATCTGCACGCTCTCCTCCGCCCCTGCCCCCAGCCCCGCAACAGGCCCTGATGTCACTCCTGTCGGTTTCGAGACTCCCGAATGTTTTTAAATGAGGCCTGGGAGTTTAATTGGCCCGTGCTTCATGCTGTGATCCCCTTGCGGTGGGGAGTGGGTGGGGTGGGGCAGAAGGGCGCGGGTTTCCCTCCCACCCTGTAACCCCACCCCTGCCTGTCCCAGAATAGGCTCCCAACTCTCGGCACGCCTGTAGGGTTTCGCAAGAATTTCAAAAATCCACAGCCCCGAAGATTATATTTTTGATTAAAGAAAACCTGGGTGAAATATACCTTAAAACCCCAGAGTATCAAAATGGTCGTCAGACCTCGTGGCAGAAGACAAAAGACAGTCTGCCTGTATCTCTTCAAGCACGGGCAGACAAAAAGGACTTGAAAGGCAACCTGTGTGTCTGTGAAAAAGGAAAATCAAAGATGGCTGTCCGGCCTCGTGGCAAAAGACACAACACAGCCTGTGTGCATGTGGAAAGGAAAATCAAAGATGGCTGACAAAGGGTTTGAAAAAAAAACCCAGCCTCTGAAGCAATGAGGTATTTAAACTGTCAATCAAATGTAGTTTAGGGAGTTTCACTGCAGGACAATGGTTGTTTGTTTACAGAACTCTTACAATGTTGACTCAAGAGATTAAGCACTTGAGACTGTCAATCAATTGCGGTTGGGCGTGACCGCAGGACAATTGAATGTTTACACTAACATCCAAGGGCTGTTTACACAGCACTTAAGGAAATAGACATTTTTTTTCAAACTGAGACAGCTTTATTCAAACCAGTCAATGAATGGGGATACATTCAAAAACCCATCACAATGAATGGGGACAGATCAATTCCCCTTTGAATAGCCCAGATGCATCCGGATTTGGGCGCGAAGATTTCGGCTCCAAATGAGGTATAAAGATAGCTTCTCAGGAAGCCATCTCTCCCTCTCTCTGCAGGCTTGCCTCCATGTCCTGCCTACAGAAGAACAGCTCAGAAGCCCGCCTTTTAAATTACTGGGGTATCTCCACTTCGGGGCAGTGAAGAATCTACAGACCGCAAGGGCACAGAGCAGTCATTCATTGGTGAGCATAAAACTTTCTGGCCCATCACAAGGCAACCTAGATAGGTATTAGGGGTGGGAATTAAGGGGAATTTTTGTTAAATTGTGATTTTAGTCAATTTTCCCTCGTTGTGTCCGTTTTCTCCTCCCCTACTAAGCAAAGGTGCTGTAGTAAGCAAAGTGTACTGTATTAAAAGTGTGCTGCACTAGGTAAAGGTGCTGCATGTATTAAAAGCGTGTTGTACTAAGCAAAGGTGCTGTAGTAAGCACGTGTACTGTATTAAAAGTGTGCTGCACTAGGTAAAGGTGCTGCATGTATTAAAAGAGTGTTGTACTAAGCAAAGAGTGCTGTGGTAGACCAAAGTGTACTGTGTTAAGTAAAAGTGCTGTATTGAGCATAGGAGTGCTGTATTGATTATTTTCAATTTATTTCTTTTTACTTCAATAAACACTGGTCTGTTTTGCACCCAACCACGAGTCTCGTTTTGTCTACATCGCTACTGAATAAGTCCGGCGGTCAGAACCAGGAAAGGGGAGTGATTCGAAACTGCACGGGGCTCTGGAGCAGCTCCGATACTTCTGACTGGCCAGGGACAATAACCCCAGTATATACCCTCTATTAATTCCTACATGCCCCACCCCCAAGTTAAAATCGAGGCCAATATTTCTGTTGCTGTACGATGCAGCCATCAATAGGTGCAAAAGCTTTGCCAATTTACACAGAGCACCTCCGAATAAGGCTGTGAAAAGGAGATACAGATGTCAGGTGTTAATAGCCATTTGGAAACAGCTCGTTCAATAATTTAAATACAAGACAAGGGTCCAAAGAACAACAAAAAAAGAGTGAAAATAGCCTAACAATGACGAGCCTACACAGAAAGAACATAGCAATGAGTGGCAGCTGGATGTTATTATTTTCAAATGTGCAAGATACACTAGCTGATGTTTCCATTATTTCTACTCAATACTGTTTCCATTCTTTTATGTGCAAATATTACTCGGGCTGTTTTTTTTTGTTCCTTTTTATTCTTCGGTGACAGGATTTATCATTGTGTAATTTTTTTTGTCAGCTTGCCTTTTCTTTCTGCCAGCATGGAGCTGAGGCTCTCACCGAGCTGAAATCAATTTCCCCATTTCAAAATTGTCATTTCCCTTCTCTCCTCACCTCTCAAGCATCAGTCTGGCAGCAATTATTGCCGCCCTGCTTTCTCTCTCTCTCTCTCTCTCTCTTTCTCAATCGTTCACACAGCCTGCTCCCTTGGGCCTGACTCAATTTCACCGCCACCAGCGGAGTCGCCTCTGCCGTGACTGTCGAAGAGCAAGGCCGACACTAGCGCCCAGGCGAGGCCCTCGGATTAGGGAAGGGGAAGGTGGTTGACCTTTCCCTGGGCCATTTGCAGCGGATCAATAGGATGGCCTGAGCCCCCCGCCGCTACCTTACCATGAAACACTAGCTCTGATTGCCTGAGGCAGGAAGCTACAGATTATTTGTGTCCTCCTGTTTTGCCTGTGTTTTACACCCCTTGTAGAGCTTATTCTGACAACCTGATGATGATGTGCGCACCGTTTGATGTAGTGTCAACTCTAAAAGCTGTTGTTTGTTTTTTCTCTCTCACCCTGAGGGAAAGACTTTTATTTTAAGTTTGTTTTCTCTCATTCAGCTGCCTTCAGTTCTATTGCTCCATTAAGCTGCCCTTGTTACAACAGTGATTACACTTTTTAAAAAGTCCTTTATTGGCTGTAAAACACTTTGGGACGTCCTGAGGCCATGAACGGCACTATTTGAATGCAAGACTTTCTTTCAAGTCTTTCTCTCAGGCCTTTCCCCGTGACAGGCTGGATCGGGATGTTAGAAGGCCTGTGGCAGCACAATGGGAGGCACCTGGCCTTCAGGTGACGTACCATAAGCCTTTAACAAGGCCAGCGGGCCGGGGGTGGGGGGGGGGGAGCGGGAGGAGTTATAATGGGGCCTTCTACCAACAGATTCTGTACTAATCAATTAAGTTAAGCCATGTTTCCAAGAAACCAAAGTGGTAGCACCTGAATGGTCTAGTGGGTAAGGACATAACCTGGGGTACCAGTAAGGCATAGAGACCTGGCCAAATAGTCTCCTTTAGTGCTGCAAATCTCCATGACTCAATCCCCAGTTCATTGGCTGCTCCTCACCAGGGCAACAGCAGTAGTGCCATAATTGGCTTGAGCACGTTGGGTTAGGAAGAGGAAAAAAACCATCAACCAAGGGTCCTCCTCCTGATTGTGTCCTTGAAAGTGTATGTATATGTGCATGGACATCAGTTGAGTTTAAGATCAAGTCTAGGTGTGAAGCCCTCCCCAGTCTATCAGCCTGCTGAGACTCTAGAGGTTGAAGTTTTAGCACAAAGGCCCATGCAAAAATCATCCTGGTCGAGCCTTCAGTTCTTAACATATCCACCGATTTCTAGATGTGAGAGAGCTCATGGACTTTGCTGTCTCCAACGTTTTAGGTGATCTGACTATCTACCTCTAACTTTACAACCCTTTCCTCGACCCTCCACTCTCCCCATGCCTCTT
Source organism: Somniosus microcephalus (assembly GCF_052327205.1). Lineage (NCBI taxonomy): Eukaryota > Metazoa > Chordata > Chondrichthyes > Squaliformes > Somniosidae > Somniosus > Somniosus microcephalus. The sequence goes on along the minus strand of NC_140992.1, from coordinate 267,916,883 downwards.
CCCCTCTCCCACCCCTCCACTCTCCCCATGCCTCCTCCCCTCTCCCACCCCTCCAACCTCCCCATGCCTCCTCCCCTCTCCCACCCCTCCACTCTCCCCATGCCTCCCCTCTCCCACTCCCCCATGCCTCCTCCCCTCTCCCACCCCTCCACTCTCTCGATACCCACATTCATCTCAAACGTACTTTCCTGATCAGCGTTAACCCAATTATTTTGAACAGTTTCTTGCTAGCATCAATACACTGCTGACCATCATATTTCAGGCTAGTTTGTCCAGTCCCGCTCCTGGTTCAGTTCCCCCTCTCAGCCCTCGGCTTGCCGACACAGTTGATCTCCCCTAGGTTCAGGCACTTCTTTCAAAGGCTAGGTCCTCATGCCTCTTCCCAACTCCTCTATCTTTCCAAGCTATCACTCCGTCTCTAACCTGTTCTGCCTCGCCAAGGTCGTTGAATGTAGTCCCACCTAACAGCACTCTTAACCTCTGCTATGGCTCAATGGCCTCGCAATTGGATCACTTAGTACCCAATATTCATGTGAAAAACGGTTGCTGAAAGGTACAATATGATGGTCATTTGGGACTGGGTGCACGCCGCATGCCATATTGGTTAGGGCGTCCTGTAGTCGCCCAGGGCGCCTGCTTGAAACAGGCGTTAATGCACCTTGGGACATCTCACTACATTAAAGGTGCTATTTAAATGCAAGTTGCTGTTGCTGTTATGCTCATTGACTATGGGAATGGGGGGCGGAACGCCTCATTCAGGCTCCTTTCCAATATTGGATTGCGATGGACCTCAGCATGAGCCGTGCGTTCTGCGGTCAGTTTCCAGTGTCGGGAGGGTCGGTAACCAGAGACAGATTCAAGGTGATTGGCGAAAGAACCGGAGGCCGAGGTGAGGAAAACAGTTTTTTACGCAGCGAGTTGCTGTGATCTGGAACGCGCTGCCCGAAAGGAGCAGATTCAATCGGAACTTTCAAAAGGGAATTTGATACAGACTTAAAAAGGATATTTGAAAATGGCCACGGGGAAAGAGAATGGGGGAGCGGGACTCATCGGAGAGCTCGTTCAAAGAGCCGGCGCAGGCCCGATGGGCCGAATGGCCTCCTTCTGTGCTTTATCACTCGATGATTCTCAGGCTAACCACAGTCAAACCACTGATTTTAACAGGGCCTGCTGGAGGCTGCTGCTGAGAAGGCTGTCTTACTTACATAAATGTGGAGCCAGGAAGAGTAGGAGTGAAGCTTCTGTCCCCACATTGAAACTGCAGGTCACTGCCGACGACTGCTCCCCACCCCCCACGCCCACCCCTCCCCCCGACCTGCATGAATAAAGTTCACTTGCTCACTGTTTTAAGGGAAACATTAACCCGTCAAAATAAGTAGGTTGATGCCTATGTTGTGTCAGCCGTGGCTCAGTGGGTAGCACTCCTGCCTCTGAGTCACAAGGCTGTGGGCGCATACTCCCACTCCAGCAAACATAAATCTGGGCTGACAATCCAGTGCACTACTGCACTGTCAGAAGCAGTGTTCCCTTTAAGCTGCGTGGCACTCCAGAGAACCTGCACAGCCGGTTTGCTGGCTGTTCAATGCAAAAACCACGCCTGTGTGGTATTTTGAATGGCCAAGAAAATAATTACAGGGAACATTGGTCAGCAGCGCAGTCTTTCTGATGAGAGGTCACTGTCACATCACTGTTTGTGGGAGCTTGCTGTGAGCAAATTGGCAGCTGCATTTTCTACATTATAAAAGTGACTGCACTTCAAAAGTACTTCATTGGCTGTAAAGTGCTTTGGAAGATCATGAAAGGTGCTATATAAATGCAAGTCTTTCTTTTTTAAGTTTCATGCAAATGCATTTAGCCATTGCCCACTAATATTCATTCTGGGTAATTTCTCGGATTTAGAATGAGAACAACAACAGCTTGCATTTATATAGTGCCTTTAACGTCATAAAACATCCCTGACATGAATCAGTCATTCATGAAAGAAAGACTTATGAAATAATACTGAGCGGCCTGTGGGTGGCGCTGTCCAGGGAGAGTATAAATACTCGAGCACGGGTCCAGCTTGCGCAGGACATTCTTAACAGGAACTAGTGAAGGACACAACTAGACCTCCATGTTGTAAAACAGTTGATTAAAGCTTTGTTTAACGCTTAGACCAAGTGCCTAGTAGTTTTCTTACATCAATCCCAAAGGCGCTTCACAGGAGCGTTATCAGAAATAATTCGAGACCAAGGCACATAAGGAGGTATTTGGGCAGATGATTGGTCAAAGGGGTAGGTTTTGAGGAACATCTTAAAGGAGGAGAGAGAGGCGGAGAGGTTTAGGGAGGGAATTCCAAAGCTTAGGGCCCAGGCAGCTGAAGGCACGGCCGCCAATGATGGAGCGAAGGAAATCAGGGATGCTAAAGTGGCCAGAATTGGAGGAGCGCAGCGATCTCGGAGAATTGTCGGGCTGGAGGAGGTTACAGAGATAGGGAGGGGCGAGGGCCATGGAGGGATTTGGACACAAGGATGAGAATTTTAAAATCGAGGCTTCACTTGACCAGGTGCCACTGTAGGTCAGCGAGCAGAGGGGTGATGGGTGAACTGGATCAGTGCAATCAGTAATTTTTTCCCCCCAATATTCTCCCCCTCGGCTTCAAAATGGCACCTTCTGCAATGCATTACCAAAGTGACAAACCTTCAAACCCGTGCCTGGATAGTGAATGTCGTAGACTCTGCTTTCCAAGTAAAACACGTTATTGACTTTTTTTTTAACCTTTCCTTATAACTTAGATCCCTGACACTTGACATCAGATTGGGTTCCTCAGTGCTGCACACTCTCAAGGGCAATGCTATCTTTCCCAGTAGGACTGACCTTTTCAAGCATGGCTCATTAGCCATTGCTTGCAGCATTCCTTTAAAATTATAATTACCCATCTCCACCTCGGGAAGAAGGTCATCTCTGTAGTTGCACTGGTTTTAGATCCTGGAAGAGCTGGGCAGAGTTGGAGTGAATACCAAATTAAATTCAGAGAGAGCCTTGGAGCATGTTAATCCTCGGTACAAATATGCACAACCATTCCCTCAACATGAGTGCTTGTAAAAGTCTTGTCCAGAATATATAACACTACCAAATTAATATGAAAACCTGTGGTAGTATTGTTCTCTTTTGCAGAAAAGAAATATTTATACCTAACTGTTAGGTCTTTTTCCTGTTTGAATTTGTAATTTATTTCTAAGAAGAAAGAGCGAACAAACTGGTATTTATACAAAGCCTTTCACATTGAAAGGTTTCAAACTGAAGTCAATAGGAATCGGGGGGAAAATGCTCCACTGGCTGAAGTCATACCTAACACAAAGGAAGATGGTTGTAGTTGTTGGAGGTCAATCATCTCAGCCCCAGGACATCGCTGCAGGAGTTCCTCAGGGCAGTGTCTTAGACCCAACCATCTTCAGCTGCTTCATCAATGATCTTCCCTCCATCATAAGGTCAGAAATGGGGATGTTTGCTGATGATTGCAGTATTCAGTTCCATTCGCAATTCCTCAGATAATGAAGCAGTCCATGCCCACATGCAGCAAGACCTGGACAAGATTCAGGCTTGGGCTGAGAAGTGGCAAGTAACATTCGCGCCACACAAGTGCCAGGCAACGACTGTCTCGAATAAGAGTTTAACCACCTCCCCTTGCCATTCAATGACATTACCACCATTGAATCCGCCACCATCAACATCCTGTGGGTCACCATTGGCCAGAAACTTAACTGGACCAGCCACATAAATACTATGGTTACAAGAGCAGGTCAGAGGCTGGGTATTCTGCGGTGAGTGTCTCAACTCCTGACTCCCCAAAGCCTTTCCACCATCTACAAGGCATAAGTCAGGAGTGCGATGGAATACTCTCTACTTGCTTGGATGAGTGCAGCTCCAACAACACTCAAGAAGCTCGACACCATCCAAGACAAAGCAGCCCGCTTGATTGGCACCCCATCCACCACTTTAAACATTCACTCCCTCCACCACCGGCGTACCATGGCTGCAGTGTGTACCATCTACAAGATGCACTGCAGCAACTCGCCAAGGCTTCTTCGACAGCACCTCCCAAACCCGCGACCTCTTCCACCTAGAAGGACAAGGGCAGCAGGCGCATTGGGAACACCACCACCTCCAAGTTCCCCTCCAAGTCACACACCATCCTGACTTGGAAATATATCGCCGATCCTTCACCATCACTGGGTCAAAATCCTGGAACTCCCTCCCCAACAGCACTGTGGGAGTACCTTCACCACACGGACTGCAGCGGTTCAAGAAGGCGGCTCACCACCACCTTCTCAAGGGCAACTAGGGATGGGCAATAAATGCTGGCCTTGCCAGCGACACCCACATCCTGTGAATTCATTAAAAAAAACCTCAGACTGTCACATAGCGCTTCACAGTCGATGAATTACTTTTGAAGTGATGGAACTGTTGTTTTGTAGGCAAACAATGGTCAATTTGTGCACCGCAAGGTCCCTTAAACAACAAATAGGATAAATGTCTGTGCTGGTTAAGGAATAAATGTGGTCCACTACACTGATGGGCCTCTTGTAATGAATCAACATGTACATCATAACTACATTCAGTGTGAACAGTGCATATCTATGCAAGTGACTCTCTTTCAGCACTGGCTATTCATACAGCATAACCCTTTTTAACTATTGTTTAGCTCCTCATTTTTTTACCCCGCCTCTCCTGTGGAATTTCTACTGGCCCTGGCTTCATTGGTTAACATCAAATGCCAAGTTAGGTCTCCAGCAGAAAAGAAATGAAAGACTCTCTTACAAAGAGTGAAGCAGCTACTTCGCAAAGATACTCGGAGTTTGCAATATCATTCAGACCTCCAAAGTGGAGGACAGCTGCGTGCGGGTAAAGGTTTTTGGCAGTGGGTGTATTTTTACACACTCCTTGTTCGTCTCATGAGGAGGCCATTCAGCCCCTTGAGCCTGCTCTGCCATTCAATTGGATTAAGGCTAACCTGCACCTCAACTCCATTTATCCACCTTAGCGCCATGTCCCTTGATAACATTACTTCAGATAAATTTATCGATCTCTGCCTTGAAAACTCCAATTGTCCCAGCATTTTAGGGAGAGAATGCCAGGTTTCTACTAACCTTTGTGTGAAAAAGTGCTTCCCGTTTTCCGTCCTAAATGGCCTGCCTCTAAGATTATGTCCTCTCGTTCTCGATTCCCCCAATAACAACAACTTGTGTTTATACAGCACCTTTAACATAGTAAAATGTCCCAAGGCGCTTCACAGGAGCGATTATCAAACAAAATTTGACACCGAGCCACATAAGGAGATATTAGGGCAGATGACCAAAAGCTTGGTCAAAGAAGTAGGTTTTAAGGAGCGTCTGAAAGGAGGAAAGAGTCTTACAGAGATGGAGAGGTTTAGAATTCCAGAGCTTAGGGCCTCGGCAGCTGAAGGCACGGCCGCCAAAGGTTGAGCAATTAAAATCAGGGACACTCAAGAGGCAATAGTTGCTCCGAATCTACCCTATCGAACACTTTTAACATTTTAAACACCTCTATCAGATCACACCAAATTCGGTCTTTCAGCGTGACGTGACTCCCAACTCTGGTCTGTAACACTCAAAGTGCGGCATGTTACAGCTCTTCACCAGAACCAGCTCCAGCCCTGCTTTTCACCTTTACCCGTCAGCATCGAGCCAGTGAATGAGCCGCATTTATAATGCAAAACACTCGGCTCATTCAGAAAGGGGAAGCAGCCGTTAATGACCTGCCCTTCGAGGCTGAACAGGATCCGGGCGCCCTTCCCATCTCCACAACTAACCTGTTACCTCAGGTGCAGGTGCCCCAATTAATGGAAAAACAGCGCAGTCAGTGGAAACCTGCTCTGTCCGGTACTAACCTCGCCGACTTTTAAATAATTACATCTGACAGCCAGGGACACCAGGCCTGCGCAAACAAAAAAACAATCCAATTAGCCAACTCCGCAGTTATATTTAGCCGCGGTTAAATTGATGGAGCTGCGTGAGCAGAATTGCGAACAGGACAGGGAGGCTCACTGAACCACCTGATGTAGCAATATTGCAGGTGTGCAGGATTATGCGGGACGCCTATGAGATGTGTGTCTCTTTTCAACAACGTAAAATCATGAAGAATAATCATGTCTAACTTGTATACGTTTCAACATATTGCTTCATGGTATAGAATCATAGAATCACACAGCACAGAAGGAGGCCATTCGGCCCATCATGCCTGTGCCGGCTTTTTGAAAGAGCTCTCCAATTAGTGCCACTTCCCCCCTGCTCTTTCCCCATAGCCCTGCAACTTTTAAGTATTTATCCATTTCCATTTGGAAAGTTACTATTGAAGCTGCCTCCACCCATCCCTTTCAGGCAGTGCATTGCAGATCATAACAACTCGCTGTGTAAAAACAAATGCTCCTCACCTCCCCGCTGGTTCTTTTGCCAATTATTTTAAATCTGTTTACTGGCCCTCCTGCCAGTAGAGATAGTTTCCCCGCTATCTACTCTATCAAAACCCCTAATAATTTTGAACACCTCTATTAAATTTCCTCTTAACCTTTTCTGCTCTCAGGAGAATAATCACAGCTTCTCCAGTCTCTCCACATTAATGAAGTCCCTCATCCCTGGTACCATTCTAATAAATCTCCTTGGCATCCTTATTAAAGTGTGGTGCCCGGAATTGGAAAAAAAATACTCCAACTGAAGCCTAACCAGTGATTCATAAAGGTTTAGCATAGCTTCCTTGCTTTTGTACTCTATTAATAAAGCCAAGGATACCGTATGCATTTTTTAACAGCCTGATCATCTTCTCCTGCCTCTTTCAAAATGCATTAAGGTGTTGGAGAACGGTGAGCTATAATACTGTTAGATGCAGGTTAAAGCTTGCTTTGCACTGTAACACCAATGTAAACTAGGCCTTTGCCACCTTTGTGAATGCCTGCATTTCTGCACCCAGCTCTGATGGCCAAGTTGCACTGAGTTACGGGTCGGTTTGTGCTGCTGAAGCACTGAGGCAAAATAGGGGAGTTTCTGTCTTTATTTTCATAGCTTTGATGTTCAGAATAGCTTGAGCTGAAACAGAAGCTGTCTTCGCCGGCCAAATTTTAAAAACAGAGAGCAGAAGGCAAGGATTAGGGGTAAGTTGGTTTATCTGGAAATTAGTCAGGGCGCTCGTCCAGTTGAGTTCAGCCGTGGCTCAGTGGGTAGCACTCTCTTTGAATCAGAAGGTCATGGGTTCAAGTCCCACTCCAGAGACTTGAGCACAAACATCTAGGCTGACAATCCAGTGCAATGCTGAGGGAGTGCTGCACTGTCGGAGGTGCCATCTTTCGGATGAGACATCAAACTGGTGCCCTGTCTGCCCTCTCAGGTGGACGTAAGAGATCCCATCGCTCTATTTTTAAGAAGAGTAGAGGAGCTCTCCTTGATTTCCTGGCTAATATTAATCCCTCAACCAACATCACTAATTCACTGGTCATTATCACGTTGCTGTTTGTGGGAGCTTGCTGTGCACAAATTGGCTGCCGTGTTTCCTACATTTCAACAGTGACTACGCTTCAAAAGTACGTCATTGGTTGTAAAGAGCTTTGGGGCATCCTGAGGTCGTGAAAACGCTGTATAAACGCAAGTTCTTTAGTTATTAATTAAATTATACACAGTGGTCAAAACATTGGATGGTACGAGATACCCGGATGTCAGCCCTACAACCCTCCGAGATCTCGGCGCTCCTCCAATTCTGGCCTCTTGTGCATTCCCGATTTTCATTGCTCCGCCATTGGCGGCCGTGCCTTCAGCTGCCTACGGCCCTCAGCTCTGGAATTCCCTCCCTGAACCTCTCCGCCTCGCTACCTCTCGCTCCTCCTTCAAGACGCTCCTTAAAACCTACCCACCTGTCCTAGCACCTCTTTGTTGGCTCGGTGTCAAATTTTGTCTGATCACGCTCCCCTGATGTGCCTTGGGATATTTTACTAGGTTAAAGGCGTTCTATAAATGCAAGTTGTTGTTGATATGGCGAGCGTCTGATTATTAGCATGATATGCTTTACCCTCCTACCATTGGCAGCTCGATTCTGTGCAGCCTTCAGACTGAAATACGTTCAGCAGAATACCCTCATGGCTTGTCTTCCATCAACAGGCTCCAACAGATTCGCAATACACAGCAGGGGGGCCGGAATCGCAAGCGATGACCCTTGGCCCAGAGAATGATGCAAGGCACAGAGGTTGGAATAGAAATCTGGAGGAAAATAATTAATTATTCTCTGTCTCTCTCAAACCATCACATCGTTTCTGAGTTTGCTATTAATAAGCATTGCTGTGCATACCCAGAGGTGATAGTCAGACATTGATGCATCAGCTTTTTAACAACATTCTATTAAATAAACTTCCAAAAACTGTGTTCATATTGAGAGTAATCACTGTAGACTTGCTCAAAGGGACACATGAAAAATGAAAGCAGTGCTATTTTCATTAGAAACCTAAATAAATGCTTTTGGCACACAAAAAATGAAAAACAAAAAGCCACTCCGACATCAGAGCAGACCTGTTCTATATGCGGCATGTGGCTCAGCGCGCCGGTAAACAGCACAAGGTCTGTGTAGGTTAGGTGCAGCATTAATTCTGGTTTAACATCACTGTCGGAGTTCACACAAGACAACAACCCTCGGCAGCAGGCGGTCTCAGAAAACATGAAAACCGGACGAAATCAGCTCCTCTTGCTGAAGGGCATCGCTCATTATCCAGGTTTACAGCAGGGCTTGGCTCACAGCTAAGTTGTTCCCTCCCAATCTCCGTAACCTCCTCTGGCCCTACAACCCCCTCCGTTGCCACCGCCTCCACTGCTCCCAGGATCTCTGTGCTTCTCCAATTTAATGCCCTAAGGGACAAGGAGAAGAGAAAGCAGCATCCCCATCAACAGAAGCTTCTAATGCAGTATAGAAGAGCATGGTATGTTAATGTTATGGTACCAATTACCTTATGAGGCAACTTAAAAGTACGCTGCCCTTGTTTTCAAATCCTTCCATGGTCTCGCCCCTCCCTATATCTGTAACCTCCTCTAGCCAAGCTGTTCCAGTACAGCTACAACACTGGTAACTACCCGACAACGTGGAAAACTGCCCAGGTATTTCATGTCCGCAAAAAGCAGGACAAATCCAATCCGGTCAATTTCCACCCTATCAGTCTACTCTCAATCATCAGCAAAGTGATGGAAGGTGTTGTTGACAGTTCTATCAAGCAGCACTTACTCACCAATAACCTGCTCACTGATGCCCAGTTTGGGTTCCACCTGGACCACTCGACTCCAGACCTCATTACAGCCTTGGTCCAAACATAGACAACAGAGCTGAATTCCAGAGCTGGGGTGAGAGTGACTGCCCTTGACATCAAGGCAGCATTTGTCCGAGTCTGGCATCAAGGAGCCCTAGTAAAACTGAAGTCAATGGGAATCGGGGGGGGGGGGAAACGCTCCAGTGGCTGGAGTCATACCTAGCACAAAGGAAGATGCCTGTGGTTGGTGGAGGCCAATCCTCTCAGCCCCAGGACATCGCTGCAGGAGTTCCTCAGAGCAGTGCTGAGCCCAAACATCTTCAGCGGCTTCATCAATGACCTTCGCTCCATCATAAGGTCAGAAGTGGGGACGTTGGCTGATGATTGCACAGTGTTCGGTTCCATTCACAACTCCTCTGATAATGAAGCAGTCCATGCCCAAATGCAGTAAGACCTGGATGACATTCAGGCTTGGGCCGATAAATGGAAAGTAACATTCACGCCACGCAAGTGCCAGGCAATGACTATCTCAAACAAGAGAAAGTCTAACCACCTCCTCTTGACATTCAACGGCATTACCATCGCCGAAACCCCACCATCAACATCCTGGGAGTCACCATTAACCAGAAACTTAACTGGACCAGCCGCATAAATACTGTGGCGACAAGAGCAGGTCAGAGGCTGGGTATTCTGTGGAGAGTGTCTCACCTCCTGACTCCCCAAAGCCTTTCCACCATCTACAAGGCACAAGTCAGGAGTGCGATGGAATACTCTCCACTTGCCTGGATGAGTGCAGCTCCAACAACACTCAAGAAGCTCGACACCATCCAGGACAAAGCAGCCCACTTGATTGGCACCTCCTCTACCACCTTAAACATCCACTCCCTCCACCACTGGCGCACCGTGGCTGCAGTGTGTACCATCTACAAGATGCACTGCAGCAACTCGCCAAGGCTTCTTCGGCAGCACTGTAAGAAATAGTAGTCCTATAGAATCCTAAGAAATAGGCTTCTCTAGTTAAGGGAAATTCTTCAGCAGTCTGCCTGACATAGAACAATGTTAATCATGTTAGATAAGGGTTTTCACAATGGCCCGTTATGACATTACATAGAAACAGGCCTTTGTGTAGGCATGGCTGGGCCTGATAAGAGGTTGGGGAAGGAGCCTCATGATCCGCATATCTAAAACACAGTCTGGCAGAAGGTAACAAAATGTCCATACAAGAGATAAGCAAAGGAATGATTTCATGGGACTGGAGCCTAGGTTAGGAGGGGTCCGCCTTGGGTACCTATTCCCCTGTAATTGAGCAATGGAATGGGTAAATGTAAGTAAAGGAATGATTGATGTGAGGTATCCACCGGCCCCTGAAATAAGGTATGTAAACGGGCAGTTGAGAAGGGAAGGAAGGGCAGATGGAGGAGAGCTCCCCGAGCTGGATCCATGCTAATTTCGGCCGAACACCTCAGCCAGCTTGAGAAACAACCGAAGAAGAAGTGACCGTTACCGCGGGCTGCAAAGGTCAAGTTGTCCTGCCTCATCCATCCAATCCAGGCCCGGTAAACTGTTCTCACCTATTACGGGTCGTATGTCTACTGTGTCTATCCTGATTATGTGTTGTATTTGAACCGTCGCTCCTCAATAAACCGCTTGTGACTCCTCGACCCTTTTAGGTAATCTGCGACCCTTGATCAACTCTTACAGCACCTCCCAAACCCGCGACCTCTCCCACCTTGAAGGACAAGGGCAGTAGGAGCATGGGATCGCCATCGCCTCCAAGTTCCTCTCCAAGTCACACACCATCTTGACTTGGAACTATATCGGCCATTCCATAATCATCGGTGGCTCAAAGTCCTGGAACTCCTTCCCTAACAGCACTGTGGGTGTAAATTCACCACAAGGACTGCAACGGTCCAAGAAGGCAGCTCACCACCACCTTCTCAAGGGCAATTAGGGATGGCCAATAAATGCTGGCCTTGCCAGCGACGCCCACATCCCAGGAACGAATAACAAAAAAGCTCTACAACTCTCTAAGATATCTATCTCCTCCAATTCTGGCATCTTGCATCTCCCCGATTTTATTGGCTCCACCATCGGTGGCTGTGCCTTCAGCTGCCTGGGCCCTAAGTTCTGGAATTCCCCCCCAAAACCTCTCCGCCTCTCTCTCTCTCTCTCCTCCTTGAAGACACTCCTTAAAAACTACCTCTTTAACCAAGCTTTTGTGTACCTGTCCTAATATCTCCTTATGTGGCTCGGGGTCAGATTTTGTTTGATAACGCCTTGGAACGTTTTGCTACGTTAAAGGCGTGACATAAAAGCAAGTTGTTATTGTCCGAATGCCAGTTTACACTTTACAGTTAACAATCAGCTTGCCAGAGAGTTGACCAGGATTAAAAAGTCTGAAAATGAAGCTATAAAAAGTTCCCAGTCGGACCGTTAAAATAACAGACAGGGAATTTCAGGAGAACGCGTTGTGTGTTCGTGCCCTATGGTCACACCGCAGAATCCCAAGGCCGAGAGAGAGGGAAAAACACATCAGGCGAGTGATGCTCATCCTCCCCCCGGTGGACAGCGGCAGACGTTACAGGGAGCTAAGTGGCAGGTTGCCTGGCAGCTGCCAGCCTCTGCCACAGTACGGCGCTCGGCGCAGAGAGGCAATGAGAGAAAAGATATATATTAAAGAGGCTCACAAAGATCTACATGGTATGTCAGGGTCTGTTTGAGAAAGAGCAGCTGTTGAAAGCGCCAAGGAATAAAATAGATTGTTCTCCGTGTTTTATTTACATAGAATTACACGGAAATTACAGCACAGAAACAGGCCATTCGGCCCCACTGGTCCGTGCCGGTGTTTATGCTCCACACGAGCCTCCTTCCACCCCTCTTCATCTACAGTCATCAGCATATCCTTCTATTCCTTTCTCCCTCGTGTGTTTAACTTCCCCTTAAATGCATTTATGCCATTCACCTCAACTACTCCCTGTGGTAGCGAGTTCCACATTTTTACCACTCTCTTGAATTCCCTATTGGATTTATTAGCGACTATCTTATATTTATGGTCAGTAGTCCTGGTCTCCCCACCACAAGTGAAAACATTTTCTCTACATCTACCCTGCCAAACCCTTTCCTAATCTTGAAGGCCTCTATCAGATCATCTCTCAGTCTTCTCTGTTGTGGACAAAAGAGCCTCAGCACGTTCAGCCTTTCCTGACAGTTGTAACCTCTCAGTTCTGGTATCATCCGCTGCAGTCCGTGTGGTGAAGGTGCAGCCACAGTGCTGTCAGGTAGGGAATTACAGGATTTTGACCCAGCGATGATGAAGGAACGGTGATATATGTCCAAGTCGGGTTGTTATGTGACCTGGAAGGGAACTTGGAGGTGATGGCGTTCACAGCGAGCTGTGTGTGTTCCGGAATCACAGGGAGATGGATTAAAGCTATCCAAACTTACCTCACCGAGGAACAAGTGTGAATTCACAGGGGGAGAAATTCGGTGGGTCAGCGCCTCCCGTTAGCGCCTCCGGGGGGTGATAACGGGGCACTAACGACTTGCTGGCCGGGCGCGGCGAGATGAATGACTCCCGCTAACTTGGCCGGGAGGTTTGCGCCGGCAGTAACACATTGCGCCACGATCTGCTGCGCCCAGAAATCGTGACATCACTGCCGTGCGCTTCGCCCCGGACCGGAACTTCAGTTCCCCCCACTCCACAGCATCACCGGGCGAAAACACCGACAGCTGCAGGAGGCGTTGTTCGGGAGGATAGACGCTTCGGGGGCGGAAGTTAAAGGGGAGGATACCGAGGTAAGTAGGAAAATTTCTAAAAAAAAGTTTCAATTTTTTTCAATTCTCCTGGGCCGCGATCGATCAGCCAGCCGCTCTGCTGGAGTGCCTGGGGCTGATCGGGCCATATCACGGCCTCCGTCGGGGACCAGCTAACTGGTCCCAATGTAAAGCCTGCAGCGATGGCCCTTTCCTTTAAGGGAGGGGAGGAGCCTCGGATCGCGGCTGCGCTGCACGGGGCATCATGCAGCGCTGCACCACTACCGCTCCGCCTGCGTCCTTTAGCGCTTGACTTTAGCACTCCACTTCCTTCCTGGAGCGCTAACACCGAATTTAGAAAAAGCTGGGAATCATTAGCGACTGCCCAACTTTCAAAAGTTACCGTCCCCAAATGGGGCGAGACCGAATTTCTCCCCCTTAGTCTGTATTGGGCTGTGGAAAGAGTAACCTATGCGAATTTCATATGAGCCAAGTAACATGTACCTGTACAAGTATTTTGCACCTTGCCCGGTGCCTCTATATCCTTTTTATAATATGGAGACCAGAATTGTGCACATTCTTGTTCTCCATATTTGGAGTCTGCTAATATTTAAATGACCCACTGGAAATTTTTACCGGCAACAGTGTCAGTACTAAGTTTTTAAAAAATAATTTCTGCATTGATCCAGATAAGGAATGTCAGTGCCGGAGAATAGGAGCTCTTTGTTTTCTAAACCAGAGGTTCCCAAACTTCTTTTGGTGAGGCCCCCTTGCGGAGATTCATGTTTCTAAGAAACAGTTTTTTTGCAGAATTAATGTTTGTGTCCATACAGCAGGTAATCCAGAATACTTCAGAAAGTTTAACCTCTTTAGTTGTTTTACTTCGGATGAGACGTTAAACCGAGGTTCCGTCTGCCCCCTCAGGTGGATGTAAAAGATCCCACGACACTTTTCGATTAGAGGGGAGTTGAGGAGAACCTTTTTCACCCAGAGGGCAGTGGGGGTCTGGAACTCACTGCCCGAAAGGGTGGTAGAGGCAGAGACCCTCATCACATTTAAAAAGTACTTGGATATGCACTTGAAGTGCCGTAACCTACAGGGCTACGGACCAAGAGCTGGAAGGTGGGATTAGGCGGGATGGCTCTTTTGGCTGGCACAGACACGATGGGCCGAATGGCCTCCTTCTGTGCCATGAATTTCTCTGATTCTAATTTCTATGATTCTATGAAGTGCAGGGGAGTTCTCTCTGGCTAATATTTCTCCCTCAACCAACATCACTAAAAAGCAGATTGTCTGGTCATTATCACATTGCTGTTTGTGGGAGCTTGCTGTGCGCACATTGGCTGGCACGTTTCCTACATTACAACAGTGACTACACTTCAAAAAAGTACTTCAGTGGATGTAAAGCGTTTCGTGATGCCCTGAGGTCGTGAAAGGCGCTATACAAATGCAAGTCTTTCTTTCTTGAACCGTTGCAATCCCTGTGGCGAAGGTGCTATCACAATGGTGCTAGGTAGGGAATTATAGGATTATGGCCCAGCAACAAGGAAGGAACGGTGATATATGTCCAAGTCGGGTTGGTGTGTGACTTGGAAGGGAACTTGGAGGTGATGGTGTTCACAGCGAGCTGCGTGTGTTCCGGAATCACCGGGAGATGATTGAAACTACCCAAACCTATCTCACCGAGGAACGTAGAATGAGAAAAATCGTATACGTTACACAGCTATGGGAACGCCGAGGAGATAAATATCTGGGAGAAATTCACACAGTAAAAGCCAAGCAGGGAGATGAGCCATACCCTAGTCATGTCCTCCTTTGCCTGCAGGACACTAAAGGAGGATTCCTGTGACGGGACTATCAGTGGAAGCAGGTGCTGAAGCCTGACTACTAATTCATTTGATGTAGCAGTGAATGACAGCTCATACGTACCTGTGTAAAATATGGTGCACGGGTTACCGTTTCACCCATCTCTCACTTTTCATACAGCACACTATCTGCACAAAGCTATTTTTCTTTCATTCAGATAAATGACAGCTTGCCTCAAAAATAAGAAATAAATGAAGAATTTTCATTTATAGCGCACCTTTTATAACCTCAGACCAACTCAAAGTGCTGTACAGCCAGTGAAGTACTTTTGAAGTGTAGTCACTGTTGTAATGTAGGAAACGTGGCAGCTAACTTGCACACAGCAAGCTCCCACAAACAGCAATGTGAGAATGACCTGATAGTCTGTTTTAGTGATGTTGGGTGAGGGATAAAAACTGGCCAGGACACCGGGGAGAACTTCCCTGCTCTTCTTCTTCTTCTTCTTCTTAGGCAGTCCCTCGGAACCGAGGATGATTTGCTTCCACATTAAAAGTGAGTTCTCAGGTGACTGATGTGTCCAATGCAGGACCTACAGTCTCTGTCACAGGTGGGGCAGATGGTGGTTGAAGGGGTGGGTGGGTGGGGTGCTTGGATTGACGTGCGCTCCTTGCGCTGCCTGCGCTTGGCTTCCGCTTGCTCCCGGCGAAGAGACTCGAGTGTTCGGCGCCTTGCCGGATGCTTCAAAATAGTGCCATGGCATCCATTATATCCACCCAAGAAGGAAGATAGGGCCTTGGTTTAACATCTTATCCAAAAGATGTGCCGTATTCCCTCAGTACCACTCTGAAGTGTGATCCTGGATTATGTGCTCACGTCTTGGAGTGGGGCTTGAACCCATGACCTTCTGACTCAAAGGTGACTGTGCTACCCACTGAGTCAAGTGTGATAACTGAGAAAAATGACAGGATGAGGACCAGAGGCGTACCCACGTAGAAGATACGCAACAAATTCAGGGACAGTCAAGGTCAAGATTGGCAAACGTGCTATCGAACCTCTCCTCTATTGATGGACGTGAAAACTGAACAGAGCTGAAGTCATTCTGTTAGACCGGACACCCAGTGTGCACACCTAACTGTGCTCCCATAGAACAATGACTTCAATTCAAAAAAATGCTACGGCTCAACAGCGCTTGAGGAAATTCTCCCGATAAGATCAGCAGGTTGTGTTTCTTTTTTATGTCACGTCGTGTCTGCTTTCTCTTATATCCCAAGACACATAGCAATTATATTGAAAGGTACACACACACACGGTGTCAACTTTTGACAGTAATGGTTTATGACTGCTATCGCTGATGTGGTTTTCTCTGCAAGGGTGAGATCACAAGTCCCTAGGCCCCAGCAACCACACCATTCATGGTCTTAACCTGGAAACAGATCACTGAGTGCTGGAAAGGCACTGCCAACATTTCATTACTACTGCCTTTGATTTTATATACATATGTATTAGAGAGAATGCACAGCACAGAAACAGGCCATTCGGCCCAACCGGTCCTTGTTGATGTTTATGCTCCACACGAGCCTCCTCCCACCCTAACTCATCTCACCCTATCAACATATCCTTCTATTCCTTTCAACTTCATGTACTTATCTAGCTTCCCCTTGAATGCATCTATACTATTCGCCTCAACTACTCCCTGTGTTCCTCATTCCAACCACTCTCCGGGTAAAGAAGTTTCTCCTGAACCCCCCTATTGGATTTATTAATGTTAAGCTTATATTTATGGCCCCTAGTTCTGGTCTCCCCCACAAGTGGAAACATCTTCTCTACGTCTACCTTATCAAACCCCTTCATAATTTTAAAGACCTCTATATAAGAACATAAGAACATAAGACGTAGGAGCAGGAGTAGGTCATTTGGCCCCTCGAGCCTGCTCCGCCATTCAATAAGATCATGGCTGATCTGATCTTGGCCTCAACTCCACTTCCCTGCCCGCTTCCCATAACCCTCGACTCCCTTATCGTTCAAAAAATCTGTCTATCTCCACCTTAAATATATTCAATGACTGAGCCTCCACCGCTTGCTGGGGAAGAGAATTCCATAGATTTACGACCCTCTTGAGAGAAGAAATTCCTCCTCGTTTCCGATTTAAATGGGTGCCCCCTTATTCTGAAATGATGCCCCCTAGCTCTAGATTCCCCCACGAGGGGGAAACATCCTCTCTGCATCTACCCTGTCAAGCCCCCTCAGAATCTTATGGGGAAAAATTCAGTATCGCCCCGTTTGGGGCGCCATTATCGGCCGTGCGCAAAGTTTAGCGCCTGGCGCTAATTATCGCCTCCGACAGCAAACTAGGCTTTTATCGCCCCTGGAGGTGATTGGAGCGCTAAATCAGGTGCTTCACACCTGTCTTAAGGCGCAAAGGCCGAGGAGCGAGGCGCTACCTCAGAGCGCTGGCGAAGCAAGGAAGGGCAAATCAAAATAAACCTGCAAAGTGCTGCTCAGTACCCAAAACTCCTTCACACAGCGGTGAATCTCTCCAGAAGTCTCTCTCTCTCTCTCTCAGAATGCGTGGTGCAAAAATGTCACTGACAAAAAAGGGCAGGAAGCGGTCACCTTTAAATAGCGCTCCCCCAGTCCCTTTCTGACAGCATAACGCTCCCCTCAACCTGTCGTTGCTAGCGGCAGTCGGTAAGGCAGGGGGCGCCACTCAATATCCGGTCCGGCGCGCTACCGGGACGTTGTGCATGCAAGTGACATCACGATCTGCCGGCGCGGGAAAGCGTGGTTGTAGTGTTTAGCGCCGCCGCAAAATGTCTTGTTAATTTCGCGAGCGGCATAAACATCGCCGCGCCCGGGCGCTAGTTGCTTTGTGCCCCATTAGCGCCCTCTTAAGGCGCTAACGGGAGGCGCAAACAACTGACTTTTTCCCCCTATTATGTTTTAATAAGATCCCCTCTCATTCTTCTTAACTCCAATGAGTATAGGCCCAACCTGCTCAACCTTTCTGGTCACCCCTCAGTCTTCTCTTTTCTGGGGAAAAGAGCCCCAGCCTGTTCAATCATCCCTGATGGTTATAACCTCTCAGTTTCTGGTATCAGAATAATACAGTATTGTAGGTATTCGGGTTCACCTAAGTAGGTATTGGACGAATGCCTACTAAATAATCGAGTTCGACTTCAGGAGAACAATCAAGAAGTTCTTTAATGCAGGAAACAGATGAAATACAGCGACAATATAGATGGATGCAGGAGAACCAGTAGGTAGGTCTTAACCCAGCGGGGATGCCACGAGGACTGACTA
The DNA here is from genome assembly GCF_052327205.1 of Somniosus microcephalus. Taxonomy (NCBI): domain Eukaryota; kingdom Metazoa; phylum Chordata; class Chondrichthyes; order Squaliformes; family Somniosidae; genus Somniosus; species Somniosus microcephalus. The sequence continues at coordinate 267,898,750 of NC_140992.1, read as the reverse complement.
GGCAGTCCGGAGGTTTGTGCGATGACGTCATCGCGTTTGCGTCGTGACGTCATCGCGTTGCTCGCGTTTCCTGCGCTTGGGTTGTCACGTGACTTGCATCGTGACGTCATCGCGTTTGCCCGCACTTAGTGCGGTCACGTGATGTGCGTGATGACGTCAGCGCGTTTACCCGGCACCCGGCACTGCAGCTGGCCGTTGCGGCCGAAGTCGGGAGCGGGAGGCCGAACCGGGCCGGCGACTGACGCGGGAGCAGGAGGCCAAATCGGGCCGGCGACCGACGCGGGAGCGGGAGGCCAAACCGGGCCGGCGACCAACGCGGGAGGAGGAGGCCGAATCGGGCCAGCGACCGACGCGGGAGCAGGAGGCCGAACCAGGCCGGCTCGCGTCCTTAAAGGGGCAATGCCCCATACAGGTAAACTGTATATACAAACATAGGTAAAGGGAATTATGTACAGGTAAGTAAGGGACACCCGGTGGTACCGCTACATGTGCCCCCCCAGAATTCGCTTTAATGAACGACAAAGGTGAGGTAGTCCGACAAGCCAGTCCGAACGACTCCTGCAGTCTCGAGACGGAGACTGTTGGGTGGCTGGTGGTCAGGTGGACGATCATAACTGATGTGCTGCAACGACGATGGGTGGTCGGTGGCCTCGGCGGTCGTGCTGTCTGGACTTGGCGGGCGAGGGCGAAAGGTGCTGGTCGTGAGCGGATCCTTGTGTGCGTCGTGGCGAATAATACGTATCCAGCCGTGCGAAGGATCGTGGTGTCATGGCAAACAAAACGCATTCAGCCATGCAAAAGACCGTGGCGACGTGTGACCTCTGCAGCCCGTGGTTCGAAGCGGGTGCCGGGGCGAAACAGCTGACTGGCAGGTTGGGCATACGCGGACCATGGCTCTGTTGATGTTGGAAAAAGTCCCCAGTCTGACGAAATCTGTAGGAACGCCGAACGGGCGATCCAGGAGGACTTGGCGGGCGAGGTCGGTGAACTCGCCGACAGGTGAGCGAACCGTTGCTGCGTTGATCAGTGATCGGTGATGACAGCAACTTTCGCGTAGCCGATCGCGGCCGCGGAATGCCCGTTCAACCCGTCGTCGATGTTTGCAGCGTCAGTAGATGTTAGCGTTTGTTGAGGGGAACACTGTAGCGAGGGCGGTGACGCTTCGAGTTGTTGTTGCTTTAGGGGGAACACTGCCGGGAGGGCGGCAACGCTTCGAGTTGTTGTTGCTTTAGGGGGAACACTGCCGGGAGGGCGGCAACGCTTCGCTTTCGCGCCGAAAAGAGTGGTAGAAAACACAACCAGCAGGCTGACGGGCTGGTGTGTCGTCGGCGGGGAATGAGTCTTCGTGTTTCACGAGGGATGGGTCCTCGTGGTTTGCGAGGGATGGTTCCTCGAGGTTCGCGAGGGATGGCTCCTCGAGGCTCGCGAGGGATGGGTCCTCGTGGTTCGTGAGGAGCGAGTCCTCGTGGCATGTTCGCGGGGGCGCGCTCCGATCTTGAGGGCCCAAAAACCTGCGGAACCTGTGCTTGGAGGGATGTATACTTGCTGTTGCGTTGGGAGATGTCGTGGAGGCGGGCGATCCGTGTGGCGGTAGAAATGTCGAATACGGAGACCGTAAGCAGGTGCGTGGTCTGTGCCGCATCGATGTTCTTGGTGAACGGGGCTTCTACCTGAAGAAAGCACGAGGGCGGTTGCTGCTCCCTGTATTGCGGTAGCGACAGCGAAACGACTGATGCTTCCATGGCGTGCTTCTTCTGTGAAAATCGTTCACAAGAAACGGGGTCCGGCTGCGTTACGTTCGTGAAAAACGGGCTCACCTCCAGGCTGCGCTTCCTTTGCGAATACGTTCGCAAAGGCGGGGTCGCCAATGTAGGAACTGGTGTTCGTCGGTTGCTGTTCATCGGTTGTTCGTCGGTTGTCTTCTGTGAAGACGAGGTTCAGGCTGCGCGTTTTTTCCGTGAAAAACGTTCACGGATACGGGGTCACCAATGTAGGTATTGATGAGCTCCCGTACTCACGTCGTTGGGTCACCAATTGTAGGTATTCGGGTTCACCTAAGTAGGTATTGGATTAATACCTACTAAATAATCGAGTTCGACTTCAGGAGAACAATCAAGAAGTTATTTAATGCAGGAAACAGATGAAATACAGCGCAAATATAGATGGATGCAGGAGAGCCAGTAGGTAGGTCTTAACCCAGCGGGGACGCCACGAGGACTGACTAGGCAGTCCGGAGGTTTGTGCGATGACGTCATCGCGATTGCGTTGTGACGTCATCGCGTTGCTCGCGTTTCCCGCGCTTGGGGCGTCACGTGACTTGCATCGTGACGTCATCGCGTTTGCCTGCGCTTAGGGCGGTCACATGATGTGCGTGATGACATCAGCGCGTTTTCCCGGCACTGCAGCTGGCCGTTGTGGCCGAAGTCGGGAGCGGGAGGCCGAACCGGGCCAGCGACCGATGTGGGAGTGGGAGGCCGAGCCGGGCTGGCTTGTGTCCTTAAAGGGGCAATGCCCTGTACAGGTAAACTGTATATACAAACATAGGTAAAGGGAATTATGTACAGGTAAGTAAGGGACACCCGGTGGTACCGCTACAGTATCATCAAATAACAATTTCACCAGTCATCTTTAGCAAGTAATACTGCTGGTTCCACACTGGATACGAACTCCCGGGCTCGATACTTTCCATGGTATCAAGCCGTAGTGTTTACAGTTTTGTTCCAAGACTCCACATAAAAAAAAAACGATGTCGGGCTGCAGTTGTTTTTTCATGCAATTGTTTCCAGACCACACTCACATTACAGGACCTGCAGTAATGAAGTTGATTTGTTGCGACAGTTACACCAGAAGCATCTTAGCGCCAAGTAGATGTGAGTCTTTGTGATGAGGTTAGCTAACTCATATAAGTGGTTCGAGAGTCTGAGTGGTTATTTGTTGCCCGACGTGCTCACCAAAAAGAAAAGCAAATTGCAGGTATTCGGTAAGGAGTGGAGCGGATCATCGGGATGTGGAAGGGGTCAAGATCTAGAGGGGGAAATGAGGAGAAATTTATTCACGCGGCGGGTTGTTCAGATCTGGAATGCTCTACCTGAAAGGGTGCTGGAATCAGATCCCAGAGAAACTTTCAAAGGGGCGGTGGACATTTGCTTGAAGGAGTGTAATTTCCAGGGTTATGGGGAAAAGGCTGGGGTGCGGGACTAAATTGGACAGCTCTTTCAAAGGGCCGGCACAGGCATGATGGGCTGAATGGCCTCCTTCTCTGCCGTGAGAACTGACTCGTTACTCTCAATGGACTGGCTCACTGGGGAGCAGGAGGAGAGAGATTTTCGACACAAGCAGGAAACATAAAATAAAAAGACCCCAAACCGAGGTGGGAGGGAAGAAAATAAGGAAATGGGCAGCAAGCCCTGGATCGAGGACACAAGAGGCTGTCCGTCGCATTAGATGCCTGGGAAGTGAGATAATACCTTACTTGGGATATTAGTAGGAGTTCAGAACAAGCTCTTGTCTTTATAGATAGACTTTTGGACTCCGGGGAAATCAAGGGATATGGAGGTCGGGCGAGAAAGTGGAGTTGAGGTCAATGATCAGCCATGATCTTATTGAATGGCAGAGCAGGCTCGAGGGGCTGTATGGCCGACACCTGCTCCTATTTCTTATGTTCTTAAGCACAGTTTTGGCGACTGTATTTTGGAAAGTTAAGGAGAATTCGGAATGCCAATAATATCTGCATTAAGTCAAAAGCGAGACCCTCATCTACACTTTTCAGTGTACTTTCCTATAAGGCATTCAAAGTGGCCATTAGAAGCCCTTGAGAAAAATTGTGGGGAATTGGTGCATGAGGTAATTGGAAGCTCTTACAGGTTCCAAAAAATAATACATACCCGCTGTGAATTAGTAGGGTTAACTCATTGGAGCCAAAAATGGTAACATCATGAAGAAAATCTATCTGCTGAAGTTAAGGTTACAACTGGTCATGGACTTTCCTGAACATTGCTTGATGGCTAAATGAATGATGGAACAGGAAGAGGTCTACATCAATGGATGGATGGAGTGAGTGGATGTACTGGAAAGATGAAATAACACTGTCACTGTCAACATCCGTGACACCAAGCCATTAAGAAAACAGCGGAAGCATAATCAATACTTAGACAATGGCCTAAGGGACAAGAAGAAGGGAAAGCAGCATTCTCACCAATGGAATCTTCCAATGCAGTATAGGAGTGCATGCTATGTTAATGTTATGGCATCAATATGACTTAAATCTAGGCTGACACTCCAGTGCAGTGCTGAGGGAGTGCTGCACTGTCAGAGGTGCCGTCTTTCAGATGAGATGCTAATCCGAGGCTCCCGCCTGCTCTCTCAGGTGGACGTAAAAGATCCCACGGCACTATTTTGAAGAAAAGCAGGGGAGTTATCCCCGGTGGCCTGGCCAATAGCTATCCCTCAAACAACAAAATAAAAACAGATTATCTGGTCATTATCACATTGCTGTTTGTGGAAACTTGCTGTGCGCAAATTGGCTGCTGTGTTTCTGACATTACTTCATTGACTGTAAAGCGCTTTGAGACGTCTGTTTTTTTTTTTCTTTCTTTCTTTCTTTCTTACTTAAAAGGATGTTGCCCTTGTTTTCAAATCCCTCCATGACCTCGCCCCTCCTTATCTCTCTGCCCTCCTCCAGCCCTACATCCCTCTGAGATCTCTGCACTCCTCCAACTCTTGCTCATCCCCAATATTCACAGCTCCACCATTGATGGACATGCATTCAGCTGCCGATGCCCCAAGTGTGATATCTTGATACACAGCATATATATACAACAGTAGAACATGGCTTCTGGTAAGAACTGTACTGCACGTGGCTTTATTATTATATACATCAGTAGTCCACCAAGTGGATCTATTACACTTCTCCATCCTAATTGAAGAAGTTAATCATAGCAAATTATCATTGTATATGACTTGCATGTTATACACAACTCTTGGTATACATTTTTCCAATGGAACCCATTTTATGTTTCCAAATTCTACTATAGGATTCTGTAACACAAACAAAAGAATCATACAATCATAGAATCGTAGAAAGTTACAGCACAGAAGGAGGCCATTTCAGCCCATCGTGTCCGCGCCGGCCAACAAAGAACTATCCAGCCTAATCCCACTTCCCAGCTCTCGGTCCGTAGCCCTGCAGGTTACAGCATCCCAGGTGCACATCCAAGTACTTTTTAAATGTGGTTAGGGTTTCTGTCTCTACCACCCTTTCAGGCAGTGAGTTCCAGGCCCCAACAACCCTCTGGATGAAGAAATTTCCCCTCAAATCCCCTCTAAACCTTCCACCAATTACTTTTAATCTGTGCCCCTGGTTTTTGACCCCTCTGCTAAGGGAAATAGGTCCTTTCTATCCACTTTATCTAGGTCCCTCATAATTTTATACACCTCAATAATATCTCCCCTCAGCCTCCTCTGTTCCAAGGACAACAGACCCAGCCTATCCAGTCTTTCCTCATAGCTAAGATTCTCTACTCTCGGCAACATCTTTGTAAATCTCCTCTGTACCCGCTCTAGTGCAATCACATCTTTCCTGTAATGTGGTGACCAGAACTGCATGCAGTACTCTAGCTGAGGCCCAACTAGTGTTTTATACAGTTGGAGCATAACTCCCCTGCTCTTGTATTCTATGCCACGGCTAATAAAGGCAAGCATTCCGTATGCTTTCTTAACCACCTTATCTACTTGGCCTGCTACCTTCAGGGACCTGTGGACATGCACTCCAAGGTCCCTTTGTTCCTCTACACTACTCAATGTCCTACCATTTAATGTGTATTCCCTTTCCTTGTTAGCCCTCCCCAAATGCATGACCTCACACTTCTCCGGGTTGAATTCCATTTGCCACTGTTCTGCCCACCTGACCAATTTATTGATATCTTCCTGCAGTCTACAGCTTCCTTCTTCAGTATCAACCACACAGCCGATTTTAGTATCATCTGCAAACTTCTTAATCATACCCGCTACATTCAAGTCTAGATCATTGATATATACCACAAAAAGCAAGGGACCCAGCACTGAGCCCTGCGGAACCCCACTGGAAACAGCCTTCCAGTCACAAAAATACCCATCAACCATTACCCTCTGCTTCCTGCCTCCGAGCCAGTTTTGAATCCAACTTGACACTTTGCCCTGGATCCCATGGGCTTTTAACTTCATGACCAGTCTGCCATGTGGAACCTTATCAAAAGCCTTGCTAAAGTCCATATACACTACATCAAATGCACTACCCTCATCTACCCTCCTTGTTACCTCCTCAAAAAATTCAATCAAGTTTGTCAGACACGACCTTCCCTTAACAAATCCGTGCTGACTATCCTTGATTAATCCGTGTCTTTCTAAATGAAGATTTATCCTGTCCTTCAGAATTCTTTCCAATAATTTTCCCACCACCGAGGTTAGGCTGACTGGCCTGTAATTACTCGGTCTATCCTTTTCTCCCTTTTTAAACAAGGGTACCACATTAGCAGTCCTCCAGTCCTCCGGCACCACACCTGAAGCCAGAGAGGATTGGAATATGATGGTCAGAGCCTCGGCTATTTCCTCTTTTGCTTCGCTTAATAGCCTGGGATACATTTCATCCGGGCCTGGGGATTTATCCACTTTTAAAGCTGCTAAACCCCTTAATACTTCCTCTCTCACTATGTTTTTTTCATCTAATATTTCACACTCCTCCTCCCTGATAGCAATGTCTGCTTCGCCCCTCTCCTTTGTGAAAACAGACGCAAAGTATTCATTAAGAACCCTACCATCATCTCCCGCCTCCACACACAGATTACCCTCATGATCTCTAGTAAGACCTACCCTTTCTTTAGTTACACTTAATATATTTATAAAACATCTTTGGGTTTTCCTTGATTTTACTTGCCAAGAATTTTTCATGCTCTCTCTTTGCTTTCCTAATATCCATTTTAATTGCGCCCCTGAACTTTCTAAACTCCTCTAAAGATTCTGGAGTATTTAGCCCTCGATATCTGTCATACGCCTCCCTTTTTTCTTTATCCTACCCTGTATATCTCTAGACATCCAGGGGGCTCTAGATTTGTTAGTCCCACCTTTTTTCTTTAAGGGCACATATTTGGTCTGAACCCTCCAGATCTCCTCCTTGAATGCCTTCCACTGCTCTGACACTGATTTACCTTCAAGTAGCTGTTTTCAGTCAACTATGGCTAAATCCCCTCTGAGCTTAGCAAAATTTGCTTTTCCCCAATTTAGAATTTTTATTCCTGGTCTATCCTTGACCTTTTCCATAACTACCTCAAATCTAACAGAATTATGGTCACTAGCACCAAAATGCTCTCCCACTGATATGCCTTCTAACTGCCCAGCTTCATTCCCTAAAACTAAGTCCAGAATCGCCCCCTCCCTTGTTGGGCTTGCTACATACTGGCTAAAAAAGTTCTCCTGGATGCATTTTAGGAATTCCGCACCCTCTATGCCCTTCACACTAATTTTATCCCAGCTAATATTGGGGTAGCTGAAATCCCCTACTATTACTGCCCTATAGTTTTTGCACTTCTCAGAAATTTGTCTGCATATTTGTTCTTCTATCCCCCTCTCACTGTTTGGGGGTCTGTAGTACACTCCCAGCTGTGTGATCGCCCCTTTTTTGCTTTTCAATTCTACCCATATGGCCTCGTTTGATGATCCCTCCAACATATCATCCCTCCTCACAGCTGTAATAGTTTCTTTAATCAATACGGCGACCCCCCTCCCTTTTTACCTCCCTCTCTATCCCGTCTGAAAATCCTGTAACCGGGAATGTTGAGCTGCCATACCTGCCCCTCTTTCAGCCACGTCTCTGTAATAGCTATAATATCATAGTCCCAAGTATCTACCTGTGACCTCAGCCCATCTGCATTATTCGCTATACTCCTTCCATTGAAGTATATACCATTTAGTACAGGCAAACCTCCTTGTTGACTATTATCTAGCCCTTGATTCCTCTGTCCTTCCAATTTACTTTCTACGTTTTTGTTTTCCAATTCCAGTTTTTCTTCCCTCCCTATTGACTCTATATTAGGTTCCCATCCCCCTGCCAAGCTAGTTTAAACCCTCCCTAACAGCACTAGCAAACCCTCCCATGAGGATATTGGTCCCGTTTCTATTGAGGTGCAACCTGTCTGGCTTATAGAGTTCCCATCTCCCCCAGAAACGGTTCCAATTCCTCAGGAATCTAAAGCCCTCCCTCCTACACCATCTCTCCAGCCACACATTCATCTGCTCTATCTTCCTATTTCTGAACTCACTAGCACGTGGCACTGGTAGTAACCCGGAGATTACTACCTTTGAGGTCCTGCTTTTTAACCTCTTTCCAAGCTCCCTAAATATTGCTTGCAGGACCTCATCCCTCTTCCTACCTATGTCGTTGGTACCGATATGGACCACGACCTCTGGCTGTTCACCCTCCCCCCTCAGAATGCCCTGCAGCCGTTCAGTGACATCCTTGACCCTGGAACCAGGGAGGCAACATACCAACCTGGAGTCACGTCTGCGGCCGCAGATACGCCTGTCTGCTCCCCTAACTATTGAATCCCCTATCACTATTGCTCTCTCTCTCCTCTCCCCACCCCCTCCGCCCCTGTGCAGCTGAGCCTTCCATGGTGCTGTGGACTTGGCTCTGGTGCACTCCCCAGAGGAACCATCACCCTCACCAGTACTCAGCACCGAATACTGGTTGGTGATCAAGGTGGGCTCAGGGGATTCCTGCACTACCTGCCTGGTCCTCCTCTTCTGTCTGACGGTCACCCATTCCCTCTCTGCCTGCACACTCTTAAACTGCGGGGTGACCACCTCCCGAAACGTGCTATCCACGTAGCTCTCAGCCTCGCGGATGCACAACAGTGACTGCAGCCGCCGCTCAAGCTCCGTAACCCGGTGCTCGAGTTGCTGTAGCTGGCTACACTTCCCGCACATGTGGTCGCACAGACCACGGGAGATGTTCAGGACTTTCCACATGACACAGGATGTGCATTCCACAGGAATGAGCTGTCCTGTCATACCTCTAATTAGCAGACTATTTACTAACCTAGCTGGTATAAACTTAAAACTTTAAGAAAGCCAAGTATAAACACTTACCAGATACTCACCAATCAGCTCCCTCCCCTTGTGCTGACATCACTTTTGACTTCTGACGTCACTCTTTGAAAATTCTGCCGGTGCTGAGTTGGTTCCGCCACTGCCGCCTTGCTGCTCCTCCCAGGTCCGCACTGCTACTGGTGCTGTGGGGCTTACCTGCGCCTCGGGCTCACTTTATACCACCGCTGCCGCCTCGCCACATCTCCCAGGTCCGCGCTGCCGTCGCTGCTACTGGTGCTGTGGGGCTTACCTGCGCCTCGGGCTCACTTTATACCACCGCAGCTGCCTCGCCGCTCCTCCCAGGTCCGCTCTGCCGCTGCTGCTGCTGCTGTTGCTGCTGTGAGGCCTACCTGTGCCTTGGGCTCACTTTACACTTATTTGATTAGATATGAACTTATTTTCCATATTTACAGATTAAACTTAACCACTGGTTTACTGGTTCAAAGAGGATAACTTCTTTCTTGAACAGAACTTTCAGATTTTATTTTTATTCGTTTATGGGATTAGGGCGTCGCTGGCAATGCCAGTATTTATTGCCCATCCCTAGTTGCCCTTCTTGAACCGCTGCAGTCCGTGTGGTGATGGTACTCCCACAGTGCTGTTAGGGAGGGAGTTCCAGGATTTTGACCCAGCGACGATGAAGGATCGACGGTATACTTCTAAGTCAGGATGGTGTGTAACTTGGAGGGGAACTTGGGTGTGATGGTGTTCCCATGCGCCTGCTGCCCTTGTCCGTCTAGGTGAAAGAGGTCGCGGGTTTGGGAGATGCTGCTGAAGAAGCCTTGGCGAGTTGCTGCAGTGCATCTTGTAGGTGGTACACACTGCAGCCACGGTACGCCGGTGGTGGAGGGAGTGAATGTTTAAGGTGGTGGATGTGGTGCCAATCAAGCGGGCTGCTTTGTCCTGGATGGTGTTGAGCTTCTTGAGTGTTGTTGGAGCTGCACTCATCCAGGCAAGTGGAGAATATTCCATCACACTCCTTACTTGTGCCTTGTAGATGGTGGAATGGCTTTGGGGAGTCAGGAGGTGAGACACTTGCCACAGAATACCTAGCCTCTGGCCTGCTCTTGTTGCCACAGTATTTATGTGGCTGGCCCAGTTAAGTTTCTGGTTAATGGTGACCCCCAGGATGTTGATAGTGGGGGATTTGGCAATGGTAATGCCATTGAATGTCAAGGGGAGGTGGTTAGACTCGCGTTTGTTGGAGATAGTCATTGCCTGGCACTTCTGTGGCGCGAATGTTACCTGTCACTTATCAGCCCAAGCCTGAACGTCGTCCAGGTCTTGTTGCATGTGGCCATGGACTGCTTCATTATCTGTGGAGTTGTGAATGGCACTGATCACTGTGCAGTCATCAGTGAACATCCCCATTTCTGACCTTATGTTGGAGGGAAGGTCATTGATGAAGCAGCTGAAGATGGTTGGGCCTAGGACACTGCCCTGAGGAACTCCTGCAGCGATGTCCTGGGGCTGTGATGATTGACCTTCAACCACCACAACCATCTTCCTTTGTGTTAGGTATGACTCCAGCCAGTGGAGAATTTTCCCCCTGATTCCCATTGACTTCAGTTTTACTAGGGCTCCTTGATGCCAGACTCGGTCAAATGCTGCCTTGATGTCAAGGGCAGTCACTCTCACCTCACCTCTGGAATTCAGCTCCTTTGTCTGTGTTTGGACCAAGGCTGTAATGAGGTTGGGAGCCGAGTGTAGGACTTTGACTCACTCTAGGCTGAGCCTGTGGATTTTGATCTACATTTGGACTCTCTACACTTTCAGACTGTGTCTGCCTGACTCGGGCTCTGACTTCCATTTTCACTTTGTCTTGGACTTGTTTCTAGTACGTCTGATGTAGGATTTGCTACAGGTACTCTACTTGTAACAAGACTATCTGACTCATCAGAATAAATTGAATCATCCCAGCTTTCAACTCCTTCCATATCTGTCGGTAAGATATGATCAATGTGAACAAACCTAACCTTTCCATGATCAAACCTCTTGACCAAATATGTGCGAGGGCCACATATCTTCACTACTCTTCCTGGTAACCACTTTAACCATTTATGGTGATGGTTCTTCACTCTCACCTTCTGGTTCAACTTCACCCTTCTCTCTCTAACTCTACCTTTATCGTGACTCTCTTTCTGCCTTGATTGTTTCTCTTCTACGGACTGTGCCAAGTTTGGCTTTAACAACGAGAGCCTGGTTTGTGACTGTCGTTTGAGAAACAACTCTGCTGGTTTCCTACCAGTAGTGGTATGAGGAGTATTCCAATAGGTCATCAGAAAATTTGCCAGTTTGTGGTGCAACGACAACTGCCATTTATTTGGATTTGGATCCAACATTTGCTTGATGAGGACACTTTTGACAATTTGTACTGTGTGCTCTGCTGCACCATTTGAAGCAGCGTGGTACGGTGGAGCTTTGGTATGTTTCACACAGTTTCTGCTCATGAACTGTGTGAACTCTTCTGAACAAAATTGCAGCCCATTATCAGAAATAATTTCTTCTGGGAGGCCGTAGGAAGAAAACAATCTTTGCAAATTGTCTAGTGTTTTGTTTGTTGTTATTATTCGCATCGGTAACACCTCTACCCACTTCGAGTGACTATCTATCACTATGAACAATTGCTGTCCTTCTAGCTCAGCAAAATCTACATGTAACCTTTGCCACACTCTGGGAGGCTATTTCCATGGCTGTAATGGTATTGATGGTGGTTTCTTGCTCACTAATTGACATGTTGTACATTGACTGACTATGTACTCTATCTCTTTATCTAAACCTGGCCACCATAAGTAACTGCGTGCAAAGATCTTGGTCAAGCACCTTCCCAGGTGCTGGTCATGAAGATCTCCTAACAATTTAGACCTGAACCTATTTGGGATAACCACTCTGGCTCCCCACATGATACAATCTTTATCCACTGACAATTCATTTGTATGAACAAAGTATGGATGGATATCTTCCTCTGATACCTGGTTTGGCCATCCATTTGCTATGTAATCATACACCTTTGATATGATTGTGTCACATTTGGTTGTCCTACCAATCTCTTCAGCTGTGACTGGAAGCTCATCAATGTATGAGAAATAGAACACTTCTTCCTTATTGGGTGTAACTTGTGATGGGCATGGCAACCTGGACATAGCATCAGCATTGCTGTGATCAGCTGATCGTCTGTACTCAATGTCATACGTATACACTGACAAAATCAAAGCCTATCTCTGCATTCGGGCTGCAGCTAAGGTTGGAACTGGGGACTTTGGATGGAGGATTGCTTATGGTCAGTAACTATGGTAAACTTACGACCAAACAAGTATTTGTGAAACTTCTTGACCCCAAAAGTCAATGACAAAGCTTCCCTTTCAATCTGCACATAATTCTGCTCACTGGCATTGAGTGTGCGTGAAGCAAAAGCAATTGGTCTCTCCTCCCCACAATCCAGTACATGAGAGATCACAACTCCGTACGGAGAGGTGTCACACGCTAGCTTGATCTCCTTAGATATATCACAGTGAACTAACATGGTACTCTCTACTAATTGACTTTTACACTCTTTGAATGCTGTGTCGCATTCTTTTGACCACTTCCAAAGGACCTGTTTTCTCAACGGCTCATTCAGTGGATGTAACAATGTAGCCAAGTTTAACAGGAACTTTCCATAAAAATTCAAAAGACCCAAAAATGATCGAAGTTCAGAGAAATTCTTGGGAGTGGGTGCATTTCTGATTGCATCCAGCTTTCCCTTGGTTGGATGTAAACCATCTTTGTCTACTTTGTGTCCTAAGCACTCCACTGAGTTTTGAAGCAACTCACACTTGTGAGCTGTCACTCGTACTCCGTGCTTCTCTAGCCGTTTGAGCACTTCATTCAACACCATCATGGATTTGCCTGTTTGGTGCTGAAATGAGTGTGTCATCCAAATAACACACTACCCCTTCAATTCCTTCCAAAATTTGGTTCATCACCCCTGGAATATGTCAAGGGCAGAAGATACTCCAAATGGTAGCCTATTGAACTGATATAGGCCTCGGTGAGTATTTATAGTCAAGCATGACTTGGACTCTTCATCTAACTCAAGTTGTACGTAGGCGTTTGTTAGATTTAACGTCGAAAAGATCTGACCACCTGTCAGTGTTGTGAACAAATCTTCCACATTTGGCAATGTATTGGGTAGATTACACTCTAGAACCTGGTTTACGGTTATCTTATAATCACCACACAATCTTACCTTACCATCTGACTTAGATACAACAACAATGGGTGTTGCCCAATTACACAGATCTACCTTAGAGATAATGTTCACAGTTTCTGGTCTTTTGAGTTCTTGCTCAACTTTCTCCTTGAGTGCATATGGTACGGGACGTGGCTTGCAGTAAACTGGTCTTTCATCCTTCTGTACTCTGACAATCGCCTTGAAATCTTGGATCGGACTGCCCATTTCGCTGAACAGCTTCGGACACTGCTTGATGACATCATCTTTCGATGCAAATTTCGCTTCCACACGAAAAATCTCATTCCAATCCAGCTTCGGTGATTCCAACTAATTTCTACCTATCAGGGCAGGCTTGTCTCCTGCCATTACTATGAGAGGCAAGCTCTGACACTGATCCTTGTATTTCACTGGTATGGTGACATTTCCTACTACAGGGATTTGCTCTCCTGAGTAGCCTCGCAGCTCTACCTTCGATTTCTCTCGTCGATAATCACGCAACTTGTTGCGATGTAGTGATTCCGGTACTATGCTCATGGATGCACCAGTGTCGATTTCCATGAGTATCCTGGTTCCTGCGACATCTACTTGGATGATGATACCTCGCGAATTGCTGTTAAATACCTTCGTGCTCCCGATGACGTGAATCTCCAAAAACTCCTCGTCCTGCTGCTTCTCTTCAATGGTGTGTAGTGTCTGGCGATTTCTACTTCTAGCATTGCCAGTCGGTTTACTCTTCTGTCGGCACGCCTTCACAAGATGCCCAGTTTTCTTGCAGTAGAAACACTCTGCCTTCACATATGGACAGCTTTGAGCGATGTATTGTCCCAGGCACCGACAGCACGACTTCAATGCACTGTTACCTTGGCCAGTTGCTGAGGCCTTGGAGCCCAACTGCCTTTTACTTTTAGCCGATTCATCTCGATCGTCTGGCAACTGGAAATGGCGCAGAACTCTCGGGAGTATCGGTCGGCCATATCCATCGACAAGCTAAGTCAAAAGTCAAGTTGGGGTCGTCAACAATTTACTTCTGATACGTTCATTTTTCAACCCACAAACGAAGCGGTCACGCAAAGCTCAGTCCTGAAAGTTTCCGAAATGACAGTGAATGGATAGCTTTTTTTAAAGTTACATTGTACTCACTGATACGCTCGTCATTTAATTGATCGCGTGTTCCAAAACAATAACTTTCAGCAATTTCCAGGGGCTCAGGACTGTAGTGCTGTTCTAACTTGGTTCGGATCTCCTTCAGTGGCCTGTCCTTCGGCTTGACGGGAACAAGCACATTTTTCAGGGTTTCATAAACCTCGGGACCTGCTTCAGTCAAAAAAATAGGCCGTTTCATTTCTAAAACCGCCTGGTTACGGTTTACATCATCGGGGACTTTGACGATACTATTCGTGGTGAAAAACATTTCTAGCCGCTCCACATACGCTCTGAAAGTCTCTCGGTCGCGATGGAACTCACCCAAGCACCCTATTATTCCCATAGGCGTGGCCATCTGGACTCTGGCAACGTCGACAGTTCAGCCACGTGTGCTTGAAATTTACCGCCCGGGATTTTTAAGTTTTTCTGCAAAACGAAGAACCTCTAACAGTCCCTCTGTCGGTTGGCAGGATTATCTTCCAACAAAAATTTCAGCTAGGGAATCCACAATCACATCCTCGTCATCAATTCTGTGATATTTTGAGATATCAAATCGCACTAAAAACCTGATGACGCATTTTCAGCCTGAGTTTAACCTGTCATGCAAAAGACAGCGGTTCCAACAGTGCTGCACTCCATGTACTGCACTGAAGTGACGTCCTAAATTAGTTCTCAAATACAACAGCACAACATGGCTTCTGGTAAGAACTGTACTGCACATGGCTTTCTTATTATATACATCAGTAGTCCACCAGGTGGCTCCATTACACTAAGCTCTGAAATTCCCATCCCAAACCTCTCAGCCTCTCTCTCCTCCTTTAAGTCGCTCCAAAAAGCCTACATCTGTGACCAAGTTTTTTGTCACCTGTCCGAATATCTCCTTATATGGCCTGGTGTCAAATTTTGTTTGACAACGCTCCTGTAAAGCACCCTGGGACATTTCTACTATGTTAACGGTGCTACTGTATATAAATGTGATTTGTTGATGTTGCTCACTCAATTCATCTTCCTCATACCTTTGACTTAATAGTATACAAAGACATTTCAAATTTCCGTTAAGAACTTTGACACATAACTCCTATCTTTATGAAGTTTGAAGGTTCCCATTGTTTGGACTAACATATTTAAATGCTAGAAACTGACCAATAGGAAACACTAATTTCATGCGGGAAAGCAATGTGTCAACAATGAACAGGACAAAAAATCTACCAATGAAACAAACCAGAAGCTAAAGCAATCAAACCGCACTAAAAACCTGATGACATATTTTCAGCCTGAGTTTAACCTGTCATGCAAAAGACAGCAGCTCCGACAGTGCTGCACTCCATCAGCACCACACTGAAGTGACATCCTAAATTAGTCCTCAAATTCTTGAAATTTAGCTGAGTGGTAAGTGTGCTACCATTAAGGCAAAGGCCCCAATTTTAACACCAGGTGGATTCCCCGCTCAGGCCTGAGTTAAAATCGGGTCTCAATTATGTCATCGGGCCGCAACATGCATAGGTAACGAAGGACCCTGTTGGCCCTGGGCATGTATCCTTGCTGCCTGCTCAGGAGAGCAGGCTAAAATTGCAAAGTGATTATCTGCACAAACATTTATTGTGGCTTTATGCGCAGGCGCGCAGTCTACCGGAGCTGTGCGCGCCCACCTGATCCCCTCCTGCTGTTTACCAAGGCCGCGCATGTGCATTACCCCACAGTTGCGGCCTGCTGTGCAGCGTGGGCCGCGGTTTCCTTACGCTCCACAGGAGAAGGCCTGTCACTGGATCCATGCTGGCCGGGGGGAGAAGAGAGGATCGGAGGGAGAGAGAGAGAGAGGGAATCGGAGGGGAGGAGGTCAGGAACTGGGTGGCGGGGGGGAGAGAGAAGGTCAGGAACGTGTTGGGGGGAGAAGGTCAGGAACCCGGGGGGGGGGAGAAGAACTTGGGCAGGGGGAGCAGGTCTGGAACCTGGGGGAGGAGGAGGAAGGTCAGGAACTTGTTTGTGGGGTGGGAGAAGGTCTTAAGCCACAAGGATGAGCCCTGTTCTATGTGAGCTCTCTTCTGTCTGGAGCCTGGCTCGAATTACACTTTGCAATGTAACTGATTATGTAGGCAGGCAGGATCTAACTACACATTCCTCCAGAGAAACTGCTGGGTGTGTCTTGCCCTCCAAGGGGACCAATTAGCAATCAGGCCTTGTCATCCAAGGGGACCAATCAGAACTTTGGTGTTGCGAATAGACACATCCTTAAAATTGCAGATGTTGCTGATCATGGCGACTTTCAGACAGGTAGGAGCCAGGGCGATTTTAACTGCCCGCCAGCCAGGTTTCTCCTGAAAGGGTTAAAATCGCCCCCTATAAATAGGTAAAGCACCAAAAAATGATAATCTACCACAATGGTTTTCATGGAAAAATGGACTGAATCCCTAAAACATCCCAGAATACTATTACTGTGATTTCCATAGCAAGGAAATGCAATTCGAGCAGACGGAACCAGGTAAAGAGTTGATACTGGCACAGGCCCGATGGGCTGAATGGCTCCCTTCCGAGCTGTAATTTGTATGATCCTGACTTTGCAGAAATAGCTGTTATTACTAAAGATTATAATGGATGTTGGCTGTAGTGCGCCCATGGTAATAAGGAACACAGGTTAAGTTAAAGATTTAGTTGGTAGGCCTAGCTTGATTTTCCTCTACAGAGCAAGCGTAAGAATGCTCCAACTATTTCCTTCTGCCCATAGTATTACTTTTCAGTGGTAGCACACTCATCTCTGAGTCAGAAGGTCGTGAGTTCAAGTCCCACTCCAAAGACCTGAGCACATAATCCAAGCTGACACTCCCAGTGCAGTGCTCAGGGAGTGCTGCGCTGTCGGAGGTGCCATCTTTCAGATGAGATGTTAAACCGAGGCCCCGTCTTCCCTCTCAGGTGGACGTAAAAGATCTCATGGCCCTATTCAAAGAAGAGCAGGCGCATCCTGGCCAATATTTATCCTTCAACTAACATCACTGACGTATTAAAACTCACTACGCACTTGGTTTGAGTATAAAGCAAGGCTTTAATCAACTTCTTTTAGAACATGGAGGTCTAGTTGTACTTCACTAGTTCCCGTCTTACAAAATGTCCCTGGAAAGCTGGGCCCACGCCCGAGTATTTATAATCCTTGGACGGCGCCACCAGCTGGCAGTCCAGCATTATTTCATGAGGATGAGATTTATAACAATCACTAAAACAGATTATCTGGTCATTATCACATTGCTGTTTGTGGGAGCTTGCTGTGCACAAATTGGCCACCGCGTTTCCTACATTACAACAGTAACTACATTTTAAAAGTGTAGTCTTACTATCACCAAATCTTCCACCATCAACATCCTGGGGGTCACCACTGACCAGAAAGTCAACTGGCCCAGCCACCTAAATGCTATGGCTATTTGAGAAGGTCAGAGGCTGGTTATTCTGTGGTAAGTGGCTCCCCTCCTGACTGCCCAAAGCCTCTCCACCTCCTACAAAAGCGCAAGTCCGGAGTGTGATAGAAGGTGATACCCGGACTCCAAGGGTTAAGTTACGAGGAGAGATTACACAAATTAGGGTTGTATTCCCTGGAATTTAGAAGGTTAAGCGGTGATTTGATTGAAGTTTTCAAGATATTAAGGGGAACCGATAGGGTAGAGAGAGAGAAACTATTTCCACTGCTTGGGGAGTCTAGGACCAGGGGGCATAGTCTAAAAGTTAGAGCCAGACCTTTCAGGAATGAAATTAGGAAATACTTCTACACACAAAGGGTGGTAGAAGTTTGGAACTCTCTTCTGCAAATGGCAATTGGTGCTGGATCAATTGTTAATTTTAAATCCGAGATTGATAGATTTTTGATAACCAAAGGTATGAAGGGATACGGGACAAAGGCGGGTAAATGGAGTTAGGTCGCAGATCAGCCATGATCTCATTGAATGGCGGAACAAGCTCGAGGGGCTAAATGATCTCGTCCTGTTCCGATGTTCCTATGATGTCACACAGCGGCCTGAAATGAAAATCCTCTTGGCATGGAAATGAGGCCCGAGGCCCAATATCGGGTGGGCTTCTGGCCTATCCTTTCAGCTCAGGGATCATTCCTGGCTCCCAATTTCTAGACATAAGTGCAGTCGCTGTGCCACCATCGATTCCGCGGAGCAGGTAATGGCGTAGCCCATCGTGGGCAGCTACATTTCCAAAGCATTCGTCTGCCATTGAGTTTGGAAAGATGTTTAGCAGCCACCGGGGGAAGTGAGACTCCACAGATAATTGACGAATGAGTCATGACAATCAAACCTAGTTTACATATGTAAATTAGATTCATTGGAAAATAGACTTGACCTTATAACCCCCTGCCATATGATACAAGGGAAGTGCAGTCCTGATGCAATTTGAAATTACATAATAAATTATGATCTAATATAGATATGTAACTTAAATAGATTCAAAAATAGAGTTTCCTTTCCAATAAATCATAAGGTCAATCTTTATGCGTGTTCATCGTGTATAATCATCATGCTGTTGGGTAGAAAGTAATTAGGTGTAATTTAAATACACAAATCAGGTCACCACAAAATAGATTGTTCTCTTAACTCAAAGAAGAAGTTCCATCCTTACACCGCAGAAGGAATGTTAGAGATAAGACATAAATTATGCTAACTGGCTGAATTATGCATTTGTATTGGGTTTGATTCAAGATAAATGCCCTCAAAACTCACAAAGCACAAGTCATATATCTTCATGTTTAGATTAGGGATAACATAATGATAAATAATGCTAATTAACAGGTCATCGACATAGACAAATTAGGTAAATTAGAAAACAGACTCCACTTTAACTGCAGATTGTAATTCTTCTCTTTAACACTGCCTGCTGAGTGGATTCCACTTTGCTGGTCTCGGTGGTAACTAGCATTTTGTTCTTATTTACTTATTCCCTTCTTTTTGCAGCAGTTTTCTTTCTGCCTCCTCTCCTGAAGGTGCAGACCAATTTACATCTACAAGGCACAAGTCAGGAGTGTGATGGAATACTCTCCACTTGCCTGGATGAGTGCAGCTCCTCCAACAACGCTCAAGAAGCTGGACACCATCCAGGACAAAGCAGCCCGCTTGATTGGCATCCCATCCACCACCTTAAACATTCACTCCCTCCACCACCGGCATACTGCGGCTGCAGTGTGTACCATCTACAAGATGCACTACAGCAACTCGCCAAAGCTTCTTCGACAGTACCTCCCAAACCCGCGACCTCCACCATCTAGAAGGACAAGGGCAGCAGGCACATGGGAACACCACCACCTCCAAAAACCCCTCCAAGTCACACACCATCCTGACTTGGAAATATATTGACCGTTCCTTCATCGGCACTGCACTGGGTCAAAATCCTGGAGCTCCCGGCCTAACAGCACTGTGCGAGCACCTTCACTACACGGACTGCAGCGGTTCAAGAAGGTGGCTCATCACCACCTTCTCCAGGGCAATTAGTGATGGGCAATGAATGCTGGGCTTGCCGGCGATGCCCACATCCTGTGAATTAATTTTAAAAAACAATGTTGGGTTACGCTGTAGACTAATGTTGGGTTATGTCTTCACAGTGTCCATACTTCATGTGTTAATCTAAACAGTGAGTATCGCCAGGCTATCTGAGAACAGATACATCAGAGCTAAGTCTGATCCAGATCAGACTTGATTTTCACACACCCGCAACTCCCAGCGGGAGTCACAGGTAGTGAGCAGGAGCAGGAACTGATGCTCCACTGAAGCCAACGCTAGCCATTCTACTACTATTCAAGCTGCAATCAGTTAACTCAGCGCATATCAGAACATAGGAACAGGAGTAAGCCATTGAGCCCCATCATTCAATTAGATCATGACTGATCTGTACCTCAACTCTATTTACCTGCCTATGCTCCATATCCCTTGATAAGCAGGTCTTTTTCAGGATGGCAGGCTGTGACTAGTGGGGTACCGCAAGGATCGGTGCTTGGGCCCCAGCTGTTCACAACCTATATCAATGATTTGGATGAGGGGAATAAATGTAACATTTCCAAATTTGCTGATGACACAAAGCTAGGTGACAGTGTCAGTTGCGAAGAGGTTGTGAAGAGGCTTCAAGGGGATCTCGACAGTCTCAGTGAGTGGGCAAGATCATGGCAGATGGAATATAATGTGGAGAAATGTGAAGTTATCCACTTTGGTAGAAAAAACAGAAAGGCAGAGTATTTCCTAAATGGTGAAAGATTGGGGAATGCAGATGCTCAAAGGGACCTGGGTGTCCTTGTACATGAGTCACTGAAAGTGAATGTGCAGGTGCAGCAAGCGATTAGGAAGGCAAATGGTATGCTGGCCTTCATTACAAGAGGATTTGAGTACAGGAGTAAAGAAGTCTTACTCCAATTATATAGGGCCTTGGTGAGACCACATCTGGAGTACTGTGTACAATTTTGGTCTCCTTACCTAAGGGAGGATATACTTACCATAGAGGGAGTGCAACGAAGGTTCACAAGATTGATTCCTGGGATGGCGGGACTGTCATATGAGGAGAGATTGAGTAAACTAGACCTGTATTCACTTGAATTCAGAAGAATGAGAGGGGACCTCATTGAAGCATACACAATTATTACAGGGCTTGATAGGGTGGATGCTGGGAGAATGTTTCCCTTGGCTGGGGAGTCTAGAACCAGGGGCCACAGCCTCAGGATAAAGGGTCGGCCATTTAGGACTGAGATGAGAAAAAATTTCTTCACACAGAGGGTGGTGAATCTTTGGAATTCTCTACCCCAGAGGGCTGTGGAGGCTCAGTCATTGGGTATATTCAAAACAGAAGTCGATAGGTTTCTGACTAGTAAAGACATCAAGGGATATGGTGATAGGGCCGGTGAATGGAATTGAGGCAGAAGATCAGCCACAACCTCATTGAATGGCAGAGCAGGCTCGAACGGCCGAATGGCCTAATCCTGCTTCTATTTCTTATGTTCTTATGATACCCAAACCCAGCAACCTCTCAGTCTTGAAAGCTCCAATTTTTCCAGCATCCATAGTTTTTTTGTGGAGAACATTTCAGATTGCCACTGCCCTTTGCAGGAATTTTTTTTTCCTGATTTCACTCCTAAATGTCCTAGCTCTAACTTTAAGATCGTGGCCCCTTGTTCTTGCGTCCCCCAACAAAGGAAACAGTTTAGAATTGACCCGATGCCCAACATAATAACATTTATAATTAAAACTTTTTAGTCCTGCATGGACCCCAATTTATACATTGTTGAATGAATAGGGTTGGCATACTGTGGCCTAGAAATTTGGAGGTGCCCACATTTGGGCATGCGGGAGTGGGGGAAGGGGGAGGGGATGGCATAGAGGGGGGGCGAGGCGAGTTGCAGGCTGCTTGCCCTGTGCCTGCTATGGTGAGGCCTGCCACCTACAATGCAGTACTGAGGGAGTGCTGCACTGTCAGAGGTGCCGTCTTTCGGACAAGACATTAAACCAAGGCCCCGTCTGCTCTCTCAGGTGGACGTAAAAGATCCCAAGGCACAATTTCGAAGCCAAGCAGGGAAGTTATCCTGGTGTCCTGGCCAATATTTATCCCTCAATCAACATCACTAAAACAGATTATTTAGTCATTATTACATTGCTGTTTATGGGAGCTTGCTGTGTGCAAATTGGCTGCCCCGTTTCCTACATTACAACAGTGAATACACTCTAAAAAGTACTTCATTGGCTGCAAGGCGCTTTGAGACATCCGGTGGTCGTGAAAGGTGCCATATAAGTGCAAGCCTTTCTTTCTTTCTTACTCTATCAAAACCTTTCATAATTTAAAGATCTCTATTAAGTCACTTCTCTGCCTTCTCCCAGCCCGTCTATGGCAGTATATCCAAGCAAGAGGTTAATGTGTTCAGATGAGCTGGAGAAGGGTATAAATTAGCAACAAAAGAAAGAGGATAACATAAAATTGCTAGTTCCTCGAAAAGGTAACTGAAGGATGACCACTCTAAGTGCAACACGAGTTTGTTGCTGATCCACGGAGACTGGAGCGTCAGTTTGTGCAGACTTTGTCGACCACAGCTTGGCATTTCTCCTCAGTCCCCCTTGCCTAGGTAGTGGAAAACAAAATCGGCCAGGATTCCCAGTCTTGATGGAAAGTGCGTTAGTGTCAGGTGAGGAGAAGATCAAGCACCGTTGTGAAGGACATGGTTGACTACCCTGTTAACGTTCAACATCTCATGCTTGAAGAATGGCCACTTGGGTAAGGAATGGCAGGGCTGACGGAGCCTGAGGAACCAAACACAGTAAAAAGTCAAGGTCTTAAGGAAAGAAGAGAAGAAAATAAATAAAAGCCTGCCTTGATATTCCACAAATCATTTATTTTCCATCTCATACAGTCCTTTCTATAAATAACAAGGGCACGGCTCTGAAGCATTCTCCGTAATGTTGAAATCACAGGTAGTGCTTCTGTTTTCTACAGAATCTCGCCCCATTACTGTCATCTCCATCAAACCAATTTTCAGCCGTTTCATGCAGAGCTGTAAAAGATAGCACTTTTTAAACAGCAACACAACGTACACTTTCGTTATTAATGGTTTGGATGAGTTGCTTCTTGTACAGGCCATGCGCACTCTCCTCCACCACCGCCGAACAAATCAATTGTCTTCCTGCGAACAATCTAGCATGGAAATAGTAATAAAATCTACCATCAAGTTATTAAAAAAGAGTCAGTAGTTTTCAATCCCACGTGGCAAAAAATAAATTACTTTTCCATCTCGCAAAGTAAAAATTATTTTGTTTACCTTTTAGCAGGGCAGCAAAATGTTTGCTGAGGACGATGTAATTTAGCTGGATTTTCAAAAGGCCTTCGATAAGATACCCTATAATAGACTGATGAACAAGGTCAGAGAATGCGGAGTCAGGGGCCAAGTAGCAGAATGGATAGCTGGCTGGCTTCAAGGCAGAAAGCAGAGAGTAGGGGTAAAGAGTAGCTATTCACAGTGGCAGAAGGTGGGTAGTGGTGTTCCACAAGGATCAGTGCGGGGACCACTGCTGTTCACAATTTACATTAAAGATTTAGACTTAGGAATCAAAAACACAATTTCTAAATTTGCAGATGACACCAAATTGGAGGGGATAGTCAATACTGAGGAGGACTGCAACAAGTTACAGGAGGACATTAATAAACTTGCAGAATGGGCATATAATTGGCAAATGAAGTTCAACACAGATAAATGTGAGGTATTACATTTTGGTAGGAAGAATAGGGAGGTCACTTATTACTTGGAGGGTGCGAGTCTGGGTGGGGTAGAGGAAAGAAAGAAAGACTTGCATTTCTATAGCGCGTTTCATGACCACCGGACGTCTCAAAGCGCTTTACAGCCAATGAAGTACTATTTGAAGTGGAGTCACTGTTGTAATGTGGGAAACGCAGCAGTCAATTTGCACACAGCAAGGTCCCACAAACAGCAATGAGATAATGACCAGATAATCTATTTTAGTGATGTTGATTGAGCGATAAATATTGGCCAGGACACCAGGGATAATGCCCCTGCTCTTCTTCGAAATAGTGCCGCGGGATCTTTCACCTCCACCTGAGAGAGCAGACAGGGCCTCGGTTTAACGTCTCATCTGAAAAACGGAACTAAGGGATCTCAGAGTACAAATACACAAATCACTAAAAGCTGAGACATAGGTTAGCAAGGGCATAAAAAAAGCAAACCAAGCACTAGGGTTTATTTCTAGAGGGATAGAATTGAAAAATAGGGAAGTTATGTTAAACCTGTATTGAACCTTGGTTAACATAGTAACATAGAGATAGGAACAGGAGTAGGCCATTCGGCCCTTCGAGCCTGCTCCGCCATTCAATGAGATCATGGCTGATCCTCGTCTGAGATCATAGCTGATCTTACCAGTTCAGTACCCCGTCCCCGCCTTTTCTCCGTAACCCTTAATCCCCTTAGCCTTCAGAAATATATCCAATTCTCTCTTGAAAATATTTATTGAATTAGCCTTCACAGCCCTCTGTGGCAGGGAATTCCACAGGCTCACCACTCTTTGAGTGAAGAAATTCTTCCTCATCTCTGTTTTAAATGATTTGCCCGCTATTTTTAGACTGTGGCCCCTGGTTCTGTGCTCCCTGGCCATTGGAAACATTCTCTCTGAATTCAGCCTGTCCAGGCCTGCCATAATTTTATATGTTTCGATGAGATCCCCTCTCAATCTTCTAAACTCCAGTGAGTACAAGCCCAAACTATTTAATCTCTCTTCGTAGGTCATTCCCGCCATTCCAGGTATCAGCCTGGTGAATCGCCGTTGCACTCTTTCCATGGCAAGAACATCCTTCCGCAGATGGGGCGACCAAAACTGTACACAATACTCCAGATGCGGTCTCACCAGCACCTTGTACAGCTGTAGTAAGGTATCCCTATTCCTATACTCGAACCCCCTTGATATGAAGGCCAACATACCATTTGCCTTCTTAATCGCCTGTTGCACCTGCATGCTCTCCTTCAGTGACTGGTGCACAAGAACACCCAGGTCCCTCTGCACTTCCCCATCTCCCAATCTATTGCCATTTAGATAATAATCTACCCTCCTGTTTTTACCCCCAAAGTGGATAACCTCGCATTTATCCACATTATAGTGCATCTGCCACGTATCCGCCCATTCCCCCAACCTGTCCAAATCGCACTGTAGCCTCCTGACATCCTCATCAGAGCCCACCCCTCCTCCTAGTTTAGTGTCGTCAGCGAATTTGGAAATATTGCATCCAATTCCCTGATCCAGATCATTTATATATATTGTGAACAGCTGGGGTCCCAGGACAGATCCTTGCGGCACCCCGCTGGTCACTGCCTGCCACTCTGAAAACGAGCCGTTTATTCCAACTCTCTGTTTTCTATCCGCCAGCCAGTTCTCTATCCACGTTAATACTTTGCCCCCAATCCCATGAGCCTTAATTTTGCATGACAATCTTTTGTGTGGAAACTTATCGAAGGCTTTCTGGAAGTCAAGGTACACCACATCCACTGGCTCTCCCCCATCTATTTTACCAGTTACTTCCTCAAAAAATTCCAGCAGATTAGTCAAACACGATTTACCCTTTGTAGACCACACTTAGAGTAGCCCGTACAGTTCTGGTCACCATATTATAAAAAGGATATAGAGGCACTGGAGAGGGTGCAGAGAAGATTTACAAGGATGATACCAGGAATGCGAGGGTATACATATCAGGAAAGGATGAACAGGCTGGGTCTCTTTCTCTTGAAAAAAGAAGGCTGAGGGGCGACCTAATAGAGGTCTTTAAAATTATGAAAAATTTTATGAGTGGATAGAGAGAGAATGTTTCCACTTGTGGGGAAGAGCATAACTAGAGGCCATCAATATAAGACAGTCACCAAGAAATCCAATAGGGAATTCAGAAGAAACTTCTTTACCCAAACAGTGGTGAGAATGTGGAACTCGCTACCACAGGGAGAGGTTGAAGTGAAAAGTATAGATGCATTTAGGGGGAGGCTAGGCAAGCATATGAGGGAGAAGGGAATAGAGGGTGATGCTGATAGATTTACATGAGGAAAGACAGGAGGAGGCTCGAGTGGAGCATAAACACCAGCATGGACTGGTTGGGCCGAATGGCCTGTTTCTGTGCCGTATATCCGATGTAATCCTATGTAAAGTTGTCAAAATTGGGCAATCTGGGATCAGTCAGCTGCACTTTTTGCCTACTGATGGACTTACACTCTCTTATTGAGAAATGGCAATGGTCCCAAATTGGGTTTTATGAGTGGCAATGGACCAAAACAAAAGTGAAATTCAATATATTTCTATACATTCCCTCTTTTGACACTGGACCTTGGGCTGTTGCATTAACTACCAATCTCTTGCCTTCTCTGCTAGCTCTGTCCTCACTCACATTCCTCTTCTTTCTTTTCAATCAGATAGGCCTTCAATGCCGCTGTTAATGGAGAATATAAGCAAAGTGTAGAAAGGGACCATGTACAATTCAATCCATCATTGTCTCTATTAAACACCTGGGGCGAGGCTCAGCACAACTTCTCTCTGCATTATCTCAGTGGTAAATTGAGCAAAAGTCCAGCGTTATATCCCGCCTCACATCTACGAGATCAGTTGCATTCATAAGAACATCGGAATTTCTGGACGAAAATAGTCCAAGGCCATCTTTCTTTTATTCATTCATGGGATGTGGGCATCGTTGCCAAGGCCAGCATACATTGCCCATCTCTGATTGCCCTTGAGAAGGTGGTGGTGAGCCACCTTCTTGAACCGCTGCAGTCTGTGTGGTGAATGTACTCCCGCAGTGTTGTTAGGGAGGGAGTTCCCTTTGACCCAGCGCCGATGAAAGTACAGCAATATTTTTCCAAGTCAAGATGGTGTGTAAATTGGAGGGGGACTTGCAGGTGGTGGTGTTCCATGCACCTGCTGCCCTTCTCCTTCTAGACGGTAGAGGTCGTGGGTTTGGGAGGTGCTGTCAAAGAAGCCTTGGCGAGTTGCAGATGGTGCACACTGCAGCCACGGTGCGCCGGTGGTGGATGGAGTGAATGTTTAAGGTGTTGGATGGGGTGCCAATCAAGCGGGCTACATTGTCCTGGATGGTGTCGAGCTTCTTGAATGTTGTTGGAGCTGCACTCATTCAGGCAAGTGGAGAGTATTCTATCACACTCCTGACTTGTGCCTTGTAGATGGTGGAAAGGCTTTGGGGAGTCAGGAGGTGAGACACTCGCCGCAGAATACCCAGCCTCTGACCTGCTCTTGTAGCTACAGTATTTAGCGTTCTGTATATATCCGGTGAAAAAGCATCCAACTAACAGTACCATTATTCAACAGGTGTAAAACAGCTAGAATACTGCATGCAGTTCTGGTCACCACATTACAGGAAGGAGGTGATTGCACTAGAGAGGGTGCAGAGGAGATTTACGAGGATGTTGCCTAGGCTGGGGAATTTTAGCTATGAGGAAAGATTGGATAGGCTGGGGTTGTTTTCTTTGGAACAGAGGAGGCTGAGGGGAGACCTAATTGAGGTACATAAAATTATGAGGGGCCTAGATAGAGTGGAGAGGAAGGACCTATTTCCCTTAGCAGAGAGGTCAATAACTAGGGGGCATAGATTTAAAGTAATTGGTAGAAGGTTTAGAGGGGATATGAGGAGAAATTTTTTCACCCAGAGGGTGGTGGGGGTCTGGAACTCACTGCCTGAAAGGGTGGTAGAGGCAGAGACCCTCATCACATTTAAAAAGTACTTGGATATGCACTTGAAGTACCGTAACCTACAGGGCTACGGACCAAATGCTGGAAAGTGGGATTAGGGTGGATAGCTCTGTCGGCCGGCACAGACGAGATGGGCCGAATGGCCTCCTTCTGCGCTGTAAATTTCTATGATTCTATGAACTGGGTCTAAATGGCCATTTTCAAAGCGCAACTGGTCAGGGTTGAATGATTTCAGATTGTACTATCCAATTGGATTGAACTCCTGCAGGAGCCTCTTTCACAATTACTTGTGACATCAGAGAGAGATTTCAGAGTTTTCTCGTCTCGGACGATGTTTTTTCTGTGATGCTGTACCTCTCTCAGAATTCGAGGCAGCCCGTCACCGTGTTAGATATACACAGCTTGCTGAAGAAAGCAGCCCCTGTGAACCCAGTGGGCTTCTCACGTTATATTCCCTTTGATAAAAAGTGTCTCCCAGCGTTGTGCATTTCACGGAGACTTATGGGGAGATTACCAGGAATTTTATTGATGTAGTTAGCATTTTGTGCAGATGGATTTTTATTCTATTTGCACTTATTTGTATTTCATGCATTCTACTGATTGGTGTTACATAATCATGAGTTCTACTGGGCACATTTACATGCTTATTGCGAGGCTGATCTGATTTACATTTAGAGATGAATAAAATAAAATCTGCAAATGCTGGAAATCTGAAACGAAAAGATGCTGGAAACAATTCTGATGCAGGGTTTCACCAGAGGCATTAACCCGTCTGTCACTGATCAGGCTTTTACTTGTGTAAACCCCGTGACAACAGTTTTTATAAACGTACTCCGCGGCAGCGAGTTTACCTAGCCCAGGTTGAGCAATTGACCCAGGTTGCTGTATATTGGTGACTGGAGGGCACGGAGGATGCGCGCGATGGCCCAGATATTCCGATCGCAGGCCTCCCTCCAGCGGGCAGAGGGCTGCAATCTGGAAAAATCTGCGCCCTTGCCTGTGGGCTCCTGGGAGGCGCAGAGTTCCGCCGCTGGGCCTCTCCAAACTGCCGGTGCGCAGGGCCCACGTATCCCAGAGGCGCAGGTAGTTCGCAGCATCCCTGGGATCATGTGGGCCATGGGGAGCCAATCAAAGAAGGGAATCTCCCTTCATACATTTGACAGGAAGACCTGTCAAATATATGAATGGAGATCACCCCCAAAAACATAGTAAAACTTCAAATAAATTTAAAAGAAACATCACATTTTAAAAATGACTTGAAATTACAATAAATTAACTATTTTAAACAAAAATTTTAATTTTTGAAAAAAATAATTAAAGATTTTTACAGGGCTAAAAATAAACACCTTTTAAAAAGTATTTTCAAACGATAAGTCAGTGAAATTAAAAAAAAAACTTTTTTCAACTCTTATCCTGGTAAAAGCAGGCCTTACCAGGCATAAGAATTGTAAGGCTTTTCTGCGGGCGGAGGGTCTCCAAAAAGTGGAACTATCCGCCTGCAGAGGCCCTTCTCAAGTGCAGCCGGAGGATCTGTCAAGAGGATTCTTGACAGATCGGAAATGCCGGTTTCCAGCGCATGCGCTGTGCATATCCAGAATATCCGGCCCTATGTTTCCTGTCAATCAAGAAGGTGGAAAAATATTACAATGATAGTCTACTTTGTACAATGTACAGGATAAACTACTGACAATTAAAGATGATTCATAGAAGCAGAGGAAGACAAGCAACATAAGAAGCAGCATAATGCTGGTGTGAGAAGAGCTTCACGGAATTAATCCAACATTCCCGAACATTAGACTTTCTGGGGGAAAAATTGTGCATCACCCATTTTGGGGCGCTAATATCGGCCAGGTGCAAAGTTTAGCGCCCGGCGCTAATTATAGCCTCTGACTGCAAAATTTGCCTCTATCGCCCCCTGGAGGTGATTTGAGCATTAAATCAGGCGCTACACACCTCTCTTAAGGCACTAATTTTGGGGAGCGAGGCGTTACCTCAGAACACTACCGAAGCTCAGGCGATGTCAGTTACCATGGAAGCCAGACAGACTGGCGCCATCCAGTTCTTAAAGGGGAGGGGCCATCTTGCTGGCCAGCCACACCCTGCTCATTGCAGCCTTGAATCTCGGCCTGGAGAGACCTCTAAAGCAATTGTGTGGAAGCACTAATGGATAGGCCCAGGGAAAGAGCTCGGCACTTAGGAACCTCAAAGTGGTGCTGAGGGTCAAAGCTCCTTAGGACAGCGTTAAAACCAAAAACTTTGCCGACAAGAAAAGGTAGGAAGCGCCTGCCTTTAAATAGCGCTCCCCCAGCCCCTTCCCGACTTGAAAACGTTCCCCTCTACCTGTTGTTCCTAGCGGCAGGTGCTAAGGCAGGGGGCGCGACTCAATACCCGGTCTGGGGCGCTACCAGGGCTTTGCACGCTTGACTGACATCATGACCTGCGGGCGCAGGAGATCGTGGCGGTAGTGTTTTGCACCACTGCAAAACGACTGGTCAATTTCACGAGCGGCACTAAAATAGCCACGCTCAGTTCCTAGCGCCCTGTTAGCGCCCCCGGAGGCGCTAACGGATGGCGCTAACCAACCAAATGTTTTCCCCTCTATGTCTAAAGTTAAACAGCGCAATGCACATTGCTTTCAAGTTTTTTCTACAGTTTCTTAGAGTGGATCAGTTTCTTCAGGTGAATCAGATGAGCCCTCTCTTGTTCCTTGAGGCCTCAGCCTTCCAACTGTTGCTTTCCAACAGCGGCCGGAAGGCCCCAAATGCAACAACCAGGTGCATAGCTCATGCCTGCTTCTGTACTCCTGTTTCCTGCTCTGCTTTCAGGTGCAAGGCCCAGCCAATGGCTAGACCTGCAGTAGGAGTAAGCCTAGGCCATGTAAATGACCCAGGGAAGGAAAATCATGTGATCTCCTCCTTTAGCTCAGGTGCCATGAAAAGTAAATATACTCTGCATTCCCTGGAATCCAAGCACTCAGTAACTGCCATAATCCATTTACTTGTACAATTCAGCTCACACCTACATTGAAGCACCTTTATCTTAATTAATTCCAAACCAAAAATATAATAATGAATAGTCAGCATGGATTTCAAAAGGGAGAGTCTTGCTTGACCAAACTCATTGGATTTTTTGAAGAGGTAACAGAGAGACTAGACAAGGGGAATGCAATAGATGTAATTTATCTAGATTTTCAAAAGGCCTTCGATAAGGTATTATACACTAATGAATAAGGTCAAAGAATGGGGAGTCAAGAGCGAAGTAGCAGAATGGATAACTAGCTGGCTTCAAGACAGAAAGCAGAGAGTAGGGGTAAAGGGTAGCTATTCAGAGTGGCAGAAGGTCAGAAGTGGTGTTCCACAAGGATCAGTGCTGGGGCCACTGTTGTTCACAATTTATATTAATGATTTAGACTTTGGAATCAAAAACACAATTTCTAAATTTGTGGATGACACCAAATTTGGGGGGATAATCAATACTGAGGAGAACTGCAACAAATTACAGGAAGACATTAATAAACTTGCAGAATGGGCATATAATTGGCAAATAAATTTCAACACAGATAAATTGTAAGGTTCGCAAAATTCTGCAAAACCCCAAAACAGAAGAATAACCTTATTTGAAACGATTTTGGACCATTACAGAAGAAATCTGTAAAATGGATAAAATGTATGGTTGGGCCTAACAGAAGAATTCAAAGAGTTAAATTACACATTTTCCCTAAATGTAAGGAAGGAAGAGATTTTGGACTGTTTTAAGGAATTATTGGGCCAAAGTGATTTAAAAATAAAAATCCCAGGAAGAATTGGCTGGTTTAAAAGGCATGTTCAGACTTGCAAAAGGCTGTGACACAAGAAAGGTGGGGTGGGCCCCCGAGTTTGGATATTGGACAGTCTGGGAATGTCTTGGGCCACCTCAGCTTTTACATAAGGACAATAAAACCTGTCTCCCACCGAAAAACACAGAGCCAAGGTACATGATAAAACAGTACATGCTCGCAGCAACACAAAAGAAAAGAACATAGCCCTGCAGGATACAACAATCAAACCGCAGTCCAAAACCAATCAAAGAGATTTCCAAACAATTTACATTTTTAAACTAGTTTCAAGGCAATCCCGAAACCAGTTAAAGGCCAATTAAGGGTTAGATGGACCATCCCCGAAACTCGTTAAGTTTAGATGGGCCATCCCCGAAGCTTGTTAAAACTTTAAAACACATTAGAAATAACGAGCCCGCCAAATTTAACAAAGAAACCCGAGATTTGGCGGTCAGATAAGCCAGAACTCAAACTAGTATAATTGAGGCCTGCTTTTTCAGAGAAACAGGCAGTTCAGTTCAAGAAACAGTTCAGTTCACTCAGCTAGAGTTCGAGAAACAGCACAGTACAGTTCAACAGATCACCAAGACCAGATTGGAGACTTGAAGGAAGGAAGAAGAAATGGAGATCGCGGCAACTAAAGGCCTACAGAAACCAACAACCACCAATATTACCACCAACCAGGTAATATTGGGCCACCGCGACCAACAAGAAACCAACCGCCGAAAATTCACAAACCAAAGACTTGTTTCCACTCTACAGGCTAGTCTGACTTACCCCAGGGTAAGATTTGGACACAAAATACCCTAAAACTTGCCCTAACCAAAGAAAATTGGGAACTTACCCGATACATCCAACAGCGCGACTAACCGCATCAGCGGACAAACCCAAAGCAGGTGCAGTCTTCTACCACATCCGGGGTACAGCAGGCCCCAACCGCCACAACTAAGGAGAACCCCGAAATCGCGAACCTCTACAATCTGTCAAGAAAGTCGTTTGGTGAGCATTTCCTGGTCCTCTGGATTCCAGCCTAGATAGTGTAGTGGGGTTGGGAGGGTAAGGGATTTTGTATATTGTAATTCTCCCTTGCTTATTCCGAGTGTTCCCCACCCTTTTAGAGCATAAGTTTTTATTATATTGTATATTTTCCTGTCTCAAAATAAAAATCTCAATTCTTTTTGACCAACCCAGGTGTCTGTTGCAATTCATTACAACCCCCAAATAAGTCCAAAGCCTAGAACCAAAGGGAGTGGGAGCGATTCGGACCGCTCAAGGGAGTCAGAGGTGAAGCTGACTGAACCCACACATACCCACACACCACCCCTTACAAAATGTAAGGTATTATATTTTGGTAGGAAGAACAGGGAGGTCACTTATTACTTGGAGGGTGCGAGTCTGGGTGGGGTAGAGAGCAAAGTGATCTCGGAGTACAAATACACAAATCACTAAAAGTTGAGACATAGGTTAGCAAGGCCATAAAAAAAAGCAAACCAAGCACTAGGGTTTATTTCTAGAGGGATAGAATTGAAAAGTAGCGAAGTTATGCTAAACTTTTATTAAACCTTAGTTAGATCACACTTGGAGTACTGCGTACAATTCTGGTCACCATATTAAAAGGATATAGAGGCACTGGAGTGGGTGCAGAGAAGATTTACAAGGGTGATACCAGAAACGTGAGGTTATAGCTATCAGGAAAGGATGAACAGGCTGGGTCTCTTTTCTCTTGAAAAAGAGAAGGCTGAGGGGTGACCTAATAGAGGTCTTTAAAATTATGAAAGGTTTTGATAGAGTAAGAAAGAGGCACTTGCATTTATATAGCGCCTTGCACGACCACCGGATGTCTCAAAGCGCTTTACAGCCATTGAAGTACTTTTTGAAGTGTAGTCACTGTTGTAATGTGGGAAACGTGACAGCCAATTTGCACACAGCAAGCTCCCACAATCAGCAATGTGATAATGACCAGATAATCTGTTTTTGTTATATTGATTGAGGGATAAATATTGGCCAGGACACCAGGGATAACTCCCCTGCTCTTCTTTGAAATAGTGCCATGGGATCTTCTGCATCCACCTGAGAGAGCAGACGGGGCCTCGGTTTAACATCTCATCCAAAAGATGGCACCTCCGACCGTGCTGCTCTCCCTCAGTAGTGCGCTGGAGTGTCAGCCTAGATTTATGTGTTCAAGTCCCTGGAGTGGGACTTTGAACAAGTGTGCTACCCACTGGGCCACAGTAGACACAGAGAGAGTGTTTCCACTTGTGGGGAAGAGCATAACTAGAGGCTATCAATAAGGAATAGAGGGTTATGATGATGGAGTTAGATGAGGAAAGACGGGAGGAGGCTCGAGTGGCGCACAAAGACCAGCATGGACTGGTTGGGCCAAATGGCCTGTTTCTGTGCCGTATGTTCCATGTAATCCTATGTAATAAGCTCTAACATTCAAATATTGCTTTAAGTCATGTTTTCTCCCTAATCAGTTTAAAATTATTTTTTGACATATATACAAACACAAGTAAATGGAATAATGGATTCAACCAGTCGTTGATTGTCAATAATACGCTAGAGAGCAATTATGTTTGATCTCTCAATCTTCCATTGCAGCCTGATGCTGTAGTAGAGAAGCCCCTGACCTTTTCCAATCTCCAAATGCACATAATGAGCCATAAAGAATAACGTGTGAAATGAACTTATTGGCAGCAGCGAGTGTCGATGTTTTGTTTGCGGAATGTGATAAAGAGCTCCGTAAAGACAGATCCCATTTTAGGCCTCTCTTGTCATAGCAAGATCATCAATACGTTCAAGGCATCATTATGAAGATTTAGTTTTCCTGGCCGATTAAAGCAACAATAAGAACAACTTGCATTTATATAGCACCTTTAACCCAGAGAAATGACCCAAGGCGCTTCACAGGAGCGAATATCAAACACAATTTGACACCAAGACACATAAGGAGATATTAGGACAGATGACCAAAAGCTTGGTCAAAGAGGTAGGTTTTAAGGAGAGTCTTAAAGGAGGTGAGAGAGGTAGAGAGGCGGAGGGGTGTAGGAAGGGAATTCCAGAGCTTAGGGCCCAGGCAACAGAAGGCTTTAAGGAGCATCTTCAAGTAATTAAAGACTGTTGCTGTTGGGAGTTTCTCTCGTTTGGCAGCTGCTTGGCAACTCGCCTCAGCGAAAGGCTACCTTATCCAAAGATTGGAAAATCCAGCAGGAAATGATGGGCTTTCTTCCTTAGATATTGGCCCACTTTTTTCTTGTGATATGCAGGCATTAATGCAGCGTGACAGGTGCATCTCAAAAATTACGAAATGCATCAGTCACCATTTGCAAACAAAAATGCCCGCAAATCACAACTTAATTACAAGATGGCGGTAGAGTTGGGAGAGAGTCTGCAGGAACTCACTCCGTGGAGCCACCTAATAACCTAATCCTGCTACTACACCCTGACAGTTGGCATAGCAAAATTGAATAGGAAATGTTGACATAGCATTTTACGAAAGTAAGACCAAAAATAGGGACAACAGAAAGTAGGGTTTGTGGCTAGGCAGTCCGCACTCTACACAATGGGTT
The DNA here is from genome assembly GCF_052327205.1 of Somniosus microcephalus. Taxonomy (NCBI): domain Eukaryota; kingdom Metazoa; phylum Chordata; class Chondrichthyes; order Squaliformes; family Somniosidae; genus Somniosus; species Somniosus microcephalus. The sequence continues at coordinate 267,863,698 of NC_140992.1, read as the reverse complement.
CAATCTTGCCAGCCCTGGGGAGGCGGGTATGGAGGTGGGGCTGCCGGGAAAATGGCAGAATCTGGGGGCGGGTGCCCATCCCGTCCCCAACCCGCCTCCGTGCCATTTGCCACGAGGCGGGTAGCCGCCCCGCGCCGGGTCCCGTCTCCTTGGAGGCGGGAAGGGGATTAATGACACTTATCTGCCTTTTAACAGGTAGTTAACAGGCAGATAAGAGGATTATCCCCATTTTACCCACACAAGTGCAGGCTTCCCGAAGGCTCCAAAACCCGCCAGGATCGCCGAGGCAAGTTAGTGGGTCTGCGGGGGTCGGAGGGGTCCAAAATTGCACTGTGAAGGTGAGTTAGGGCTGCAAGTGTGGAGAGGTGAGTATGTGAGGTAAGTGGAATGTGGTAGAAAAAGTTTACTTACCTTTGTTTCTTCCTGCAGACTTCAGTCGGTGGGTACGCGGAGAGTCTCGCACCTCCGCGGCAGAGATGACAGATTGTCGTTGCATTCTCCAATGCAACACCCATCTAATTTCTGCAAAAGAAAGAGGTTTGATGAGGTCTTGAATTCAAGATATGGAGGCGGGACTGAAACCTGACAAGTGGGAGTCCTGCCTCCAAAAGCTCCCCATTGGCAAAATCCAGCCCAAAATTTTGAAATAGATTAGAGCATGAGCATGCAGATCACATCCATTGACAGTTGATTCATCTTCAGAACAGAAAGGAATTTTGAACTAAAGAGCTTGCTGTGATCAGGAATTCACCTAAGCATTGTCAAATAGACACCTGTACACATTGGGACACAGTTTTCTAAGCACATTTTCTATTAGCAGCAATAGAGGCTATGTCAAGGCCGGCTATAAGATATAACCATCCCTTCAAGTGGCGAACAATGGTGCAACATACTTGAGCACCAATACATTCTGCCCTGATAGTGTGGGATCCTGGTTACATTCCCAGTCCTTCCCTCCAACACCATCTCTCAGTCCTCGGCCTCCTACACTGTTCCAATGAAGCTCAGCGTAAGCTCGAGGAACAGCACCTCATCTTTTGATTAGGCACTTTACAGCCTTCTGGACTCAACATTGAGTTCAACAATTTCAGAACACAACTTCTGCTCCCATCTTTTCGGACGGCAGCTGTTGCTGATTCTGCCATTCCCATTTACCCCTCCTCTAGACTCATCTTTTGTTTCTTAACTTGTCCCATTACCATCTCCTTTTGCCTTGCACCATCATCCCTTTTGTCTTTTAATCTCTCCTGCCTTCCACCCTATCACAGACTTTCCCTTTTGTTCTTTCCTCCCCTCTCCCCTCTCCCTGCCCCTGCACTTGCTTAAAACCTGTTTTATAAGAACAAAAGAATTAGGAGCAGGAGAAGGTTACATGGCCCTTTGAGCCTCGGCCACCATTCAATAAGATCATGGCTGATCTTCGACCTCAACTCCACTTTCCCGCCCGATCCCCATATACTTTAATTCCCCTTGAGTCCAAAAATCTATCTATCTCAGCCTTGAATATACTCAACGATTCAACTTCCACAGCCCTTTGAGGTAGAGAATTCCAAAGATTCACAACCTTCTGAGTGAAGAAATTCCTCCTCATCTCAGTCTTAAAAGGCCGACCCCTTATCCTGAGACTATGCCTCCTAGTGCAAGACTCTCCAACCAGGAGAAACAAACTCTCAGCATCGACATCTCTAACTTTTTCCAGTTCTGGCGAAAGGTAATCGACCTGAAAAGTTGGCCACGATTTTGCCGACCGAGGCGGGTCCAGGACAGCCGGGGTCCCAGCCCGCAGCCTGCTCCAGCCCGCTCTGTTGAAGCGATTTTATGATGATTGGGCTTGTTAAGCCCGCCCAGCGAGGTTCCTGGCCAATTAAAAGGAAGCGGGTCTGATGACGTCATTTGATGACGCGTCATCAGCCAGTTTCCTTAAAGGGACCATTCACAAATTTATTTTGACAGTTGAGCTGTCAGTGTTCTACAGCATTGAGGTGCTGCAAACACTGACAAGCACTGCACTGAGGTCACGGCTGCACCCAGGCTCTCCCATGTCTCCCTCTATATGCTTTTGGAGGGAGTCACAGCACGCAGGGAGGTTCTCTTCCCTTCCCATGGGCAGAAGAGACCTCCCCAGGAGATCAACGCAGTCTGGTTGCACATTGCACAGGAGGGCACAAGCAGGGATGTTGTCAGGAGGACCAGGCTGCAGTGGCGCGAACTTTTCAATAATCTCAGTAGATCATGAAATGTTACTGCAAAGCCACACTCAACCTGTGCCACTGATCATATCTCCATCACCCTGCCCTCCCTACCCGACTCCTGCATCATCCTTATTCAAACCAACTTACTTTGCACCTCCACCCATCCCTCTCTATCTACATTTTCACTTCCCCATCTCACTAGCCACCCCTCACACTCACTCTCATTCTATTGCAAGCATATCTTCTTAGGCAGTCCCTCGGAACCGAGGATGACTTGCTTCCACATTAAAAATGAGTTCTCAGGTGACTGATGAGTCCAATGCGGGACCTACAGTCTCTGTCACAGGTGGGGCAGACGGTGGTTGAAGGGGCGGGCGGGTGGGGTGCTTGGGTTAATGTGCGCTCCTTGAGCCCATCCTGCCAATGAATTTGCAGGATCTTGCGGTGGCAGCATTGGTGGTACCTCTCCAGTGCTTTGAGGTGCCTGCTGTACATGGCCCATATCGCTGAAGCATACAGGAGGGCGGGTATCACTGCTGCTCTGTAGACCATGAGCTTAGTGCCGTGTTTGAGGTCCTGGTCTTCAAACACTCTCTTCCTCAGGCGACCGAAGACTGCACTGGCACACTGAAGGCGGTGTTGGACTTCGTCATCGACGTCTGCCCTTGTTGACAATAGGCTCCTGAAGGTATAGAAAGTTGTCCACGTGGAAAGTGCAAGCATACCAACTAACAACACACAAAAGTAGGCACCTGTGTGTTTATGTTCATGTGAAGTCTCTGTTAACGTGTTGTCAAACATTGAAATCTATATTTTCAACACTTTGCGTTCTTGGACAGATTTGTGTGCACCTTTGGAAGCGGCTTAGTGAGTTGCAGTGAATGGTGAGACATAACGGTACCCCCTGCAATGGTCATGAGTGTGAAAGAAATGGCTTGGGCATTGTAGAGATGCTTTATGGTGTTGGTGTGGGTTGGTGCCAACTTGGCGCATCATGTGGCAGACAGGATTTGCAGCATCAAGTGAAGTAAGTCTGGCCATGGTGAGACCATCCCTGGCCTCCTGGGCAGCAATGTGGTTGGGTGATGATGCCCTGCGTCCTGTGCAGCATCAGTTGATTGCAGAGAAGACTGGTATTGAAGTTGGTTTTGATGTTGGTGCTGCTGGTGTTGTGGCTAAGCATGGTGGGATTCTGAGGACCAAGGTCATATTTTTTCAAGGGCACCGATGCTGATGGATTAGATAGCAAGTGAGGCTGAGATGACAGAAGTGATCTGTCAATGGTGAGAGAGGTTGTTGCAATGAGGTGACATTGGATAGAGAGATTGCTCCAAACACTTGCAACCTGCATTAAATGTAGTAAGCAACAGCTTCTAACCTTGGAAAGTGAAGACCTATGAAATGGGAGCTTTTATAGACCATTTGCAGCTGTCAAGTTAGTAAATCATCCCATGCTGACACAACTCCCAACCTCCTTGCCTGACGTGATACCCGAACAGCGGGGAAACCATTGGCGAGCTTTAACAATCTAAAGGTGAGCTTAAAATAAGACTTAATTGCCCCTTAACAATCCAGCTAATGATCTAAATTACCTCCCCCACCGCTCGGTGACGGGTCTGTTCAGCGCTGACAGACCCGACACCTGGGAGACTCGCGTGGAGGCCGGTTGACTGCGGGCTCCCGGCCCACTGTCAATCATTTCAAATTTCACAGCTGACCCGCCTCCAATTCCGTCCTCTCAGCTGTTAACTCTGTTTCTCTCGCCACCGATGCTGCCTGACCGGCTGAACATTGCCAGCAGTTTGCGTTTTTGTTTCAGATTTCCAGCATCCGCAGTATTGTGCTTTTGTGCTACTGTTTTGTTATTGCGTTCAGTCATGTTACCAGTGAGAAACTGGCTAGAAACCTCCTCTCTGGCAATTGTTGACGACTTGTTGCAGGCTTGTTCAACTGCTGCCTGTTCCTTGTCCAAGTGGCCACAATTTAGCTGTAAGCCTTGACAGGATAACTAACTAAGCAGATTGGGGATCTGAGTTGGGGACTTCCTAGGCTGCATAACTCAGCTACCCACTCCAAAGATGTGCGGGTTAGGTTGATTTGGCTATGATAAGTTGACCCTTAGTGTTAGGGGATTAAATACGTGGGGTTACGAGGTTAGGGTGGGATATGTGTCGGTGCAGGCTCGATGGGCCGAAATGGCCTCTATCTGCATTGTGGGGATTCTGTGTATTCTGTGTATTCCTATGAATTGTCGGTGGTTTTATAGACTGTGATAATCAAAAACTCCTTAGGCCACACTACGCTGCTGGGGCCGGAGGGATGGTGTTCATCTGGAAGACAACAGGCCAGGTTTGAGTAGTGGAAAGGAAGAATGGATGAATAGTCTGGAAATTACCTTGGAGATTATGGAATATTTATGCAGAACTTTCTCTCAGGAGATTTTTTTTTCATTAGTTTCCGGGATGTGGGCGTCGCTGGCAAGGCCGGCACTTATTGTCCATCCCTGGTCGCCCTGAGAAGGTGGTGGTGGGCCTTCTTGAATCGCTGCAGTCCGTGTGGTGAAGGTGCTGCTACAGTGCTGTTAGGGAGGGAGTTCCAGGATTGTCACCCAGCCACGGTGATGTCTAAGTTAGGATGGTGAGAACTTGGAGGTGATGGTGTTCCCATGCATTTAAATGGATGGCGTAGAGTCCAAAATAGGGTAGATTCTACATGGGGTACGAGAAGAAAAAGAAAGAACTTGCATTTATACACCGCCTTTCATGACCGCAGGATGTTCCAAAGTGCTTCACAGCCAATGAAGTACATTTCAAGTGTTGTCACTGTGGTGCCGTAGGAAAGATGGCAGCCATTTGCACACAGCAAGCTCCCACAAACAGCAATGAAATAAATGATCTGATCATCTGTTTTTAAGTGTTGGTTGAGGGATAAATGTTGGCCAGGACACCAGGAGAGCTTCCCCATTCTTCTTTGAATAGGACCGTGGCAGACAGGGCCTCAGTTCATCTGAAAGACGGAAGGAGTAGACTTGAAGGGCTGAATGGATTTTTCTCGTTCCAGTGAGAAATTTGATACACTGTAGAAAAATGTTTAAATAATAAATAAGTATCTCCAAAGTTCAGGCTGGCTGAATAAGTTATGTCTTGAGGCCAGCTCCAGAGTAAAGATATTGATTATACTATAGCCTGGCAACAACATGTTCTATTGATCATGAATTATTGTGTTGTACCTTTAACAGCACTGAGAGATGCACGCGTTTGTATTCAAAAAGATTTAATGAGACTCCCTCCCATACAACAGGACTAGTTATCTATCACCTTGGAGTCCCAATCAAAGTGAATAGTAATCAATTTTTTTAGCCGAAGTACAATAGCTCAAGATAAATAAGATGAAGTTGGTTTTATAAGAGCAAGCCAATTTTAAAATTCTCATCCTTGTTTTCAAACCCCTCCATGGCCTCGCCCCTCCCTATCTCTGTAATCTCCGCCAGCCCCACAACCTCCCCGAGATATCTGCGCTTATAGTAATCTGGGATGTTATGATTAAGGTTATCCACCAGGTGGTGCTGTAGCCAATGCTGCTACTAAGGTCAGAGGTTTGCTTCCTGTTAAGGTCAGAGGTTTGCTTTCTCTATAGCTCAGCACAAGGTGGAATGCCAGGATGCTGATGCAGGCTGTCTGTAAACGTGTTTCCCAGTTGTTAATAAAGCACTCGTGTTAATTCTACGATATCGCCTCTTTGAGTCCTTGTTCCACTTAATGGATTTGTCACATTTGGCGACGAGGCAACTTAAGGACCCTGCATAAAGAAGAAAAGTCTGCCGGGACCTTTAAACAACAAAATCACGAGCTAAAGTTAGCTACAAGCTGGAAGAGAGCATGGCTGCCACGGTAGGAACGGTTTCCTCTTTTGATATTCAAGCACAAACCTGGGAAGAATACTGTGAAGTGTTGGGTTATTTTTTCGAAGCAAATGAAATAAATGATGCCGGAAAAAGGAAAGCCATTCTGCTTAGTTCAGTGGGAAGCCAAACCTACAGTTTGATGAAAAATCTGCTCAGTCCTGAAAAGCCTGGAGACAAATCATTTGTTGAATTAGTGGCTTTGCTAAAAGAACATTTCGACTCTAAGCCTAGTGAGATTGTACAGTGGTTCAAGTTTAATTCAAGGAACAGGAAAGAGGAAGAGAGCGTAATGGACTATGTAGCAGTGTTGCGTAAATTAGCACAAGATTGCAATTATGGGAACAACCTGAAGGAAATGCTGCGAGATAGGCTAGTTTGCGGAATTATGGACAACCGAATGCAGCGTAGATTATTATCCGAGACTGGGCTTACTTATGAAAAAGCATTGGAACTTGCTCAAGCCATAGAGACAGCGAACTGAGATGTAAAAGAAATACAGGGTTCAGACAGGGCTAATGCTACACAACTTGCAGGTCAGGTTGTTGTGCACAAGTTGAACATGCGTCAGAAACCACAATGTGAGCATGTGAAGGCATGTTATAGATGCAAGGGTGATCACCTGGCGAGTGAATGTCGGTTTCTGGAGGAAAAGTGCTACAAGTGTGGGAAACAAGGACACATAAAACGAGCTTGCAGGGCAAAAATCACCTGTGGAGGAATCCACACCAAAAGGGGGAGGACAGCAAAACCAAGGGACAGAAGTGAAAAAACATGGAGCACACCACATCAGCGGGGAAGCTGAGGAAGAAGAGGACATGTTCATAATGTATAGCATGTTAGAGAACATTCCAAAAGTGGCTCCTATCACATTGCAACTGACAGTAAATGACTCTAAGGTGAACTTTGAAGTGGATACAGGGTGTGGCGTGATCATAATGAACAAGGCAGAGTACTCAAAATTGTGGAACCGTGCAAAAGTTCCAGAGTTAAAGCCTTGCTCCCTGCATCTTAAAACATATACAGGTGAATGAGTAGCGACATTAGGTACAGCTAAGGTAACTGTGCAACACAGGGACACAGTGGAACAGCTACCTGTAGTTATAGTATCGGGTACCAGACCAAGCCTGTTAGGTCGGGGCTGGATAAAAGAACTTAAATTAGACTGGGGAGCAGTACATCAAATAGATGCGGGCAAACAGTTGACTTTGCAAGAAGTGTTGAGTGAACATGAGAATGTGTTCAAGGAGGAACTTGGCACATTTAATGGCCCCCCAGCTAAGATTTATGTAGACAAGGAGGCACCGCCAAGGTTTTTTAAACAACGACCTGTGCCTTATGCCATGAAGCCAAAGGTAGAGGCTGAGCTTGACCGTCTATTGAGAGAGAACATACTGGAGCCGGTGAAATGTTCGGAATGGACAGCTCCCATAGTACCTGTGTTAAAACTGGACAATTCGGTAAGACTCTATGGAGACTATAAATTGACTGTCAATCGGGTGTCCAAACTAGAGCAGTATCCTATTCCCAAAACAGAGGATCTCTTTGCAAACCTGGCTGGAGGAAAGAAATTCACAAAGTTGGATATGAGTCATGCCTACTTGCAGATTACACTGGATGACGAATCAAAGAAGTATGTCACCATAAATACACATAAGGGCTTGTTTACATATAACCGCTTGCCGTTTGGTGTCTCATCTAGTCCAGCTATCTTCCAGAGGACAATCGAAGGTGTACTGCAAGGGATTCCACATGTTTCCATCTATCTGAATGACATTCTGGTGACGGGAAGAACCGACCAGGAGCATCTGAGCACTCTGAGAGAGGTTCTACAGAGATTGGAGAGGGCAGGGTTCCGGTTCAAGAGGAGTAAGTGCACTTTCCTGGGGAATGAGGCAGTGTTCCTGGGACACAGAATGGACGCCACCGGGCTCCATCCACTCAAGGAGAAGGTACAAGCACTGCAGGACGCACCTGCTCCTACAAATGTGGCTGAGTTAAAAGCTTACCTGGGACTGCTGAACTATTATAACAGGTTTTTACCAAACTTGTCAACTGTGTTAGCACCTCTTCACAAACTACTGTGCAAGGAGACACAGTGGCAGTGGGGAGAGGAGCAGGGGGTTTCATTTGAACAGTCCAAGAAACTGATGCTGTCGTCGGATGTGCTGGTTCACTACAATGCAGAGAAAGACATCATTCTCTCTTGTGATGCTTCACCTTACGGGGTGGGGGCAGTTCTTTCACACTGTATGGAAGATGGAACTGAAAGACCAATAGGGTTTATGTCCCGAACTCTAACACGGCACTTGTGACTGCAGAGCAAGTAAGAACATGGACAGGTAAAGATCCAGTACTGTCTAGAGTTTGAGAATATGTGGTGAGGTGATGGCCACAGCATCCGGAAGGGGCTGACTTCACACCCTACAGTGTCAGGAAAACAGAGCTGAGTGTGCAGGATGGTTGCGTGTTGTGGGGAGCACGAGTAATTATTCCACGGCCAGCACGACAGTCTATCCTAGAGCAACTACATCAGTGTCATCCTGGGGTCTCGCGTGTGAAAGCCTTGGCTAGGAGTTACTTGTGGTGGCCAAAGCTAGATGAGGAGATAGAAAATCTAGTCAAGACATGCAGCACTTGTCAGGAACATCGGAAGGCACCAGCAGCGGCTCCTCTCCACCCCTGGGAGTGGCCAGATAAACCATGGAGAAGATTGCATTTAGATTATGCGGGTCCATTCATGGGGAAGATGTTCCTCATAATCATTGATGCACATTCCAAATGGATGGATGTTTATCCTGTAAATTCTGCTTCCGCCACTACTACTATAGACTGCCTGCGTCGGAGCTTCAGTATTCAAGGGCTACCGGAGATCGTGATGAGTGACAATGCCACTTGTTTTGTAAGAACAGAGACAAAAGAGTTCTTGAGAAAAAATGGCATAGTGCAGGTGACCTCGGCTCCATATCATCCGTCCTTCCTCGAATGGACTTGCAGAGAGAGCCATACAAACATTTAAGGAGATGATGAAAAAAAGTGCAGAAGGGAGTTTAGCAGCCAAAGTGTCACGGGTTCTGTTCAGCTACAGAATAACACCTCAATCCACCACAGGACTCTCTCCTGCTGAGATGTTATTAGGTCATAGACTACGTTCCACTCTTGACCTTGTCCACCCAGACCTAAAAAGGAAAATGGAAAACAGACAAAACAAACAAAAAGAGAACCATGACAAAAGAACAAAGAGCCGAAGTTTTGGAGAAGGAGATGCGATCCTTACCAGGAATTTCAGTTATGGACTGTTAAGTCCGTGAATGATTGAGACATGGACCAGCAGGAGTGAAAACAAACAAGTCTTTACTGGTGGAAGTCAATAGCGAAACTAACAAACAGAGGCTCTCTAGCGCCTTTTATACAGGGGTGGTCACTGCCGGTACTGCAGTCTGAGACCAGTTATTATCTTAAAGGTACATACACAACAATTCCTCCCCTTTTAGATAAACAGTACATAACATTCATTTAACAACTAAGTGATAACTAATTACAACCACAATCACAGTTGCTAGATACATTGGTTAAGTTTAAGCAATTATAAGTTCAGTCTTTGAGGAGGCTTCCTGATTCTGTCTGGATAACGCCTCTTTGGGGTATCAGGTTCTTCTGGCAATGTTGAGTCGAGATCAATGTCGTTGTTTGGTTCATCTGCTTCCAATATCACCGATTCTGCGGTAGCTGCAATTGGTACGTCGATTTCATTGCCAGGTGTATCAGATCGTGGTGTGGAGTTGACGTTTTCCAGTCACTCTAGAATCTGGTCAGCATGGCGTCTTACAATGCTCTCTCCAACGTCCACGGTATACATGAAAGGTCCTTGCCGTGTACAAATCGTTCCTGGCTGCCATTTCTCAGTGCGGTAGTCCCGGGCCAAAACTGGTTGACCTATCTTAAAACTCCTGGTCGGCCTTTCATTCATATTCTGAAACTGCCTGTTCTCCACGTCTCTTCGGACGTTTGGCTTAACCAAATCCAAGCGGCATCGTAGTCTTCGATTGAAGAACATCATGGCTGGGGTTTGGTTGGTAACCGCATGTGTCGCATTCCGGTAGGCAAACAAGAAGTTGTCCACCTTGTGTTGTAGGGGTATATCTTCATTACACATTGCCTTGATAGCCTTCTTGAATGTTTAGACAAACCTCTCGGCCAATCCATTAATGGCTGGATGATATGGGGCAGATGTGTAATGCTTAACGCCATTGTTCTTTAAGAACCTCCGGAATTCTTCAGACACAAACTGTGGTCCATTGTCAGAGCAAATCTGTTCAGGTAGCCCATTCCTGGCAAATATGGTTCGCAAAACTGTGATAGTTTTTTCCGTGGTGGTTGAGGACATTTTAATTACCTCTGGCCACTTTGAATGTGCATCCACCGCAATTAAAAACATCGAGTCCATGAAGGGACCAGCAAAATCAATGTGCACCCGTTGCCATGGAGATGAGGGCCACTCCCATGGATGCAGAGGAGCTTGTGGTGGGGCGTTTTGGACCTTCTGGCATCCTGCACAGCTCTTGGTCATCTCTTCGATTTCTCCATCGATTCCCGGCCACCACACAAACGCTCTGGCTAAGTTCTTCATTTTTACCCCACCCAGATGACCCTCATGAAGCTCATTGAGTACTCTATCCGTCAACTTAGGTGGAATTACTACTCTGGATCCACACATCAAGGTTCCTCTGCACACTGACAGCTGTTCTCTTCTCGGCGAGAATGCTGGCAGCAGTGGTTCGCCATGTGCTGGCCATCCCTTCACCGTTAACTCATAGACCTGTGATAGTGTCGGGTCATTCCGTGTTTCCTTTTCTATGTTTGCATTCGTCACAGGGAGACATTTGACTATGGTCGAGTGGAATAACTCCATTGGATCCACTGCAAGGTCTTCTTCTTCCACCGTCGGCAACGGTAGGTGTGACAATCCATCAGCATTTCCATGCTGTTTAGTTCCTTTGTACTCGATGTCATATTGGTGTGCCCCTAGGAAAAGGGACCACCTCTGCAGCCGTTGTGCCGTCATTATCGGTACGCCCTTCTGAGGGTTGAAAATGGAGACAAGAGGTTGATGATCGGTTAGTAGAGTAAATTTTTGACCGTGCAGATAGCGATTGAAATTCTTCACCCCCCACACTAGGCTGAGGGCCTCTCTGTCAATCTGGGCGTAGTTACGCTCGGCAGAAGTTAACGAGCGTGACACAAAAGCTATTGGCCTCTCTAAACCATCAAGGAATTTATGTGACAGTACTGCCCCAATGCCGTAGGGAGACGCATCACACGGCAGCCTGATTGGCAGTGCTGGGTTGTAGTGAGCCAATACTTCCCTTGAAGTGATTAAGTCCTTACTCTTCTGAAAAGCACGCTTACAATCATCGCTCCATTTCCATGCTACCCCCGTTCGTAGCAGGGCGTTCAGTGGGTGTAAAATTGTCGACAAATTCGGCAAAAACTTATGATAGTAATTCACCAACCCGAGGAATGACCTCAGTTGCGACACATTTTCAGGCGCTGGGGCCTTAACAACCGCTTCAATTTTGTCAGGGGACTTATGTAACCCCTCTTCATCAATCACGTGGCCACAATACGATATCTGTTTCTTAAAAAATTCGCACTTGGGGCGGTTGGCTCGCAGCCCATGTTCCCGTAGTCTAGTGAGCACCTGTTCTAGGTTGTTAAGGTGTTCACTGTCATCTTCACCTGTTACAAGGATGTCATCCAAGTAACACTGAGTCCCCGGAATCCCTTGCAGGACTTGTTCCATCGCTCTTTGCCATATCGCTGGAGCCGATGCTACTCCGAATACCAATCGATGATACTGGTAAAGACCTTTGTGAGTGTTTATCGTGAGATACTTCCTAGAGGACTCTTCAACCTCCATCTGCAAATATGCTTGTGCTAGGTCAATTTTTGTAAAACGCTTCCCTCCAGACAGTGAGGCGAAGATGTCTTCTATCCTTGGAAGAGGATATTGTACTGTGTGAAGGATAGGGTTCACCGTCACCTTGAAATCCCCACAGATGCGAATCTTCCTTGGCTCTCCGGACTTATTGCTTAACGTTTTCTTCATGACAGGAACGATGGGTGTCGCCCACTCGCTCCAGTCGAACTTAGACAACACGCCCGCCTTCTCCAGATTCTCCAGCTCTGCCTCGACGGCTGGGCGAATTGCATATGGTACCGGTCTTGCTTTGAAAAACTTGGGAACTGCATTCTCTTCTATTTTTATCGAGGCGGTTACGCCTTTAAGCGTGCCCAGTTCTTGTTGAAATACCTCTTTGGCATTAGCTAAGATTGTTGACAATCGTCCAGGAGTGACGTCTTCATCTTTTTTACCATCCACCGTCATTGCATGAATGGAATGCCAATCTAAGTTTATCTTCCTGATCCATTCCCGTCCCAATAACGGTGGTCCACCATTTGGCAGTATGTAGAGATACAATTTCCATATTTTCTTGCCATTGTATTCGACAGGCACCCTTATTTTTCCTCTGGGGTATACTTTTTGCCCCGTATACGTCGTCAAGACGATGTATGTCTCTCTCAAGGGTATGTGTGAAAATAGCCGCTCGTAGTCTCGTCGATTCATGACGGTTAGCGCTGATCCTGTATCCAATTCCATTTTAACTTGGGACCCTGCTATCGTGAGGGTGACCCAAATGGTTCGGTGATCCTCTTTTGCGATTACATTGTGAAGTTTGAGACAGCTTACTCTCCTGTTCTCGGATTCACAATCGCTCATCTGGTCTTCGGAACTACTGTCCGTCATCTTTTGTACTTTCTTGTATGGTTCCTTAGTAGCCTTTTGGTTGTCGCTGGTCTTCTTCCCAGACCTGCAACCTCGTGCAATGTGTCCAATCTTCCTGCATTGTCTGCATATTTTGTCTTTGGACCAGCAGTCCTTCTGGTCATGGTTAGTTCTGCCGCAGCGATAACATTTTGCAAATCCCCATGTCATTTCGTGGGTGCCGTATTCCTGTGGTTTTTGTTGAATTTCTGCAGCTCCCCTGGCTGCTGCTTCATATGATACTGCCACGCTGAAAGCCTTATCTAGCGTCAGCTCTTTTTCTGAGAGTAACTTCTTCTGTGTTCCTTCACTCAGGAGTCCACAGACAAATTTGTCCCGCAGGTTATCTGCCAGTCCTGCTCCGAACTGGCAGTGCTTTGATAGCTTGCGTAGTTCCGTAAGATACTCAGCATTGCTCTCATCTTTGTGCTGAGTTCTCCTGTGGAATTTAAATCTTTCTGCTATCAACAGCGGTGCAGGGTTTAAGTATTCCTGTAGGACAGCAACAATTTCGTTAAAACTCTTTGCCTTCGGTTTGGCTGGAGTAATCAGGTCCCGCAATAGGCTGTACGTTCTAGCGCCCATTAAGTTTAGCAATATCGATGCCTTTTTCCCCTCCGCTATTTCGTTTGCCTCGAAATATACCTTGACTCTTTCCACATATGTGGTCCAGTCCTCTAATATATTATCAAAAGCAGTGATACAGCCAGTCTTCGGCATCTTGCAAATCTAAAATGGCGCCTCCCGCGCTTTGCCTTCTTCCCCGATTTAACAAAATGGCACCTCCCGCGCTTCGCCTTCTTCCCCGCTGTTGTTAGCGCTGCTTTCCACGGTTTCTTGCGCGTTAAATATTGATTCTTTTTCTTTTATTATTTTCCCGTCGTGGAGCGGACCCTCTGGGACACTTCCCTCTCTCTTCTTAGGTCCGAACGCTGCCCGGCTTCGAAGCACCGGCCGCGCCCTCTGTGCTCCACCCTCTCTCTCTCTCTTTGCTTCCCGACTCGCTGCCCGGCCCCATTGAAAAGCCACCCGATTGAGCTTCAGCCCGCCGCAGCCCAGGAAGGATCAGAGCACTACCTGCCACCAGCCCGATTAGCTGGGAAACCACAGACCGAGGAACCCAACCTGGCGCTGGAAAGTCTCTCCTGCAAGTTTTCAAACCGATGATTGACGGTCGACGCCCGTTTCCCGAGTTTCTTTGGACTCTATTTTTTTTTCTTTCTTCTGGCTCCGACCTTCAACAACGTCGTCTGAGGTGCTGCCGAGTTGCAGGTAAGTTCGTTTCTTACTCGTCGCCAGTGTTAAGTCCGTGAATGATTGAGACACGGACCAGCAGGAGTGAAAACAAACAAGTCTTTACTGGTGGAATTCAATAGCGAAACTAACAAACAGAGGCTCTCTAGCGCCTTTTATGCAGGGGTGGTCACTGCCGGTACTGCAGTCTGAGACCAGTTATTCTCTTAAAGGTACATACACAACATGGACCAAAGTGGATTCCTGGCTTCATAGACACAATGACAGGTCCAGTATCATACAAGGTCATGTTGGGAGATGGTAGGGTAGTACGCAGACATGTAGATCAGATACTTCCCAGACAAGAAGGTTCCAGATTCAATGACTGAAGACAGGGTTGCCCCCAGTTATCCAAGTGCATCTGTGGTGCCACCACCAGGGACAGAGATAATTCCACAGGAACCTATCCGTCAAGAGGAAACCATCGTTGCAGAGTCAGATACTCTGAGCACTGCTCAGGAGCGGCTGGTGGCTTCACCACAAACAAGCAGGGACTTTACTGTTAGACGTTCACAAAGGATCTCGCAAGCCACCAGAGAGATTGATACTGAACTGTTAGATTCGTCAAGTATGGAACATGATGAATAGAGACTCCTTATGTGACCCTCAGGAATGGTTGTTTGTTAAGAAATTCATACTGAAATCTTAAGGGGGGAGGGATATAGTAATCTGGGATGTTATGATTAAGGTTATCCACCAGGTGGTGCTGTAGCCAATGCTGCTACTAAGGTCAGAGGTTTGCTTCCTGTTAAGGTTCGAGGTTTGCTTCCTGTATAGGTCAGCACAAGGTGGAATGCCAGGATGCTGATGCAGGCTGTCTGTAAATGTGTTTCCCAGTTGTTAATAAAGTACTCGTGTTAATTCTACGATAACGCCTCTTTGAGTCCTTGTTCCACTTAATCGATTTATCACAACGCTCCTCTAATCCTGTTCTCTTGAGCATCCCTGATTATAATCGCTCCACCATTGGTGGCCGTGCTTTCAGCTGCCAAGGCCCTAAGCTCTGGAATTCCCTCTCTACACCTCTCTACCTCTCTTTCCTCCTTTAAGACACTCCTTGAAACCTACCTCTATGACCAATCTGCCCTCATATCCCCTTATGTGGTTCGGTATCAAATGTTGTTTTAGAACACTCCTGTGAAGTGCCTTGGGACACGTTGTTGTTGTTGTTTCTGAAATTCGTGGAACTACAATGAATCTATAATACATTGTAATGCAGCAGATTCAAACAAAGGGACGAAATTGGGTGCCTTTGCGCCTCCCATTAGGGCGCTAATGTGCGCAAATGGCTTTGCGACCGGGCGCGGCGCTGAGATTGACTCACGCCATATTCAGCGGGAGTTTTGCAGCGGCGCTATGGCATTGTGCCCCGATCTCCTTTGCCTGGAGATCGTGATGTCATCGCCGTGCGCATCGCCCCGGTAGCGCCCCGGACCTAAAATTGACTTCCGCACCCTGCAGCAGCGCCGGTCGAAAACACCAACAGCTGCAGGAGGCGTGCATCGGGCGGCCGGCTGCTTTGGGGGCGATGTTTAAAGGCGAGGTGGCCGAGGTAAGTAAAAAAAAAGTACCTTTCCTGTTCTGGTTTTATTCACGGGTTCCTGCCCGTGATCGATCAGCCCAACACTCTGCTTGAGTGCCGGGCTGATCGCGCGGGATCGCGGCTGCCTTGGTGGTCCATGTCAGTACTTTTTATGTTGCAGATCCTGCAGCAATGGCCCTCCCCTTTCAGGGTGGGAAGGAGCCTTTGAACGCGGCAGCGCTGCACATCACAGTGTGCAGCGCTGCTGAAGTCTCCGCCCCGCCTGCTGCCGCTTGCGCTCCAAGAAGGAAGTTGATCGCTTGATTTAGCTCTTCACTTTCTTCCTGGAGCGCAAAACCAAATTTTCGAAAAGTTTAGAAACATTAGCACCTGGTGCTAATTCTCACAACTTTTAAAAGTTAGCGCCCTGACATGAATCAGTCATTCATGAAAGACTTATGAACTAATACTGAGTGGCATGTGGGTGGCGCTGTCCAGGGAGAGTATAAATACTCGGGCCCGGGCCCAGCTTGCACAGGACATTCTTAACAGAAACTAGTGAAGGACACATCTAGACTTCCATGTTGTAAAACAGTTGATTAAAGCTTTTTTTAACGCTTAGACCAAGTGCCTAGTAGTTTTCTTACGTCACGCCCCAAACGGGGCTATAATGAATTTCTCCCTCTAAGACGTTATTTGACCAATTAACAATTTTTTTCTTTTAGCAGGATGATAGCACCATAGAAAACCTCATTCTTAAACGGGACAATGGAAGAGCCATCCCAAATCCGTGACAGCTCACCTGTCAACTCCACCACCTGGTAGGTTAAAGAAAGAACATCCTAATTGTTGTGTATGTACCTTTAAGAGAGAACTGCTTTTATACTGTAGTACCGGCAGTGACCACACCTGTATATAAAGCCGTAGCAGGCTTCTGTACTTTCAGTTCCAGCATACCCTCTGTTCAGTAAACACCTGTTATTATCGTTCTCCTGCAGTCCGTGTGTTATTGATACGCGGACACTACACTGGCGACGAGCAGGTTCAAACTCACCTGCAGTACTGCATCACCTCACGGGGATCCATCCCTGAAAAGAAGCTTCTTGGAGGTCGAAGTCAGAGCAACGGGCATCGACCGCGGGCAACCGCCCAGTGATCCATCGGAGTTCAGAGAATCACAGGGGAGGCTGTGGAGAGCTGGGCTTGGCTCCCCAGTCAAGGTGTTCCAGCAAATCGTGCTGGTAGCAGGGAGTGCGCTGAACCTTCCGGACTGCGGCGGGCTTGAGCTCAATCGAGCGGCTCTGCAACGTCGTCGGGAAGGAAAAGAGAGAGAGAGGGTGGAGCGCACAGGGCGCGGTCGGTGCTCAAGAGCCGGGCAGCGTAAAGAAAATAAAACGAGGGGAAGGAAAAGAGAGACGCGCCGAAGCCGCGGGGCGCCGCCATTACCCTTTAGAACACTAGGAGCAGCGTTGGCAGCAAGGGGAAGAAGGAAAAGCGCGGGAGGCGCCAATTTATTCCATTGGGGAAGAAGGAAAAGCGCGGGAGGCGCCATTTTAATCCATTGGGGAAGAAGGAAAAGCGCGGGAGGCGCCATTTTAAACCACCCAAGATGCCGAAGAGTGACAGTAGCACTGCTTTCGACAACGAAATAGAAGACTGGACCATGTATGTGGAAAGAATTGAAGTGTACTGCAAGGCAAATGAGGTAGCCGATGGAAAGAAGGCATCGGTATTATTAAATTTGATGGGCGCAAGAACGTACGGCCTATTGCGGAATTAAATTACCCCAGCTAAACCAATGGAGAAAAGCTTTAAAGAGATTGTCAATATCTTACAGGAACATCTAAACCCTACACCGCTGCTGATAGCAGAAAGATTCAAGTTCCATAAAAGAAACCAGCACAAAGATGAGAGCAATGCTGACTATCTTACGGAACTGCACAAGTTATCGAAGCACTGCCAATTCGGAGCAGGACTGGCAGATACCTTAAGGGATAAGTTTGTCTGCAGGCTCCAGAGTGAAGGAACCCAGAAATGACTACTTTCGGAAAAGGACCTGACGCTAGAGCAGGCTTTCAGCGTGGCAGTATCCTATGAAGCAGCAGCACGGGGAGCTGCGGAAATACAACAGAAACCACAAGAATATAGCGCTAACGAAATGGCATATGGAGCAGAAAAGTGCTATCGCTGCGGCAGAACAACCCATGATCAGAAGGACTGCTGGTTTCAGGACAAAGTATGCAGGCAATGTGGGAAAGTGAGACACATAGCAAGAGTCTGCAGGTCAGGAAAGAAAACCAACACTAAAAGAACTACTAAGGAAAAGTACAAGAAAGTTAAAAAATGACAGACAGTAGTTCAGAAGATCAGGAGAGTGATAATGACTCCGGGAGCAGGAGACTAAGTTGTGTAAAGTTACACAACGTGGCCGCAAAGGAGAATCACCGAACCATTTGGGTCACCCTCATGATAGCAGGGTCCCAAGTAAAGATGGAATTGGACACAGGATCAGCCCTAACTGTCATGAATCGATGAGACTATGAGCGGCTATTCTCACACATACCCTTGAAGGACACGTCCATTGTATTGAAGACATACACGGGGCAAAAAGTCTACCCCAGAGGAAAAATAAGGGTGCCCGTTAAATACAACGGCAAGGAAACACAGAAACTGTATCTATATATACTACAAGATGGAGGACCACCATTATTGGGACGTGAATGGATCCAAAAAATACAATTGGATTGGCATTCCATTCAGGCGCTAACTGTGGCTGACAAAATGGATGACGACGTCACACCTGGACGGCTGTCAAAAATTCTAACTGACGCAAAAGAGGTGTTCCAACAAGGACTTGGGACTCTAAAAGGAGTAACGGCAACGATAAAAATTGAAGATAACGCAAACCCAAAATTTTTTAAGGCCAGACCGGTACCGTACACGATCCGCCCAGCCGTTGAAGCAGAGCTGGAGAGTCTGGAGCATTCGGGTGTGCTGTCCAAGGTGGACTGGAGCAAGTGGGCCACAACCATCGTTCCTGTAATGAAAAAATCATTGAGCAGCATGCCTGGGGAGCCGAAGAAGGTTCGCATCCGTGGGGACTTTAAGGTAACTGTGAACCCAGTCCTGCACACAGTACAATATCCACTTCCACGGATAGAAGATATTTTCGCCTCACTATCTGGAGGGAAACGCTTTACGAAGATTGATCTGGCCCAAGCGTATCTACAAATGGAGGTGGAAGAAGCATCTAGGAAATACCTCACAATAAACACTCACAAAGGTCTTTACCAGTACAACCGACTGGTATTCAGGGTAGCATCAGCCCCGGCTATTTGGCAGAGGGCGATGGAACAAGTCCTGCAAGGGATCCCGGGGACCCAGTGTTACTTAGACGACATCCTGGTTACGGGCGAAAATGACAGTGAACACCTTGCCAACCTGGAGCAGGTGCTCACTAGATTACAAGAATATGGGCTACGAGCTAACCGCCCCAAATGCGAGTTCTTCAGGAGACAAATCTCGTATTGTGGCCACATGATTGATGAGGAGGGGTTACATAAGTCCCCAGACAAGATTGAGGCAGTAGTCAAGGCTCCAGCACTGGAAAATGTGTCGCAACTGAGGTCGTTCCTCGGGTTGGTGAACTACTGCCATAAGTTCTTGCTGAATTTATCTACAATTCTGCACCCACTGAATGCCCTGCTGCAAATTGGAGTAACATGGAAATGGAGTGATGAGTGTAAGCGTGCCTTTCAGAAATGTAAATGCCTAATCACTTCAAAAGAAGTATTGGCCCACTACAATCCAACACTACCGATTCGGTTGGCGTGTGATGCGTCTCCCTACAGCATTGGAGCGGTGCTGTCACACAAATTCCTTGACGGTTCAGAGAGGTCAA
This sequence comes from Somniosus microcephalus, assembly GCF_052327205.1. Classification (NCBI taxonomy): domain Eukaryota; kingdom Metazoa; phylum Chordata; class Chondrichthyes; order Squaliformes; family Somniosidae; genus Somniosus; species Somniosus microcephalus. The sequence continues at coordinate 267,844,063 of NC_140992.1, read as the reverse complement.
TAGCCTTTGCGTCGCGCTCGTTAACCTCAGCCGAGCGTAACTACGCCCAGATTGACAGGGAGGCCCTCAGCCTGGTGTGGGGGGTGAAGAAGTTCAATCACTATCTGCACGGGCAGAAATTCACCCTACTGACTGATCATCAGCCTCTGGTGTCCATTTTTAACCCAAAGAAGGGCGTTCCGGTGATGACGGCGTAATGGCTGCAAAGATGGTCCCTTTTTCTAGGGGCACATCAGTACGACATAGAGTACAAGGGTACGAAACAGCATGGAGACGCTGATGGGCTGTCGCGCCTACCATTGCCTATGGTGGAGGAAGCACCTGCAGTGGACCCTGTTGAGATATTCCATTCGACCATAGTCGAATGTCTACCTGGTACAAACTCAAGTATAGAGAAGGAAACCCAAAATGACCCGACACTCTCTCGGGTCTATGATTTGACGGTGAAGGGATGGCCAGCACATGGCGACTCACTGTTGCCAGCATTCTCGCCAAGGAGTGAACAGCTGTCAGTGTGCCGGGGGACCTTGACGTGTGGATCCCGAGTGGTAATTCCACCCAAGTTGAGAGATAGAGTGCTCAATGAGCTTCATGAGGGTCATCTGGGAGGGGTAAAAATGAAGAGCCTAGCCAGGGCATTTGTGTGGTGGCCGGGAATCGATAAAGAAATCGAGGATATGACCAAGAGATGCACAGGATGCCAGAAGGTCCAAAACGCTCCACCACAGGCCCCGCTACACCCATGGGAGTGGCCCTCATCTCCATGGCAACAGGTACACATTGATTTTGCTGGTCCATTTCTGGACTCAATGTTTTCAATCGCCGTGGATGCACATTCGAAATGGCCAGAGGTCATCAAAATGTCCTCCACCACCACGGAGAAAACTATTGCAGCCCTACGGACCATCTTCGCCAGGAATGACTTGCCAGAACAGATTTGCTCTGAGAATGGACCACAGTTTGTGTCCGAGGATTTCCGGAGGTTTTTGAGGAATAATGGGGGAAAACATTACACATCTGCCCCATATCATCCAGCCACAAATGGATTGGCGGAGAGGTTTGTTCAGACCTTTAAAAAAGCAATAAAGGCGATGTATAACAACAACATACCACTACAACACAAGGTGGATAATTTCTTGTTTGCGACACATGCAGTCACCAACCAAGCTCCAGCCATAATGTTCTTCAACCGAAGGTTAAGATGTCGCCTGGATTTGCTCAAACCAAACATAAGACGAGATGTTGAGGATAAGCAATTCAGCACATCAGTGAGAAACCAACCAGGAGCTTCAAGATAGGGCAACCAGTCTTGGCCCGCGACTACCGAACAGAAAAATGGCAGCCAGGAACGATATGCACACAGCAGGGACCACTAATGTACACAGTGGACGTTGGAGAGAGCATCGTGAGACGCCATGCTGACCAGATTCTAGAGTCACAGGAACAAGTCAAACCCATACCACGAGCATGCGCACCTGGTGATGAACCCGAAGTACAGATTGTGTCTGCCTCAGAATCAGTGGTATTGGAAGCTGACGAACCAACCAATGACAATGAGCCAGAATCGACTCCGCCGCAAGAACAGGATACTCGAGAAAGGTGCTATCCAGCCAGGATCAGGAAGCCTCCTCAAAGACTGAATTTATAAATGATTACTTCAGTTGATGTATATGGTGCAGAGAAAATTGTAATTGTAATTAGTTATTATTTAATTGTTAAATGAATGTTATGTACAGTACTGTTTATCTAAAAGGGGAGGAATTGTTGTGTATGTACCTTTAAGAGAGAACTGCTTTTATACTGTAGTACCGGCAGTGACCACACCTGTATATAAAGCCGTAGCAGGCTTCTGTACTTTCAGTTCCAGCATACCCTCTGTTCAGTAAACACCTGTTATTATCGTTCTCCTGCAGTCCATGTGTTATTGATACGCGGACACTACACTTATGATGTTCTAAAGTACCTCACAGCTAATGAATTTTTATTTGCTGATGTGTAGTCACTGTATGTAGGTGAACACGGCAGCCAATTGGTGCACAGCAAGCTCCCACAAACAGCAAATGAAATAAATTACCAGCAAATTTGATGGTTTTTTTTCGTGGTCTTGTTTGAGGGATAAACATTGTCCGGGACACCGGGAGATCCGCTGCTTTTCTTCAAATAGTGCCATGGGATCTTTTACAGCCACCTAAACAGGCAGACAGAGCTTTGGTTTAGCATCTCATCTGAAAGACGGCACCTCAGAAAATGCAGTCATTGAAGTGTCAGACTATGTGCTCAAATCCTGGCGTGGAGGCTTAAATAGGAGCAGGAGTGCTACCGCTGAGCCGAGCTAGGAGTTGTGCGCACAGCTCGCTCATGCCTAAGGTTCGATCGTAGAATCATAGAATAGTACAGCACAGAAGGAGGCCATTCGTCCCATCGAGTCTGCGCCGGCTCTTTTGAAGCCTTTTGAAGGCGGAAGTCCATACATTGAAGGAGGAAGATTTTATGAATTGTCTTTGGGAAATGGGGAAATAAAAGGCAAGTCAGCTGAGGACAGAGGAGAAGTTGTGAAAATTTGAACAGCATGTTTCATTACAAAAAACAGTAATCGTATCTTGGTAATACTGAGGACACAGCAGATCAATTGCAAAATAAAGACAAATATGTTTCATTGTTATTGCAGTGTACTTCATTACCAAAATTGAATGATGGATCCCTGAAAGTAATTTCAAAGCATTCATCTAATCAACTAGTTCAGATGCTGCAATAAACAGTAAGGGTATAATGCGAGTGATTTAGAATTGTCACTTGAACCAGGCAATTTCAGAACAGTCCTGAAATCATTTGCTATCCGGTAATGTCTTTAAGTGCATACAATTTAACCATTGCTCTGTGATTCTTCGTGTTTTCATCATATCAGGTGGATGCAAGGCATCCTGTGGAACCACTCGAAGAATCATAGAATGATACAGCACAGGAGGAGGCCATTTGGCCCATCGCGCCTCTTTGAAAGAGCTCTCCAGTAAGTCCCGTTCCCCTGCTCTTTCCCTATAGCCCTGCAAATTTTTCCCCTTCAAGTATTTATCCAATTTCGTTTTGAAAGTTAGTATTGAATCTGCTCCCAGCACCCTTTCAGCCAGTGGGTTCCAGATCATAACAACTTTCTGCATTAAAAAAAAATTCTCCTCATCTCCCCTCTGGTTCTTTTGCCAATTACTTTAAATCTGGGTCCTCTGGTTACCGACCCTTCTGCCACTGGGAACAGTTTCTCCTTATTTACTCTATCAAAAGCCTTCATGATTTTGAACACCTCTATTAAATCTTAAATTGAGCAATTTTTTTTTTAATTGAGAAATCTTGATGAAGGGTCGAAGTCCATAGGAAAGGCCAAGGCTCATGTGTTGGAAAAGAGTAGGAGTAATGAAGAGGGAAGTCAAGTATTAATGGTTGGGTGAGAGGAAGCCTGAGTTTTAGAAAGTCCGTATGTTGTAGGAGGAAGAGAAGATATACAGGAAACTTTGTGCTATCCGGCACTGACGGGACCGAGCTGCTGCCGTTCCCTCAAAACTGCCGGACACTCCAGCGCTGATGTTGAAACATACGGAGATTTTCAGCTCCGTGTGAATCAACAAACCCTGTTGCTTAGCAACAGCTTCTAAACAGTCGGCAAGCGTCTCTGTAGCGTCTCTAGCTGAAGCTGTTGCTTAGCTACAGACCTTGCAGAGCTTGACTGTTGAGAAAAAAGCAACGAAAAGAAAAAAAACCTAACGAAACGGCTCCTGATTTTTGCTGGTGGCTCGAGCTTGCCAGACATTTAGCCTCCGGATAACACAAAGTTTCCTGTAATGAGTTCCACGGCTTTGAAGTGCTGAGAAGAATGGGTTACAGTGGGAGACATTGTGATGAGTCGAGATTTAAACACTGTGACAATGAAGGAAGGGAGAAGAGTGTGTAAGGCCTTCTTTTAATTTCCAGGAAATTTCAGGGCAGATCGGACACTCTCGGTAAGAACTGGCATTCAAGGGGTGAACTGGTCAGGAAATCAGGGACTCACAGTCTCTCATTTTCTATCTCTTTAGTGTACAGTACACCTATGAACATTGCCAGTAGGAAATTTTAACTCTGTGTTTTAGCTCTTGTGCAATTATAAGAATGCTATGATTGTCTTTGTCTAAGAACATAAGAAATAGGAGCTGGAGTAGGTCATACGTCCCCTCAAGCCTGCTCCGCCAGTCAATGAGATCATGGCTGATCTTCTACCTGAACTCCACTTTCACGCCCTCTTCCCCATATCCCGTGATTCCCTTAATGCTCAAAAATCTATCTACCTCAGTCTTGAATATACTTATCGACTGAGTATCCACAGCCCTCTGGAGTAGAGAATTCCAAAGATTCACAGTCCTCTGAGTGAAGAAGTTTCTCCTCATCTCAGTCCTAAATAGGCGACCCTTTATCCTGAGATTATGACCCCTGGTTCTAGACTCTCCAACCAGAAGATCCTCCCAGCATCTACCCTGTGAAGCCCTCTAAGAATGTTAAACGTTTGAATGAGATCACGTCTCATTCTTCTAAACGTCAGAGAGAATAGGCCCAATCTACTCGATCTCTCCTCATAGGACAGGCCAGGAATCAATCTAGTGAATCTTTGTTGCATCCCCCTCTAAGGCAAGTATATCCTTCCTTAGGGAAGGAGACCAAAACTGTGCACAATACTCCAGGTGTGTGTCTCACCAAAGCCCTGCATAATTGCAGCAAGACTTCAAAGCGTCCAGGTAACTCTCCCCCTCCCTGATGCATCACAATGTCTGCACCTCGGACTCCAGCTCAACAACTCTAAGTCGAAGTTCCTCGAGACACGGTTGTTTAGACATGGTTGCAATGTTTTTTGTGGTTTGACAGCCAATTACATATTTAAATAATTTAAAGGCAATTTTCCCCCCTCCCAGCTTAACACAACAAATCTGGGCCTAGAAATTGAGTGGGGTCAGTGCCCATTTAGAGGTGCTAGAGGGCCTAGCGCCGCAATTATAGCCGCTTCTGAAATTGACTAGGGCCCGACCATCGGCGTTACACCGGTTGTGCTGCGCCGGCACCGATGACGTCATCGGTGTGCGCAGCGTCCCGGTTGCCATGGTAACGCGCCCGAACGCCGAAATTCAGTTGCGGCCGCCTCGCCCGTGGCAGCCGCAACCAACGATTTTTCAGAAGTGCCTTCATGGTCCTAGCGCCGGCGCATTAAGGTGGCGCGGCGGCCGGCCGCTTTCACAGCGGCTGCCTGCCCGCACCTCCCTCCCCGGACTCCTCCACCACCCCCCCGCGGCACAGATGTGTGTGGGCCGAGAGCCCGGCACTTCTCCGAGGTGCCGGGCTCATTTTTTCCCCGAATCCAACGGCCAGCGGGCGGCTGCAGGCAGCTCCTCCTTAACAGAAGGAGGAGGCCTGCAGTACCCCAGCCTGCCGCACCGCATCGGGTGCCGCAGCGGGGGATTAGCGCCGCAATCCTGCAGTCAGCGCCCATTGGGAGGCACTGACACCCTCCAGTAGCGCCCGCAGCCGTCTGGGCGCGGCGCTACTGAATTTTTGGCGCGCGCAGCGGGACTTAGCGCCGGCGCAAAATTTCCGGCGCTAAAGCCCTGGCGCGGGCCCAACTCAATTTCTAGGCCCTGGTGTCTGAATTTTTCACCTGTGTTATTTTGCAAGCTGAAGCATCATTTCCAAAGTGGTACAGTCAGCATGTTTCATTGTAGTTCCTGCCAATGTTTGACTTTGACGCTCGGTCATTTTCAACAGCGCTGAGCCTCTTTAGAATGCTCTGCACGCCATGAAAACTCTGGAGACCTTGTGGCCTAGAAATTGAGTAGCCTTAGCGCCGCATTTGAGGCGCTAGAGGGCCTAGCGCCGGAGTTATGGCCAGTTTAGAAATTCCCTGGGGCCCTAGAATCGGCGGTAGACCGGTTGCGCTGCGCCGGCACCGATGACGTCATCGGTGTGCGCAGCGTCCCGGTTGCCATGCCGACGGGCCCCAGCGCCGAAATTCAGTTGCGGCCGCCTCGCCCGTGGCAGCCGCAACTAAGACTCTGGCAACAGACGGCTGAAAATTCAGTAGCCTTAGCGCCTCATTTGAGGCGCTAGAGGGCCTTGCGCCGGAGTTATGGCCAGTAGTGAAATTCCCTGGGGCCCTAAATCGGCGTTGCTCCGGTAGCGCTGCGCCGGCACCGATGACGTCATCGGTGTGCGCAGCGTCCCGGTTGCCGTGGTAACCCGCCCGAACTCCGAAATTGAGTTGCGGCTGCCTCGCCCGTGGCAGCCGCAACCAGCGTTTTGTCAGAGGTGCCTTACTGCAGTTAGCGCCGGCGCATTAAAGGCCCCGCAGCGGCCGGCCGCTTTCCCGCCGGCCGCCTGCCCGCAGCTCCCTCCCCGGACTTCTCTCCCTCCCAACCCCCGGAACAGATGCAAGCCCGACACTTGTCCGAGGTGCCGGGCTCATTTTTAAGCAGATTTGCGCGGGCCGCGGCCGGGTGCAGGCAGCTCCTCCTTAACGGAAGGAGGAGGCCTGCACTTCCCCAGCCTGCCACACCGCATCGGGTGCCGCAGCGCCGGAATTGCGGCGCGAAACGGCAGTTAGCGCCCTTTTCCAGGCGCTAAGACCCTTCAGTAGCGCCGGCAGCCGTTTGGGCGCGGCGCCACTGAATTTTTGGCGCGCGCAGGGGACTTAGCGCCGGCACTAATTTCCGGCGCTAAAGCCCTGGCTAAGCCAAAACCCAATTTCTAGGCCAGAGTCTTACATCAGTTAGCGCCTGCGCCTTAAGGTCGCGCGGCGGCCGGCCGCTTTCCCGCCGGCCGCCTGCCCGCACCTCCCTCCCCGGACTCCTCCACCACCCCCCCCGCGGAACAGATGCTTCCGGGCTGCGAGCCCGGCACTTCCCCGAGGTGCCGGGCTCATTTTTCTGATGAGTTCACCGGCCAGCGGGCGGGTGCAGGCAGCTCCTCCTTAACTGAAGGAGGAGGCCTGCACTTCCCGAGCCTGCCGCACCGCATCGGGCGCCGCAGCGCCGGAATAGCGCTGCAAAGCGGCAGGTAGCGCCCATTTTCAGGCGCAAACACCCTTCAGTAGCGCCGGCAGCCGTTTGAGCGCGGCGCTACTGAATTTTTGGCGCGCGCAGGGGGACTTAGCGCCGGCGCTAACTTTCCGGCGCTAAAGCCCTGGCGCGGCGCCAACTGAATTTCTAGGCCTGTATATTTATCCTGATCTAGCACCTCTCGCATTCCTAAACTGTACGAGAAAAATCTATCATCTCGTTCTGTCACCTCTCTCTCCACATTGTAACCTTTTGGACCTTCTCTATTTTATTGATACCTATAGTAATCTGGGATGTAATGTTTAAGTTATCCACCAGATGGAGCCAAATATTAAGGGATCACGTTAACCAGTGTTTAAGGTAATGGGTCATGTACTCAATGTCCTGGTACACCAGTTATTAAGGTAATGTGGCATTGCATTATGGGTATGACTCAGAGGTGAATCCTCCATCTTGCCATCGTGCAGTAAGAATTGGGTGTGCTTTGCTTGCAGCCTGTAAGAGATGTCTCTCTACTACACCGTGTAATAAACAGTTGGATTTTGTTCCTAATATCTCGCTTCTCTCAGTTTCTGACCTTACCACTCGGATATCACAATACCGTTGGTCATTGCTCCCCTAAACATTCCTCTCCTTCTCTTCTCAGAGTTCAAATCCAGTGTCTGGCATACTCTTCTGACTCATCGCACCAACTCATCGTTCCCAGAATCAAAAACCATGTAACTCCTTACCTGAAAATTCTTACAGTGCTTGACAGGGTAGATGCAGGGAGGATGTTTCCCCTTGGCTGGGGAGTCTAGAACCAGAGGTCACAGCCTCAGAATAAGGGGTCGGCCATTTAGGACTGAGATGAGGAGAAATTTCTTCATTCGGAGGGTGGTGAATCTTTGGAATTCTCTACCCCAGAGGGCTGTGGAGGCTCAGTCATTGAGGATATTCAAGACAGAGATCGATAGATTGTTGGGCATTAAGGGAATGAAGGGATATGGAGATAGCTCAGGAAAGTGGAGATGAGGTACAAGATCAGCCATGATCTTATTCAATGGTAGAGCAGGCTCAAAGGGCCAAATGGCCTACTCCTGCTCATATTTCTTATGTTCTTATGAATCGGCCGTTTCTTCAGTGGGTTGCGTTCTTGCCTCTGAGTCAGAAGGTTGTGGGTTCAAGTCGCGCTCCATGAGGCTTGAGCTCAAAATGGAATTTCCTCCATATCTGCGCCCAGAGACTTGGGAAATTGGAACATAAAGCAAATACTGTACCTGGATTAATAGAGCGAGGAATCGCGGGCGCAGGTTCTGTCAGCCTGGACTATGTCTGGAAAATATCTTTACCTTGTTTCCCCAATATTTGAACTGTCTGCCATAGTGAACAATTTGCCAGAACCAATTTGGTCCATTCAGCTTCATCACCTTGAAAACTCTGCATTTCCAAAGGAATTAAACCCAAATTTCTTCACCTTTTCTCATAACTTAAATTCTTGATACCCAGAAGCATTTCTGTTGTCCCCTTTTCTTCAGGAGATTTGATAGAGGTGTTCAAAATCAGGAGGGGTCTAGACAGAGTAGATAGTGAGAAACTGTTCCCATTGGCGGAAGGGTCGAGAACCAGAGGACACAGATTTAAGGTGATTGGCAAAAGAACCAAAGGCGACGTGAGGAAAAACTTTTTTACGCAGCGAGTGGTTAGGATCTGGAATGTACTGCCTGAAAGGGTGGTGGAGGCAGACTCAATCGTGGCTTTCAAAAGGGAATTGGATAAGTACCTAAGGGGAAAAAATTTGCAGGGCTATGGGGTAAGGGCGGGGGAGTGGGACTAGCTGAAGTGCTCGTGCAGAGAGCCGGCATGGATAATCATAACCTTCCTATGAGTCGATGTCCCAGAATGGCACCCAATAATCATAGAATCATAGAAAGATTAAAGCACAGAAGGCGGCCATTTGGCCCGTCGAGCTCGTGCCAGCTCTCTGCAAAGTTTTTCCCCTTAGGTACTTATCCAATTCCCTTTTGAAAGCCACGATTGAGTTTGCCTCCACCACCCTTTAAGGCAGTGCATTCCAGATCCTAACCACTCGCTGCGTAAAAAAGTTTTTCCTCACGTCGCCTTTGGTTCTTTTGCCAATCACCTTAAATCTGTGTCCTCTGGTTCTCGACCCTTCCGCCAATGGGAACAGTTTCTCGCTATCTACTCTGTCTGGACCCCTCCTGATTTTGAACACCTCTATCAAATCTCCTCTCAACCTTCTCTGCTCTAAGAAGAACAATCCCAGCTTTTTCACACTATCCGCGTAACTGAAGTCCCTCATCCCTGAGAATCATACTCGTAAATCTTTTCTGCACCCTCTCTGAGGCCTTCATATTCTTCCTAAAGTGCGGTGCCCAGAATTGGACACAATACTCCAGTTGAGGCTGAACCAGTGTTTCATCATAACTTCCTAGTCATCTGACCAAAGACCTGTACAGCAACAAAATAACCTCTGTCAATGATCAATTACTAACTAAAAGATGTAGCTTTCAATTAATGCATCTGTGTATATAATTAAAGTGCTGCACCCTGTGATAAAGTTACTAGCTTTTTTTTTATTATTTTCTGCATATCAAGCTACCCTGTGCAGTTTACAGAGAGTCCATCAAGAATGATTTAACAGAATACACAAGTCATGTCTGATCTGGGATCACTGTGACCTCCAATAATTACTATTTGCAAAGCTGTATTATCATTGCACATCTATACAGAATCTGTTTGGATTGTACATCAATGAAAACTTAGATTATATTAAATCCATTGGTGCCATGGGGAAGACACTAATACTAGATTATGCCTTTAACGGGACCAAAGCAAAATGAAACATTAGGTCTTGAAGAAAGACTTCTATTGATATCGCATCACTTCTCTCAGAAACATCTCTAAGCGCTTCACCGCCAATGAGTTACTTTGAAATTCATTGCCTGTCAGGTAACCAAATGTGGGCAGCCATATTACCCATAGCAATGTCCCACAAACATAAATGAGATGAATCTGTTTTTTGGTGGTGTTGGTTGAGGACAGAATGTTGGCCAACTACCATGGTTCAGTTA